>NC_052962.1:36261867-37461867 GCF_013358895.1 Oreochromis aureus
GAATCCTGACAATACCTGTAATACAAGTTGTAACATAAGGCCGACAGCCTAAAGAAATTCTCTCATGAAGTAACACTTAATGATGATGATGATACATAAATGAACTAATGAGTAATTATTGCCAATACACACTACTTAAAGGTTGACAAAAGATATATCTAAATAAAGGATCATAAAATAACATGATGTAAGTGTCTTGTAAGCATGTGCGGCCCTCTACGCTCTATGTCACTTCCCTCAATAGATCAGCCAGACATCCCGCTGACTGTAGCTTTTAACCCTTACTGACGTGAGCACAACTCCATAATAAGCACCAAGCGGCAATATGTATAAAGATGATCATGGTTACACCTGCAATGAAAAGATTATATGATTATACCAACACCTGTAAATAGAAGATTAACATGAGGTTATAACAATCACTGTAATACAAACGTTAATGTAATGTCAATAGCTTCAATAAATGCTTTAATGCAATGCTTATTATATGATTCTGACGTAATGATAAAATAACAGTAAAATATCCCTTCTCATTTCCTCTCCTGACCTCTGGATAACATCCAGAGGTCACCACAGCTATCGCCGTGTCACACCCTCGACCTACAAAGCCACTTCCGTGTCCATCACCGGCATCATGGACATCGGAGTAATCACTCCTGGGTCCACCGCCCTCATAATTACCTTTTCCAGCAAACCTCTGGCATAAGGAATGAGACAACAACCACATGTGACCAAAATACCCACCAGAACAGAGAAGGAAAGGATGACCGAGATCACAACCCCTTTCCACCGTCCGAACACCGAGGTCAGCCAGCCCCCCAGCGGATTATCGATCCCCGAGTGTTCATGCATGGTTGTAGACAGACTCTTCAGGGCCTCCAGAGCTCGAGTCACTGACCCATCTGGAGCAGTGTTCTGCTCCGCTAACCCCTCCACTGCGTCTCTGGTAAGGTTAGAGAGTCTCAGCACATTGTAATGAACATAATTTATCCTGTCTACGTTTTTGTTTGGGGTCACTGGAAAGAAGGCAGAGATTATTGGAAGATTCTCAAAACCGGCTGCTATCTGATCAGCAAGTTTATGTTCATTTGGAACTCCCCTGGGCACTCTAATGGAGTCGATCCAGGTGGGTGAATCCATCGTAGGGTCATAGGCGTGTGTTCCCTCACCACCTCTTTTAACCAAAATGTGTCTCCTGCGCCTGGCTGTCAATGTGCGTGTGTTGTGCTGTGGAATCACTTTTACCTGGTCTCCAATCAGCGTAAGAGGCGCTCCTACTCTCACCATTGCGCACGTCCCCACGCTTCCCAGAGGACCACGAACCAAAAGAGTCCTGTGCCCACAATAATAATACCGCCCACTCCTAGCCCAGGTTCCAATTAGGGTGTTTGCATCACTTATATTGTTTGTGGTCCTCCCCGACCGGGTGACAGAACACCAACTTGGCTCGATATCTCCCCTTTCGCAATGTGTACTCACTGAATAGTCCCAACAGACCCACACGTTATATCCTCTCCAGCTACTGCTTGCTCCCTTACAATTAAAAATATCACACAGATCAAAGGTAAAGGAAGTTGTGGAACCGTTAACATAGTTCAATTCCAATCCACCATATGTGCTGAGACCCTCATCCTTTTCACCTGAGACCTCGCGTTTCGTTCTCGCCCACGGTTCGATCTCACTAAGTGGTGTTTCGGATGGTGCTGGGCTGGCATGACCTCCGTGCCCAGACAGTTTGCGTGGGCCGGTCTGCAACAAATAAACCAAAAAACATACAGCTGTGATTAATAGCATAACCGACATCAAACATATGATACTAAGTAATATCTTGATAATTTGTGTCCCATCACAGGTTTCTGATTGTTGTGATGGCATTGTGTTCTAATGAAAAAGTAAAAAGTAATCAAGGTGATAAAGTAAAAATCATAAAAGTTCAAAGCTCTTTTGTTAAAGCCTCTTTCTCAGATGTTCACTTTGGTACCGCTCCTTTTTGCAGGCGCAACGATTTCCTCCTCGGCTGCTCTACTTTCTTCGGCCTTCCGGGTAGACCACCGGTCGGCCCGTTGCACAGGTGAGAGGATTTATTCTGCCTCTGATTTTCACCTGTGATGGGTGGAGGTGGACTTTCCCCCACCAAGCTCTCATGTGCCGCTGCGCACTGCGACCAGTGGTACCAGGTGTCGCCTTTTCCTTTCAGTTGGACCGCTGTAGCTGTCCGGGCCGTTACTTCATATGGACCCGTCCAGCGGGGTTCCTTCCACTTGCGTTTAATGACTTTCAGCCACACCGCCTTTGCGTCCGGGACCTCTCCTTTCCCCTTGGGCCTGTCACACGCCACCTGTTTGGTGAAACTGGACACAAGTGCTTTTACTCGTTCCAGTAGTCTGCGTGGGACCTGTTCCCCCTCGTCTCCTGCTCCACAGAGACCACCGTCCAAGGTGCCGGAAACTGTCTCCTTTGTTTCTCCACACCCCCTTTTCCTCTGGTGATGCCTCCTTACACTCATCAGACCCGTCGTCCGGTGTCCGTTCCTTTCTCTGTAAGAGACAGAAAACTAAAGCACCTCCCTGCCTAATCTCCACAATCTAATTTTTATTGTTCATTGTTCTTCCAGTACTGCAAATTTGGTTTAGAATATCATGTCCAGGGCTCTCTGACCCAGGGACTTATTCTAATCATAATCTATGTGTGTGTAAGCGTGTTTGCATTTAGCCCTCTGCACTCAACGCATTTTCTACACTTTATCAATTCGGACATCACGCTGAATGAAGCTTATGACCTTCAAAAGACACCGAGTGCCAACTCATTATGAGCACATTTGCAATGTGTGTATGACAATTATTAGCCACTCATTCTAATCAAAGACAGCAAAAACAAATTAACCATACCTGCATTATTAAACACACAAGTAAAGACATAGAAATGTTCATAAAAACATTGCTTGATGTTAAAACTCAACTTCCCCCCCTTTTGACACACTCCCTCGTGTCAATTCATCCGAGCTGGAAAATTAAAAGAAAAGGTTAGTGACATCATATCTCAGAAAGCATCAGAAATTCTCCTCTCCAGTATCGTTGCTCCAGCCTTGTCATCCTGTGCTAGGGAATGAAATCAATTTAGTTATTACGTCAAATCTGTTACACTCCGGGCTCCGCCCAGAGCTTGTGTCCGCAGAATTGCCTAGAAACAAAACCTGTATTAATATGAACTTCACATATAAAAATGCCTCTTTTAAATTTTATTTCCCCCTTTTTATCCCTCACTTAGCACATGTCTTGATTCAGCCATGAATCCAGCTCACCTGATTCATCACTGAGCCCAACCGTCACGGGCATCTGATAGTGCGGCACTGCATATTCTTCTCTTAGTGTCACTATCTTCAATCTGTTAATTACAATTCTCGAACATGAAGTAGACTGTGTCTATAACAAGCCAATACAGCTGTAAATGTGGCCAATTATCAATCAATTTAACAGTCAATAACAAAATGATAGCTTTTATTTTATGCATGTTTAAGTCAACCACTTACCCAGAGGGTTCTCCAATCCCAGAAAAATTCTTCTCCTCATTTAATAAAGTCTGTCATCCTCCCATGGCCTGGTAACTGGTCCATCCAGAGCTGTATCATTTTGAAATATACATACAACAAGCCAAACCATACCTTGGTCACACCAACCCCTCTCCACCCTGAGGATGTCCAACGCCATCCTAATCTGGACAGTGAAAGGTGACTTTAACGCCGACTGTTTCGACAATCCAGTTTACTACATTCCCTGGTCAGATTAGCCAATGTCTGCACACTAGTATAAACATAATCAACATGGTCAACATTTTATTGCATGTTATTTCACAGTATTATAGACTCCAAACCTCCATCCTTCTGTGGTTCGCTAAATTATGTTTACCCAGAACTCCGTTCTGTCTCTAAATTTTGGAGAATCTTATGCTTGTTGTCAAGATTTGAAGAATCTTGAGGCATGCACATTCTTTCTCTCACACTAAGTAGCGGCCTTGGCTCCCGTTTTATCTCCTCCTGATGAGATGGGGCAGAAAACCTCTCCGGTATATTCTGCTCTCTTCTAATCAGCCAAATAAGGTCATAACTCCCTGAAAACAGTATTTCTTATAACTCAGCCGTATAATGCATCATAAAACAATATCATCCATTCACAATAAATCAGCCGCCCAATGTGATACAAATCAGTTTAACAAATGTAATAGTTATCACCTTCATCTAATTCAGGAGAATAATGCAAACTAAACCTACATAATAGTTTCACAATCTCTAATTAGGGGTATAACATGGCATAAAACGATATAATAATCTTACAATTCCCCCTTTGATCTCTTTTTTAAAAAAAGAGATCACCTACACCCGAGAATCCAGGTGTGCGAGGTCCATTTCTTCCTCTTAGTCCTAAGGCCCTCTGTCCCCCTTTAACGAGTGGACCCCATGTATAATGACTTCTATGTTAGCACATATCAGATGCAACACAAACTAAATTTACAACAACAACACAGTTTTTGAGAAATTTTATGTTTGGTGTCAAATTATAAGAATTCAATTCAAATCCATGGTTTTATCACCCCCATCGGGGCTTACCTTTCTCACCTTTCATAATATTTCTCCCTCAAATATTCACAATTTCCCTCCTTTGGTGGCGAAAAGCTGTTGGTGTGGTCAAGTGGGCGCTATAGGAAACAAAAGCTCAGGACAGAACAGTCACCAGTCATGTACTCCATACAGAATTTGCATATATTTTGATTTCATATTGATCCTCTGAGTGTAATGGTACATTTTAATTCGAATTTATCAAAACTAAACACAATAGTTTTCTCTTTCTCTAGCTTGCTCTTGTTCTTATGCAGCACCACATCCTATCACATGCCCCCGCCGGTTATATTCTACATTTTAAAATTCTGACTATTTCATGGGTGAACCTAAATCACATGGACCAGTGTTTGTTATTTCATATCTCCATTCTGAATGTGAAGTTTTCCATTTCCCTGTTATTCATACATATTATTAAAGTTTGGGCTTTTTCTCTATAAAAATTAATTGACTTTTTCAGTGGCCTGCTATGGTTAATAATAACATGTTCAGTCATTAGTAAAATCAAACCTTTTCTTCACTTTAGCATTTGACATTCCCAACCATATAATGTGATACTTTACTCGAAACACAGCTAATAAAACACAATTTTCTTAATGCAAACATCAGTAACTCAAAATTAGCCACCAAAGGGTTAAGTCTGCAGTTCCACACTCTCATGTGAAGCTACATTCTCCCCCTCTGCTCTCTCTTATCCTCCTGCTCCTGCAAAAACAAACCAAAATAAAGTATCCACCCATCTGTTGCAGGCTGGGTGAATTGTTGCTCCACATTTACTAATCCTAAAGTCTGTGTCGTTTTGTCTCAGTATCGAGTCAGTCAAAACTTTTGTCGTCAGTCTATCACAGTCCAGTCACGTGCATACCTTCACACACATTCATACCAGATGTTGCTGATAAGGGAGTCTCACGCGCAACCTATTCGAGCATCCATCACCAGCAAGATGACGTCATCATTTAAAGGAAAACAATTCTTTGTTTTTTGGACTGAATTGACTCGCGCAATCCTTTTAGACTCAGGACTTACCACGTGATCAGCGTCCCACATAAGTGAATTTCTCCCAAGCCCATTATAATCATGGAGAAAAACACCTAGCAACTGTTTCCAGTAAAAATATTTCATAGCGCTTTAAATTTCAATCTGTTAGGCCTGGTTTAAAGAGCTGATTGTTAAATCATGAACTCACAAAATATCAAAATATCACCACCGGTGGATCACACCTCCCCGATTGTCTTATCTCAGTGCACTGTAACAAAAGCAAAAACAAACATAACCAACAAAATACTAATAAAACAACACATACTAGGGCCCATTGCAGACATGTTCAAGCAAAAAACCATCTTTCTCTCTCTTAGAGAAAGAAAACAAGCCAAAGCTCACTGATAAAATCAAGCCAGCGCTAAGCAAAACCCAAAAATCAACCAGAAATTCACAGGAAAGTTTTGCTTCCTGCCGGGACAATATTGTGAAGGAATGAGTACCTCAGGTACCATAGCACCTTTGTTCCTCCTTGAATTAAATCTCAATCACAGAAAATGCGGCGCTCCAAAATAAAACTCACCCCATTAGTTCATCATTTTCACTCTGTCCCACTGCTCCTGCTCAGGCTGTGTCAAGCACAGTAAATAATTCAGTCGAGGCCTTGAGCAGCCGTACACAGACATCACGCACAAACATTGTTTTTATAACCAAACTGTTTTAGACCTTGTCCCTTAACCTCCTAAGACCCGAACTCTTCCACAACATGCATTTTTTTCTCTTTGATATTTGGGCATATTGGGGCCCAATGAATGTAAAAACAAAGAATTACCAGATTTTTTTTTTTTTTTTTTTTTTTTTTTTTACCTTATTTTCGTTTCTAAGGAAAATAAGAGCCACATATGAGGATATTCGTTTAAAATTTTGATGGAACAGTAGCAGTATAATGTCCTCATAAGTGGATATCAGGCCCTTGTAGAGCAAAATTGAGTATTTTGGTCTAAATAACCCAAAATGTGATGTCCACATATGTGGATGCCAGGTCCTAGGAGGTTAAATCTACCTAAATGACCTCTGGGTGACAAAAAAAAAAAAAACACATTTAACCAATAATAAAACACATTTTAAGTAATCATTGGCTTCTTATAACAAATTCTGTATTTGGATGTTTGTGTGCAGCATTTTGCGTATCAGCATAAGCATTTGTTAGCAAAGCATTCTTCATTGCATCAGCGTGTGTGTGTGTGTGCATCACTTCTTCATTGCACAAGTGTGTGCATGTGTACGTGTGTGGATCACTTCTCAGTTAATTGAATCCGCATTTTGATTTGTGTGTGTCATTTCTCACTCAATCAACGAGCGCACATGTGTTCATGTGTGTGTCCCTCTTCATTCTGAATCAGTGTATGTAGATGTATGTGTTTGTGTGTGTGTGTTCATCACTTTCCTGTTCTGGCGTTTTGGGTAAACCACGGCCTGAAGCGTGCCCTGGGGTCCTGCCCTCCTCCTTTTCAGTCCGTTTTCGACCATTGCTGCTGCTGATCAAAGTTCAGTCCGTCCTGGTTCTGGCCCCGATTGGGGCAGTCCTTTTCTCCAGTGTCCATGCTCACTGCAGGTGAAACCTGCATCTTCCTCTGTGTTTTTGTCGATTCTGAGGTGCCTTTTGACCTCAGTTACTCCTCCTGTCTCTGTCGCGCCCTTTTTGCTGCCCGATCATCCGTGTTGGTCCATCACTGCCCTGCACAGTGTTAATGCAGAGTTATCAAAGTCAGCATTATGTTGCTCAGCCTTACTTTTCCTCCGGGCTTATTGGGCGTCTTGTCACAGCTCCATCAGCTGAAGCTGTCTGGAAATTTCCCCCGTGTAGTGAAACGGGCCTTGGGTTTAACGCTCTCTGTCTTCGCTGCATGAGATCCTCTTCCTGCAGCACTGTTGACATTTTCAGATTGTTGTTATGGGTCCAACTGTTGCAGCATTTGGTCAGGGTCACGTCGAAGATGGTAGAGGGGAGAGCAGGAGTCCAGGTCAGCCTCGGCTTTCCGGGCTGGCAAAGCAGCCTGTAATTAAACATAAAGAGAAAAAACAAAAACAAAACAAAACGTATACGAACAGGAAAATGATGCTGTGTTGGCTGTGTGATTCAGAGAGGGGAGAAACACCGGGCCAGGCCCTGTGTCAGCGTTCTCTCCCCCTTTTCTTTGTTTTTTCTTACCATATAATCAACTCATAACACACCAAATTGACAGGACAACACAGGTACATATTAAAATTCTTAAGATCATGTTTAAAAGCCCAAAAAGCAATTTCCTTCCTTCAGTAATCACTTCTATTATTCAATCAGCAGAAAACATCTCACAATTTGACTCTTAACCACTAAATTTGTTGTTTCATCGCTGGTTGGTCATACCAGTCTCTTTCTTTTGAAGTTAAGTTGTTGTCCTGCAACCCAGAGAGTTTATTTGTTAGTAATGGATAAACTTCATCATTAAAACAACAGGTGTATGTTAAGTTTCGCTGCTTTAACCTTGCTGGAAAATCTTCACATGTACATGAGTGTAAGCTGTTTTTTCATTGCGTGTGTGTGCATTTGTAGGCGGTTTATTTTTTACTTCTTTCTCAAACAAGGCATTACCTTAAAAGGAGCCTTTCTCTCACACTTCTCTGCTTGTGTGTGTTTTTGTTTCACCTTTTGTTGTGATGCTCCGGACGCCTTCCCAACCTCCACAAGTCCGTTGGCCCCAATTTTATGTGTTACAGCTTCCCTTAATTTCTCCTCTAATTTTCTCCTCACTGCTGTCCGTTCCACAGCTGCTGATTCTTGCTGAGTGTGGTTCCCATTACTATAATTTTGTTCTGGGCGCTGTGCTTGTGGTGGGCGGTTGGTCCAGGTCCGTAGCCACCTGTATTAACACACTAAAACATACAATTAGTATTTCCTTTCTTACGACGTCCATCCGCTCCATCTGCCTAGATTTCACTCTCTCTCTCGCTGGGTTCACACTTCCCACAGTCAGGCAGTTGCCTTTTATGGGCATGCAGAGTTCCGGTCATAGACACACAGCTACTCACACCCAGCGGCTGCAAAGCAGTCTTCACATTATCTATGCACATACTCAGCCTCCATCATCCGCTCCTCAATATAAATGTATAAAACCAGTAGTCATTATCCCTAGAAACACACACATCCTCAAGAAAATTCATTGTATTTAATCATATGAGAAATATGCCCTCTTATTTTATATTACAAAGACGTCTTTTATTTACAGCTGCAGAGATTATCAGGCCTTTTCCTGCCTACACAATTTCGACAAATTTAAAATTAACGGTCCAACCGATAAACTCCCCGAGTTTTTTGCGACCAATTTTAGCCAGTATCCGCCCCCGACGGTGGCCCGATTGCTAGTGCCCTAACTGAATTTAAAAGCGTTAACCAACCCAAACTTTGCCTGAAGCTCTATTTTTGGCATTTCACAGCCAAGGCTTTCTCGAAGTATTAAGTTAAAGCTTCATGCCCGAAACCGGGTTTCTGTCGACCAAAAAAGCGCAAAGAAAGAGCCTCAGACTCTTAGCTTGTTCCAGGCTGCCCTGTAATCTGCAGTCAAGCCAACTGTGTTATCCCTATTCGCTGATAGGTCGATGGTCCGCGTCCGAACCAAAGAGGGAGCACAACCTCCGGGCTTTGCGCTTCTTAGCAGCCCCGCTGCCGTTCTTAAGCAATTTATAATACTTTGAAGCAACAGTCAACACCTAAAACAAGTGTATGACTGACACAGGTCCGACCTTATGCCCGATGGGGCATCTAACCCACTAAATATTTTTAAACAACAATCAACACCTCAGAACAAGTGTATGACTGACGCAGGTCCGACCTTATGACCGATGGGGCCTCTAACCCACAAAATAACCAATTCCCTAACTTCTACGTGAGACTCTAACTCACTTTCACTGTTTTCCTTTTCCTTATTCACTTTACTCAATACTTGGGACTCTAACCCACTTTAAAACTTCCATTATTCTTATTTCAACTTCAACTTCTCATGAGATTTTCACCAAAATCAAAACAGACATTCACCAGTACTTTCAGTGAGCAGACTTTTAATTTTGTCAATGTCCAATTTGGCACACTTTGGAATAATTCAACAGGTAGTGCCTCACCTTTTAGATGTGCCGGCTTGCCCACTCACTTCAGACCACTGGCTCGCGCCTGTCCGTTCGACCACCTCGGACCGTCCAAGCCTCCAGATTCAATTTCCACCCCAATACCACAGGACGAGCCCCCAAAACTGTCACGAGTTCAAAATATTGGGGATGGATACATGGAGGAAAACCAAAATAACAACACTGGTCCGGCCGGGTCAAGTCAAACGATGATTTTAATGCACACGTGTGGGAGATGGGACACTGCGCGCAGGCAGCACCATGTCTCTCCCCGAAAACCACACAACAATAGTTTTTATGAAAATCAGGGTATTGGAACGCCCCCTCATGCGTAAAGTAGGTACAATACAATCAATGTTGACAACTTTTAACACATTAAAAGAACATCTTCTTCTTCCTGAGGCCAGATCCTTCCCAGTAATCTTCTAACTCTGCTTATCCCCTGGAACAAACAGTCTCTCCTACAAGCATAATCAAACAGCTACAAGGCCTTGCAAACTATTATTTAAATATTTGAACTCTCCCCTACACATGAGTTTAACTACTGCTTGTGTGTGTGCGTGTGTGCCTCGACCTCAGCCTTCACTCTGTCTATAAAGACAGAGGCCAACTCTGCATGTGTGCAGTAACCTAACTGAAACCATACATGTAATATGTTGAATAAATGTTCTAATCAAATGCCACTACTCAAAGCTTAATAAAAAGAATATAAATGAATAAAGGATAATGATGAATAATATGATATATATGTGTTTTGTAAGCATGTTCTTTCTATAGCTCAAGATCCTTAACACAATAGATTGTTCAGTCCTCGCGCTGAACAAAGTTTCCGACCCTCCACTAGTTGACCGAGCCCCCCTCTTTAGCAAGCACAAAAATACAATGCATGTATATACAAAAGAATTATCACTGCACCTGTAATAGAAAATGTTAATATGGAATCCTGACAATACCTGTAATACAAGTTGTAACCTAAGGCCGACAGCCTAAAGAAATTCTCTCATGAAGTAACACTTAATGATGATGATGATACATAAATGAACTAATGAGTAATTATTGCCAATACACACTACTTAAAGGTTGACAAAAGATATATCTAAATAAAGGATCATAAAATAACATGATGTAAGTGTCTTGTAAGCATGTGCGGCCCTCTACGCTCTACGTCACTTCCCTCAATAGATCAGCCAGACATCCCGCTGACTGTAGCTTTTAACCCTTACTGACGTGAGCACAACTCCATAATAAGCACCAAGCGGCAATATGTATAAAGATGATCATGGTTACACCTGCAATGAAAAGATTATATGATTATACCAACACCTGTAAATAGAAGATTAACATGAGGTTATAACAATCACTGTAATACAAACGTTAATGTAATGTCAATAGCTTCAATAAATGCTTTAATGCAATGCTTATTATATGATTCTGACGTAATGATAAAATAACAGTAAAATATCCCTTCTCACTGGTCAGCACAGCAGCGCAGCAGACGGCCGGTGATGCCGTCTGGCCCCGCCGCTTTCCTTGTGTTCACTCTCCTCAATGCCGCTCGGACGTCATGCTCCGCGATGCTGATCACCGGTCTCTCGCTGATGACGTCATTGTCCTCGGTAGTCAGGCGGTAGATAGCATTAGCCGCCTGGCTAACCTCGAAACGGGCGTAGAACTGGTTCAGCTCATTGGTGAATGCAGAGTCGGCGTTGATCGGCGCAGTGTCCCTGGCTTTGTAGTCTGTAATGGTGCATAGTCCGTGCCACATACTCCATGTGTCGCCCTGGTGGAAGCGGGACTCCACACGCTCCCAGTACCGGCGTTTGGCATCTCTCACCGCGCGCCGCACGCCGTATGAGGCCGCTTTGTAGGCGCTCATATCGCCAGTGGCAAGACCCGCGTTGTAGGTGGCGGTCCTGGCGTTCACTGCAGCGCGGATCGATCTGTCCACCCACGGTATCTGGTTTGGGAATGTGGTGACTCTCCCAGTGGGGATAATCTCCTCCGCTAGCATATTGACGAAGCATACTGCTACTTCCGTAAACTCGTTGATGTCGACAGCGCATGCTCTGAACATGTTCCAGTCGACGTTGTTAAGTGCGTCCTGTAGCGTAGCTTCTGATTGGGCAGACCACCGTTTCACCTCCCTCGTGGTTACTTCTTCCCTCCGTATGTTTTTTTTATACTGGGGAATGAGGAAGATGGCGTTGTGGTCAGACTTCCCAAAAGCCGGGTGTGAGACAGCTTTGTAGCCCTGCTTGTATGGCGTGTAGCAGTGATCCAAAATTCGATCCCCCCTCGTTGGACACGAGACATGCTGGTAAAAGTTTGGCATGACTTGTCTGAGGTTCGCTTTATTAAAATCTCCTGCTACAATGAGGGCTGCGCCCGGGTCCCTGTTTTGAAGCGAACTCAGCACATCATGTAATTCGGACAAAGCCATACCTGTGTCCGCTTGGGGTGGGATGTAGACTACCGTGGCGATGACCGAGGTGAACTCACGGGGCAGATAGAAAGGGCGGCACTTAATGCTCAGGAATTCCAGATGTGGCGAGCAGCTGCTGGAAAGAGTAGAAATGCTCCTGGCATCACACCACTTTCTGTTTACCATGAAACACACTCCTCCACCTTTGGTTTTGTTCGACTCTGCCGTTCTGTCCGCGCGAGCACAAAGAATGAATCCGACGGAGTTGCGGCCTGGTCCGCACGGTGGGGGTCAGCCATGTCTCCGTGAAGCACAGAATGTTGCAGTCCCTCATGTCACGTTGGAAGGTGACTCTTGCTCTTAGGTCATCGAGCTTGTTCTCCATGGATTGTACGTTGGCTAGTAGGATACTGGGCAGTGGGGTGATGCGCCTGCTGTCTCAGTCTGTTCCTAATGCCAGCGCGTTTCCCCCGGCGCTTCTTTGTTCTACGCCTCGGATGAGCGGCCCGTCCTTTGTTGTTCTCCGCGCGCACAGTAGAATCTCTGGCAGCCAGGATGGGTCAGGTTTAAAAGTGTCCAAGATTAGATGTGCAACCTTGTCACCGATGTTTACAAGTGATATGCTGTCGTATACTATAAGACTAGAGGATTTTGGAATGTAAACCAGAGCAAAAAATAAGTAAAAAACAAGAAAAGTGGATAGTCGGAGTGGAGCGGTCAGGAAGGCGTCTGGATGTGGCCGCGCCATCTTAGAATTAGTCAGAGGTCCCATCCTGTAGCAACAGTGATGCCTTGAATATGTCCTGCGGGGTAGAGTAACCAGATGCTATCATCTTGGAATCCACCATAACCTCAACAAGAGCAGAGCAATCGTCAGGTGATATGGTAGTGCAGGAAGATGCATCTCATCAAGATGAGGAAAAGTCACTTCTAGGGGAAAAACCAGGTAGTGACAGGAATTAAGTTAGGAACATACCAGACAAATGGCAAAAATTACATAAATTTTATTTCTTTTGATTTATGTGATCCATACAAATGGGTACCTTTCAGAGTGGAAATGTGAACAAGATGCAACCAGAGCAGCCTGGCTCTACAAGTCCAAGTTACTTTCAAAGTATGAGACCAAAAAGGCAGTAGTCCTGCAAATGGACTTGCGGGAAAGTATTATGGATCAACAGAGATCACTTATCTCCCTCTACAAAGCCCCAAAGGTAGAGTAGGCGGGCCCTGTCAGCTGGAAACTGGAAGGTATTGTTTCTGTATTGGGAAAACAATAGAAATCCAGTGACTGACTAATCTGAAACTTCATATGTTTTTTTTCTTCTTCCTTTAGGGGATGTTGCTGTTGGAGAAGGGGTGAAGAGATTCTTCTTCTCAAAGGCAGTTTCTCTAGTACAGTCTGGTTTGCATTTGAATTTTGGTAGGTATGTCATAGTTAGACTGGCCACATGTATAGTGGATTAAATAAGAGAATATTTCATCATGTAAAGAAAATGTGTTTGTTATGTAAATGAGTTAATTGTGTTAAAATTACTGCCTGGATTTCTCATATGCAACATAACCTAGCTGTACTCTTTTCAGGGAACACAGATCGTACAAGACTGTTTGACGGTGAGCCAGAACACTTGACTCCATCCACTTCTCAGACCTTGCTTGAGAGTGACATGTTTTTGGTGGCAGGTAAGAAAGTTATGTACAGAAATAAGAGGAAGAGTAATTTAAAATAATACATGTGCAGCAATAAAGTTAACAGCATTACTTGTGTTACATTATCCTAACTGTAACCATAAAGATGAAAAATAGATTGAATACAGTTACAAAACTGTTTGTTTATACCCCCGTACAATGTTAGGCTAAGTGCATTTACTATGTTTGATCTTAGGAAGAATAATGGGACATTCATTCATTCATGGGGGACCGTGTGTGTCTGGTATAAGTCCTGCAATCGTCCATGTCCTTTTTGGTGGATCACCTGAAACAGCTACAGTTCAGATTGAGGATTGCCCTGATATCCCATCTCGACCTGTAAAGCTGCTGTTGGAGTTGTTTTAAATGCACCTGTGCAAAGTCTTAATGCCTGATACTGAATATGGTCTAACTTTACCAGAGTTGTGTCTGCTGCTGAGTTATATGCTACACATCCATAATCCAATATCTGACCAACCCAGTGTATATGGCCCTCAAAGACGTCCTATCTACTCCCCAACTCCCTCTCAACTAAACACCTCATTATATTCAATACTTTTTTACATTTGTCCACCACTTTCTGAATGTGTGCAGCCCATGTTACCCTTTCATCAAACCGCAATCCAAGAAACTTAAATTTACTCACCCTTTCTAATTCTTGACCGTACCACTTAGCTTGACATCCTTACCAACTCTTTTCCTTGTAAAGAACATTATCTTGGTCTTATCAACTGAAAATTTAAAACCCCACTTATATGACCACTCTTCAACTCTTCCAGTTGTTCCCTGCAGTTTCTTTACAATATGCTCTATATTTTTCCCTCTCTTCCATATTGCTCCATCATCAGCAAAAAGCAAACATCCCACCCCTCCCTCTATATCATTAAACACAACATTTATCATCAAAGAAAATAACAAAGGGCTCACTATGCTCCCTTGAGGTGTACCGTTTTCTACTGAGAGCTTCTCAGAGTAAACCTTCCTGATCCTCATGTGTATTTGTCTTCCATTTAAGAAATCCATTATCCACCTGTACATCCGGCCCCTGATGCCCAATGTACTGATTTTAATTAGTAGGCCTTCTCTCCACATCATATCGTAAGCTTTTTCCATGTCAAAAAACACTGCAACTACACTCTCTTTATTTATTTGTGCTTTCCTGAGTTCATGTTCCAAATACAATACTGGATCCATTGTATTTCTCCCTCTTCTGAACCCACTTTGATGTTTAGATATATAACCTTTACTTTCTACATAGTATATTAACCTCCTGAGACCTGAACTCTTCCACGGCATGTATTTTTAATTTCTCTTTGATATTTGGGCATATTGGGGCAAAATAAGAGCCACATATGAGGATATTCGTTTAAAATTTTGATAGAACAGTAGCAGTATAATGTCCTCGTAAGTGGATGTCAGGCCCATGTAGAGCAAAATGGAGTATTTTGGTCTAAATAACCCAAAATGTGATGTCCACATATGTGGACGCCAGGTCCTAGGAGGTTAATCTTTTATTTATCATTCGTTCCATTACTTTGCAGACATTCGATGTTAAAGCTATAGGCCTATAATTTCCTGGGTTTGTGTCATCCCTCCCTGGTTTACGTATGGGCACCACCACAGCCTCCTCCCAGCTTTGCGGCAGTTTCCCACCCTCCCAAACTCTGTTATACATCTCTAACAAAAGATCTTTAGCTGACTCACTCAGCTGGTTTAACATGATATAGTATACCTGATCTTTTCCTGGTATTGATAATTTAGATTTCCGGAGTACTCCATGTAGTTCTGTCTTTGTAAAAGGAATATTTAATGAATCATCTGTATCCTCTACCAGTTCCAATAAGTCTCTATTCTCTGTAATTGTCATTTCTCTTCCTCGTCGCCCTTCCTCACTAACATTGCCTGAACTGTGGATTTTAACAAAAGTTTTTGTCAGCACATTTGCCTTTTCCTCTTCTTTTACTGCTGTTACCTCTCCATCCCTCAAGATTGGATAACAATACTCACTTTTCATACCATTCATCCTTCTAATCATTGACCAGATGTTCTGTATTTTTGTCTCCCTCCCCACTGAATTACAAAAACCCCTCCAGAAGTCCCTCTTTGCATTTTTAATGGTTCTTTTTACCTGAGCTTGCAATCTTTTATATTCAATGAAATTCTAAAAAAACTGTGATTCTTCTTTAATGTCTTAAAAGCCTTTTTTCGATGTTTAATCACTTTATCACACTCCTTCATCCACCAAGGTACAATCTTCGTTTCCCCTCTACCTTCTTTCCTCTTTATCACCCTGATTGCTGCCTCTAAAACTGCCTTACAAATAGAATAATTTAACTCATCCACCCCCACATTCATATCAATCCTTTGCATTTCTTGATCACTAACTATTCTAAATGTATCCCAATCAGCATCACTAAAACACCACATCTTCACCCCCCTTATTTCCTCTTTCTCTATACTCAACTCAATCTCTGTCATTATAGGATAATGGTCACTGCCTGCAGTTGTCTCTTTCAGTACCTGCCATGAACAATATATTTAAATGTGTTCCTAAAGTTACAACTCTATATTGGATCCCTTGTTTCACAAATGTTGCACATTCTCCTCCATTACCCTCCTTTCTATCTCTGCGGACACTAATATAACCTTTAATAACAAAATCTGAAGTAGGTTTGAGCCAGGTCTCCTGAATACAGATGATATCTGGTTTCTTTTTGCATTTTTTGATGAATCCTTTAAATTTTTGTCCATTTGCAATCAAACTTCTGGTGTTCCACTGTAAAATAATCAGATTATACTCTCCCCTGGTCCTCCTGCTTTCCCCTCCCCTCCATATTTTTTTTATTGATATGTTCCCAAAATATATCTTTAATGCCAAAGAACCTGCTCCTTTCACTTCTTCCTTACTTCACACCCCCCATAACTCACCATGTGCTGCCCCCCACAGCTGCATTTATCTTGTACACTATCCCCACATTCGTCATATCGGTGTTCCCCTCCACACTTGGGGCATGTTACGGGTTCGAAATTGAGGATGAGAGTAAAACAATGATGGTCCAGAAGAGGTGGTTCAAACAATTGATTTTAATGAATGCACGCAGCGTGGAGAGGTGCAAACTGCAAAACAGTTGTACATCTCTGCCCAAAATACACTCTAGATTGCTTTTATAACATCAGGGTATTGTAACGCCCCTTCTTGCGTTTACAAGCACATAATTTGCATGTACAGAACATTCATGTATTTTAAGAATTAAATGCAAACACAGAGGTTCCTCCTTGTGGCATACTCTTCCGAATATAGTGATGACCTAAGGCCTTTGAGGTCACCATGGACTGGACATCCTTCCGTCACCTGTAACTAAGCAAACTCAAATACCACAAAAAGCTGAATACATTCAGGCCTTTGCTCAGCTACTATTTTACTGTAACCATATACTCAGCATATGAGTTATGATACATATATATTTAACTCAATCATTTTAAAGTAGTTATAACTGCACCTGTAATAAACATGTTAATATTTGATTAGGATAACCCCTATAATATCAATTATAACATAATGCCAGCAACTTCAATAAATGCTTGGATGAAATGATAATTAATGCAATGACAAAGATGATGGTTATATAAAATAATCCCTGTAATTCCACAATTCCCCCTTTTGACGTCTCTTCCAGAGACGTCACTACACCATTCCCAGGTCCACTACCTTTGCTCTGACCCTCTCTAGCCGCCCCCTGACTCAGCAAATCCGACAACAACCTCATGTCCTCTAGGTGGTCCAGCAATAAAACACCAGCTCCCACTTGAAAACACTTCATGCTTAAGTGGTCTCTGCTCCTTTTCTGGGTCCCTCTCTAGTGGAAATCTTCTCCTGTAAGGGATAGAAAACAAACAACCTTTCTCTGCTACACCTTACTAACTTACTGTGTTCATCTCAGGTTCCTGTCATTATTCAAAGTTGGTTCACAATATCATATCAGGCCAAATCACAAACCCTACTGCCACGTCTACTTTGTTAAGCTCTTCAGCTAGACTCTGTACCGGTTTGCCAATCTGTGTGTACATGTCTCTACACTTTTAATGTCTAAATGCACATCTGGATGTATGTGCACTTGTATGTCTATCTGCATCTATGAGTCAATGATTTGTCAGATATAAGGCGTTAATGTGAGAAATGTTTCCTGACTATTAACTCCTGATACTCAAGGAACTTTCCTGTTTGCCGAACTTCCTAGGTTTGGCCTTTTACACTTTTACTAAAGAAATTTTAACAAAGCCCAAAAGATTTTTTATTTTACTCCTGTGCTTGACAGGTTAAGCGAAGTTGTTTTTGTTTTGTTTTGAAATTTTTCCCTTCTGTGTGTGTGTGTGTGTACATAAGTAAGAATATGATAATCAACATAAGATCCCTGGTTTGCAAATGATTTTCTGCCCCCGCTGCAGGGCAACATCATTTGTGGTGAGTCTATGTTGGCTAGTTTAATACAGATATATAACAGTTGCTTGATTGCATTGCCCACTCAGAGTTGCACAGTTTTTATGTATGTGGAGAGTGTTTTCACAGTTTAAACATAGGTTACTCACATTTCTAGCCTGATTGTTTCCCAATAAAAGTGAAATCAAACATTACATTTGATTTTACTTATGTATTATCCTGTTCTGGGCTCTATCCATTATATTAACTTTATTTAATTTCAATACTCTTTATGTGTGTGAGCAACGCTTTTAGTCTTATTAAACACAACCCAAGTAAAATGCACACCATCCCCATGTCAGCCTAAATCTCCGCTAAAAAGCACACTTCAAAGTTTTCTATCTGGATTTACGCCTCTTTTGGCCTCAAGCATATACATAACATGCAAGGTTACTGTTAATGCCCGTTAGACAAGTTTCCATTATCTACAACATTTTGTTTCACCCGGCTCACCCTTACACATTTCCTGTTCACTTATTGCATATTTATCTTTAACACCTTTTACCTCAGTAGTTGCTAAGCAGAAACAAAGCAACCTGTGGTCCACCTTTACCCTGTAAAATAAACCCCTATCATGTTTGTGTCTGTAAGCATGTTTTGCATTCATTCATTACACTCCCCGCCATTCCTGCAAGTTAGGAGCTGTAAAGTTGAAAGCTGCATCAAGTCCAGGCCTTTGGCCTGGCCTATATATAAATCATGTGTATTTGTAAGCGTGCATGCAATTCACCTGCTATGTTCTCATCATCCCTCAACATGTATCACCTGGACACTCTCACCAGTGAAGCTTAAAACCTGTTTGGACGGAACATCAACTCTAAACAAGCACAGTTATGCATTGTGTATAAAATTAACTCAACCTCATGGTAACCTACCTAAGTACCTGTCTTAAGAGAGACCTCTGCACAGCTCAGACGCCAATTGCAAGAGCTCTCTAACATTAGAATCATCAACTGTGACTTATATAGTGTTATTTCGGTACTTTACACTTCACACATTTTTGAACGTTGTTTATATGGGGAGTTCCTCTTTTGTGTCTATATTTATTAATATGCCTTGTGCACTAAAGCTTCCTGTTTTTCAGTCTGGCTGAGCACTTGTTTGTGAGTATAAACTGGCCTCTACAAGCCTTCATTAGCAGATACACATTACAAATACTTCATATATACAGAGAAAAACCCAATAATCCACATTTCACTATTTTGTTCTTTGGTTCAGATTTGGATTCTGTATTGTTCTTTATTTATTATTATTTATATTCAGATTGTTTTTGCTAGTCTTGGTTTGTTGTTGTCTGTTTGGGAGCTGACATAGTCTCTATAAATGAACTTCTTTTGGTGGAGTAGCATCAGGAGAGAAGCTCCAGAGAGGCATCTTCCATGTTAAACACTAAAATATAACAAAAGAGATCTTCTCAACGTGTTGTATATTTTTAATATTTCCTTATTATTTTGTCATAAAATAAATCAACCAAATAACTTAAGCTGTGTGACAGCACCTTATGCTTACGCCAGGCTGTGAACTGCCCTAAATCTACTTGCTACACCCCCTTTTCACCTAGTTTAATTTTTTTTTCAATCCTAATTTAAACTATTCCTGACTTCCCTCAATGCACACTGTAAAGTGTAAAAAATACAGTTAGCTTTCTCCTGGTAAAAGGTCCTACATTATTTTCTCTACCTTTGGAAACATCCTCTATCGAGTTAACCCATTTCATTTTTCAAACTTAGGCCTGATTTCTTCGCCCCCTTTAACGGGTAGCGCATATCCGGTCTGAACACTGTGTTTGGGCAATTTACGAATTGTTGCAGGATTTCTATGTTATGTAAAGCTCCTCTCATCCCTTTTATGCTTCCATTATAACCTGTGTCTAACAAGCTTTTGATCTTCTTTGTAATATAAACAACTCGGTGTATTTGTGCTCTGTTCTTCTCCTTTCTCTCGTCTGATCATCTCAATTACTTAAAATGCATCAGTGTAAATTAAGACTTTGTTGATTTCCTAAATATAGAAAAATCAGATATATTTGTGTTTGATCCTCTGATAAACTGGCTGATCCACTCCATACAAAGATGCATATATATTGACAAAGGACATAAACATACAATGGTATTGAGCCACCGCTGAACAGCAAGACTAAGGCTACGTTCACACTGCAGGCGAAAGCGCATCAAATCCAACTTTTTTGACCCTATGCGACCCATATCCGATCATGGTATGACAGTTTGAACGGCACAAATCTGATATTCTGATATCCGAATATTCATACATTCTGATATCTGATATCTGATATCCGACCTAGTTCACTTTCGCATGTGGTACTGAATCCGATACATATCTGATGTTTGAGAAAGCGACTGCTCGCGACTGCTCGCATTAAATCCATCTTTTACGTCATTGACACAAGACAGAAGCCAATTATCAGCGCAGTAGACAAACGAGAAAGCATGGTGGGGGAAACTGGAGACGAAGGGTGCTTTACTGAGCTTCAGGTCCTGGAAGAATAAATGCCCTTTCACGTGCCAACCCAGCATTTTGGCAGGAGGAACGAGGAAGGACGGCGGGAAATTTGACGGAAGACACACCATACGGTTTAAGTGAGTTGGGTTTTTTTTACTTTGGCTACGGATTTGGATCACGAACTTTGGCGGTTGGCATAAACTGGTATGTGACTGGCTGGAATGGCGTCTCAGTTGGATGAGGATGATGATATGGATTTTGGTGAATGGACCCCGGTTGCTGGCGGGGGAAGATCAGCAAGAGGGAGAAGCAGGAGAGAGGAGGCAAGTTTGTTTGGGACACAGACAAGTAAACGGAGCTTGGAGGAGAACAGTTCGGAAGAGGGGTCCAGGGTTGTCTGGAGGAAAACGGTGAGGGAGGAATTCAAAATAATTCTAAAGTTCAGGAAGGAAGGTGAGGATGTGCAGCTAAGCCCGATAGCGTTGTCTAGAGAACTGAAAAGAAGTTTGGAGAAGTTCAGCTGGCTAAAATTCTCAGAGATGGAAACTTACTAATAGTGGTTAAGACAGAAGAACAAAAAAATAAAGTGTTGAATGCTGAAAGCATTTGTAAGAAGACTGTAGGATGCAAAAAGTTCTTAGGAGAAAATAAAGTGACACAGGGAGTGATTACAGGTATCCCTGTAGAAGAGGACCTGGAGAAGCTCAAGCAATGTATTAATGGTGGTGAGGTCAGCAAAGTAAAAAGACTGTTAAAAAAAAAAATAGGGGGGAGAGGGAGAATAGTTTGTCAGTATTATTGGAATTTCAGGAGGCAGTCCTGCCACAGAGAGTTAAAATAGGTTGCATGAGCTTTCCTGTTAGACGATACGTGCCACCGCCCCTCAGGTGCTATAAATGCCAAAGATACGGACACATTGCTGCAGTTTGCAAAGGGAAACAGAGGTGCCTGTGGAATTACAGGGATTATTTTATATAACCATCATCTTTGTCATTGCATTAATTATCATTTCATCCAAGCATTTATTGAAGTTGCTGGCATTATGTTATAATTGATATTATAGGGGTTATCCTAATCAAATATTAACATGTTTATTACAGGTGCAGTTATAACTACTTTAAAATGATTGAGTTAAATATATATGTATCATAACTCATATGCTGAGTATATGGTTACAGTAAAATAGTAGCTGAGCAAAGGCCTGAATGTATTCAGCTTTTTGTGGTATTTCAGTTTGCTTAGTTACAGGTGACGGAAGGATGTCCAGTCCATGGTGACCTCAAAGGCCTTAGGTCATCACTATATTCGGAAGAGTATGCCACAAGGAGGAACCTCTGTGTTTGCATTTAATTCTTAAAATACATGAATGTTCTGTACATGCAAATTATGTGCTTGTAAACGCAAGAAGGGGCGTTACAATACCCTGATGTTATAAAAGCAATCTAGAGTGTATTTTGGGCAGAGATGTACAACTGTTTTGCAGTTTGCACCTCTCCACGCTGCGTGAATTCATTAAAATCAATTGTTTGAACCACCTCTTCTGGACCATCATTGTTTTACTCTCATCCTCAATTTCGAACCCGTAACATTTGGTGCATTGGCCGAGGGTTGAGGGAGAAAAGGTGGAGGTTGAGACTGAGAGGGTCCAAGGTGCTCAAACAGGCAGACACGAGTCAGTGGTCGAAGTGAGTGGACATAAGCCGGCTTATTCAAAGGTAAGGCACTACCTGTTGAATTATTTCCAAACAGTGCTGAATTGGTTCTGACAAAATTGAAAGTCTACTCACTGAAAATTACTGGTAAAGGTCTGTTTTGGTTTTGGTGAAAATCTCATGAGAAGTTGAAGTTGAAGTAATGATAAGAAAAAGAGTAAAAGTGAGTTAGAGTCTCACTAAAGGTACCGGGTTAAAGTCCCAAAGGAATAAGAATAAAGAGAATTTAGAATAATAGGTAATTGGTGAAGTTTGTGACATTAAAGTCTCAATTGAATATAAAGCCGGGCTTGGACACCGATATGGTGGGTTTGTGATTTTCGGGTGTCTTCAAAATAATTAAATTGTATAGAACGGGACTCTGGGAGTCTAACAAGTGCATTGTTCGGAGGTGACGCTCCCAATTTTCTGGGGACGCTCAGGATTTTCCGTTGGACGGGATAGTTCGATTGGCAATCGTGGACAACTGAGGACGGTCCAAAATAGCTACTGACTGGGTCAGTTTACCGTCCGGGACGGTGGTTTGCACTTTTTGGTCAGTAGAAACCGGTTTCGGGCGTCTAATTTTAACTTAAAACTTCGGGAAGCCTGGGATGTGAAATGTCCCCAAAACAGAGCTTTTCGGCAGGGGTTGAGTTGGTTGACGCTTTTAAATTGTGTAGGGTCTTAGATATTTGACCACGGTCCGGGGCGAGACTGGTTAAATTGATCACAAAAACTCAGGGAGTTTGTCCCTTGGAGGTTAATGCAAATTTGTCTAAATTAGGTAGGTTGTGCAATTTAAGGCCTTGTAAATACTATTTAATTTATCAGACGTCTCTATGTTATAATTTCTTTGTTTGTGTATAGGCTTTGCCTGTCACAGGCACTGCAGCCGGCTGGTTATTTTGAGAGTGTGTCTGTGTTTATGTAAATTAGATGCCTGCGACTTATTTAGACTGACATTTCCTGTTTACTAATGAGTAACTAATGACTGACTGCAGAGACTGGGTTAAGGGACGACTTATATTGGTGTTTTAAGGGAAGAATTGCTTTTATTTCTACTTTGTTGGCATTACGGTTGTTAAATACGATGACTACTTTATGATACATGTCTGTCTCATTTTGCATGTGTGCGAGTGGCTTTCAAATGTAGTTTTGTAATGTAACCTGTACACTCCATGGAGGAAACAGACCATGGAGTTTTGGAAGAAGATAGCAGAGATATGACTGGCTTTACGTTTAGTCTTGTGTTGACTCCAATAACGGATGGTCAGACAGGGCTGGTTGAAACAGAGGTGCGTGTTTGCTGTGAAATAGGGGCCACTGACCATGACTCAAAACACAAAGGCTGTGAGATTAAAATTACTGTGAGGAACGGTTTGACTTTTGACTAGGAAATAATATGCTTACTTTTGGGTCTATGAAGATATTTGACCTTCAGTGATGTTATGAGAGGTTTCAGTTTTCTTTTTCTTTTTCTTTTGACTTGCTCTTTCTGATCATGGAAGGCATGTCCAAAATACTCGTATGAAAGCGTATTTTGTGTGATTTTAACTGTGTGAATGCGGTCAGTATTTGATTTGAGTGACTGGGTGATTTGTCTGAGTAAGTGAAAAGGGAAGTCTGAGAGAGAGAAAGGCAGTGCGTGTGAGACGATTTATGGCGTCTGAAAGAGGTTAGAGCATTTAAAAGGTGTGTATGGAATAAAGGAGTGTGAAATATATTTCTTGTGTGATGAAAAGTAGGATGTGCTAAAGTTTGAAAGTGTTTTTAATTCAAGAAAACAAAAACAAAGGAGTTAGATTAGTTTGAGGAACAGGAAATATTGCTCTGTGTATCGGGGCTGCAGCGACAGGAAATAGTGAACAGGAACTGTGCATGCCCATATATGGGAACTGAGTGTGTACAGAAAGAACACAGAGAGAGATTTAACTCTAGGCACATGAAGCAAATGAAGCCTTTAAGAAAAAATGAATATAATACTAATTATATGGTTTAGTGTGTCAATACAGGTGGGCGTCTTTCAACTTTGCAACCTTGAGTTCAGCAGCAGAAAAGTAGATTAAAAGAATTGGGAGAATAAGCCAGTTTTGGCTCGAAATTGTGCGGCTGGATCTCTCACTTTGTCCCTGAAGCGGAGAAGAAGTTCAAAGGACAGTTAATCGCCTGATGAAGACCGATAGAACATGGTGGACTTGAATACAGCAGGCAAACGACAGTGCCACTGATCCATTAACACTGATGACGACTGACGACCAGCAGCAGCATGTAAGAGTAATGTAACATGTACTGTGAAAATACAGGCTGGGCAGTTGAACAGTGGGATAAAGAATTGTGGAAGAGCACTGGACATTGAGTGATATTTTGCCATGCTGGGACTTAATCTGAAAGAAAGACTGTAAAGAAACAGAGAAGAAGACAGCAGCTGAGTTGAGACTGTGTTTGCGGGAGCTTTGAAGCCCGAACAGGACATTGGGCAGAGAAGACCAGTGAGAGATGAAGCTGGACGAGTTTGACTGCGAGAATATAGGATATAATTGGATTGAAAATTGAAACTTGAACTCATGAATTGTTTAGGGATGTCCACCATAGCATAACAAAGAGGTAAACATTAGAAAAGGTAAGAATAATGAAAGAAATAATTGTTATTACCTTAATGAATAGAAAACACACATACAAATTGTTACATGTGAGATTATTTTTGAAATGAATCAGAAGTGAGATAGTTTGAATCTAGAGCTCAGTGAAAAGATGCATAAATTAAATATGAATACATGAAAATGCAATGAATACATAAGGATGCAATGAAGAAGCAGCTTACATTCAATTAACATAAAACGCAAGGAAGAACACGCTTACATACATGGCATAATTGGTAGTTTTGACTAGAAAAAGAGAAATGGGTCGTTTAGACGTCCGTGATAATAATGAAAATGTTTTAGTTTGTTATTTTTAGGGGCGAGCAGACCTGGACCAATTCTCCAGATCCAGGAGTCAGACGAAACTACAGGTTAAGATGAATGGATATGTTAAGGCAAGTTTCTGGTTGAATTGTTTACAGTGTCCAGGAACCTGACAGCAAGCCCTAACTGGTGGTGGAAGACCAGCAGGGCTTTATTTAAGGTGGGAGATCAAAAGTCTGGGTTAGTAATTCGGGGAAGGAGAAAACTGACTGTTTAACTGGAGAATGGGAAAGTGTCTGTGAGACTGTGAAGCCATATATGTAAAATAACACACACAAACATACGCAATGAAGATCGGCTTGCTACTTGTATGAGGGATAGAATGGTGTGAATGTTGAATAAACTGATTAAACTAGTTTAAAAGGGTGACTTAGGAGTGCTTTTGCACTGAGTGATCAAAACAAGTGATTAGTATAGAAAGAAAATGAAAATAATTGAATAGTGGCATGAGGTTTAAAAAAGTATTTCTTTTGCCAAGTTAAATTGTTGAGATATGGCTGAGTATGGAAAAAGTTCGAAAGCTCGTGTGAATGTGGACAGAGGAGCTTGCTGTGTGTGTGATTGAGGCCTTAAAGGAGGGGTAGATTGTTCAGAGGTGCAAATTTGATTAAGAGGTTTATAAATTAGTGTTGACACATTGTTATAAGGTGTTAGGCTGAATCTGAGTATGGTAATGTGCTTAATGGGGGATATTGTTGTGTACGAAACGGTGCAGCTTTTGGCGAGGTTTTCAGTGTGTCGAACGGGTGAAATTTCAGATTGTTGAAGATTTTTGAGGTGGTTGTTTTATTTTTAATAGAGGGAGTTTTGATAAACATGGACATGTCTAAAGGGCCCATAGTTTCTATAACAGTGCACTTAGAAAAAACCTGTCAGGTGATTTTGTTTTGTGTTTTGATGAGCTAATAATCAGCTCTCTTTTTCTCATTTTTGTTCTAAGCAGGCCTGCAAAAGAGTGGATAACAGCGCTGAAAATTCTCGGTGACCTTTTCCAGATTACAATAGGCAGAGGAGAAGGCTAACTCTCTGTCTAAAAGGATTGCCGCGAGCCAATCCAGTCCAAAAGCAGAAAGAACTATTTTCTTAAAAACAAAGTAAAACAAATTAATGAGTTGATGTTGCTGAGAGTGAAGACTGAATATTTGCGAGATAGTCTCCACTGTCAGCAATACCTGATGGTAATGCGTGTGAGTGAATGTGTGTAAATGGATGGTGACTGGACGGACGAGGCAGACCATAGGTTGGACCGACTGGACACTGACAAAAGACTGGACTAAGGTTAGACACATGACTGATAACTTTTCTGTTTTAAGTTTTCTTTTTTATAATACAGGTTGGATCATAAGTGAGGAAAAACTGAGTATGAAATGTGAAGTTCTGGTTAACACACAGGTTTATGTTTATAGGACGTTTCAAGGATGCAGGCTGTGGATGGAGCCAAGAAAGGATTTGACATGATGATTAATTTGATTTCATTCCTTAAACACAGGTTTGAAGTTATGGAGCATTTATACATAATGTGATAGGACTAAACTTTTCTTTTAATTCCCTAACCTGAGTGAAGGATTTTGAGTTTGTAACACATCAGATGTGTCACAAAAAGGGGGGTGTTAATATATGCGATTAGCTACATGAAAGGTGCTGTCACACAGCTTAAGTTATTTGGTTGATTTATTTTATGACAAAATAATAAGGAAATATTAAAAATATACAACACGTTGAGAAGATCTCTTTTGTTATATTTTAGTGTTTAACATGGAAGATGCCTCTCTGGAGCTTCTCTCCTGATGCTACTCCACCAAAAGAAGTTCATTTATAGAGACTATGTCAGCTCCCAAACAGACAACAACAAACCAAGACTAGCAAAAAACAATCTGAATATAAATAATAACAAATAAAGAACAATACAGAATCCAAATCTGAACCAAAGAACAAAATAGTGAAATGTGGATTATTGGGTTTTTCTCTGTATATATGAAGTATTTGTAATGTGTATCTGCTAATGAAGGCTTGTAGAGGCCAGTTTATACTCACAAACAAGTGCTCAGCCAGACTGAAAAACAGGAAGCTTTAGTGCACAAGGCATATTAATAAATATAGACACAAAAAGAGGAACTCCCCATATAAACAACGTTCAAAAATGTGTGAAGTGTAAAGTACCGAAATAACACTATATAAGTCACAGTTGATGATTCTAATGTTAGAGAGCTCTTGCAATTGGCGTCTGAGCTGTGCAGAGGTCTCTCTTAAGACAGGTACTTAGGTAGGTTACCATGAGGTTGAGTTAATTTTATACACAATGCATAACTGTGCTTGTTTAGAGTTGATGTTCCGTCCAAACAGGTTTTAAGCTTCACTGGTGAGAGTGTCCAGGTGATACATGTTGAGGGATGATGAGAACATAGCAGGTGAATTGCATGCACGCTTACAAATACACATGATTTATATATAGGCCAGGCCAAAGGCCTGGACTTGATGCAGCTTTCAACTTTACAGCTCCTAACTTGCAGGAATGGCGGGGAGTGTAATGAATGAATGCAAAACATGATTACAGACACAAACATGACAGGGTAAAGGTGGACCACAGGTTGCTTTGTTTCTGCTTAGCAACTACTGAGGTAAAAGGTGTTAAAGATAAATATGCAATAAGTAAACAGGAAATGTGTAAGGGTGAGCCGGGTGAAACAAAATGTTGTAGATAATGGAAACTTGTCTAACGGGCATTAACAGTAACCTTTGCATGTTATGTATATGCTTGAGGCCAATAGAGGCGTAAATCCAGATAGAAAACTTTGAAGTGTGCTTTTTAGCGGAGATTTAGGCTGACATGGGGATGGTGTGCATTTTACTTGGGTTGTGTTTAATAAGACTAAAAGCGTTGCTCACACACATAAAGAGTATTGAGATTAAATAAAGTTAATATAATGGATAGAGCCCAGAACAGGATAATACATAAGTAAAATCAAATGTAATGTTTGATTTCACTTTTATTGGGAAACAATCAGGCTAGAAATGTGAGTAACCTATGTTTAAACTGTGAAAACACTCTCCACATACATAAAAACTGTGCAACTCTGAGTGGGCAATGCAATCAAGCAACTGTTATATATCTGTATTAAACTAGCCAACATAGACTCACCACAAATGATGTTGCCCTGCAGCGGGGCAGAAAATCATTTGCAAACCAGGGATCTTATGTTGATTATCATATTCTTACTTATGTACACACACACACACAGAAGGGAAAATTTCAAAACAAAACAAAACAACTTCGCTTAACCTGTCAAGCACAGGAGTAAAATAAAAATCTTTTGGGCTTTGTTAAAATTTCTTTAGTAAAAGTGTAAAAGGCCAAACCTAGGAAGTTCGGCAAACAGGAAAGTTCCTTGAGTATCAGGAGTTAATAGTCAGGAAACATTTTCACATTAACGCCTTATATCTGACAAATCATTGACTCATAGATGCAGATAGACATACAAGTGCACATACATCCAGATGTGCATTTAGACATTAAAAGTGTAGAGACATGTACACACAGATTGGCAAACCGGTACAGAGTCTAGCTGAAGAGCTTAACAAAGTAGACGTGGCAGTAGGGTTTGTGATTTGGCCTGATATGATATTGTGAACCAACTTTGAATAATGACAGGAACCTGAGATGAACACAGTAAATTAGTAAGGTGTAGCAGAGAAAGGTTGTTTGTTTTCTATCCCTTACAGGAGAAGATTTCCACTAGAGAGGGACCCAGAAAAGGAGCAGAGACCACTTAAGCATGAAGTGTTTTCAAGTGGGAGCTGGTGTTTTATTGCTGGACCACCTAGAGGACATGAGGTTGTTGTCGGATTTGCTGAGTCAGGGGGCGGCTAGAGAGGGTCAGAGCAAAGGTAGTGGACCTGGGAATGGTGTAGTGACGTCTCTGGAAGAGACGTCAAAAGGGGGAATTGTGGAATTAGCTGCTGTCTTCTTCTCTGTTTCTTTACAGTCTTTCTTTCAGATTAAGTCCCAGCATGGCAAAATATCACTCAATGTCCAGTGCTCTTCCACAATTCTTTATCCCACTGTTCAACTGCCCAGCCTGTATTTTCACAGTACATGTTACATTACTCTTACATGCTGCTGCTGGTCGTCAGTCGTCATCAGTGTTAATGGATCAGTGGCACTGTCGTTTGCCTGCTGTATTCAAGTCCACGATGTTCTGTCGGTCTTCATCAGGCGATTAACTGTCCTTTGAACTTCTTCTCCGCTTCAGGGACAAAGTGAGAGATCCAGCCGCACAATTTCGAGCCAAAAACTGGCTTATTCTCCCAATTCTTTTAATCTACTTTTCTGCTGCTGAACTCAAGGTTGCAAAGTTGAAAGACGCCCACCTGTATTGACACACTAAACCATATAATTAGTATTATATTCATTTTTTCTTAAAGGCTTCATTTGCTTCATGTGCCTAGAGTTAAATCTCTCTCTCTGTGTTCTTTCTGTACACACTCAGTTCCCATATATGGGCATGCACAGTTCCTGTTCACTATTTCCTGTCGCTGCAGCCCCGGTACACAGAGCAATATTTCCTGTTCCTCAAACTAATCTAACTCCTTTGTTTTTGTTTTCTTGAATTAAAAACACTTTCAAACTTTAGCACATCCTACTTTTCATCACACAAGAAATATATTTCACACTCCTTTATTCCATACACACCTTTTAAATGCTCTAACCTCTTTCAGACGCCATAAATCGTCTCACACGCACTGCCTTTCTCTCTCTCAGACTTCCCCTTTTCACTTACTCAGACAAATCACCCAGTCACTCAAATCAAATACTGACCGCATTCACACAGTTAAAATCACACAAAATACGCTTTCATACGAGTATTTTGGACATGCCTTCCATGATCAGAAAGAGCAAGTCAAAAGAAAAAGAAAAGAAAACTGAAACCTCTCATAACATCACTGAAGGTCAAATATCTTCATAGACCCAAAAGTAAGCATATTATTTCCCTAGTCAAAAGTCAAACCGTTCCTCACAGTAATTTTAATCTCACAGCCTTTGTGTTTTGAGTCATGGTCAGTGGCCCCTATTTCACAGCAAACACGCACCTCTGTTTCAACCAGCCCTGTCTGACCATCCGTTATTGGAGTCAACACAAGACTAAACGTAAAGCCAGTCATATCTCTGCTATCTTCTTCCAAAACTCCATGGTCTGTTTCCTCCATGGAGTGTACAGGTTACATTACAAAACTACATTTGAAAGCCACTCGCACACATGCAAAATGAGACAGACATGTATCATAAAGTAGTCATCGTATTTAACAACCGTAATGCCAACAAAGTAGAAATAAAAGCAATTCTTCCCTTAAAACACCAATATAAGTCGTCCTTAACCCAGTCTCTGCAGTCAGTCATTAGTTACTCATTAGTAAACAGGAAATGTCAGTCTAAATAAGTCGCAGGCATCTAATTTACATAAACACAGACACACTCTCAAAATAACCAGCCGGCTGCAGTGCCTGTGACAGGCAAAGCCTATACACAAACAAAGAAATTATAACATAGAGACGTCTGATAAATTAAATAGTATTTACAAGGCCTTAAATTGCACAACCTACCTAATTTAGACAAATTTGCATTAACCCTCCAAGGGACAAACTCCCTGAGTTTTTTGTGATCAATTTAACCAGTCTCGGCCCCGGACCGTGGTCAAATATCTAAGACCCTACACAATTTAAAAGCGTCAACCAACTCAACCCCTGCCGAAAAGCTCTGTTTTGGGGACATTTCACATCCCAGGCTTCCCCGAAGTTTTAAGTTAAAAATTAGACGCCCGAAACCCGGTTTCTACTGACCAAAAAAGTGCAAACCACCGTCCCGGACGGTAAACTGACCCAGTCAGTAGCTATTTTGGACCGTCCTCAGTTGTCCACGATTGCCAATCGAACTATCCCGTCCAACGGAAAATCCTGAGCGTCCCCAGAAAATTGGGAGCGTCACCTCCGAACAATGCACTTGTTAGACTCCCAGAGTCCCGTTCTATACAATTTAATTATTTTGAAGACACCCCGAAAATCACAAACCCACCATATCGGTGTCCAAGCCCGGCTTTATATTCAATTGAGACTTTAATGTCACAAACTTCACCAATTACCTATTATTCTAAATTCTCTTTATTCTTATTCCTTTGGGACTTTAACCCGGTACCTTTAGTGAGACTCTAACTCACTTTTACTCTTTTTCTTATCATTACTTCAACTTCAACTTCTCATGAGATTTTCACCAAAACCAAAACAGACCTTTACCAGTAATTTTCAGTGAGTAGACTTTCAATTTTGTCAGAACCAATTCAGCACTGTTTGGAAATAATTCAACAGGTAGTGCCTTACCTTTGAATAAGCCGCTTATGTCCACTCACTTCGACCACTGACTCGTGTCTGCCTGTTTGAGCACCTTGGACCCTCTCAGTCTCAACCTCCACCTTTTCTCCCTCAACCCTCGGCCAATGCACCAAATGTTACGGGTTCGAAATTGAGGATGAGAGTAAAACAATGATGGTCCAGAAGAGGTGGTTCAAACAATTGATTTTAATGAATTCACGCAGCGTGGAGAGGTGCAAACTGCAAAACAGTTGTACATCTCTGCCCAAAATACACTCTAGATTGCTTTTATAACATCAGGGTATTGTAACGCCCCTTCTTGCGTTTACAAGCACATAATTTGCATGTACAGAACATTCATGTATTTTAAGAATTAAATGCAAACACAGAGGTTCCTCCTTGTGGCATACTCTTCCGAATATAGTGATGACCTAAGGCCTTTGAGGTCACCATGGACTGGACATCCTTCCGTCACCTGTAACTAAGCAAACTGAAATACCACAAAAAGCTGAATACATTCAGGCCTTTGCTCAGCTACTATTTTACTGTAACCATATACTCAGCATATGAGTTATGATACATATATATTTAACTCAATCATTTTAAAGTAGTTATAACTGCACCTGTAATAAACATGTTAATATTTGATTAGGATAACCCCTATAATATCAATTATAACATAATGCCAGCAACTTCAATAAATGCTTGGATGAAATGATAATTAATGCAATGACAAAGATGATGGTTATATAAAATAATCCCTGTAATTCCACAGGCACCTCTGTTTCCCTTTGCAAACTGCAGCAATGTGTCCGTATCTTTGGCATTTATAGCACCTGAGGGGCGGTGGCACGATCGTCTAACAGGAAAGCTCATGCAACCTATTTTAACTCTCTGTGGCAGGACTGCCTCCTGAAATTCAATAATACTGACAAACTATTCTCCTCTCCCCTATTTTTTTTTTAACAGTCTTTTTACTTTGCTGACCTCACCACCATTAATACATTGCTTGAGCTTCTCCAGGTCCTCTTCTACAGGGATACCTGTAATCACTCCCTGTGTCACTTTATTTTCTCCTAAGAACTTTTGCATCCTACAGTCTTCTTACAAATGCTTTCAGCATTCAACACTTTATTTTTTGTTCTTCTGTCTTAACCACTATTAGTAAGTTTCCATCTCTGAGAATTTTAGCCAGCTGAACTTCTCCAAACTTCTTTTCAGTTCTCTAGACAACGCTATCGGGCTTAGCTGCACATCCTCACCTTCCTTCCTGAACTTTAGAAATATTTTGAATTCCTCCTCACCGTTTTCCTCCAGACAACCCTGGACCCCTCTTCCGAACTGTTCTCCTCCAAGCTCCGTTTACTTGTCTGTGTCCCAAACAAACTTGCCTCCTCTCTCCTGCTTCTCCCTCTTGCTGATCTTCCCCCGCCAGCAACCGGGGTCCATTCACCAAAATCCATATCATCATCCTCATCCAACTGAGACGCCATTCCAGCCAGTCACATACCAGTTTATGCCAACCGCCAAAGTTCGTGATCCAAATCCGTAGCCAAAGTAAAAAAAACCCAACTCACTTAAACCGTATGGTGTGTCTTCCGTCAAATTTCCGCCGTCCTTCCTCGTTCCTCCTGCCAAAATGCTGGGTTGGCACGTGAAAGGGCATTTATTCTTCCAGGACCTGAAGCTCAGTAAAGCACCCTTCGTCTCCAGTTTCCCCCACCATGCTTTCTCGTTTGTCTACTGCGCTGATAATTGGCTTCTGTCTTGTGTCAATGACGTAAAAGATGGATTTAATGCGAGCAGTCGCGAGCAGTCGCTTTCTCAAACATCAGATATGTATCGGATTCAGTACCACATGCGAAAGTGAACTAGGTCGGATATCAGATATCAGATATCAGAATGTATGAATATTCGGATATCAGAATATCAGATTTGTGCCGTTCAAACTGTCATACCATGATCGGATATGGGTCGCATAGGGTCAAAAAGTTGGATTTGATGCTTTTCGCCTGCAGTGTGAACGTAGCCTTAGTCTTGCTGTTCAGCGGTGGCTCAATACCATTGTATGTTTATGTCCTTTGTCAATATATATGCATCTTTGTATGGAGTGGATCAGCCAGTTTATCAGAGGATCAAACACAAATATATCTGATTTTTCTATATTTAGGAAATCAACAAAGTCTTAATTTACACTGATGCATTTTAAGTAACATTTAAAATTCTGCAAATTGGATCCACTGTGTTATTCTGAGATTTCAATATCAGGAGAAGTCCCAAGAAATTAAAGTCAAAAGTTTTACATTACACATAAATTATTTAATTATTTAAATGTGATGCACTGTAATATTTTCAGTTTTCATATCAGCTGAAAAAAATGATGCAAACAGTGAATTATTTTGTTGAGTTTGTTTGTTTCAGAGTCAGAGAGCCATGTCTCTCTACAGTCAGAGGTTTTTGTACGGCGGCTCAATGAGTTTGTATCACTGTGGTACACGTTCGGTGGAGGAACCAGACTGGATATTGGAAGTAAGTCACCCTTAAAGCCATTTTTAAAATGTATTTTTCTTTTCTTCCATTTCATTTAATATGAAAGGCTAGGAAACTTTTTGTGTAACTGATAAATTATTTTAGACATTAATTTTGTCCTAAGAAACAAAGTCAGCTTTGGAAATGTATATTCAGAAACTCAATTTCTAATAAAAATCTGGGATGTTTCATAGCATTAATTATTATTTGTGGTTCTGATGATAAAGTTGTATTTTGAGGGCTTGTAGGTTTAGTTCAGTCTAACAGAGTCAGAGAGCCGTGTCTCTCTACAGTCAGAGGTTTTTGTACGGCGACTCAATGAGTTTGTATCACTGTGGTGGACTTTTGGTGGAGGAACCAGACTGAATGTTGGAAGTAAGTTAATTAAACTGTGTTTGCCATTAAATATTTTATGATTTTATTTCAGACCTACTTGTTAAGCTGCTTAGATGAAAGAAAAGTATTTTTTTATTTAAAATAATTTTATTTTTGATGTTTGTCTTGTTTACTGGACTAATTCAGATGAGCTCTGCAAGTTTCTCTTGTTTAATCTACATTTCTGTCATAGTAAAATATATGTAGACAAGAGTAAACTTCATATTATGATTAGTTTGTAAATTTCCACCAACATCAGCTGCTGTTTGGATGAGTTAAAGTTTGCTTTCTGATGTTTTTATCGTGTCAGATGTTTCAGATTTAGTTTGAAATCATGTGAGCTGTTCAATAACATTTCAAATCTATATGAATGAGTAGCTGCTCTGTGCTTGTGTCCACTCATTTCTTCAGTCATCCATGATTTAGACTTCTAATCATTTTAAAGCCAAACTTCTGCTGTAAATGTTTCCACATCTGCTTCTTTTATTTCCAGTGTAGTTTGAACATATTTCAGGTCAAACTGTGTGATGATTCTCTCTGTGCTGATATGCATGAGAGGTTTCTTAAAGGGAAGTGAAACAATGTGTGAGTTAATGACTGGTGGAGCAGAAAAAACACCTGACAGAAACTTCTTAACGGAGAAATTCAAATTGTGGTTCATGTCCTCTAAGCTGATTGGTGTCTCCTAGGTGATACCCGCCCCGCCCTGAAGGTGCTGGGTCCCTCCAGTGCAGAGCTGGAGAATGGGAAGGCCACGCTCATGTGTGTGGCCAACAAGGGCTTCCCCTCAGACTGGAGTCTGTCCTGGAAGACGAGCGACAGCAGTGGCAGCAGCAGCATCAGAGGGGAGGAGAGCAGGACTCCTGGAGTGCTGCAGAATGACGGCCTCTACAGCTGGAGCAGCACCCTGACGCTCACTGCAGACCAGTGGGGGAAGGTGGGCTCTGTGACCTGTGAGGCCACCCAGGGCTCCCAGACTCTGGTCTCAGAGATACTGAGGAGAGACCAGTGTTCCCAGTCCTGATGTCAATCACTGAGTCTTTGATGCTGTTTTTCTTCTGTCTGTGTGTTTCTTCTTCTTTGCAGTTTTAAAAAAAATAAACTCATCAAATAGTCTTTTATTTTTCCCATCTCATAAAGACAAAATCATAGCAACAATCTCCTCTAGTTTCATCTTTTGTGTCTTTTGTAAAGCTGATCTTTCAAACTTTTAAAACAATAAAAATGTAACGAGGAAACATGTTCTTTGACTCTGTGAGTTTAATAAATGCACATTTAAAAAATAAAGATTTTGTTAAATTTATTTAGACAGACCAAAATAAAAATATCAACAAAAGAAACCGAGTGTAATGTGCAGTGAAAATGGCTTAATACATTTTTAAATCCACATATGAAATATTTTTATAAGATGTTGATGTCATGACAACCATAGATTATCTGTGTGCTCTTCATAATTTCTGTTCTCAAAGCTGTTTCATGATCTATATTTTAATGTGACCTGATAATTAACATTAAAGACCACGGTGTTATCTATATGTTTACACAGAGATCATTTGCTGACATTTAAATGAACATTTACTGAAGTTTGATTAATGAACTATTTGGCAGTGAAACTCTGATGAAGCAACAGAGAAGAGTGTAGAAGCTGGTGGTGGCAAAGATGAAGCAGCTGGAGACTTAGTTAGAATGTGTGCACCACCAGAAAAAAGGAAATTATTTTCAGTTAGAGCTCAAAATTTCTTTGTCATTAGTCCAGGTCAGCTTTAAAAGTTGGTTTTGTGAAGAAGTTTACACGTGTCAGTAAAAACGGTTTGAACACAACAACCATTCAGTATCAGGTTTGTATTTATGATCTTCAACAGCATGTAAATTTTATAAAAGTGTAAATAAAAATTAACTAACTTAAATTTCAAAAATCTGAGAAGAATGACATTTTGAGCATTTTATTCTCTCTGAAAATGAAAGCCATCAATTGCTGGGGAAGTTCATGTTTTATGATTCATTTTCAGACTATCATTTTTGATAATGTTCATGAAGAAGTTGTTCTTATTAATTATCACATTTATAATAAGCTTCATGGACCAGGGTCCAAATATTTAAAGTTATGACAATGACAATGACAATTATGTGTGTGTGTGTGTGTCCTCAGTGAACTGTATCAGTCTCTGCAGTATCTTCCAGCTGCAGCAGTCACTTCAGTTTCTGTTCAGTCTGACTGAGGGAGGTTTTTGTACGACTGTTTTTCACTGTGTGAACACATACTGACTGTTAGGATAGTGAAAACTCTGACAGTAATAAACTGCTGCATCTTCAGCCTGGACTCCACTGATGGTCAGAGTGAAGTCAGAGTTTGATCCACTGCCTGTAAAACGAGCTGGAATCCCTGATTGTCGAGTGCTAGCAACATAAATGAGCAGTTTGAGAGTTCCTCCATCTTTCTGTTGGTACCAGGCTAAATAGTTGTTGTTAAAAACATCCTGACTGGTCCTACACTTGATGTTCACAGATCCTCCCACGGCAGAGCTCACTGCTCCAGGCTGAGTCACTGTGATCTGTCCTCTGGACTCTGAGGATACAGAGACAAAAACATAAAGCAGCTTCATGGTTTTGTGGGCTTCATTTCAGAGGGACAGATGTTGATAGAGGAGAGGAGTTTGATTCTCTGGACTTTACCTGTGAAGCAGCAGCAGAGGAGAGTCCAGATGAGGACGCAGATCAAAGTCATGTTTTTGATGAGGAGGATTTCTGTGGCTTCTGTTGTGATGAAGGACAGCTGTCAGTCATCCAGTGTTCAACTCTCAGGACTATAAACTCTCCCAGAGCACTGGAGCATGGTGCTGCTGATGCAAAGTGCCTCTCTATGGAAATGATCTGACTGTTTTGCTGTGAGTCAATTTGCTGCATTGATGTTGAACCAGTTGTCCGCTTAGAGTGAAGGGTCACTGAAAATGTATTAAAGTTGCTCTAAGAAGTCATCACTATCCCCTAATTACATATTTATATCCTCATTTTTTTTGTCTTTCTTCATTGTTTACAAATGCATTAGACAGAGCTCTCTGTCACATCCAACCAGGGAATATGTTTGGGGAAAATTATTTCCGTCTGTCCATGTACCATGACAGTACAGGTGAGTTAAAGTCAAAAGCCGACCATGCGGAAGGCAGCGGTGGTGACACAAATCCAGAGGCCAGCCGCGCAGAAGGCAGCGTCGGCGACACTATTCAGGAGGGCGTCCATGACGGCGATGATGTCCAGCCAGCGGCCTGGAAAGTGGCCAGCAATGTTGAGGCGCTGGACGTGGACCCGATGGCAGGGTGGCGGCCGCAGAACCAGGCGAGGATGAGGCTGCAGGGGACGGTGATGGCCCGACGGGCTCCTCAGACCCTCCAGCCTCTGGCACACACAAAGCAAAACCAGCAGGCACGGGGGCCTCTGGAGCTGCGCAGAGCACTGACCCTGCTCAGGCAGCGACAGCCGGGTGCAGTCGTCAGCTGGATTCTTAGCCTCCAGGGGTCCAGAGTCGGCTGAGGGCTGAAACTCAGCCTCTGGGGAGGCCCTGGAGTGAGTAAGAGTCTCTAGTGTTAATATGTTTGTCTCTCTGCTCTATATGGGAGGTAGAAAAACAGTCCTTCCTCCCCGTAAATGGTGCCAACGGGCCGGGCAAGAAAAAAATCTCTGGCGGGTGAAGCTGATGCAGCTGCTCCAGTACGGCCGTTGTCTGCTGCTGCCGAACAAAGTCCGCTAATTCCTGAGCTTGCACCACCTCCTGGGCTTTATGTAAATCAGCGATTAAATCCATAAATCCTCTGATGTGGCGGAGATAAGGATTTCTTTCGAGAATCACTTCTATTGCGTTTATCCCCACAACCTTCGAACTTGCATTCGAGGCGTGGGTTATCCAGTCAACCAGGCGTAGGACTCGTGCATGGTCGCTCTCTCCAGGTAAGTCCGCTGGATCCATGTTGTGGTCGGTTCTTATTGTCACGGCTGGAGCAGCAGTCGTGTGGTGTAGTGAGAAAACGATCCAAAATGCAGGTACTGGCTGGGGTGCGAGTGAGTGTTTATTTGTAGTGAAGGCAAAGTACAAAACAGGAAATAAGGAACAGGGAGTAACTAAAACCTAGACTGGGAAAACTAACAAACAAACCTGAAAACATAAGGACACGGGGAGACACGCCGGGAAGACATGGAGAAAGGAGAGCAGAGAGAGGCGGGGATACCAAATTACACAGACGAACCGACGATGAGCACAGGTAGATACACACTATAAATACACACGGGAGGGAATAAGGAATGGCCAAAACAGGAGGGAGACACAGCTGAACCTAACTGACATCACGAGACACAGACTTTCAAAGTAAAACAGGAAACTCACAGACTCTTTTACAACACAAACTCAGGGACACAAACAGAGCACAGGGGGGAAGAACACGGGTAGGAATAATAAAACACTGAACACCAGAACCAAACCCTAAGAACTAATACAAAATCAGAAGAAACTAGAAAGTAATAACAATAAACTCAAAACGCTGGGTCACCGAACCAGGTTCATGACACCATTCCTCTTATACCATGGAGACTCTCTCACATCAGCTGTTTTCTCCACATTTATGTCAAACTGAATTTTATTTGTAAACAAGATTACAAGACTACATCCTCATATGATTCATTTTGAAATTTGTACCACATTAGATATTCTTTGAGTTCATTAAATTTGCTTTATTTAATAAAACTGTGTATTTGTAAATATATAAACTCTCTCACATTTTTATTTAGTCAGTTATTGATTCAGATTTATTCTGACCATGATTGAAGTTTTTAGCAGTGAGTAGCTGTAGTACTCTAATTCCTTCAATCTCATGTATGATCCAGACTTTAAATGATCTCACAGAAAAATGTTTCTGTAAGTGTTCCCATATCTGTCATGCTGTATAGTCCTGCCTACATTTAGGGGGAAGAATGAAGAAGTCATCACATAAAATCCTACCAGGACAAAGACAAGGCAACTGTCTCCTGCTTTTTCTCACATGTTTCTTTGTCTGAAGTTTATATATTAACATGTGTGTACAGCAATGTGAGTGTTCTGAATCCACAATGTGTACTTTGAAACTTTTTCTGGTCAAGGGTCCGCCACCTGCTTATTTCATGAAGATGTTCTTGCTTTGAAGGAACGTTCCAGTTTTTGTTTGTTTAGTTTTTTGGGTTTTTTTACAGTGCTGTTACTGCAGTGTTTATAGGTTTGTTTCCCCACAGGTGGTTTTCCTGATGTTTTGGTATGGTAACTACACATGTGTTTCCTATGACCAGGGCCATGGTTGTGACAGCAGAGTGCATGTTGGGATGGTGATTACGGTAATTTTAGCACAATATGTCATTTTTGTTTTAAAGTCTTAACAGGCTACTATGTAACTTTTTCTGGTAGAGGGTCTGCCACATGCTTGTTTCATGAAGATGGTTCTTGCTTTGTGGGAATGTTCCACAGTTTTATAGCATTTTGATTGAATTGTGTGACTGTTGTGCAAGTTGTTAAAAATGTATCCAATTGTTGTCAATTGTTTTATTGACGATGGCTGCAAAATAAATTTCCAAAAAATGATATTTTCCTCACTAGTCTTTTCTCAAGATGTGTTTTTGCATGTTTAGGTGTAGGCATAGCAGTAAGAAGTTTGCAGGTTTATGATTTAAACTTTTACATTAAAACATAAAAATACAGCATAGTAATAGATTTTATGTATAATATACAGAGCAGCTCCATTTAAAATGCACAGTTTCACCGTTGTTTTTGTTATGTGAAGGCTGTGTGCAGGCAGGAAAAGGACCCAAAGTGCAGACTCCAGAGACAAACGTAAACTCAAACAGCTTTAATGCTGAACTCAAAGTAACCAACTTCCAAAATACAAACAATAAACACAGGTAGGCAGACAGAACACACAGCATAGTAAACAGTAGATCGCAACACGGACAAACTGAAACACAGGGCTTAAATACACAGAGGGAGCAATCAGGGAATGGGTAACAGGAGGGAAACACAGCTGGGGCAAATCAGGCCTAACGAGACAAAAGAAGCACAACCAGACGCATTTACATGAGACAAGGACTTTCAAAGTAAAACAGGAAACATAACACAGACTGAACTTACAGACACAGACTCACAGGCAGGCACTACAACAGAGGGAACAGAGACGTGGGACCAGGGCAGACACAGAGACATAAACCATAAGATAGAACTCTAACAAAGAAACCAAAGACTAGAAATGATAAATAATATAATAAACTCAAAACCGCTGGGTCAACGACCCAGGCATCCTAACAGTACCCCCCCCCTAAAGGGCTGGCTCCCAGACAGCCCAACCCGAAACACCAAAACAAAACCAACCCAACCAGGGTGGGCGGCCGGGGATCAGGACGGAGGGACCAAACCAAACTAAACACAAGGAGCTAGAAACCAAAACACAGGGAACAAAAGTCCAAAACAACTGCACTGAGGCCCAGGAACAGTCCAAAAGAAAAGAAAAAAAAAAAACAAACAAACAAAAAAAAAAAAAAAAGGGCCCATGAAAGGCGCAGAGGCCCAGGCAAGAGTCTCGGAAAGGTTCAGGGGGCCGGCCCGGAGGTCGACGGCACAACAGTCCAGTAAACAGTTCAGGAGGCCGGCCGTGCGGGAGGCACCGGCGGCGACGGAGCAGGTCAGGAGGCCGGCCAGGCGGGAGGCACCGGCAGCGACGTAGTTCAGGGGGCCGTCCATGACGGCAATGACGTCCAGTCATCAGCCTGGAAAGTGGCCGGACAGGACGAGCAGGCCGGACAGGACGAGCAGGCCCAGATGGCATGGAGACTTCAGGCGCAGACGAAGCTAGACGGAGTGAGGCCGGACCAGGCGACGCAGAGACAGAAGCAAAGGTTGCTGCAGGCAATGATGAAGAGTCTGAAGCTGGACCAGGCGAAGCTGAAGACACGGAGGCCGGACCAGGCGACGCAGAGGCAGAAGCAAAGGTTGCTGCAGGCAATGATGAAGAGTCTGAAGCCGGACCAGGCGAAGCTGAAGCCGGACCAGACGAGGATGAAGCCGGACCAGACGAGGATGAAGCCGGACCAGACGAAGATGAAGCCGGACCAGACGAGGATGAAGCCGGACCAGACGAGGATGAAGACTCGGAGGCTGGACCAGACGAGGGTGGCGCTGCAGGCGACGGCGTGGGAGCCGCAGATGGTGGCGCTGCAGGCGACGGCGTGGGAGCTGCAGATGGTGGCGCTGCAGGCGACGAAGGCTGGACGGGCTCCTCGGACCCTCCAGCGGAGGCAGGCGGCTGGACGGGCTCCTCGGACCCTCCAGCGGAGACAAACAAAGGCTGGTGCGGTTCCCCAGAACCCCCAGCGGGAACAGAAGGCTGGACGGGCCCCTCAGACCCTCCAGCAGGAACAGGCGGTGGAGTAAATGACTGAGGTGAGAACTGAGCAGGTGACTGAGCTGATAGGTGAGCTAAAGTCTGAGCCATGGAAAGAAGTTTAATATGTATCGATTGTTGTAAAGATGGTAGCAATGGTGGGTTAGGTGGTGGGTTAGCAGTAAGCTGAGCTAGTTCCCCTGAGCCTCCAGAACCTGAAGAAAACCGCTGGACGGGCTCACCTGAGCCTCCAGCGAGGTCAGAAACAGGTGCAGGTACCTGCTGGACACCAGCCACTCCCACCCGAGGAGAAGGTACGGGTGCCGGAGCTAACTGGTTCCCGGTCATCCTCACCCTGGGAGCCGGGACAGGCACCGTCAATGGCTGGGCAGCTGCTGTCCCCACCCGAGGAGCTGGTACGGGTGCAATGACAGGCAGAGCCTCAGCCGGCCTGGACACTGGAGCAGGGACCAGCTGGACCTCAGCCTCCCTCAACTGAAGCACTGAAACAGGTGCAGGGGAATGCTGGGCCCGAGCTGTCCTGGGAGCAGGAACACAACGGGGCGAAGGAGCGGGCTCAGCAAACACAGACTCCTCTACAATGTTTTTTAGCTTCCTACCACCACCACGTCTAACAGTCTTAACAGTCTCAGTCTTAGCAGTGTTCATATGATTGTCCTTTTCCAGCTCAGAGGAACGAAAGCAGTCATAACTCACCACTGAGAGTTGCTCCGCAGAGAAAGAGCGGTGACGGTGTGAGCGCCGCCTCCTCCGGGAAGTGGGGGGTGGCAAACCGGGCTGCGATGAGGAAGCAGAGAGTTTGTGAAGCTCAGAACGTGGCAGACCCAAAAACAGAGCGAAGGACTGCAGCGGAGTGAGTCCAACGTCCGGCGTCACGTAATCCTTCTTCCTCCACCGCTTAACCCTCTTGTCGGACTGGTAATCCAGGGGTGAAGGCGAAGGTGTAGCGACTGGAGAGAATGAGCACGTGCTCAATCTGATCACCCGAGGCATAGGCGCCGGCTCGGCCGTAGCCATGGCGGTTTGGAGGCTGCGGGGCCCTCCCAAAGCCAAACGTGTCCCATAGAAGGGTGACTGGAGCTCCTGGGCAAGCTTAGCCTCCTGCCTCACGCTCTCCTTGAGGAAGGCAGAAACTGCGGGTTGCCGATACCACACGGAATCTGCTGGGTCCATGTTCTGGTTGCGATCTTCTGTTATGTGAAGGCTGTGTGCAGGCAGGAAAAGGACCCAAAGTGCAGACTCCAGAGACAAACGTAAACTCAAACAGCTTTAATGCTGAACTCAAAGTAACCAACTTCCAAAATACAAACAATAAACACAGGTAGGCAGACAGAACACACAGCATAGTAAACAGTAGATCGCAACACGGACAAACTGAAACACAGGGCTTAAATACACAGAGGGAGCAATCAGGGAATGGGTAACAGGAGGGAAACACAGCTGGGGCAAATCAGGCCTAACGAGACAAAAGAAGCACAACCAGACGCATTTACATGAGACAAGGACTTTCAAAGTAAAACAGGAAACATAACACAGACTGAACTTACAGACACAGACTCACAGGCAGGCACTACAACAGAGGGAACAGAGACGTGGGACCAGGGCAGACACAGAGACATAAACCATAAGATAGAACTCTAACAAAGAAACCAAAGACTAGAAATGATAAATAATATAATAAACTCAAAACCGCTGGGTCAACGACCCAGGCATCCTAACAGTTTTACCAGTTCAAATTAGTTTTTTGTTTGATATTTCCCTGTTAATTTTACAATTCATGGATCCACAATAAGCAATTATTACATGTAAAAAATACAGGAAATATTCTATGAATATACAACAATTGTTGTGTGAAATTAACTTCTTTTTTGTAGATTTAACAGTTGTGAGTTTCATTCACTGTAAATCTGTTTACATATTTTGTATGTAAAGCTTTCCACTGCTGCTGTATTTTTTACAGGAAGTCCCTGGTAACCCCAGCTGCCAGCGTTTTCCTCTAAAAACAGCACTTTTTTTTTTTTTTACAGTGTATCCAGGGCGTCTTCTAGTGTAACATTCGCAACCTTCACATCATCTTTGATTCAGTCCATCCAGCGCTTTTTTGGTCTTCCTCATGGCCTGCTTTCACCCAGATCTAATTGCTGGGCTGTCTTTGCGATGGGGTTCTTATTGCTACGGGCAACATGGCTGTACCATCGGAGCCTCGCCTCTCGCATCTTGTCTATGATCGGTGTCACTCCCCATCGTTTCCTGACATCTTCGTTCCTCGCTCGGTCTAGTCGTGTGAGACCCAGAGGCCACCTCAGCATCTTCATCTCCATGGTGTGAAGGGCTTGTTTGTGCTTGGTCGTCGCTGGCCAGCACTCTGACCCGTAGAGTGCCACTGGGCGCACGATCGACTTATAAACTTTTGCCTTAAGATAGATTGGCATTCTCTTGCTGCATAAGACTCCACTGACCTGACGCCACTTCATCCACGCTGCGTTGACACGGAGTCTGGCGTCTGTTAGAGTTTCGCAGTCCGAGGTGACAAGGGACCCGAGGTACTTGAATTGGGCAACTTTAGTCAGCGGCTCACTGTCGATAGTGATGGTACTGTTGGTCTGGGGGCTGCATTCAAGGTACTCAGTCTTCTTGAAGTTCAGGCGCATGCCGTTTTTGGAAAGCCGATCTTTCCACGCTTGTGTTCAGGTTTGCAGGGCTAGGCAGTTTTCTACCTCAAACATATATGTGCAGTTCTCAAATCAGTGATGCTTTTCCCCAATCAAATTAGCCTTTCTCATTGTTTTTATACACACATACACACTGCTGTTGTTTCTACACTAATAAAGGGATTTGTTACTTTGTTGATCCACTTGAATCTCACAACTCTTCGAAACAGTTTTGTCAGACAGAACTCCAAATCTGTCACTTTTGCTCCTTATTGACATAATAGCATCATATCGTTGCTGCAGATTTGCCAGCTGGGCACCTCTTTCAACCACATTCCCAAAATTCTGTCTTGAACAGAGATCTGGTGACTGTGGAGGCCATTGGAGCACCGTGTTTTTGTTTTTTGTTCTTATATTGTACAATGTTAGTCAATCCATGTGAATTATAACCTCAGTTTCCTGTTCTTAGGTCAGAGGCCCTGCAGTGCAGTCTTCTACTGCTGTAGCCCATCTGCTTCAAGGTCACATGTTGTGCTTGCAGAGATGCTCTTCTGCATCTTGTTTGTATCGAGTGGTTGATTGAGTTACTGTTGCCTTCCTATAAACTCAAAACTTTCAGGCCATTCTCCTCTGGCCTTTGACATCAATGAGGTATTTTCACCCAGAAAACTACAGCTCACTGGATATTTTCTCTTTTTCAGACCGTTCCCCATCAACCCTACAAATGGCTGTGTAAAGAAATCCCAGCAGATCAGCCTGTCTGGCATCAACAACCATGACACTTTTAATTATCTTTCTTAATGATGCTTGCGTTAATCCTCAGCAGGCTGTGTTCAACATGTCTACATGTGTAAATGCTATGAGCTGCTGACATGTGATTGGCTGATATTTGGATTAACAAGCAGTTTAACAGGTGTACTTAATAACCTAATAAACACATGCAGTATGACTTTACTGGACTATACAGTAGTTGGTGCTGTGGTCTCAGATTGTATACATTTTCTTTTCCTGACACATATAGTTTAATGAGTATTATTTTTGCTTTTCTCCATTTCACCAGTTTTGTAAAGTAAAAAAAAATAAATAAAAAAATATCAGATTTGATTTTTGTTTCTGAAAACAGTTTTAAACTTTTCATTAGCTGTCACAGTCCGGGTGAGCTGCTGGTAAATTTCCACTAAGTCCATGTTCTCCTGTGTCTGCCCCTGGGCAGAGCCGTCATCTCCTCACATGGAGCCAATCTGGAGCAATCTACTCAGGATATTTAAGACCAGCGTTGCCGTCTCTTCACTGCTAGTTTGTCAATTTACCCACGGTGGTAACAGGCTACCATGCTTCATGCTCCTTGCCCAAGTTTTTGCACTTACCTCGTTTTTCATGTGCTACAGCTCTCTGGTCACGCCACTGCTCCACTCTTCAGCTAAGATCGCCACTCCGACACTCGGCCATACTCACTGCAGTTTCATGCTCTGTCTCCTGGGAAGGATTTCAATATCACACCTGCTGCCCTCTTGCCACTGCTTCACACAGGATCCCTTGGAGCTCAGGTCAGCCCATCTTAACTCTATTCAGCTCACCTGGACCTTCACCTACTCCCCTCAAAGTACCACCAACTCCACCTGCAACATAAGCCATACTCCTCTTTAAAATTCATCCACACCTGGAGAAGTCTGTGAACCCACTAACCCCCTTTTCCTCTCTTCCTCTTGATCACCACGCCACCTTAGGCCACCACGCTATGTTTTCTTGTCAGGAATCCCACGCCAAGTATAACTCTGTGTTTTTGTGCCAAATAAAGATTTGTGTAAAGCAAACTCAACCGTCTCCACATGTGGTCCAGCACTTGAGTCCAGTTTCATACAGGCCTTTGGCCCCTTGTAAGTCTTTTCAAAGTCAGTAAGATTTTGAAAAGGTTTTTGAAAAACAAAACAAAAAAAACCCCAAAACGATTTGATGTCTTAAAACGATGGTGAAAGTGTTTTATGAAGTGTCTTTTTCATAGATGAGTGTGTGTTGTGAAAAATGCCTTACATATTTTGAGAACTGCATTAAGAGTGGTGAGAATGAGGTTCATGATGTAAGACTTTCACCAAAGCAACTGAGAAAAGCAGTGATGGGAAAATATTTACTGAAGTTCATTTAACTATTCATGAATAAGTGAAGTCTTTTGAAAAAGTGTGTGTGTGTGTGTGTGTGTGAAACATGTCAAAAGCAACACATGGTGATAAAACCCTAATTGAATCGTAATATTTGCCAGTTAGAAGCCTTCAACCAACAGCACAGAGCACAGTCTTCTCTACCTGGAAGGAATTTTCAAAAATTCCTAAAATACCATTATTTGCAGACAGAATTCCAAAATAGAAGTAAAAACTCGTGTTTTTTAAAATACCCCTGTATGTGTAGGCAGGGTCTTAACAATAAACATAGTCCTTTGGAAATTAAAAAAAAATTCTGAAAAAAATACTGGTACACTTTCCAGAACTTAATATTTTTGTGAAATTCAAAACATAACAACATGAATCAGAAGTGTTTTTGAATTTTGTCATGGATCGCTGTGTGCAGGCAGGAGACGAGGACCCAAACACAGGACTAAAAGAGGCAAACGTGAAGTCAAAACAGCTTTAATGCTGAACTCTAAAATAACAAAACTAAAGATACAAAAATAAACTTTCGCACGCAGGCAGACAGAACACACAGTGTAAGATGAGGCTGAACCAAAGTTAACGATGCAACCAAAGGGGAAAGGCAAACACAGGGCTTCAATACACAGTGGAGTAATCAGGGAATAGGAGACAGGAAGGAAGCACGGCTGGAAGAAGTTAGAGCGAACGAGACAAGAGAAGCAAAACTAGACACACTGACAAAAGACACAGACCTTCAAAGTAAAACAGGAAATATACACTGACAGAACTCAGGGACACGATACTCACCGAGAACAGAAACCAAAACCAAAGAACTAGAACATCTTAACCCGAAAACATAATCAGAATAAACTAGAACATACGATCATAATAATAATAAACACAAAACGCTGGGTCAAAAGACCCAGGACCATGACAAATTTAGGCTGAGAATTAATTTCAGTGTTTAGAGTTGTGAAAAAAAGTCTCAGGTTTAAAGACAACATGTGGAAAACTGTAAAATGTACATTCTGAAGTCATATTCTTTGAATATTGTTGTAATGGGTTTTGTTTGTTTTAATTACACTATTATAATATTATTAAATGATACAAACAGTGAATGATTTTGTTGAGTTTGTTTGTTTCAGAGTCAGAGAGCCGTGTCTCTCTACAGTCAGAGGTTTTTTGTACGGCGGCTCAATGAGTTTGTATCACTGTGGTGGACTTTTGGTGGAGGAACCAGACTGGATGTTAACTGTAAGTACATTTGACTCATTTATGAAGCTAAAACCTGTATCATTAAGGTTAATTTCATTTCCTTCTACATAAATACTTCATGTTTCTCATGAATATAAAATTTAATATCAAGGTAAATTGTGAATTTAGACTAAAATTGTCTTGTGCATTTATTTTTACTGGAAATTAAACTTTTAAAAGTTTTTTTTTTTTTCTTGAAGAAAAGTAGAAAAAGTTTATATATTTTACATTTCCATAAAAGTTTTGTCTTCAACCTTTTGCTCCAAATAATGTGACATCCCTTTAAAATTAATAGTTCTAAACGATTTAACATTATTAATCACACATTAACAGTGAGCTGTCTGAGTTTTGCTGAGTTTATGAATTTTAAAATGTGAGTAAGTACAGTTATCTTTATTGTTCCAAAATAGAGCAAATCAAGTCTATGCTTTTTTTCTTTTTTACATACTAAATTGTTTATGACAAAATTCTCACATTTTAATTTTTGTTTGTTTTCTAATTATAAAACTAATAAATTATTCAAACATAACACACACGAGAACATCAGAAGTCAAAGAAACGCTTTAATATTTTTATCTTTGGTACTGAAACTCGTCTGTTGCCATGGTTACCAAGCTCAGAGAGGGAAGTGAAACAACTGGAGAGCAGTTCCACCCAAACTCCCAGTTTCTCTAACATCTATTCTCTCTCTCTCTCTCTCTGCAGTGGGTCGAGTCCCCCCCTCCCTGACCGTGCTGGCGCCCTCTAGTGAGGAGCTGCAGCAGGGGAAGGCTACAGTCATGTGTGTGGCCAACAAGGGCTTCCCCTCAGACTGGAGGCTGTCCTGGAAGGTGGATGGAAGAAGCAGCAGTGGAGAGGAGAGCAGGAGCCCCGGGGCGCTGCAGAATGACGGCCACTACAGCTGGAGCAGCACCCTGAGGCTCCCTGCAGACCAGTGGGAGAAGGTGGGCTCTGTGACCTGTGAGGCCACTCAGGGCTCCCACACTCCACTCTCACAGACTCTGATGACAGACCAGTGTTCCCAGTCCTGAGCTGACTCACTGGGACTCTGATACTGGCTTTAGTCTGCAGCTTCTCTCAGTCTGCTCCCTCTGTGTCTGTATTGCTTTGATAGTTTTCATGTTTTCATGCTTGTGGCACTGTTGATGGTTTTAATACTTCAAATAAAAACTGAGGTCTTCAAATAGTGGTTTTCATGTGTTTCCATTCAGCTGCTCTTCTGTCTGATAATCATCCTTCAGGTTCAGTAGTGATGCTTCCATACACTGAAAATCTCTCCTTCAGTAACTTTTACTGAGAGAATCACATGTGCTGTATCACATCAGAAACTTAAAAAACAATAATAAAATCACCACCAGCTGCTTTCTGCTATTAATAGTTTCCAAGTTGTTTGTAGCTGCATTATTTTCCATCATATGGGACTTTGTGGTGATATTTGCTGTTGGGTGTAGCAGAGGCAGCAAAATATGGTGACAGATTATTGTAACCTGCATGTGACCCATGATGAGACCCGTCCTGGTTTTCTCCAAAGTCATTAGATCAAAGTCAGAATTGATAAAATAACCCAAAGACAAAATTAAACTTTCTTTATCAACATAGGAGACACCAAAAATGTCTCTTTCAGAACATCAGTGCAGTTTAAAAAGTGTAAATGTCAGAATAATTTATGTCACAAAGGTCAAGTTAGGTTAATGTTAAAGACTTGATGAACTAAATTTTAAAATAAATCTTCAGATCAAATCATGTGAAATATTTCTGTGACCAAGAATGTAGCTGTAGCTGAGCAATCTACATACATACATATATCAGTACTGCAGTTTACTAAAATATTCTCATTTAATAACTACTTCCCAGTTTGAATATTTACAGGAGAGTTTCTTCTTCACAGATCTGACTCACAGTATCAATTGTTTTGTGTATATCACATGTTCTTCTGTATTAGCTCGTCAGGATGGACATAAGTCTGATGTTTTGAGTCAAACCCACATTAACATTAGTGTTAAACATTAGTTATGTTAGACTGTGTGTGTGTGTGTGTGTGTGTGTGTGTGTGTGTGTGTGTGTGTCCTCAGTGAACTGTATCAGTCTCTGCAGTATCTTCCAGCTGCAGCAGTCACTTCAGTTTCTGTTCAGTCTGACTGAGGGAGGTTTTTGTACGACTGTTTTTCACTGTGTGAACACAGGCTGACTGTTAGGATAGTGAAACTCTGACAGTAATAAACTGCTGCATCTTCAGCCTGGACTCCACTGATGGTCAGAGTGAAGTCAGAGTTTGATCCACTGCCTGTAAAACGAGCTGGAATCCCTGATACTCGAGTGCTAGCATAGTAAATGAGACGTTTAGGGACTCCTCCATCTTTCTGTTGGTACCAGGCTAGATAGTGATAGCTGCTATAGTAAACATTCTGACTGGTCCTACACTTGATGGTGACTGTGTCTCCCACAGCAGAGCTCACTGCTCCAGGCTGAGTCACTGTGATCTGTCCTCTGGACTCTGAGGATACAGAGACAAAAACATAAAGCAGCTTCATGGTTTTGTGGGCTTCATTTCAGAGGGACAGATGTTGATAGAGGAGAGGAGTTTGATTCTCTGGACTTTACCTGTGAAGCAGCAGCAGAGGAGAGTCCAGATGAGGACGCAGATCAAAGTCATGTTTTTGATGAGGAGGATTTCTGTGGCTTCTGTTGTGATGAAGGACAGCTGTCAGTCATCCAGTGTTCAACTCTCAGGACTATAAACTCTCCCAGAGCACTGGAGCATGGTGCTGCTGATGCAAAGTGCCTCTCTATGGAAATCATCTGACTGACTCACACAGAGACTTAGGTCAGTCTGATGATTTCTATCAGTGGTTCAATCCCTTTTCTTATAATATTGATGAAAAGTTTTCAATTAGACACATTTGTGTTGAAATTGTTCCTTTATGAATGTTTGTTATTTAAACCCACCTAAGTTTATAACAATTCTACAACATTACGGTTACCACACCATTTTAAACTATTTTCAACTAATTGGATAAAATCAATATTGTATCATTATTAAATGAGATAATTTAATTCATGACCATTAGATCATTGAGGTTCAAGCAATTACTTTTAAATTCATGGTTCACTGTGTTCCTTCGTTTTGAGTGAACACAAGTTTGACATTTTAGCTTGTTATCCATTTCAGAGTCAGAGAGCCGATCAATGAGTTTGTATCACTGTGGTGGACTTTTGGTGGAGGAACAGGCTGGAAGTTAACTGTTTGTAGATTTGAGTGACTCGAAGAACTAAATTTTGTACTTGATTTATTTATTTTAAAATCCTGATGCTGCTGCTACATTTTATTGCACTTTAATGATATATTCTGAGTCTTGGTTGTGTTACATTCTCTTCAGACAGAGTAATATCTTCTTCACATCTTCTCTTGGCTCCCTGAAAATGTTGCAGTACAAAAAAAATTTAAAATTTAAATTTCAGAGATAATATATTTTACATTTTTTTCACCCTTTGTCAAAGGTTTATGTTTGCATTACAGAAGCAAAAGCATTTAATCAGCATGTCTAAGTTTAAGTAAATTAGTGAGTTTTCATATATTTTTTAATGTCTACAAGAACGTAAATTTCCACCGAGGCAGCTCACCCTCCTGGCAGTATTTACTTTTGTGTTTTGTCTTTGTTTATTTTTTACTTTTTAAATATACTTCAAGAAGTTTGGAGTGCTGTGAAAATCAGATAAGTGTAGCATGACAGATTTTTACACCAACATTATATTATTCCTTTACATTGGAGTAGATTGTCAGGGACCTGCGAGAGTCTCGCCATGTTTGGTCGTGACACTGCCCCCGGCCGGGGTTCTCTGCAGTTTCCCTGACAGCCACACCTTTTCACAATTGGAGGCAATCTGCCAGTCGGTACTTAAGGCCAGTGTTGTCACCAGTTTCTCTGCTAATCTCCAGTAGTACGGGCCTCTCCAGTTACTTATCATTATTCTGGGGCAGGGGTGTCCAACTCCAGATCTTAAGGGCTGGTGTCCTGCAGGATTTAGATGCGTTTCTTGGTCCAACACCACTGATTTAAATGGCTAAATTACCTCCTCGACATCATGAAGTTCTCCAGAGGCCTGGTAATGAACTAATCATTTGAATCAGGTGTGTTGACCCAGGGTGAGATCTCAAACCTGCAGGATGCTCAAGTATCAATAAAAAGAAAACTGATATATACATCTGAAGATGTTCATGAGAAAACAGCTGTCTTTAGAGAGGTATGAAATGAGATAAGATGAGGAAGACGAAACAAAATCACAAGGCTAAAATGGAGGCACAGTATAGATCTTAGAGCTGCCTGGCAGGGAATTCAAATAATGGCTTCCATCAGTCAGTAAACTAATGAAGCTAAGAAACCTATTTGTGTAAATGATAGATAAAACTGTGAACAGTTTGGTTCATCTTTAGTTATATGGTTCTATCTAGCATATTCTATCTTGATAAGCTATGTCTTATCACAGGTCAATTTTTCAAAAATATTAACAATGATTTAAGGAAGGAAAGGGCTACATGTCAACATACAACTCTTTATTTCTATTAATGTCTTACTTCATGCCTACCTGATTGACATGTCTAGGAATTATGAGTGATTGACACACTGTAGTGGTAAAAGTTGCTACCAATCAAATTATGATATGGAAAAGTTAAAACAAAACACAACTGACTGTTTTATATTATATCTAATATGTGTTATGTAATTATCCATATAATTACAAAATGTTTTATGTAAGATTTAGTTTTGTAATTTAAATCTGACATCACAAAAGTATTTTGGAATTTGAATAATGTATTTTGTAACTGCAGTACACATAATACTAATTTGAACAATTTTGTCCAGGTTCCTGTGCCAGATCACCCCCCCCCAGGTAGCAACGGCCATCTGGGACTGTCTAGTGGATGACTTCAATGCTGTGCCTTCACCTGCAGACTGGCGTTCCATCACAGAGGGATTCCAGGACCCTCTCTGCTGTGGAGCTCTGGATGGGAAGCAAGTCCTGACAAAGGCACCCCATATATCACATAGGAGACACACACATTGATATACACTAAATATTTATTTCATTTCTTTTTTTGTGATGCCCAAATTTATGCACCTGCTTGATTTTGTTTAAACAATTATTGCACACTTTTTGTAAATCCAGTAAACTTCTTTTCACTTCTCAAATATCACTGTGTGTGTCTCCTACATGATATATTTAACTGACATTTTTTTATTGTAACATCCAACAATTTATACAGGAAAATAATGGCTATTATCAAGGTTGCCCAAATTTTTGCATCCCACTGTATTAGTATATTCTGTCATTAGTATAATATGAAATAAATTCTACATGTGTCAAGTCGTGTGCCAACATTTGCTGTGTAGTAGAACTGAGACATTAGTCATTATAAAAAATTATTTGAAATAATATTAAAATTCTCAAACAGAAAAACATTAAACATAAATATATAAAATATAAGTATTTACAGAGAGACCGGAATAAAAAGGACCCAGCTGCTCTCCAGAGCAGGAACAAGGCTGAGGAGGAAATGCTCCATTGGAGACTGGTGTGGCCTCTTCAGGGACACCAGTATGGCCAGCTCCACCGCCGATGGACCGTCCTGGGACCCGTCCCTCATCTGCCTCGGAGCTGTCCTCCTCTGTGGGCCTGTAAAACAGCACAAAACACCAAGAAATGAGAAGGCTGCTACTAGATTTTAATTTCAACATTGAAAAAAACAAAACAAACACAACAGGATATAATCAGATTGGTTGTAGATATTTAGTAAAGTAATCCCACCGAGTAAAAAGCTATCAGTGCTTGCTGTACATACCTGTGGGTGCAGCAGCAGGAGCTCAGGGACTGGGGAGCAAGGAGAAGCAACAGGGGATGCTCTGCTGCAGAATCAGTTGGTTCTATCGAGACAATATTAAATGTTAACAGGTTGAATACAATAATCATAGTAAAGTATATACAGTGGTCCCTCATTTATTGCAGCAGGGGTTCTCAGAATAACTAGCCCCTCGCCACACACTTTATACACTGTTTTCCCCACACACATGAACATTAGTCACAGTTCTCACAAGTTGATTCTCAAAGTGCAAACCTTTGTCGATTGCAAAACGTAAAAGTATTGTGGCGTTTTGGGGGAGCAGCTAGTTCTTTCCCATCATGCCTTGGGACATGTGCTGCTGTTTAGATGTTCTTGTTTTATTGTTTATGGTTATGTTGCTTTTAACTGTTATCTTGAATGTTGTGTTTACGCTGTGGTGCAGAGTCACTGACAGTTGTTGTTTTGTAGAGAGAGTGCCATACCATGAGTGACTTCTGTTGTGCTGTTGTTGACCCTTGAGGCACATTGTAGCATTGGCACGTCTTTTAATAAAGAGCTCCCCCTGCCAGCTAGGGGTTGAATAACAACCTTGATCTCTCTGTGAGCTTCTTCGTTGAGATTTCTCTGCATGCCACAGTATTGTTAAGCTGTGAAAGAAAAGTCAGGAAAAAAGCAGGGTAGCAATAGATAAACAGCAGGATCACTGTGTTCTGTTTATTAATAAACAATAAAATATATTCCTATATGAAAACATGCATAAAAGCATAACGTCATTTCTACATCACTGAGAAAATAGCGGTGGCTTGCTAGCTTTTGTGCGGCTTTCCCGGGTCAGTCAAAAATTTCAAAAGAGAAATGAATGAACTTACCAGGTTGCCCGATCTCTTCACATATCTTCCTCCATCTCGGTCCTTTATATTGCTGTCTCGGTACAGAAAGCAGCTGGTGTTGTACAGCTCCGGGTGGTTTGCTACGGCGTTAATTAGCCTTTCCTCCATATTGAATGAAGTATGAAGGACTTTGGCTGGATCTGCCCCTTTGACCTAGGTCAGAGCCTCGTCAACAGGCTCCTGATTGGTTGTCGCGGCGTGAATTGACGCTGGAGTTCAGATTTTTCCAACTCGAGCGGTAGACGCGAAACATGTGTATGCACAAAATGCAACACAACTAGTCTACATTGACTTTCCATGTAAACCTGACACTCTGGCTGCCTCTATCACGTTCGGTGTGAACACACCGTAAGACTTGTACATTATTATACTTTGGTGTCATTACGAGAAATGTGATGAAAGAAGAAACGGACTGAACACACAGCAAGATGAGAGTAATAATAAACGCAAAACTCTGGGTCAACGACCCAGGCATCTTAACACAGTATGGCCATCATTGTTTGCTTGGAAAGTCTAAAGTTCCATGGCTTTGACGGAGACGGAGCAGCCGTAGCCATAGCTTACTTGTGAATTCTGTATTGTAAAATGCAGGTTTCTTTATTTTTGTTTTATCAAAAATGTATTAGAAGTACAAAAATTAAAAAGTACAAGAATGCAATAAAAAAATAAAACCAACCAAGCTTAATTAACAGTTTGAAATACAGAACATAATGAAAATATATAAATATCTATTAATCCCCATATCCATGTATCAAAAAGTGTAAAAATAAATGACATTCTTTCCTCAGTTTCTATTAATAAGACTTAAATTTACATGAAATTATTCAACATTATATACATTATTCAGAAGGAGACAAAGAATTCAAAAACGACACAGAGAATGTCTTGATGCACGCTCAATCATCCAGGTAAGTAAACCCCCAAAGTTTGATTCTGTTCATCTGGAAGTAGCATTTTCAGTGGGAGAAACATTTTGGGTTTTTTGCCTTGACAACATACATTCATCTTCATTTCAAATAAGTAGTTATTTTTCACACAGAGGAGCAATACCATTCTCCAGCCTCTGGTTTCCAAAACTGCTCTGTATTCATCTGGGGGCACTGTGTGTGTAACCACTTTAAACAGCTATCATGCTGGAACAAAGCAATTATATAAAATGAAGTATTAACAGTAATGTTTCTGGGATATAATAGACAATATATGCGTACAGGTGTGCAAGTAAACATTGTGCCACCCCTGACCAATCCTCACAAGCAGAAACGGCTGCAGTGACCCCAGAACTACATGAAGACTGATTTTCAAACAGTCTTGTTCACTGATGAGTGCAGTGCAACCCTGGATGGTCCAGATGGATGCAGTGGTGGATGGTTGGTGCACGGCCACCATATCCCAACAAGGCTGCATCGTCAGCAAGGAGGTGGTGGAATCATGTTTTGAGCCGGAATCACAGGGAGAGAGCTCGTCGGCCCCTTTAGGGTCCCTGAAGTTGTGAAAATGACCCCTGCAAAGTATGTGGAGTTTCTGACTGACCACTTTCTTCCATGGTAGAAAGAGAAGAACTGTGCCTTGCGCAACAAAACCATCTTCATGCAAGACAATGCACCATCTCATGCTACAAGGAATACCTTTGCATCATTGGCTGCTATCGGCGTAAAAGGAGAGGAACTCATGGTGTGGTCCCCATTCTTCCCTGACTTCAATCCTATTGGGAACCTTTGGAGCATCCTCAAGCAAAAGACTATTAGGGTGGTAGGCATTTCACATCCAAACAGCAGCTCTGGGAGGCTATTCTGACATCTGGCAAACATTCAAGTAGAAACTTTCCAAAACCTTACAAGTTCCATGGATGCAAGAATTGTAAAACTGCTATCAAATAAGGGGTCCTGTGTTAATATGTAACTTGACCTGTTAAGATGTTTTTGATTGAAATTGCTTTTGATTTCAGTGAAATTGATCTACTACTGCTGCAAATTCAACAAATGATCATTTTCAATGTTCTACAACCGATAAAATCTTTTGAAACTCTGTGTGCGTAATAATTTGGAACTGCATTTTAAGTTTTTTTATTTTTGAAAAACACTGTTTTCATTGGGAATTTTGTTCAGTAACATTTGAATTATACTCTATTGGTCGATGACTCGAAAATTATGCTAACTGTCATTTGAATCGACTATTTAGGAAAAACAGAGAAAAATATCATTTTCATAATAATTTGGAACGCGGTGTATGTGTATATAACAGCAAATATTGAATATTATTGTGCAGCACGTAAGATCGACAGCACACAGTGCTTTGAGGTAGCAGCCAAAAAGGGTGTAGTTTGTCTGTAAGCACCCGTGTGAACACCTGTAAGCATGAGCGCACTTGCATTCAAAAGGTTCCTTCATGTAATGATCTGCTAGAGGGTGTGGGGAGCCATAGCCCCATCCTCCGGGGCATGAAGCAGGTATGGAGGAGATTAGAGTTCAAACATCCAGAGACACCCAGAGCGCAAGGGTCCAAGGAAGACCAACGGAGGGGCAACCGTGCCTGAAAGAGCTGAGGAGAGCCCCAGATGAGGGGTTGCTCAGCAGCCGCGGAGCAGAAGCCAGAGAGGGTTGCAGTGACGTGCCCGTGAGCTCCGCCAACAGCCAGCTGTGCCAGAGTGGACTGAGCCCCAGGTCCAGAAGCCAAGAGCACCTCACCCCCCGAAGGGGCCTGACCGAGCCACAGGCGGCAGGCCCTGACAAGCAGCCACCAGGAGTGAGCCGGTGCATACCTGAGCACCCAGCATGTACTCAGCACATACCCAACGTATGTGCTGAGCACCCAGCATGTACTCAGCACATACCCAACGTGAAGACAGACCTAAGTAGGCACTGTACACACAATCACACTTCCCAAATGTACTCTATATCCCTGGTCAGGATATCCTTGCCCCTAGAGGGGGAAACTGCACCCAGACCCAGGAGGTGTCACCCTTTTCCCTGGAGCTCTCGACTCCGCAGTAGCAGGGAGGCCCCACATTCCAGACCATAATCGGCCAACTCCTCCCCCCAGTCCCAGACCATCATTACATCATGTTGTAATGATGGTCATGTCATCCATGTAGGCTCTAATGGGAGGAAGACGAAGATCACTCTTGAGTCTCTCACCTCCCACTACCCACCGAGTGCCCGCATAACCAACTCAACTGCCATGCTAAATGCCAGAGGGGAAATCGTGCAGCCTGCCATAACTCCAGTTCCAAGGCGCTGTCAGGTGGTAATGTTCTCAGCTGTTACACATAAAAGTAAATCTTGAAAGTAGGTCTTGACCAGTCCTGTGATGTGGTTTAGTACAGCGGTCCTCAACCTCTTTTGCGCCACGGACCGGTTTATGCCTGAAAATACTTTCATGGACCGGCCTTTAAGGTGTCGCAGATAAATACAACGAAATAAAACTAGTACCGGTACCGAAAAAAAGAAGATTTATTCATAACACACGTGAAAAGACCCAGGAAAACCGAGTTAACGATAAAAACGATAACAAAATAACGCTGAAAACCGATAAAACCCCTGAAAACCATACATTTCACACCTGAACCTCAACTCTCGCGGCCCGGTACCAAACGACTCACGGACCGTTACCGGTCCGAGGCCCGGGGGTTGGGGACCTCTGGTTTAGTACAATGAAATTGTTGAAGGCCATCCACAAGATCTCATGTGGAACTAACCCAAAAGCGTTGGCAAGGTCTAAAAAGACCACATGAAGGTCTCTTCGTTCTTTCATGGCAGTTTGAATCTGGTGCCAGATGACACTGTCATGCTCCAGACATCCCGAGAAGCCCGGATGTCGGCCTTCTGCATTGATGTGTCAACATAGTCGTTTCTTTGCATAAAAAGTGTATAGTCTTTGGGCCAACACACTGAAGAAGACCTTTCCCTCTATGTTAAGCAGGCTAATCTGGCGAAACTGGCTGATGGATGAGTTCTTCTCCTTAGGGATCAGAATACCTCCTGCTCTTCGCCAAGCCCTTGGAATCACTCCTTTCTGCCATGCTACCTTCATCAGCTTCCACGGGTATTTGAGGACTCTAGGGGTATTTTTATAGAGCCTATATGACATGCCATTGGCTCCTGGGGCCAATGCTGCTCTTGCCTGCTTCACGACCTTCTCCACCTCATTTCATGTGGGTGGCCTTATGTACCTTTGGTGTTCATGTGTCTGAATAGGCGGCATATCACTTGGAATAGTAACTGGCTCCGATCCTCAGAGTAAGTTCCCTCAGATGATCTTCCATGTCTTTTAGGGACATCCTGAGGTACCCACTTTTCTCTTCAAAAAAATGGCCCTTAACAAAGTTGTATGGGTTGCTGTAGAAAAGGGTCCTTGTCCATTCTTTCTTTTTCCGTTGTTGTCTGAGGTGCTTTGCGCAACTTTTTCGCAACTTAGTACGCTGTTGCTTTATTTCCTCCTGCAGGGCAGTAAGTCCCTCCCTTTCTGTCTCATAGGCCCTCCTTCACTGTTTCTTCAGTTGTCTTCTCTCTTTCACTAACCTGTCAATTTCCCGCTGTCTCCTGGATTTCAACTGGTTTAAAGGGCCTTTCTGTTGCCTCTGAATCTTGTTCTTTACATCAAACCTCTCGCCTCCAAAGCCGTAGATGATGGTTCCCAGGTACTTCGACTTCCTTTCAAGAGGACCCTTTTGTTGATCTAGTATAAGAACCAGTTCCGAGTCCATGGTTTACCACTCTCTCTTCTCACTGGATCTGGGCCACAGAATCTGAGCTTTCCTACAACATAAGCCAGAGGCTACAGACTAGAGCTGGGCGATAGAACGATAATGATATGTATTGCGAAATAACTTTTTCTCGATAGAAAAATTAAACTATTGCGATAGACCTCATCTCTCTTGTCCTCTTAAAAAAAAAAGAAGAACAGCCAATCCAAATTAAGTAGCGCAGAGCCGAACCAATCACAGCCGCAGCATCACGTCACGTGACTTGTTACGTACAGCACAAGTTCCAAGCCGCACATGTGTATTTGTTTGGGAAGCAGCCAGCCACCGTGCCACCCGGGTAATGGAGGAAATGAGTTTGCCGACTAGTGAAAAATCAACCGAGAGCATGACCGAAGGTTACCGAAGAGAAAACAGATGATGGTTCCAATGCCGGAGAGATTGTCGAACGGAAGGGCCATAAAAGTTCCGCAGTGTGAAGGTATTTCGGCTATTTCAAGTCTGACAAAAAACAGAGTAGCGCGCACTGTAAATTGTGCTGAAAGCAAGTCTGGAAATACAATAAACCGGTGCATGCTCAATCTCTGACTGAAAGCGCTTATTCGTCATTCGGCTTTTGTCAGACTAAAGTAACTGTTAAAACTGTTTGAAAAGCTAAGCTATACAACAAGGAGCGATTGAGAATTTCCTTTTAGTTCTCAGTTTATTTGATATTGACAAAAGTTAGTCAATTTTGTCTGTACTTCTGTAAAACAAACTAAGATTTACCATAGGCCCTAGTGATGCGCGAATCATGAACGAATCGTTCAATACTCGAGAATCACTTTACTGACTCGTGAATCATGATTCACAAGCGCAACTGACTCACTGACTCATCCCTGTTGCTGTTAGCAAACTAATTTCACTAGTAGAAATATATCTAGCTTATAATTCAAATTGTGAAGAAAAACACAACATCCAGTATCTTAACAAAAACATTTCTGCTCTGAACTGGAAGAAAAAACCCTGAGTAGAAGCTCACATCAAGACAATAGCTCCTCGGTTCACAGTAGCAACGCTCTGCTAACATGCTAACAGCACATTTGAGCTACTCACCCCTCCATTCCTGCGCTGAATCGTAGGGGAAGCAAATCACTCATGACTCACTAACCCCTCCCTCCTGTGCTGAATCGTAGCGTAAGCAAATCACACCAGGACTCACTAACCCCTCCCTCCTGTGCTGAATCATAGAGCGCGCGAATCACTCATGACTCGCTCACCCCTCCCTCCTGTGCTGAATCATAGAGGGAGCGAATCACTCATGACTCGCTAACCCCTCCCTCCTGTGCTGAATCATAGAGCGAACGAATCACTCACTCACTCACTCACCCCCTCCCTCCTGGCTCGCAGCTACTTCTTCTTCTTCTTCATTGGCAACCAATGTTAAGGCGCACTACCGCCCCCTGGTTCACAGCTCAGTGGACATTTAGATGAGAAAATATATATTTGACACATGTAAGGAAAATACTAATAAAATAAAAATAAACAAAAGAAATGTTCCCTTTAGAAATTCTTTTGCTCTTTTTTGCTATATAAAATAGTTGTTTTCTTTTAGAATCACTCATCTTAGCAGTAGGATTTACATTAAAAGAGAAACAAATTAAGTTTGAGTGAAAATGTACATTTTTTGCACTCCCTGGTCAACTGACTCAGTGACTCAAATGACTCAAAAAACCCGATTCACTTTGGTGAGTGACTCATTAAAACTCGATTCAGTAAAAAGAATCAAATTTACCGTCATTAATAGGCCCACCGGCGGGCCCATTTTACAGGTAAATTTGAAGGGCTGGTCAATAAAGGGCTAAGTGGAATTGACAATTTAGTAGTCTGTTTTGTTTGTTCTATTTTGAAACTTAAACACTTTAGCGGCTGCCTTTTGTGTAGTTTGCAATATTTGCCTTTATTTATCTGAAACTGAAGTCTCATGTTCCTTAAGTACATCTACCCTGTTGAACTTATTATGGGAAATAAATATTTAAATCAAAATAAGCTGCTGATTATTTTACATTTTACTTGTGAGCAACGGCACATTTAAATCTTACAAATATAGTTATTTGGCTTATATCGCGATATATATCGTTATCGCCTGAAATGAAAAAACATATAGTGATATGAAAAAATCTTATATCACCCAGCTCTACTACAGACCCACACACTAATGTAAATCCCTGTCCTAATAACGAGATACATTTGATCTTTCTCTTAATATTAAGATAACAGAACTTGTTCAACAGTTCAGTCTTGAACTGAGTGATCTCTTCCAGGATGACAGGAAGCATGTGGTCGCCAATTTTGAAGCCACTCTGATAACCTTATCCCACCAATGATGTGGAGATCCAGCTTTTTTAGATCCAATTAAAATCAATGCATTCAAAAAGATGCTCTGGAAAAAAGAAGAATTCTTGGAACAGAGTTTAATACAGAGAATCATATGAACAGCAAGAAAATACATATAGACATTTAGCAAGAGAATTGCATAGCAGAAAGCAAGTAAAGCAAAACCCCGGGGTGAAGAGCCTTTAAGCACAAACCGCTCAAACACAAAAAATGACAGAAAAAATGACAAAAATGACAAAAAAAAGCAGCAGTAACAACCCGGGGCATCTTGATCCTCCTCTTTATATAGGGTCAGTGACCCCTCCTTCTGATGTTGGGTATTTTTCCATTCCTTGCTTTTTCCCTGTTCCATATTAAAAATTTAACTAATAAGTATTTTCTCAACTCTACAAATGTCAACATTAACCCCAATAATCGATGTAATATGTTTGTCAATACTTTTCCCCAATCAGTTGTCAATTTTGCACTTTGTTCTTCTTAAATCTCCGACACTTGTGTTACCTTCTGGCACTGCTCCATAACTCTCCACGGCTGTTCCCGACATCAGTCATTTTAATTAGGTTCTTTTTGACAGACTCCCAGGCCGGCAAATTTTGTTTAGTTTTATGGGCTAGAGATGGGTGCTTCACGACCTCAGGGCAGCGGAGAAGCTCCCAGGTGCAGTTCAGCAGGGCCAAGTTTATTTAACCCTTTGTTTGGACTAGTTATCATTGGCCATAACACAATCAAAGGTTACTTATTGATCCTAATCACTACTTTTCAGACATTTTTGATCACATATGCTCATTCAATAAGTAGCACCAACTTCATTAATATACTTGTGAATAATATTTGATCTAAAGATATGGATTTTGTGATTTTAAACATGCAGGTTAAATGCTTATCACAGTGATTCCATTATATAAACACTCCAGTGCAGATATATATATAGAGAGAGAGTATGCGAGTATATATGACTATATAGTGTATATGTGAGTATATGTCCAGTGTACACAGATATATATGTAATAAAAATCCACAACAAGCACTAGAGATCAATGGGTGCTTAAATGAGAATAAAAATGATGTGATTCTCGTGCTATGTTTTCTACAGTCACCTGAGCTCGACACAGTTGAACATCTCTGGGAGATTTTGGAGCGATGTGTTAGACAGAGGTCTCTACATGTTTTTGGAGAATGGCCTTCATCCCTCCAGCAGAGTTCACAGTCTTAGTCTTGCTGTTCAGTGTTGGCTCAATACCATTGTATGTTTGTGTCCTTTGTCAGTATATATGCATCTTTGTATGGAGTGGATCAGCCAGTTTATCAGAGGATCAAACACAAATATATCTGATTTTTCTATATTTCTGAATATAGTCTCTAAAAATGTAGGAAATCAACAGTCTTCATTTACACTTAAATTTAATTAAGATTTCAATTTCCTTAAATTGGATCCACTGTGTTATTCTGAGATTTTGATATCAGAAAAAGTCCAAAGACATCAAAGTCAAAAGTTTTACATTCCACATAAATAATTTATTATTTAAATGTGATATTTTCAGTTTTCACATCAGCTGAAAAAATGATACAAACAGTGAATTATTTTGTTGAGTTTGTTTGTTTCAGAGTCAGAGAGCCGTGTCTCTCTACAGTCAGAGGTTTTTGTACGGCGCCTCAATGAGTTTGTATCACTGTGGTACACGTTCGGTGGAGGAACCAGACTGGATGTTGGAAGTAAGTTAATTAAACTGTGTTTATTATTAAATGTTTTACTATTTATTATTCAATGCTTTATCAAAGTATTTTTTTTATTCAAAGTAATTTAGTTTTTGATGTTTGTCCTTTTTACTGGACTAATTCAGATGAACTCTGCAAGTTTCTCTTGTTTAATCTACATTTCTGTCATAGTAAAATATATGTAGACAAGAGTAAACTTCATCTTATGATTAGTTTGTAGATTTCCACCACATCAGCTGCTGTTTGGATGAGTTAAAGTTTGCTTTCTGATGTTTTTATCGTGTCAGATGTTTCAGATTTAGTTTGAAATCATGTGAGCTGTTCAATAACATTTCAAATCTATATGAATGAGTAGCTGCTCTGTGCTTGTGTCCACTCATTTCTTCAGTCATCCATGATTTAGACTTCTAATCATTTTAAAGCCAAACTTCTGCTGTAAATGTTTCCACATCTGCTTCTTTTATTTCCAGTGTAGTTTGAACATATTTCAGGTCAAACTGTGTGATGATTCTCTCTGTGCTGATATGCATGAGAGGTTTCTTAAAGGGAAGTGAAACAATGTGTGAGTTAATGACTGGTGGAGCAGAAAAAACACCTGACAGAAACTTCTTAATGGAGAAATTCAAATTGTGGTTCGTGTCCTCTAATCTGATTGGTGTTTCCTAGGTGATACCCGCCCCGCCCTGAAGATGCTGGGTCCCTCCAGTGCAGAGCTGGAGAATGGGAAGGCCACGCTCATGTGTGTGGCCAACAAGGGCTTCCCCTCAGACTGGAGTCTGTCCTGGAAGACGAGCGACAGCAGTGGCAGCAGCAGCATCAGAGGGGAGGAGAGCAGGACTCCTGGAGTGCTGCAGAATGACGGCCTCTACAGCTGGAGCAGCACCCTGACGCTCACTGCAGACCAGTGGGGGAAGGTGGGCTCTGTGACCTGTGAGGCCACCCAGGGCTCCCAGACTCTGGTCTCAGAGATACTGAGGAGAGACCAGTGTTCACATTTCTGAGCTGACTAACTGAGTCTTTGATACTGCTCTGTCTGTTTTCTGTGTCTCTGTTTCCCATATGGAAAAGATATATATAAATCTTATAACGTTTGTATCTGTCTTGTGTGAAACTTGTATGAAAAGCATACAAGAGTGAAAACAGATATAAGATTCCTTGAAAATTATATAAATGAAACTTGTATGTTTTGGATACTTACTAAAACAATATATGAAAGTGGCCACTTTCATGAGTAAATCATATAAGTCTTATATGATTCACTATATAAGATAGGCCAAATCTTATGCAAGTCTTTTATAAGGTTTTTCTATTTCTTCTCCATATGAATTTCCTCAGAATTCATATTCATGTTTTCCTGCTTGTGATGTCGTTGATGGTTTTAATACTTCAAATAAAAAAATATTTCTTCAGTTAACCGTGTTCAAGGGTTTTAACTTAGCTGCTGTTCTGATAATCATCCTTAAGCTTCAGTAGGGATGCTTCCACAGATCAACGCGTCTATTTCTAAACACATTTCTACACAACTGGAAAAAGTTATTCATCAGTTAAAGACTTGCACCTCTTTACTTGATCCCATCCCCATCAAACTGTTCAAATCTGCATTTCACTGTTTTATAAATCATGTAGTAAATATTATCACCATCTCTGTGCAGACTGACATTTTCCCTGTTTCTCTCAAATATGCTTCTCAAGGACTCAAGAACAACGACTTAGATCCATTGATAATTAATAATTACAGACTTATTTCTAATCTGTCATTGCTCTGAAAAATTTTTGATAAAAACCTTTACAACCAACATATTGAATAAAAAACTTTCAGCTGACAGTCTTTATGATAACTACCAATCAGGTTTTAGGACCAATCACAGCACAGAAACAGCTGTTGTTAAAATCATGAGTCAGGATGATTTCTCCTGATGAACCTGAAAACTTCAAAAAGTTGACGAGAGTCTCCGAGACAGATCCAGCTTGAAGATCATTTCTGTGACAAATATGTCGCTGCATATGATTTGGATGTTATGTGTATGTAGTTATGGACACATGTGATTTAATCATGAAAGCACCTCATGACTTCTGGTTTTGACTCTGAGTCGATTTTTTTAGCCTCAGATTTATGTTTAGATTACTTAAAATAAAATGTATTTTTATTTTGAGCTGTATGATATTTAATGATTTTATTTTCATATCTGTTAACGTAAAGGTCTTCTTTTAATGATAACTGTTAAAATTTTACAAATCATAGATGATATTATGGCGGCTCTAGTATGAAATGGAGGTCAAAGGTCACAGTGAGTTTTCTCAACAACTATTTGACTTTGGAACATGTTGACTGATTTTTACTTAATTTTTAGGGAGTGTGTGTGTGTGTGTGTGTGTCCTCAGTGAACTGTATCAGTCTCTGCAGTATCTTCCAGCTGCAGCAGTCACTTCAGTTTCTGTTCAGTCTGACTGAGGGAGGTTTTTGTACGACTGTTTTTCACTGTGTGAACACAGGCTGACTGTTGATATTATGAAGACTCTGACAGTAATAAACTGCTGCATCTTCAGCCTGGACTCCACTGATGGTCAGAGTGAAGTCAGAGTTTGATCCACTGCCTGTAAAACGATCTGGAATCCCTGATTCTAGAGTGTCAGCAGCATAAATGAGCAGTTTAGGAACTCCTCCATCTTTCTGTTGGTACCAGTGTAAATAGCTGGAGCCAAAAACATCCTGACTGGTCCTACACTTGATGTTCACAGATCCTCCCACAGCAGAGCTCACTGCTCCAGGCTGAGTCACTGTGATCTGTCCTCTGGACTCTGAGGATACAGAGACAAAAACATAAAGCAGCTTCATGGTTTTGTGGGCTTCATTTCAGAGGGACAGATGTTGATAGAGGAGAGGAGTTTGATTCTCTGGACTTTACCTGTGAAGCAGCAGCAGAGGAGAGTCCAGATGAGGACGCAGATCAAAGTCATGTTTTTGATGAGGAGGATTTCTGTGGCTTCTGTTGTGATGAAGGACAGCTGTCAGTCATCCAGTGTTCAACTCTCAGGACTATAAACTCTCCCAGAGCACTGGAGCATGGTGCTGCTGATGCAAAGTGGCTCTATGGAAATGCTGTGACCAAGTTTAAAGGCACAATGTGAAAAAGTAAAGGTCTGGACTTCACTATTTGTTTTTACCACATTTTGAACCCTCCTAGATCCTGATGGGTTGTGAAGAACTACTAATTAATCATATTTACAATAAGTTCATTTAACAGTTGCTCTTTGCCAAGATGTAGAGATTTTAGGAATTCACGTTTTTACTGAATTCCTTCGTTCATGTTTGTAGCATTAAATATTTATGGTGGTGTACATTGGTGGGTCACACTTACATTTACACAGTTACATTGATTCAAGTAACTTTTTGGAGTAAATTCTACTTGCTGGTGAAGATCATGTGACATAACTGAAAGCTTCACAGTGGGAATACAATCGACTTTGTGGAGAAACTGTTTTCTAAACCACTTGTTCCACTGTGTTGGTATTTGGAAAAAATGTAATACCACATATTATTTGTATAAATGCAGTTATACTCACTGTATGTATAGTACTATTAAGTGAGACAGGCTGTTTGACTTATTGGAAACACATTTTTAAATTAAGCAAAACATTTCATTGGTTTTGTTTGTGATGTTTTTGATCATTAAGGTTCCTGATGACACTGTCAGTCTTAATTCTATTTTAACTGAACAGGTTACACTGCAACAGACTGACACCTGACCAGGCTGTACCTGCCTCATGGACCTGAATTGGATAAGCAGAAAAGAATGGATGGAATAGGATTGATGAACAGATGAAGCAACTGTTGTTGAATTGAGTTTGTATTTCATTCCAGGTTTAAAGGATATCACAGCAATGAAACTGCACATTTAAATGTATTAAATGTCCATCACAGTCTCAGGGGATTTTCCCATTTTAATGCTTTCAGACCTCAGTGCTGACTTTGATACAGTAGATGATGGTATCCTGGTATCCTTCTCTCTTACTTGGTGCATATTAATGGCATTAGGAACCATACAGGGAACCACACTGCAATATGTGGTTAACAGACTTGGATGAAAACATGCTGAGAAACTAGTATAACAGATACAACATGATTTCCTCCAATACCATCCACCTCAAACATATATTACAGTTTTATCTCAGTCGCTTTGGTGCAGTTCTCAAATCAGTGATGCTTTTCCCCAATCAAATGAGCCTTTCTCATTGTTTTTACACACACATACACACTGCTGTTGTTTCTACACTAATAAAGGGATTTGTTGCTTTGTTGATCCACTTGAATCTCACGAGTCTTTGAAACTGTTTTGTCAGACAGAACTCCAGATCTGTCACTTTGCTCAATAGTCAGAGATTTCGCCCCTTATTGACATAATAGCATCATATCGTTGCTGCAGATTTGCCAGCTGGGCACCCCTTTCAACCACATCCCAAAAATGCTGTCTTGAACAGAGATCTGGTGACTGTGGAGGCCATTGGAGTGCCGTGTTTTTGTTTTTTGTTCTTACAATTTTGGTCACTCCATGTGAATTATAACCTCAGTTTCCTGTTCTTAGGTGACAGGCCCTGCAGTGCAGTCTTCTACTGCTGTAGCCCATCTGCTTCAAGGTCACATGTTGTGCTTGCAGAGATGCTCTTCTGCATCCTATTTGTATCAAGTGGTTGATTGAGTTACTGTTGTTACTGAGTTACTGTTGCCTTCCTATAAACTCAAAACTTTCAGGCCATTCTCCTCTGGCCTTTGACATCAATGAGGTATTTTCACCCAGAAAACTACAGCTCACTGGATATTTTCTCTTTTTCAGACCATTCCCCATCAACCCTACAAATGGCTGTGTAAAAAAATCCCAGCAGATCAGCCTGCCTGGCATCAACAACCATGACACTTTTAATTATCTTTCTTAATGATGCTTGAATTAATCTTCAGCAGGCTGTGTTCAACATGTCTACATGTGTAAATGCTATGAGCTGCTGACATGTGATTGGCTGATATTTGGATTAACAAGCAGTTTAACAGGTGTACTTAATAACCTAATAAACACATGCAGTATGACTTTACTGGACTATACAGTAGTTGGTGCTGTGGTCTCAGATTGTATACATTTTCTTTTCCTGACACATATAGTTTAATGAGTATTATTTTGCTTTTCTCCATTTCACCAGTTTTGTAAGGTTAAAAAAAAACAAAAAACCATCAGATTTGATTTTTGTTTCTGAAAACAGTTTTAAACTTTTCATTAGCTGTCACAGTCCGGGTGAGCTGCTGGTAAATTTCCACTAAGTCCATGTTCTCCTGTGTCTGCCCCTGGGCAGAGCTGTCATCTCCTCACATGGAGCCAATCTGGAGCAATCTACTCAGGATATTTAAGACCAGCGTTGCTGTTTCTTCACTGCTAGTTTGTTAACTTACCCACGGTGGTAACAGGCTACCATGCTTCATGCTCCTTGCCCAAGTCTATGAACTTTCCTCATTTTTCTTGTGCTACAGCTCTCTGGTCACGCCACTGCTCCACTCTTCAGCTAAGATGGACATACTCACTGCAGTTTCATGCTCCGTCTCCTGGGAAGGATTTCAATATCACACCTGCTGCCCTCTTGCCACTGCTTCGCACAGGATCCCTTGGAGCTCAGGTCAGCCCATCTTAACTCTATTCAGCTCACCTGGACCTTCACCTACTCCCCTCAAAGTACCACCAACTCCACCTGCAACATAAGCCATACTCCTCTTTAAAATTCAACCACACCTGGAGAAGTCTGTGAACCCACTAACCCCCTTTTCCTCTCTTCCTCTTGATCACCACGCCACCTTAGGCCACCACGCCACGTTTTCTTGTCAGGAATCCCACGCCAAGTATAACTCAGTGTTTTTGTGCCAAATAAAGATTTGTGTAAAGCAAACTCAACCGTCTCCACATGTGGTCCAGCACTTGAGTCCAGTTTCATACAGGCCTTTGGCCCCTTGTGACATTAGGCCTAAATTTTTTGCAGTACTCTTTCCAAAGTCAGTAAGGTTTTGATGTCTTAAAATGATGGTGAAAGTGTTTTAATAAGTGTCTTTTGCATAGATAAGTCTGTGTTGTGAAAAATGCCTTACATATTTTGAGAACTGCATTAAGAGTGGTGAGAATGACGTTCCTGATGTAAGACTTTCACCAAAGCAACTGAGAAAAGCTGTGATGGGCAAATATTTACTCAAGTTCATTTAACTATTCATGAATAAATGTAAGAGAAGTCTTTTGAAAAAGTGTGTGTGTGTGTGTGTGTGTGTGTGTGTGTGTGTGTGTGTGTGTGTGTGTGTGTAAAACATGTCAAAAGCAACACATGGTGATAAAAGCCTAATTGAATCTTAATGTTTGCCAGTTAGAAGCCTTCAACCAACAGCACAGAGCACAGTCTTCTATGTGTAGGCAGGGTCTTAACAATGAACATATTCCTTCCGAAATTAAAAAACAAAATTCTGAAAAAAAAAAACACTGGTACACTTTCCAGAACTTAATATTTTTGTGAAATTCAAAACATAACTACATGAATCAGAAGAGTTTTTAAATTTTGTCATGGATCGCTGTGTGCAGGCAGGAGACGAGGACCCAAACGCAGGACTCAAAGAGGCAAATGTGAAGTCAAAACAGCTTTAATGCTGAACTCTTTGAGCCACAATCGCCCCCGATCGTGGCTCAAAGAGTTGGCAGTTCGTCTTGTAATTGGAAGGTTGCCGGTTCGAGCCCCGGCTCGGACAGTCTCGGTCGTTGTGTCCTTGGGCAAGACACTTCACCTGCCGCCTACTGATGTTGGCCAGAGGGACCGATGGCGCGATATGGCAGCCTCGCTTCTGTCAGTCTGCCCCAGGGCAGCTGTGGCTACAACTGTAGCTTGCCTCCACCAGTGTGTGAATGTGAGAGTGAATGAATAGTGGAATTGTAAAGCGCTTTGAGGGCCCTGAAAAGCGCTATATAAATGCAATCCATTATTATTATCATTAAAATAACAAAACTGAAGATGCAAAAATAAATTTTCGCACACAGGCAGATAGAACACACAGCGTAAGATGAGGGTGAACCAACATTAACAATGCGAAAAAAGCTGAAAGGCAAACACAGGGCTTCAATACACAGTGGAGTAATCAGGGAATAGGAGACAGGAGGGAAGCACAGCTGGAAGACATTAGAGCGAACGAGACAAGGGAAGCAAAACTAGACACACTGACCAAAGACACAGACCTTCAAAGTAAAACAGGAAATATACACTGACAGAACTCAGGGACACGATACTCACCGAGAACAGAAACCAAAACCAAAGAACTAGAACATCTTAACCCGAAAACACAATCAGAATAAACTAGAACATATGATCATAATAATAATAAACACAAAATGCTGGGTCAAAAGACCCAGGACCATGACAAACTTAGGCTGTTTCAGAAAAAAAGTGTCAGGTTTAAAGAGATGTATCTTTTCACATGTGGAAAGCTGTAAAATCTACATTTTGAAATCATATTCTTTAAATATTGTTGTAATGGGCTTTATTTGTTTTAATTACACTATTATAATATTATTAAATGATACAAACAGTGAATTATTTTGTTGAGTTTGTTTGTTTCAGAGTCAGAGAGCCGTGTCTCTCTACAGTCAGAGGTTTTTGTACGGCGGCTCAATGAGTTTGTATCACTGTGGTGGACTTTTGGTGGAGGAACCAGACTGGATGTTGGAAGTAAGTTCATTTAACTGTGTTTATTGGAAAATCTAGTAAAAGTTTATATGTAAAATTAATTCTTAGACTGCTTAGATAAAAGAAAATGTTTGGTTTTTTTTGTTTTACAAGTTTTGTATTCATGGTTCTCCTGTTATATCATGGTGGGTTATTAGAGCAGACTTTTTTTCTTGTCTAGTAAAGTATCCTGGGAGGAATGGTGTATTTATCACATACATGTCAATAATAAATGGACGCCTCCATCTGCTGAGGAAGCTCATCTGTTGTCACTGAAAGCTCCTCAACAGGTACTGGCTGCATGTCATGGTGAGATTGTTTCATCTGAAAGTCTAAAGTGCAGGATGAACTTTGAATCTCAGAGTAAGGGCTGTATATATGTGACAAATATGTCACTGCATATGATTTGGATGTTTTGTATACGTAGTTATGATCATATATGACTTATCATGAAAGCACCTCATGACTTCTGTTTTTGACACTGAGTCGATTTTTTTTAACCTCAAATTTATGTTTAGATTATTTAAAATAAAATGTATTTTTTATGTCGAGTTGTATGATATTTAATGATTTCATTTTTATATCTGTTAACATAAAGGTCTTATTTTACTGATAACTGTTAATATTTAAAAAAAATCATAAATGATATTATGGCGGCTCTAGTATGAAACTGAGGTCAAAGGTCACAATGAGTGACTTTGAAATAGTAAGCTATTTTTAGATTGGAAGCAAACGTGTCTGTGTGTGTGTCTGTGTGTCCTCAGTGAACTGTATCAGTCTCTGCAGTATCTTCCAGCTGCAGCAGTCACTTCAGTTTCTGTTCAGTCTGACTGAGGGAGGTTTTTGTACGATTGTTTTTCACTGTGTGAACACATACTGACTGTTAGGATTATGTTCACTCTGACAGTAATAAACTGCTGCATCTTCAGCCTGGACTCCACTGATGGTCAGAGTGAAGTCAGAGTTTGATCCACTGCCTGTAAAACGAGCTGGAATCCCTGATTGTCGAGTGCTAGCAAAGTAAATGAGCAGTTTAGGAACTCCTCCATCTTTCTGTTGGTACCAGGCTAAACGGTCGTTGTTATAAACATTCTGACTGGTCCTACACTTGATGCTCACAGATCCTCCCACAGCAGAGCTCACTGCTCCAGGCTGAGTCACTGTGATCTGTCCTCTGGACTCTGAGGATACAGAGACAAAAACATAAAGCAGCTTCATGGTTTTGTGGGCTTCATTTCAGAGGGACAGATGTTGATAGAGGAGAGGAGTTTGATTCTCTGGACTTTACCTGTGAAGCAGCAGCAGAGGAGAGTCCAGATGAGGACGCAGATCAAAGTCATGTTTTTGATGAGGAGGATTTCTGTGGCTTCTGTTGTGATGAAGGACAGCTGTCAGTCATCCAGTGTTCAACTCTCAGGACTATAAACTCTCCCAGAGCACTGGAGCATGGTGCTGCTGATGCAAAGTGCCTCTCTATGGAAATGATCACACTGACAGAAACAGGCAAGATAGAATAGAATTGAATGCCTTTTTTGTCAGAAACACATTATATTAGATTAATATTTCAAACATGACAAAATGCTAATCTTACAGCAGCAAAATGATTGCATCTCTACAGTTTAAACATTTCTTATGCTTTCCGCCTGCACAGAGTGGATAGTCAAAAAAACTGAATCATCACAAATACATTATTTTAGATTTTTTACTTTAATTTTTTTAGTCTCACTTTATTCTTATTGTCACGGTTTGCGAGGCAAGCCACATGGTGTTATGAATGAAGGACCAAGATGCAGGCACAGGCTGTGATGCGAGTGAGCTTTTATTCCAACAGGTGAAAACACAAACAAAAGCACGGATGGCAAGGACAGAACTAAGAAAACCTAAACTGGGAAAAATCTAACAAACAAGACTCAAAACCATACTCGCAGGATAACACGGAGGGAGAAACACAGGGCATGATGCACAGAGAACCGCAGACGGACCGACGATGAGTACTGGAGAACACACACTAATATACACAAAGGGAAACGAGGAAACTGCACAGAGGAGGGAGACACAGCTGAACCTAATAAGCAAGACGAGACAGGGAGGACGCAAAACTGAACACACTGACATAAGACACAGACCTTCACAATAAAACAAGAAACTCAACACATGTGCAAAGACAGAGACTAAGAGACACGAGCTTTACACAGAGACCTGACTAATCTGGAACAGAGGGAGCACGGGAACCAAACTAGGAACTAGTTATCATAGCAAAAGACATAACCAGAAAGTATAAGATAATAATAATTAACACAAAACACTGGGTCACATGACCCAGGACCATGACACTTACAGCACTAGAATTATATAAGGGAAGAATTCTGGATCAGCACCATGATGAAAACTTGTGGCCGTAGTGTATATACAGGCCCTTCTCAAAAAATTAGCATATTGTGATAAATCTCCAAAAGTTGAATCTGTTCATCTGGACGTAGCGTTTTGTGGGAGAAACGTTTCGTCACTCATCCAAGTGACTTCTTCAGTCTCAGCTGACTGCAGGTTTCCCCAAACCTTATAAACAGTACATTTGCATAATGACTGAAACCAGCCCACTGAAGGAACAATGGGCTGTGAGGTCAGTTCCTTAATCATAATTATGCAAATTCCCATGACCATTGATCAACAACCACTGACCAAAACCCACTGATCAAAGAACACTGATCAATGGCCATGAGTACCATTCACAGAGTGTTGGGGAATGGCTGCAATCACAGCATTGTAAGATGGCGAAAGATGTACCCTTAGGCCCCCTCCTCCATTCAGAGATGGTCTTTCCCTCTTCATGTAAATGGCCTCCTTGACTCCGCGCTCAAACCAGCGTTCCTCCCTGTCCAGGATGTGTACATCCTCATCATTGAAAGAGTGTCCACTGGCCTGTAGGTGTAAATAGACTGCAGAGTCCTGGCCTGATGAGGTTGCTCTTCTGTGTTGTGCCATCCGCTTCGCTAGAGGTTGTTTGGTTTCCCCGATGTATAAATCCTGGCACTTAACAGCATACACTATGTTACTCTGTTTGTGTCGGGGGACCCGATCCTTGGGGTAGACCAGTTTTTGGCGCAGCGTGTTTTGGGGTTTAAAAGCCACAGAGACCCGGTGTTTAGAAAAATGCGTCTCAACTGTTCGATACTCCTGACACATATGGGATCACTACAGGTTTTCGCTTGGGCAGCGGTTGTCCTTCTCTCCTGGATCGGCTGGAGCTTTCTTTAGGTGCCTTCCAGCTTTGACAAAAGTCCAGCTGGGATAACCACATTACTCAGGGCCTTCTTGATGTGCTGTTCTTCTGCCTCCCTGGCCGCTGTGTCAGTGGGGATGGTGTTCGCTCTGTGTTGTAGCGTCCTGATGACACCCAGTTTGTGCTCCAGTGGATGATGAGAGTCAAACCTTAGATACTGATCCGTATGTGTAGGTTTACGGTACACGTCAGGCTTTAGATGTCCCCCATTACTGATGGAAATCTCTCAGTCTAAGAAGGCTAACCTGCCACTTTTCATATCCTCCCTGGTGAATTTGATGTGTCGGTCCACCAAGTTAATGTGATCCGTGAAATGTAGTACGTCCTGAGATTTGATTTTCACCCAGGTGTCATCCACATATCTGAACCAATGGCTTGGTGGTGTTCCAGGGTAGGATAGCAAAGCCCTCTTTTCCACTTCTTCCATGTACAAATTGGCCACGATGGGTGAAACTGGGGAGCCCATGGCACACCCATGTTTCTGCCTATAGAACTGACCCTTGTATGTGAAGTAGGTGGAATGAAGACACAGTTCCAAAAGCAAACACACTTGGTCGATGCTGAGAGTGGTCCTGTTACTGAGGTTGGTGATCCTGTAATCTCTTACGGACTACCTCCAACGCTTCCGTGACTGGGATGCAAGTGAGAGAGATGTAACGTCGTGACGAGACCATGGTTTCATCTGCCTCCATAATGACATCTCTCACCTTCTCAACAAAATCCAGGGTGTTCTGGATGTGGTGTTCAGAGCTGCCCACCAGCGGGTTGAGGATCGAGGCCAGAAACTTGGAGATGTTATAGGTGACAGAGTTGATCATGCAGACAATCGGTCTTAAAGGTGCACCCTGCTTATGTATTTTCGGTAAACCATACAGACTTGGTGTAGACTGCCCTGGGTACAGCCTGTGGTATGAGGTCCGGTCAATAGCCTTGTCTTGTTCTAACTGCTTCAGACAGTCTATCACCCTCTTCCTGTAACCACTTCCTGGGTCTCGTTTCAGGGGCTCATAAGTATTTTCATCACTGAGTAGTGACAAAATCTTCTCATGATAGTCTTTCTGGTTAAGCAATACTGTGCACCTACCCTTGTCTGCCGGAAGGATGATAATGTTGTTGTCATCACTAAGTGATGTGAGTGCCTTCCTCTCCTCCATGGTGATGTTGGATGCTGGGGGTTTAGCATTGCTGAGACAGGCCGAAACTTTCGTCCGTAGTTGCTCTGCTTCCACTTCTGCAATATTGTTGTTACGAATTGCTGTTTCTGTGGCTGTGATCAGCTCCACTAGCGGGATTTGTCTCGGTGTGACGGCAAAATTCAACCCTTTAGCAAGGATGTTTTTTCTCTGTTTGGGTGAGCTGTCTGTCAGACAAATTCTTCACCCACTTGTCCACATCCTCCGTGTCGCATCCTTGTCTCTTCTGGCCACTGAGGACACTCTCCGTATTTTGCGGTGGTTTCCGACGTACATTGGTCAGTGGTTGATCAATGGTCATGGGAATTTGCATAATTATGATTAAGGAACTGACCTCCCAGCCCATTGTTCCTTCAGTGGGCTGGTTTCAGTCATTATGCAAATGTACTGTTTATAAGGTTTGGGGAAACCTGCAGTCAGCTGAGACTGAAGAAGTCACTTGGATGAGTGACGAAACGTTTCTCCCACAAAACGCTACGTCCAGATGAACAGATTCAACTTTTGGAGATTTACTTTCCTGGATGATTGAGAATGCATCAAGATATTGTGATAAAGTTCATTATTGTCTGTAATGTACTGATAAACATTAGACTTTCATATATTTTAGATTCATTACACACAACTGAAGTAGTTCAAGCCTCTTATTGTTTTAATATTGATGATTTTGGCATACAGCTCATGACAATCCAAAATTCCTATCTCAAAAAATTAGCATATTTCATCCGACCAATAAAAGAAAAGTGTTTTTAATACAAAAAAAGTCAACCTTCAAATAATTATGTTCAGTTATGCACTCAATACTTGGTCGGGAATCCTTTTGCAGAAATGACTGCTTCAATGCAGCGTGGCATGGAGGCACTCAGCCTGTGGCACTGCTGAGCTGTTATGGAGGCCCAGGATGCTTCGATAGCGGCCTTAAGCTCATCCAGAGTTTTGGGTCTTGCGTCTCTCAACTTTCTCTTCACAATATCCCACAGATTCTCTATGGGGTTCAGGTCAGGAGAGTTGGCAGGCCAATTGAGCACAATTGAAGTCTGTGGTCCCCACATGCTTCAAAAGATCCACCATCATCCCTGTGCCCTGTGCCCAAAAACAGCAAACCCTCATCCCTGAACGATTACCGGCCAGTTGCACTGACCTCGGTAGTAATGAAGGTGTTTGAGAGGCTGCTGAAGAACATCATCTCCTCCTCCATCCCAGACACCACAGATCCGCTCCAGTTCGCCTACCGACCCAACAGATCCACTGAGGACGCCATCGCCCACGTCCTGCACACCACCCTCAGCCACGTGGACAAGAAACAGGGTAACTATGTGAGAATGCTGTTTGTTGATTACAGTTCAGCGTTTAACACAATAGTGCCCAGCAGACTGTTCACAAAGCTGAGGGATGTGGGACTCAACAGCCGTCTGTGTGCATGGGTGTTGGACTTCCTCACTGGCAGAACTCAGGTGGTGAGGGTGGGTAGATGCGTCTCTAACAGCATCACCATCAACACAGGAGCACCACAGGGATGTGTTCTCTCGCCACTGCTCTACTCCCTCTACACTTCAGACTGTGTGGCCACTCATGGCTCCAACACCATTGTGAAGTATGCTGACGACACAGTGGTGTTGGGCGCCATCTCCAACAACGATGAGGCGGCCTACATGGACGAAGTGAAGAATCTGGCATCATGGTGCCAGGACAACCACCTCCAGCTGAACGTCGGCAAGACCAAGGAGCTGGTGGTGGACTTCAGAAGGAGTCAGCACAGAGACTACAAGCCCATTATCATCAACGGAGCTCCAGTGGAGAGGGTGCAGTCCTTCAAGTATCTTGGTGTCCACATCTCCTCAGACCTGACATGGTCTGCCCACATTCAGGTCCAGACCAAAAAGGCTAGGCAGCGCCTGTACCACCTACGACAACTGAGGAAGTTCAGGGTCTCTCCAAAGATCCTCAGGATTTTCTATACAGGCGCTGTGGAGAGCATCCTCACACAGAACATCACATAGTGGTTTGGGAACAGCTGTGTGAAGGACCAAAAAGCTCTCCAGAGAGTGATCCGTACAGCAGAACGCTGCTGGAGGATTGCTCTCCCCCCACTTCAGGACACCTACACCAGGAGATGCCGGACTAGAGCAGCGCAGATACTGAAGGACCCGTCCCATCCTGGCAACAAACTGTTCCAACTTCTGCAATCTGGTAGAAGGTTCCGCATCATCCTGGCAAGGTCAGAGAGACTCAAGAGGAGCTTCTATCCCCAAGCCATCCGGGCCCTAAACACACACACACCCGCCCTCTCACATCATCCATAAGTGACTGAGACAGGACTCTCTTCGAGACACTCTAAACCCAGGCACAATGTACATTTCAAATTCCTTTAATTTTAAATATGTTTATATTGTCTATTCTGTAAAATAGTCAAATTGTCTATTCTTATTTAATTCACTTGGTGTACAGAATTCACCTGCTTGCTGCTACTACTGCACATTCACCTAATGTATATACTATATATATAATGTTCTTCCTCTACCCCCCCCCCCTTTGCACATGTCGAGGAGCGTGTCAGGTTACATTTCACTGTGTGTTATACTTGTATAACTATGCATGTGACAAATAAAGAACCTTGAATTGATTACCGTTTGAGGTGCAGTGAATCCACATGACTTCAGGAATGAAAGCTGATCCGGAGTGATATGGTAAAGGGATCGACCTCTACCTCTGTTCAAAACCACTGGTGCCTGGTATCGAAAACAGCCTGAAAATATATCAGCATTTTTATTCGTAGACAAACTCGGACTGTATTAGCAATCAATACATTACTGTGATCCTACAAAGCCAAAATTTTAAATTATTACTTTCTTCATGTTTATCTTGAAATCAGATCAACAATTTCATGTTAGTCAATTATTTCTGAAAATTGTGACTGAGCACTTTTAGAAACACTCTGTCATCACTGTAAGTATAGAGACAGCGAACATTTACGGAATACATGTAAAATAAATGTCAGATTCTAACAGGTTATAGTTCTGTTAATTGAGTTTTTGAATCTACACTTCAGACATATTCCTATCTTTAAATAAAGTAGCTGAACAACGTCAACCAATATTTTCATATTTCAAATACATACCTAAGTTAAAAATTTGAATCTCCACATCTTCTACTCCGCATATCTCAGAAATCAGTTTTAATAATGTCATAATTCCATAAGCAAATATTTTCCAATCTACGTGATTCATATTTTTTTTATTTTAAATGTTGTTATTAGTTTTTATTTTCTCCAGGTTTTTAACACAACGAACATGGTCTACACTGACATTGTTTGGTTCACTTGAAGAAAAGTACATTTTTTTGTGTTGTAATGTGGGATCTTGATGACCATGCTGTCTTTTAACTTTGTTCTTTATTTTCAGCACATACTGTTCTTTATTCATTTGTTTATTCTCTGAGGCTGTTCTCATACCATTCTGTGTTCTCTGTGCCAAGTCTACATTTGTGTCCTGTGTTTAATTGCTTACTGCTTTATTTTGTTGTCCTCTTGTGCGCACTTGCTTTAGTTTTGCTTCCATTGGTCATACTCGTTTGGTTTGATTTGAACCCCGACTTATGAATACCCCATTTAACGAAAAATTCAAGTTATGAAGGCACTTAACTGCAATATTTCTGCCCGTGTTACGGCAAAATACCCACGTAATGAAATCCGCTGGCTCTGATTGGCTGAGCACAGAATGCCCACAATGCCTTCTGAATCATGTGACAACCCCCTTGGCTTTCGTACTTGCGCTTCGCTGTTCCACTTGAACGTTAGCAATTAGCCTATAGCCTATCGTTCACTCAAAAGGCGCGATGGGTGCTTCGACTTACGAAAGACACTCGGGAACAAATTAATTTCGTAAGTCGGGGTTCCACTGTATTTAAGCCCTCAGTTTTCCTCAGCTCTTTACTCTGTTGTGCTGTGTCAAGCTGTACCCTTTGTTTGTCTGCCTTGTTGTTCCCGGTGGATTGTTTGTGGATTTTTGAATTATTTTTTTAATTATCTCTCAACACTGTGGATTTGCCGCGCCCATATTAAAGGTCAGTTTTTAGTTCATAAAGTTTGTCTTTTAGTCTGCAGTTTTGGGTTTACTTCCTGATTAACTGTCTCATTCGGCTCTTTGTATACTCTTACTAAATCCAGGTATTATAGATACAATAATGCAGGGTTTTTTTTTTTTTTTTTTTTTTTTTTTTTTAAAGGCACATGCATGTTCATCAGGATGGACATCAAAAGATGCTCATTCTGAACATTTGTCATGATCTAATTCAGATGAGTTTATTGAAATTAAATTAACTCGGTGTTGCACTCCGACTTCATGGTTAGACAGTTTGTTAATCTTGCTTAATGGAAAAATGCTCGGGGGATAATTACTCGGCTGTAGAGTTAAATGAGTAAGCTTTCTACCATTACACATAATGTATTATATGCAGCAATTACGCACAACCATACTGGAAAAGCAATGTGCTATTAGGTGGCTCTAATTGCAGTGCAGTACCTTGTAGCCTAATCCGGCTAATGTAACAAGTGTTATCAGGGTTCGTACGGGTGCTTGAAATCCTTGAAAATGCTTGAATTTTAATGTTGTCTTTTCCCGGCCTGGGCTGCCTTGCATCTGTTTCAAAGTGTGACCCCGCCCCTCCCTCGGCCAGTCGGGGATGAGTGCGCTAACATACCTGTATGTCGCTGTTTTAATGAGTGTTGATGGAAAACGACAATGGCGGAGTTTGCACTCTCCAGTCACATGATAGGTGAGTCCTAGTAAATAATTTTCCAGTACGTGTACGTTACACATGCAATTTTATTAAAATTATGATTATTATTTTGCTAGCTATCAAACTCGCTGGAGAAATGATTGAAATGCACTGAGTGTGATGCAGTATGGCAGCGCTATTACGGAATATGCTGTGAACTTAGCTAACATTACTTAGCAGTAATATGAGTTACTTTGCTCAAGTGAAATGTGTCTTTTCACATGGTCTTATTGAGGTGATGCGAATTGAAACATGCATTTTTGGGGGGGGGGGGTGCTGCTGCTGGAAAAGCTTAAAAAGGGACCTTGAATGTGCTTAAAAAGTGCTTGAATTTGACCCTGAAACAGGCGTACGAACCCTGTGTTATAAAAACCTACTTTAAAAAATATAAAGTAAGTGGCCAAACGGAGTACTATATCAAAGATCTTATTAACATGTCTCACCATAGCATGTTTGCAACATTCTTTATAGACCAGGATTAGCATGACTTTTTGAATTTTTCTTTTTTTGCATATTACAAAGCTAACATGCAAAATGCGCTTAAAAGGACAAAGTAATGTTTCATCGCTTTGACTTTGAGATTAACTAGGGTACTTACAATTAATGTTATATTTTAGGTAGCAGTCTATAAATGTGTTTTTTGTTGGTGCAGAGATGCGGGCATAATTTCACCCCCCTTACATCCATTCACCTGGATGTAGTTTGTCACACATAGCTTGATTGAGACAACACAAATATGAGGTTGGCTGTGATTGGTTTTCACAAATTCTGATCACAGGTCGTGGTAAGGGGTGGATAAAAAATCATCAGTCTTGCTGATCCAATCATGAACAAGTTACCTTCTCCCGCCATAGATTGAATTTTTGGGATGCTATATATATGCCCAGCCTTTTGGCTGACTTTTTTTTTTAGACAATCCTGTCTGAACAGAGCGCTACATTCAGACGGAGAGTCACTGATATACGATACAGAATGAATGCTCAATTTAACCGGCTACTGAATCAAGATGACTGTGAAGAGGGGTGATTACTGTATTGGCTAGCTTTTAGCCTTTTTTTGGGGGGGGGGTGCTTGCAAAATGAGAAATAACTTGTACATTTTAACAGAAAGAATAAATGGCTTGTTTACATTTTTTTTTTTTTTTTTTTTTTATTTCAATCCACAGCATTTAACAACTGTAAATTTATTCTGTAGTCATAAATGTCTGCTCAAGGTTGATGACTTCAAATGACAGTGATTTTAATTCCTCTTATGTGCTTTTATGCATAAAGGTTTTAGTTTATAAGTGTAGCATATCTCACATATGTACAGGGAACATTTAATTTGCCAGACAATCTAAAAATACATGCAGTAAATACCGATTTGTTGAACATTCATGTGTTTTATCCTGAGTGTGTGGGGTGGGGTTTTTTTTGGTGTGTGTGGGCGGGCGGTGTTTGTGTCCAATTTGTTGATGACATTAATGATATCATGGTCTTATGATAGCTTTGAAGTTTTTTGCCAACAGCACGGGGGTGGACCAGTGCGCAGGCCAAGAGGTGGGAGAACCAGACATTGCCAGATAACTTTTAAGGTGTCATGCCACCAGTTGAGCCATTCAGGGCTCAACTGGTGGACAAGTTGAAATGGCATTGTAGGTGTTTGACAGCTGCCTTTGGACTGTAGCACTATAAGTGCATTACACTCTCATCATCAGTATTTACCATATTGCAGTGTGCTGCATGACACAGAGACGCCTGACCATGGCAGGCACGATGTACAGGAGCCAGAGGTTATCAGGTAAATGGCACTTTGTTTATGATGATGTGGAATTTTTATCTGAAACTATTTCACTAATGTTTTTATTTTTTTGAAAAACAACTGTTGTACAAACTAACTCTATCAGTATTATACGTCGGATCTTTTTGTGTAGTCTAGATCAATAAGTATCTGCATTGGGGTGCTCTTCCTGCTATGAAATATGACTGTTATTCCTATGCAGTGGTCTGCATGAAACCCATAAAGCTCATTATAGTAGGCATGGTCTCCAGGAATCAGAGGTTAACAGGCATGGTGGTTGTTAAATAACATGTGTTAGGGTTCAGAAATTGAGGAGGAAGACCAAAATAATGACCACTGATCCTGCCGGGTGCAATTAGGCGACATTTTAATGAATACACGCGTGGAGTCCAACACTGTGCAGATTCAGTGTTGAACTGTCTTACAATTGTCAGAACAAAGGCTTTATAGGGGTAAGATAGTACAGCCCCCTCCTCTCAGACACAATACAGCATACGTCAATCTAAACCACAAATGTTCAGCTAACTTTTGACACAGTTTAAAAAGAACATTGTCTTCGGCTCGAACCCAGGTGCTTCCCCCAGCTTCGGTGTCGCTTATCTCTGGGACATCTGGTGTACTTCCTGGAACAGACTAACACGTACGCACCCAAACTTTGCAAACTTAAGCAAAACACATCTTAACTTCCACCTGCCAAATGAGTCTACAGATGTGTGTGTGTGTGTGTGTGTGTGTGTGTGTGTGTGCTGTGTACTGCGTACGTGTCATGACCTCTCCTGCACCCAGGCTCACCTCACACCTCTAGTCGTCTTCAGACACAAGGCCTGCGCACGTACACAGCTGAAACTATGTGTGTGTGTATGTCTGTACATGTGTGATCCTCACGCTGCACCTTAATTGACCTCAGCTTAAGCAACCAGGATAAGGCCATCCTGTGTGTGCCGATCTTAACTTATATGTAAAATATATAAAACAAATGTTTCAATCTAACACAACTACTTAAAGCTTAATCAAAGCTTAATCAAAGATATTAATGCATAATAAAACAGCCTGCTCAGAACACCTTACAATCTGACTCTGCTTTCAGTTTCACTTCTGCATAAGCATGGCGTTTCCTGTCTCCTTTTGCACAGAGTATATCTCCTGTCCCTGCAGTCTGCACAGAAACATTTAAGATTATAGGAGCATTGAAAAGCATTTGGAATTATAGATTCAACTCAACAGTTTAAAGTGGTTCTTACTGGACCTGCAATAAAAGCTTAATTGGGTGCCAATATGTTTAAACATCTGAATGCACTATCCCTACTTGGAGATTATGTGATTAATGCCATGGTACTATGAACAATAGCAGTGAAATAATTTCTCTAATCCCAATACATGCTAAAACTTAAGTGTGAAAGGTAACTTATTAACCATACAGCATAGGTAAATATAGACACTCAATAAGTAAAATAATTACAATGGGGTGAGACCAAAGTTTAAAATTGTAAAGGTTACACATGTATTGAACTGATAAAGTTATGTACTCTGAATCTACCCCAATTGTTTAATTACCTCATTCGGTTTCTGTTTAGCTTTTTCACATTTGTTACATGGCATTTCTTGTTTTTCTTTAGGTCTGACAATTGGTGATATTGGTATTTTTAATTGCTGAATTTTGAATTGCAGGCTGTGGTATCCCTGACATCTACACTGCGACACTACCTGATGTTAAGAGGATAAGGAGCGAGATTTTATCTCATTTTGTGTTTCACAGGTGAGAATTTGTTAGACAAATACAAAGTAGTTTGTTGGCCAGTGCTCGTCTTCCCATTGTGTGCCCCCTAATAGTTAACATTTGAACAAATCAGCAATCTGCTGAATTGATAACTGTATTGCAGTTAAGGTGGTGGTTAAATTGACAGAACGAACCTTTTTGTTTTATTTGAAATTTTTGCAATGTGGTATGAAATGAGAGTACAATCTGTGGTCAACAGGGTTGCCAGCTTGATCGAGCAGTTTGTTGCCGGCATGGACTCGTGTGGTCTGGCAAATGATCAAAAGATCCTGGAAGCAGTTCCTTCTTGTATTTACAAATGCAGGAAATAAACTTACAAAGAACAGCTTCCAGAATCTCTTCACCATTGCATGGAGTCCAGCTGGAAGTAACAGACGTGAAGAAGAGGAAACCACCATCTTTCAGTGGGAATGGTGACTTATGGCCATTCAAGGAGAGTACATAGAATACAAAACTTCTCTTGTTTCTGTGTGAATTACTTCAGGCATCTCATGTTAAATACAGTGTGCAGAAATCAACATACAGACAAGTAAATTTAAGCAACACTTGGATGCAATTAAACCTTAGAACTTTGCAAAATCCACACCTTAGCGCATAAGGCAAAGGTTTTAATATTGACCTTTTTAGATAATTATTTTTAGGTATTGGAAAGGAAAACCAAGGAAACCTTCTACAGCACCTGTTTTTGCAAAATTATTTGTTTTATCTTCTGTCGTCTCTAGAGGACATCAGGTGTTGCTTTTTGAGAATGATAGGATGTAATGTCACCAGTGTGTGAATGTGTGTGTGAATGGGTGAATGACTGGATATGTAAAGCGCTTTGGGGTCCTTAGGGACTAGAAAGCGCTATATAAATACAGGCCATTTACCATTTACCATAATGTCATTTGATTTTCATTGTGATTTCTGGTAAAACTTTTAAAAATTTTATTACATGACAAAAAAACAGGAAGAAAACTTATCTTAACACTAAAATATTGTGAAATATTTATATATATTTATATTACATAAATATACATATTTATATTTATGTAAGATATTGTTGTAAAATTTATTATTCAAATGTATTTGCACATCTGAGATTGAGGAAGTGTTTTTGCACTGTTTAAAACAGGTCTCACCTGTCAAAGTGTGTTATTCTGTCTCCCTCTGAGACCTAAAGGTCATTTGTTAATTAGATGGACCGCAACTTTGAAGAACCTGAGGTATTCCGTTGGCTATAACGAAACCCCCGGTATATTTGTGTCCTAGGGTAATCGAGTCGTGCGATGACAACACCCACACAAATGTGGCATCACTAGAAAGCCAAGAATTACTCTTGCAAGGATAGAATGGATTTAAAAAATAAAAAAAACAAAGATAAAGGGTCCTTGACATACAGGTCTCCGACTCGGAGGACAAAAATTAATGTCCTGTGTCTTAGGAGGGCAGGATTGTTTTGCTTTTTCATTATACGATGCTTCGCAATATTGGTTTTGCCTAACAACCTGTTTTTGACTCCTAAATTGTCATTAACGCAACCGCTCTACATAACAGTCAGTGTAACTGATTATAAATCTTTGATTCATGAACCTACACATTACGTTTTATTTACTATTTGTATGTATTTTAACAGAGCAAGAGGTGGACCACACGTTTGAAGAGCTGCTGGTCTTTATAACTGGGGCTGACTTACTTCCACCACTGGGGTCCTGCAACATAGACTTTTATGATCAGGAGTCGGGGATGTGGCGCATCCCATACGCATCGATGTGCAGCTTATCCCTGTATCTTCCGAGACGTTTTGCATATGAGGATCAATTTAAAGATCTTATGAACACTGCATTAAAAGGATCCCTGGGATGTGGAAAGCTGTAGCTGCATTTACATGAACTGATGCTGGAAAGCTGTGGTTAAAACCTGTGGCCTTTTGGGATGAAGTTGTGTTATTGTAAGTGTTCTTAAATGGGATTGCTCCTGGGCTTCTTCAAAATTGTACATTTTAAAAGTGTTTAGTATAAAAGTTTTTTGTTTTTACAAATGTGACGGTTCATTGTATGTAGTTGTATTTATAGTCCAGTTAAGACAGGTGGGGTATGCATGCAACAAGCCATGCACCAAACAGTGATGTTCAGAAAATGTTTCAAGTATTGGAAGGAAAATAACAATTCATCTAGAAATGTTCTTTTGAAAGGTTGTTGTGCATTCATGTTTAAGTATTCGGTTATAATATACTGCATAGTTTCTTGTTGCTGCGTTGTATTTGTTTTGTTGTTTTTTTTATTTATTTATTTATTTTTGTTTTAAATGTGCAATAGCTGCCTAACAAACTTTGAACTGAAATACGCTGACTTTTGTAAAATAAAAGTATTGTAATGTCAGTTCTCATGGTGTCTTGTCTCTTTACAAATTAAAGTTGAGGCTCACCTGTTACTGTCAAATACTGGTATTGAGATCCATTGACGAGGGCTGTTCAGTACACAAGTATGTGCTTAAGTCGAGGTAAATGGTTCAATAAATTTACCTTCATCTGTTCTCAAACTGAGAGCTCAAGATTCCATCTCAACTCAATTTGTTCAACTGCTTTCAGGAACAAAGCAGTTTTAACTCCTAAGTTTAAAGTCAGAGTTGGTTAACTCTGAGATAGGCAGCTGACCTTTGACTATAACCTGTTTAAATATTAATAACTCAATTTGAGGAATGTGAACATGTGTCAGTGCTATTGTTTCCCCCAGGAGGGGAACAAAAGAGAACACATACTAATATACACAGAGGGTAACGAGGGAATACACCACAGAAGGCAGCTGAACCTAATCAGACATGACGAGACAGAGAGGAAGCAAAACAGAATACACTCAAACAGAACACAGAATCAAAATAAAACAGGAAACCAGAGAATAACTCTGAGAAAAGGGTTGACGGAACATAAGGAACAGAGGGACGAAGAGATGCAACCGGAAAACAGAAAATAAATGAAACGAATCATATTATTAATCAAAAAGCATAAATAGGAAGTCAACAGGTCTTTGGACCATGACAGTGTTGAACAGCAAAAAAGAGAAAATCTAAAAACCTGAGAAGGAAATTTGATCATTTGACTGATTTGGACTTAAAGTTTCTATTTGAAGTATTTGCTAAATTGTGCAGATAATTATGACTCACTGACTTTTGGTGAGTTCATTTAGTGTTAGATTTTTTTCTTCTTAAAGAAATATGGTTTTTGATAATGATCGATATTTAGAAATTGAGATTTATTTGAGCTGGTATGAAGCAGAAGTCAAAGGTCATAAATGATTTGTTCTGATAATATTTTTTATCAACTCGGTTTAAAAAAAGTAGATATATTTCCAACTTTTTTTTCCTTTAGCAACAATAACATTTTCACTCTATCACTCTGTGTGTGTGTGTGTGTGTGTGTGTGTGTGTGTGTGTGTGAGCTGCAGCAATCACTTCAGTTTCTCTTCAGTCTGACTGAGGGAGGTTTTTGTACGACTGTTTTTCACTGTGTGAACACCCACTGACTGTTTAGATAGTGCTGACTCTGACAGTAATAAACTGCTGCATCTTCAGCCTGGACTCCACTGATGGTCAGAGTGAAGTCAGAGTTTGATCCACTGCCTGTAAAACGAGCTGGAATCCCTGAATCTCGAGTGCTAGTGTAGTAAATGAGCAGTTTAGGAACTCCTCCATCTTTCTGTTGGTACCAGTGTAAAAGGTTAGAGCTATAAACATCCTGACTGGTCCTACACTTGATGCTGACAGATCTTCCCACAGCAGACCTCACTGCTCCAGGCTGAGTCACTGTGTATTGTCCTCTGGACTCTGAGGATACAGAGACAAAAACATAAAGCAGCTTCATGGTTTTGTGGGCTTCATTTCAGAGGGACAGATGTTGATAGAGGAGAGGAGTTTGATTCTCTGGACTTTACCTGTGAAGCAGCAGCAGAGGAGAGTCCAGATGAGGACGCAGATCAAAGTCATGTTTTTGATGAGGAGGATTTCTGTGGCTTCTGTTGTGATGAAGGACAGCTGTCAGTCATCCAGTGTTCAACTCTCAGGACTATAAACTCTCCCAGAGCACTGGAGCATGGTGCTGCTGATGCAAAGTGGCTCTCTATGGAAATCATCTGACCAAGTTTAAAGGCACAATGTGAAAAAGTAAAGGTCTGGACTTCACTATTTGTTTTTATAACATTCTGTACCCCACGCAGATCCTGATGGGTTTGAAGAACTACTAATTGATTATATTTACAATAAGTTCATTTAACAGTTGCTCTTTGCCAAGATGTAGAGAAGTAAGAAATTCATATTTTTTCTGAATTCCTTCGTTCATGTTTGTAGCATTAAATATTTCATGGAAAGCATTTAGTCTGTGACTTTATGGTGGTGTACAGTGGTGGGTCACACTTACATTTGTACAGTTACATTTATTCAAGTAACTTTTTGGAGTAAATTCTACTTGCTGGTGAAGATCATGTGACATAACTGAAAGCTTCACAGTGGGAATACAATCGACTTTGTGGAGAAAGTGTTTTCTAAACCACTTGTTCCACTGTGCTGGTATTTGGAAAGAATGTAATACCACATATTATTTGTATAAATGCAGTTATACTCACTGTATGTATAGTACTATTAAGTGATTCATGCTGTTTGACTTACTGGAAACACATTTTTTAAATAAGCATAACATTTTATTGGTTTTGTTTGCGACATTTTGATCATTAAGGTTTCTGATGACAATGTCAATTTTAAAATGTTGCTATAGGAGACCATTAAGATGGCTGTGATCCAAAATTAAATATGGTTCAAACAACATGATACAACTTGATTTCCTCCAATACCATCCACCTCAAACATGTATTACAGTTTCTCTCAGTCAGTGTGCTGCAGTTCTCAAATCAGTGATGCTTTTCCCCAATCAAATTAGCCTTTCTCATTGTTTTTATACACACATACACACTGCTGTTGTTTCTACACTAATAAAGGGATTTGTTACTTTCTTGATCCACTTGAATCTCACAACTCTGAAACAGTTTTGTCAGACAGAACTCCAGATCTGTCACTTTGCTGAATACTGTCCAACACTGCATTAGTGTTTCCACTCAAATTACTTCAAAGCAGTGAAATTGCTCTTCAATTATACTCAAATATGGACAAATGTTTTCAGAAGAAACATATAGAAATGCCTAATCTCAGTCTTGTGTCAGCCAGTTCGGACTTTACAGCGGGTTTCGACTCCTTGGACGCTCTGCTGCCTGGGATCCTTTGTTTACTCGCGCGACATCGAGGGAAAACAAAGAGGGGGAAACGCGCCGGAGTTTTGTGCCGAACGCGACAGAGAAACAGCAAGCCACCTCTCCCCAGCATCCTGCTCGCGGATCTCCAGTCTCTGGACAACAAACTTGACGAGCTGCATGCATGGATTAAACACCAACAAGACATCAGGAACTGCTGCGTTCTGGCCTTCACAGAGACATGGCTGGAGCCCAGCGTCCCCGACTGCGCCATCACGCCGGATGGATTCACTGTTTACCGGGGAGACCGAACAAAGGACTCAGGCAAGAAAAGGGGAGGAGGGGTGTGCTTTATGGTTAACTCCTTGTGGGCTAGAGATGTGTGTATCTTAAAAACTTACTGCTCTCAGAGCCTCAAGCTGCTGACCATTAAAGTCAGGCCTTTTTACCTCCCGAGGGAGTTCAGCTCAGTTCTCCTCTCAGCTGTTTACATTCCACCACACGCTGATAAAGCTACTGCTATGGACGAACTGTATGACATCATTACTGGACTTGAGAACAAAAATCCAGAAGCTGCCTTTATTGTGCTGGGACACTTCAACAGAGCCAACATGAAGAAGGTTCTCCCCAAATACTATCAGCACATTTCCTTCCCCACAAGAGGTGATCAAACATTGGACCACTGTTACACTCCATTCAAAGAGCGCTACAAACCCCTCCCCCGCCCAGCTTTTGGTAAGGCAGACCTTTGTTCCATACTGCTGCTGCCTGCATACAGACAAAGACTAAAACAGGAAAAACCAGCTTCCAGGGTTATTTACAAATGGGACAGTGAGGCTGAGGAGGTCCTGCAGGACTGCTTTGAGACAACTGACTGGCAGATATTTGTGGATGCAGCTGATGGCAACATCAATGAACTCACAGACTCTGTCATAGGATATATTGGAAAGTGCATGGATGATATTCATCACAAAAACCGCATATATCCAAATCAGAAACCCTGGGTAAATAAAGACGTTCGTGCCAAGCTAAAAGTGCGGACCTCTGCCTTTAACTCCGGGGATGCTGATGCTTATAAAGCAGCCAGGTATGACCTCCGAAAGTCCATAAAAAAGGGCAGAAAGGACTACAGGGACAAAATGGAGTCCAGCTACCACAGCTTTGACACCAGGCGACTGTGGAATGGACTGCGCTGCATCACTGACTACAAGAAGGTCAACACAGTCAGTGTTCAGCCCACTGCATCTCTTGCAGACGAGCTTAACAACTTCTATGCTCGTTTTGATGCAGACAACAGAGAGCAGATCCCCTACCCTCAGGAGGACAGTGAGGCTGCAACTTTAACTCTAAAAACAGAAGCTGTGAGATGGACCTTTAAAAAGGTCAATCCTCACAAAGCTCCAGGACCGGACGGCATCCCAGGCCGGCTACTCAGAGTGTGTGCAGACGAGCTGGCAGAGGTGTTCACCAACATCTTCAACCTCTCCCTGAGGCAGTCAATGGTCCCCGCGTCCCTCAAAGCATCCACCATCATTCCTGTTCCCTGCTCCTCCCTCCCTGACACACTGGACCCTCTTCAGTTTGCCTATCGGACAAACAGAGCCACAGAGGATGCCATCGCCCTGGCAACGCACACCACCCTTACTCACCTGGAGAAAGGGAATACATATGCAAGGATGCTCTTCATCGACTACAACTCGGCATTTAACACCATCATCCCCTCGAAACCTGCCCAGAAGCTCGTCGACCTTGGGCTGGGAACACCGATCTGCAGATGGATTCTAAACTTCCTCACAAACAGGCCCCAGGTGGTCAGAGTTGGTAAGCACACCTCCTCATCACTCATCCTAAACACAGGTATGCCACAGGGTTGTGTGCTTAGCCCCCTCCTATATTCCCTGTTCACACACGACTGTGTTGCTAAACAAGAGTCCAACATCATCATCAAGTTTGCGGATGACACAACCATCATAGGCCTCATCACAGGCAATGATGAGACGGCCTATAGAGAGGAGGTGATGGCACTGTACAAGGGGTGCCTGACTCTCAACATCAGCAAAACTAGAGAGATGATAGTGGACTACCGGAAACGACCAGTCAGAGAACACCAGCCCATCCACATCAACGGTGTCAAGGTCGAAAGGGTCAGCAGCTTCAAGTTCCTTGGAGTCAACATCACTGAGGACTTCTCCTGGACCCTCCACACAGACACTGCTATCAGGAAAGCTCGCCAGCGGCTTTACTTCCTGAGGAGGCTGAGGAAGTTTAGCAAGAACGCCAACATCACCTCAAATTTTTACAGGTGTGCAATTGAGAGCTTGCTGACGAGCTGCATCACAGTTTGGTACAGAAGCTGCTCTGCCAGCAGCCGTAAATCACTACAGAGGGTGGTGAAGGCAGCAGAGCACATCACTGGCACGAGGCTTCCTGCCATTCAGGACATTTATCTCCAGCGATGCCTCCGTAAAGCACACAGCATCATCAAGGACCACAGCCACCCAGCACATCAGCTGTTCTCCTTGTTACCATCTGGCAGACGTTACAGGAGTCTGTCTGCTCGGACTACAAGACTTAAAAACAGTTTTTACCACCAAGCCATACGACACCTCAACCACAACACTTAAACACACACAACACAGCACTCAGAAGCTACCCTGCAGCTTCACAAGTACTCTGTTTAATCTGCACTGGTCACTTCACTTTATTGTTATTGATATTTATATTTAAAAGTGCAATACTGTAATTTTCTGCTGCTCATTCCTGTGCAATATCCCATCTGCCCTCCCGTCATATTTCTTTTCAAGATTTTCTTATTTAATCACTAGTGTACATATATTTATATTTATAGATACATATATATTTAGTCATCTTTTCTCTTTTACCATGTCTCTCTAATATTTTGCTCCTTACTATTTTTCTATTTTTTTATTTTATTTTATTTTATTGTATTTTCTCCTACTGTATCATGTTGCTGAGTGACTGCTGCTCGTCAAACACATTTCATTGCAATGTTGACCCTGTGCTAACTTGTATATGACAAATAAAACTGAAACTGAAACTGTGTCACACGTCCATGCCATGGTACTGCTACTGTAATTACACAAAAACATATACTATATGCACTCACAGACCACTTTATTAGGTACACCTCGCTAGTTCCAGGCTGGACCCCCTTTTGCCTTCTGAGCTGCCTGAATGCTTTGTAGCATAGATTCAACAAGTCAGAAATTTTGCCCCTTATTGACATAATAGCAACATATTGTTGCTGCAGATTTGACAGCTGGACACCTCTTTCAACCACATCCCAAAAGTGCTGTCTTGAACTGAGATCTGGTGACTGTGGAGGCCATTGGAGTGCCGTGTTTTTGTTTTTTGTTCTTACAATTTTGGTCACTCCATGTGAATTATAACCTCAGTTTCCTGTTCTTCGGTGACAGGCCCTGCAGTGCAGTCTTCTACTGCTGTAGCCCATCTGCTTCAAGGTCACATGTTGTGCTTGCAGAGATGCTCGTCGGCATCTTGTTTGTATCGAATGGTTGATTGAGTTACTGGTGCCTTCCTATAAATTCAAAACTTTCAGACCATTCTCCTCTGGCCTTTGACATCAACATTTTTCAGACCATTCCCCGTCAACCCTACAAATGGCTGTGTAAAGAAATCCCAGCAGATCAGCCTGTCTGGCATCAACAACCATGACACTTTTAATTATCTTTCTTAATGATGCTTGAATTAATCTTCAGCAGGCTGTGTTCAACATGTCTACATGTGTAAATGCTATGAGCTGCTGACATGTGATTGGCTGATATTTGGATTAACAAGCAGTTTAACAGGTGTACTTAATAACCTAATAAACACATGCAGTATGACTTTACTGGACTATACAGTAGTTGGTGCTGTGGTCTCAGATTGTATACATTTTCTTTTCCTGACACATATAGTTTAATGAGTATTATTTTGCTTTTCTCAAATTCACCAGTTTTGAAGAGTTAAAAAAACAAAAACAAAAACACCCCATCAGATTTGATTTTTGTTTCTGAAAACAGTTTTAAATTTTTCATTAGCTGTCACAGTCCGGGTGAGCTGCTGGTAAATTTCCACTAAGTCCATGTTCTCCTGTGTCTGCCCCTGGGCAGAGCTGTCATCTCCTCACATGGAGCCAATCTGGAGCAATCTACTCATGATATTTAAGACCAGCGTTGCCGTCTCTTCCCTGCTAGTTTGTTAACTTACCCACGGTGGTAACAGGCTACCATGCTTCATGCTCCTTGCTCAAGTCTATGAACTTACCTCATTTTTCTTGTGCTACAGCTCTCTGGTCATGCCACTGCTCCACTCTTCAGCTAAGATGGACATACTCACTGCAGTTTCATGCTCCGTCTCCTGGGAAGGATTTCAATATCACACCTGCTGCCCTCTTGCCACTGCTTCGCACAGGATCCCTTGGAGCTCAGGTCAGCCCATCTTAACTCTATTCAGCTCACCTGGACCTTCACCTACTCCCCTCAAAGTACCACCAACTCCACCTGCAACATAAGCCATGCTCCTCTTTAAAATTCAACCACACCTGGAGAAGTCTGTGAACCCACTAACCCCCTTTTCCTCTCTTCCTCTTGATCACCACGCCACTTTTTCTTGTCAGGAATCCCACGTCAAGTATAACTCTGTGTTTTTGTGCCAAATAAAGATTTGTGTAAAGCAAACTCAACCGTCTGTTGGACAACATCTCCCACCCCATACATGAGACTGTGACAGCACTGAGCAGCTCCTTCAGTGTGAGACTGTGGCACCCACGGTGTGGGACGGAGAGATTTCGCAGGTCTTTCCTCCCCACTGCTGTCAGACTCCACAATAAAGACTTTAACTGATCAAACACACACATCTACACATGTGCAATAACACTAATGTGCAATAATCTTTTCTGGCATCGTTGTATTTTTACTGAGTTGTATATAGCATTTGTATTCTATTTTTATCTTATTGTATATTTTATTCTATTTTACTCTACTGTGTTTATAGTATTTTATTTTATTCTGTAACAGTTGTGTACTGTATTTATTCTTATTTTATTTTATTCTAATTTTTGCTTCATAACTTTTGCACTGTCCACTTCCTGCTGTGACAAAACAAATTTCCCACGTGTGGGACTAATAAAGGTTATCTTATCTTATCTTATGTGGTCCAGCACTTGAGTCCAGTTTCATACAGGCCTTTGGCCCCTTGTGACATTAGGCCTAGATTTTTTGCAGTACTCTTTCCAAAGTCAGTAAGGTTTTGATGTCTTAAAACGATGGTGAAAGTGTTTTATGAAGTGTCTTTTGCACAGATGAGTGTATGTCGTGAAAAATGCCTTACATATTTTTAGAGCTGCATTAAGAGTGGTGAGAATGACATTCCTGATGTAAGACTTTCACCAAAGCAACTGAGGAAAGCAGTGATGGGGAACCATTTACTGAAGTTCATTTAACTCTTTTGAAAAAAGTGTGTGTGTGTGTGTGTGTGTAGTCCTGCTTATATATTATTAATATATAATTTTTAATCCTGTGCTGTCTGGCAGCTTTTGCAACCTGAATTATGATCTGAATGCACTTTTCCAAGACAAGCTCTATAAATTCTCTATAGGCTCCTCTTGTTTTGTTTTTTCTGCGTTTAATGTTATTTCCATGACCATTTTTAAGCTGACAGACAGGATTAAAAACTGGAGGAGGGAAGAAAACAGGTGAAAATATAATAAAAGGATTGAACACAAAGAAAAGCACGATGTATCACCTACTGCTGCACCTATATGAAGAAACAAAGGGAACAAAAACATACAGCAACTGGAACACAAAGATATGAAAATGCATAGATACATGAATCAACATCTTCTTGTAGTGTGTGTGTGTGTGTGTGTGTGTGTGTGTGTGTGTGTGTGTGTCTTACAAAATGTAGACAATACTTAGGGTGGGAAGGTGCATTAATGTCCTCTGGGAGTCAGAGGTAGACAGAGAAAGGTTTAGGCGATTCAGGCCAGTCGGACCCCGAGCAGGAGAAGGAGGAAGGCCCCAGATGGGGCGCACAGAGCCAAAGGGTGAGAGTCTCAGAGAACCAGAGGCAACAGGCATCAGTCAGATGCCCTGGCCTGAGCTGAGAATAGAGGCATCTCACAGAACCCGCAACAGGGAGGGAAAACCATCTGCTGTGACCAACTGGGGTGAAACAGGAAAGAGAAGAAAGAAGGAGAGCATAGAGAGACAAGTACAAAACATAAACTATGGAGAAAGGAGACAAAATTAAATGATACCCCAACAGATCAGTTCACTCTCAGCCTGCAGGCTTACTCGTGATTTTTAGATTGTGGAATGTGGAATGAGAGGCAGAGTCTTCAGCTCAGAGAAGATCAGCTTCCAATTTGAAGTCATGAATCAGAATCACCCACATAAAACGTGTTTATTCATACTTAATACATTATATTGAATTCACTGTATACTCTGATTACATTGTATAAAGAGTGAAATGAATGCGGATTACTGCTTGTATTAGTTGTGTTGTTATGAGTGGTTATGATTGTGTTTAAGGTAAATCTGGAGAAAATCCATCAGTCTCTGCAGCAGTCAGCTCAGTTTTTATTCAGTCTGAGGTAAAATAAAAATAAAATGTGTAAACACATCTGTGCTGGGATAACTGAACTCTAAACTTATTTGTTTTCTATCATGTAGGAACGTCTGTGAGCAGTAATGTGGATTTTCTGTAGCTCTTCATTTCATTCATGTTGGTTTAAACTTTAAGTAAGTAAATAAAATTTATTTATTAAGCGCTTTTCACAGACAGGCAGTCACAAAGCGCTGTACACAAATATTAAAATAAACAATAAAATCAATAGACATTATACACAATGTAAAAGATCAAATTTAAATAGTGTAACGAATATAAAATATGTAGATCAACAAAAGGCTTGTTTGAACAGAAAAGTTTTTAACTGGTTTTTAAAAGAATCCACAGAGTCAAGCAAACGTAATTGTAGTGGTAGACTGTTCCACAGCCTTGGTGCAACAGACTGAAAGGCTCTGTCCCCTTTTGTCTTCAGTCGTGTACGGGGAACAACCAACAAACTCTGAGTCTGTGAGCGGAGACAACGAGCAGCAGTGTATTTTATAAGAAGCTTGGATAAATAATCTGGGGCCTGGCCATTTAGTGCTCTGTATGTTAAAACAAGAATTTTAAAGCGAATTCTAAACTCTATTGGAAGCCAATGTAAAGAATATAAGATGGGAGTAATGTGGGCACGCTTGGTAGAACGAGTTAGTAGTCTGGCAGCTGCGTTTTGTGTTGCCTGGAGGTGAGAGAGAGATGATTTATCCAAGCTAGTAAACAGGGAATTACAGTAATCTAGATTAGATTAGATTAGATTAGATTAGATTAGATTAGATAAAACGTTATTAATCCCTCGGGTGGGTTCCTCTGGGAAATTCAGTTTCCAATAGCACAGCACCGACAGAAGTTACAGAATGTGAGCAGAATACTATATATACACATATATAAATACAGAGACATATATAAATAAAATATACAAAAGGGATAAATAGAATAAATAGGAATAAGAAAACAAGGGAATTACACATTTCAAGTATTGAAGTCTATTGCACCGTTGGCTATTAACAAAAAGTATTGCACAGTGAAGTGAAGAGGCACTACAGCTTAGTTGTTCCCCCCTCCTTTGTCCTCCTGTTTCCCCTTCCTCTCCCCTCCAGAGAGGAGTTGAACAGTCTGATGGCGTGTGGGACAAAGGAGTTTTTAAGTCTGTTGGTTCTTGTCTTTGGGAGAAGCAACCTGTCACTGAACAGACTCCTCTGGTTGTTTATGGCCGTGTGCAGAGGATGCCCAGCATTGTCCATAATGTCCAGCAGTTTTTTTAGTGTCCTTTTCTCTGCCACTGTCACCAGAGTGTCCAGCTTCATGCCGACCACAGAGCCAGCCTTCCTGATCAGTTTCTCCAGCCTGGATGAGTCCTTCTTTGCTGTGCTGCTCCCCCAGCACACCACAGCATAGAAAAGTACTCCAGCAACCACCGACTGGTAAAACATCCTCAGGAGCTTCCTGCAGATGTTAAAAGACCTCAGCCTCCTGAGGAAGTACAGTCGGCTTTGGGCTTTTTTATACAGGTGCTCTGTGTTGCATGGCCAGTCCAGTTTGTTGTCCACCCCAGCCCGAGGTACTTGTACTTGTTGACCACCTCCACCTCCTCCCCCTCTATCTGAACCAGCAGTGGACCTGCTCTGGACCTCCCGAAGTCCACAACCAGTTCCTTGGTCTTTGAGGTGTTGAGTTGCAGGTGGTTTGTGTGACTCCATGTGACAAAGTTCCTCACCAGACTTCTGTACTCCTCTTCCTGATCATCCCAGATACACCCCATGATGGCTGTGTCGTCTGCAAACTTCTGAATATGGCATAATTCAGAGTTGTAGCAGAAGTCAGAGGTGTACAGGGGGAAGAGAAGAGGGGACAGCACAGTTCCCTGTGGTGCTCCTGTGCTGCTGACCACAGTGTCAGACATGATGTCCTTCAGCCTGACGTACTGTGGTCTGTCAGTGAGGTAGTCGGAGATCCAAGCGACCAGGCAGGGGTCCACCTGCATCCTGTTCAGTTTTTCCTGGAGCATACAGGGCCGGATGGTATTAAAGGCACTGGAAAAGTCAAGAAACAGGATCCTGACCGTGCCTTTTCCCTTGTCCAGGTGTGAGTGGGCTCTATGTAGGAGGTACAGGATGGCATCCTCCACTCCGACATCCGCCTTGTATGCGAACTGTAAACTGTAAATCTAAACGCGATGACACAAATGCAGGAATTAGTTTTTCCAGTTCAGCTGAAGAGACCATATGTCGCAGTTTAGAGATGTTTCTTAAATTATAGAAACAGGAAGGAGACAAAGATTTTACATGAGAGTCAAGGCCCAGAGAAGAGTCAAATATTACTCCAAGATTTCGAATATTTGACTTGACAGAAGGACAGAAAGAAGCAAGAACCTGACTAATTTTAGAAGGTAGCTCAGGAGGAGCTATGATCATGGTCTCGGTCTTGTTAGTATTTAGAACGAGGTAGTTGCTTGAAAGCCAGTCAGAAACCTGGGTTAAGCCCTGGACTAGGGTGGACAGCCTATCCAGCTGATGAGGCTTAAAGGACATATGCAGCTGAATGTCATCAGCATAAAAATGATAGGACAGGTCACTAAAAGATTGAATGATACCAGCTAAAGGAAGCATATAAAAATAAAATAATAATGGACCTAAAACTGAACCCTGTGGAACCCCATAGGTCAGGGCAGCAATGTCAGAGGTGAACCTGTCAGTCCTAACAGACTGGTCCTATCTGATAAATAGGAAGAAAACCAGTCTAGGGCAGAGCCAGATATACCAGCCAAAACCTTCAGCCTGTTGAGTAGGATTTTGCGGTCGATGGTGTCAAAGGCTGCGCTAAGATCTAGCAAATGATCACAGAACAATTCCCTGCATCAGATGCCACTAATAGATCATTATAGACCCTTAAGAGAGCGGTCTCCGTAGAGTGCTGCTTTTGAAAGCCAGACTGAAAAGGGTCAAGAATGTGTAATTTACATAATAGAGACCTGAACTGATTTTCAACATTTTTTTCAAGTAATTTACTTAAAAATGGCAATCTTGAAATAGGTCGGTACTTACTAGTGGAGCTAGGATCAAGATTCTGTTTTTTTAACAGAGGGGTTACTTCTGCATGTTTAAAATAGGACGGAACACAGCCTTGCCTCAGTGAACTATTAATGATGGATAGTAATGTGGGACCAATGCTGGCGATAGACCCAGACAGGACAGAGAGAGGTAATATATCTACAGACCATGATGAGGATTTCATTTGACCTAAAACTATAATTAAGTCATTAAGTGTGATTGGAGAAAAGGAGGTAAATGACACAAGACAGCAAGGGGTATCTTCATAAGGGGAGGCACTTGAGGAGATTTTGGATCTCAGGTCCATCACCTTATTTACAAAGTAATTGAGAAAAGTATTACAATCTTCATCAGAAAATAACTGAGCGTACTGGGTTGGAGGAGAAACAATATTATTGATGGTATCAAATAAAATTCTTGAATTATTTTTATGACGATTTATAAGATTATTGAAGTAAGAGGATCTGGCCCCTTTCACTGACTCATTATACAGGTCCTTCTCAAAAAATTAGCATATTGTGATAAAGTTCATTATTTCCTGTAATGTACTGATAAACATTAGACTTTCATATATTTTAGATTCATTACACACAACTGAAGTAGTTCAAGCCTTTCATTGTTTTAATATTGATGATTTTGGCATACATAACTCATGAAAACCCAAAATTCCTGTCTCAAAAAATTAGCATATCATGAAAAGGTTCTCTAAACGAGCTATTAACCTAACCATCTGAATCAACGTATTAACTCTAAACACCTGCAAAAGATTCTTGAGGCTTTTAAAAACTCCCAGCCTGGTTCATTACTCAAAACCGCTATCATGGGTAAGACTGCCGACCTGACTGCTGTCCAGAAGGCCATCATTGACACCTTCAAGCAAGAGGGTAAGACACAGAAAGAAATTTCTGAATGAATAGGCTGTTCCCAGAGTGCTGTATCAACGCACCTCAGTGGGAAGTCTGTGGGAAGGAAAAAGTGTGGCAGAAAACACTGCACAACGAGAAGAGGTGACCGGACCCTGAGGAAGATTGTGGAGAAGGACCGATTCCAGACCCTGGGGGACCTGCGGAAGAAGTGGACTGAGTCTGGAGTAGAAACATCCAGAGCCACCGTGTACAGGCGTGTGCAGGAAGTGGGCTACAGGTGCCACATTCCCCAGGTCAAGCCACTTTTGAACCAGAAACAGCGGCAGAAGCGCCTGACCTGGGCTACAGAGAAGCAGCACTGGACTGTTGCTCAGTGGTCCAAAGTACTTTTTTCGGATGAAAGCAACTTTTGCATGTCATTCGGAAATCAAGGTGCCAGAGTCTGGAGGAAGACTGTGGAGAGGGAAATGCCAAAATGCCTGAAGTCCAGTGTCAAGTACCCACAGTCAGTGATGGTCTGGGGTGCCATGTCAGCTGCCGGTGTTGGTCCACTGTGTTTTATCAAGGGCAGGGTCAATGCAGCTAGCTATCAGGAGATTTTGGAGCACTTCATGCTTCCATCTGCTGAAAAGCTTTATGGAGATGAAGATTTCATTTTTCAGCACGACCTGGCACCTGCTCACAGAGCCAAAGCCACTGGTAAATGGTTTACTGACCATGGTATTACTGTGCTCAATTGGCCTGCCAACTCTCCTGACCTGAACCCCATAGACAATCTGTGGGATATTGTGAAGAGAAAGTTGAGAGACGCAAGACCCAACACTCTGGATGAGCTTAAGGCCACTATCGAAGCATCCTGGGCCTCCATAACACCTCAGCAGTGCCACAGGCTGATTGCCTCCATGCCACGCCGCACTGAAGCAGTCATTTCTGCAAAAGGATTCCCGACCAAGTATTGAGTGCATAACTGAACATAATTATTTGAAGGTTGACTTTTTTTGTATTAAAAACACTTTTCTTTTATTGGTCGGATGAAATATGCTAATTTTTTGAGACAGGAATTTTGGGTTTTCATGAGTTATGTATGCCAAAATCATCAATATTAAAACAATGTAAGGCTTGAACTACTTCAGTTGTGTGTAATGAATCTAAAATATATGAAAGTCTAATGTTTATCAGTACATTACAGGAAATACTGAACTTTATCACAATATGCTAATTTTTTGAGAAGGACCTGTATAGGTAAAGTAGTTCTTTAAAGTGCTCACGATGGACAATCAGACCAGTGGACTTCCACAGACACTCTGCTTTTCGACAGGAGCATCGAAGACCACTAGTCTGATTATTTAACCATGGTGTGCAGGAACTAACAGAACAATAACTGGTTTTGAAAGGAGCAACCTGATTTAGAATAGCAAGACAGTGTTCATTAAAAGAATTAGTTAAAAGCTCAACCTCGTTAGAAGAAGTTTTAAAAGTAAAAAGAGAGGAAAACTCAGAAATTATAGAGTCGTCAAAAAAGCGCCTCCACCTAATAAAACCTTGAGGATGGGACTCTGAATGAACAGATACAGTAAAAGAGACTGACTTATGGTCGCTAAAAACAACTTCATTTAAATTCAAGTGGTCAAGGGAAACACCACAGGTGAAGACCAAGTCCAGAGTATGCCCAGCTGAGTGAGTAGGCCCTGCTACATGCTGAACAAAGTTGAAAGAGTCCATAATGCTCAGGAACTCCTTAGTGGTACTGTTTGTTGAGTCATCCACATGAATGCTGAAATCTCCAACAATGATGACCTTGCCCATTTTAATAGTGGAAGTTAAAAATTCTTGTAGGTCTGACAGAAAAGATGTAGCAGACCCAGGTGGATGAGAAATTAAAATGCCGTATATGGGCTGTTCTCGTCCAATTTTTATCATAAGCGTCTCAAAAGAGTTGTAGCAGCTTGAAGAAATCATCTGGCATAAAAATGTCTTTTTAAAAATTACAGCTGTTCCACCTCCTCGTCCAGATATCCGAGGTGCACAGACAAATGAACAGTCAGCAGGACACAGCTCTAAAAGATGTGAGACTTCATTCTCACGTTGCCACGTCTCACGATAAACATGAAGTCAAGCTTCTCAGAGCAGAACAAGTCATTTAAAATATAAGACTTATTGGCGATTGAGCGGGCATTAATTAACATCCATTTAAGGCTGCGACTCACCAGCACAGGGGTAGAGTTTCCAAGGACAGAGTCTGCGCTATGCGGTAAGCTGCGCAGCAAAACAGGGTTCCTGCCGCGATGAGGCTTGGCTTTCCATGCTTTCAGATGACAGCCTGGGTGGTAAACATAGTGGGTTGTGGGGATTAATTCAGTTCCGACAAGTCTCAGGTGAATCTTACCGGTAGCAACCCCGGAATAAAGCCCCCGAAGGTCCATCTCTTTCCAAAGACGACGGAGCAGGACATGAAGGCCGGCTCGCTTCCCCCGCTTTCTCCGATGAGGCCTCTGAAGCAAAAATGAGCTAACCAGCAAGAGTGGAGGTAAACCGGGTGCTGCATCGCGCTCTAACGGCAGTAGGAAAACAGCCTCGTTTCGTTGACTCTGAAAGCTATCCATTGCAGATTTGATCACTAGCAACACATGACGATCATAAATCCGGAGGGAGGTGACACCGTAAAAAAAAACAAAACACTTGCATAGCATATAAAATAAACAAACACACGGACGAAGGCAGCGGCACAGCCAAACACAGGCGCCATCTTGACCCTTGACCTAAGACTTCAAAGTAATCAAAACATTTCACTTTGAAGGACAAATCATGTTGAAGAACTGAACATAATTTATTGGAGCACAGAGTTTAAGTAAAAAAACATTTCACAATTATGCTCCAATAAAGCAATGTAGCAAAGTGGAGTCTAAACAATGATGGGAAATAGGAAACAAATGCAGGATTCATATGTTTGCATCTACTGATGTTTTCTGTGTGTTCGGAGTATTTAGTGGTTTCTTAATTTGCAGTAATACACTTAATGTATCTCTCTCTCTCTCTCTCTGTGTGTGTGTGTGTGTGTGTGTGTCCTCAGTGAACTGTATCAGTCTCTGCAGTATCTTCCAGCTGCAGCAGTCACTTCAGTTTCTGTTCAGTCTGACTGAGGGAGGTTTTTGTACGACTGTTTTTCACTGTGTGAACACATTCTGACTGTTGATGTAGTGATAACTCTGACAGTAATAAACTGCTGCATCTTCAGCCTGGACTCCACTGATGGTCAGAGAAAAGTCAGAGTTTGATCCGCTGCCTGTAAAACGAGCTGGAATCCCTGACAGTCGCTCATTAGTACGCTTGATAAGCAGTTTAGGAACTCCTCCATCTTTCTGTTGGTACCAGTGTAAATAGTGATATGGGCTGCTATAATAAACATTCTGACTGGTCCTACACTTGATGCTCACAGATCCTCCCACAGCAGAGCTCACTGCTCCAGGCTGAGTCACTGTGATCTGTCCTCTGGACTCTGAGGATACAGAGACAAAAACATAAAGCAGCTTCATGGTTTTGTGGGCTTCATTTCAGAGGGACAGATGTTGATAGAGGAGAGGAGTTTGATTCTCTGGACTTTACCTGTGAAGCAGCAGCAGAGGAGAGTCCAGATGAGGATGCAGATCAAAGTCATGTTTTTGATGAGGAGGATTTCTGTGGCTTCTGTTGTGATGAAGGACAGCTGTCAGTCATCCAGTGTTCAACTCTCAGGACTATAAACTCTCCCAGAGCACTGGAGCATGGTGCTGCTGATGCAAAGTGCCTCTCTATGGAAATGATCTGACTGACACACACATTGAATAACTTTGTGTGTTTGTTTGTTTTATAATGTTGTTTTTCTTTGTATTTCCTGTTTATGATTGTGTGCATGAGAAACACAAATCAGCAGTTAATGTCAAATTGCTGATCACTGAGCTTTCTGATGCTGATCAGTCTTCATCTGTATGCTAGTTTATATTATATTAGGTGGAGGTAATTGTACCTCAGCTTTGTTCACCATAATCTTAATGTCCAATGATCTTCTCATTTTCTTTAACAACTCTCGATCTTGATATTTTTGGTCAGATAAAGATGTGGGGAACATAATAGCATATAGAGTTGTCTCTCTTATTATTGTTTTCTTTTATTATTTTCATACGGTAAACCTTCGTTCTATGAATAGATTCTGATTCCATCAGTCAGCTCTCTGACAGCACTTCCATTCAGCACATCTCTAGATCCTTCCTCAGGTTCATTTGTACAGCAGGATGCTCTTCCTTACTGCAGCGAAATCATGAAGGACAGCTGTCTTCAACATAACATCATATTTTCCTCTCAGTGATTTCTGATTAAATAAATCATTCATGGCATCTTCATAAAGAACACAAGTTTTATTTCCACCAGTCAAAAAAGTGAAACAGATTAAGCAGAAAAAAACATTTTAGACACATTTTTAACAAAGATGACTTTAATTGTGTGTCTTTTAGACCTTCTTGGATGAGAGGTGAAACATCTTCAAGAAACTTAAAGAAGTTCAGTTTGTTTCTTTCTAAGCTCCTTACACGACCATGATCTGGATGACTGAGGAGCTGCACAGACTGTTTGTCTGAGTTTCTCCATCATAGCAGAACATCATTGTGGTGAACCTGGCTGCATGCTGAAGCAAAGTTTCCACAGAGTCTCACCCTGAGCAAGGAGCCCCAGGGTGGCCAGCAGTAGAGTCAGTGGCTCTTCACTTTTTCTAAGTGACGATATTTTAAAACACAGCAGAAGATTTATTTTGAATTCATGTTTGTGAAACTCCATCTGCTGAAGAAAATCATAAGTTTTGACTGAAGTCTTCACACCTCCACAATGTTTTGTCAACTTCTGTTTACAAGGTCAAACTGAAACAATTATTGTTGTTGCATTTGTTCAATGATTTTCTTTACTGTTCAGAGAGTGTGTGATCACTTATGCTGTAGTAGTTTACAATAATAACAATATCCCTATAATAACATAATAATTATGTGAATATCTAAGGTTTAATATAGGGCCAAATGTGTGTCATCTTTTTATTACCATAGCATTGGGTTTTCTTCAATCATGACAGTTTTTAGAATAGAATAGAATAGAATAGAATAGAATTCCACTTTATTGCCTTTGCACATGTCACAGGTACAGGGCAACGAAATGCAGTTTGCATCCATCCAGAAGTGCTTTAGCCATGATATAGATATATTACAATATATATTAGCAATAATATAGATATGTAAGTATATTACAGAAATGGGTCTATTATGGTATGTTATAATGTACACGGTATGAAGTATGTTATGAATATTCTATAACTATAAGTATGTACAGGCTGTAGTGAGTACAAGCTATGTACAGGATATGAACAGGATATAAATATGAAAAAAAAACTATACAGAAATCTGAGATATACAGTTATACAGAAATGTGAACTATGCAGGTTATAAACAGTTGTAGGATTAAAAATTATCGTATGTACAGAATGATTATTTACACAGAGCTATACAGTAGTGCAGTTAAGATAAGTGAGATATGTGGATAATTTCTACAGAGGCTATATAAAGTGCTAGTGGTTGTGAGTGGTGGTTAAGTCCATGTTATTATTGTGTGTTTGAGGGTACAGTTGTCCATTGTGTGTGTGTGTAGGTGGTTGTGGGTGTGTGTATGTTCAGTCCATGAGTTTAATGTGGGTCAGATGTCAGGAGGCAGAGTTCAGGAGTCTGACAGCTGTAGGAAAGAAGCTGTTCCGGTACCTGGTGGTCTTAGTCCGGAGGCTCCTGTAGCGCATCCCAGAGGGCAGGAGGGTGAAGAGTCCATGTGATGGGTGACTGGGGTCTTTGATGATTTTCCCAGCCCTTTTCAGACACCGCTTCTTGTAGATGTCCTTTATGGCAGGAAGTGGTGCTCCGGCGATGCGCTGGGCAGTTTTCACAACCCTCTGCAACGCCTTCCGGTCCGAGGCAGAGCAGTTCCCGTACCAGACTGTTATACAGTTGGTCAGGATGCTCTCGATGGTGCAGTGATAGAAGTTCACCAGGATGTCTGAGGACAGGTGGTTCTTCCTCAGAGTCCTCAAGAAGAAGAGGCGTTGGTGAGCCTTCTTGACCAGCTTGGAGCAGTTGGTCGTCCAGATGAGATCCTCGGAGATGTGGACTCCCAGGAACTTGAAGCTGCTCACACGCTCCACAGCCGTCCCCTTAATGTGGATGGGTGGATGTGGGTCAGCATTCCTCCTGTAGTCCACGATGAGCTCTTTGGTCTTCTCGGTGTTAAGCAGCAGGTTGTTTGTGTCGCACCACTCAGCCAGATGATCCACCTCCTCCCTGTAGGCGGTCTCATCGTTGTCACTGATGAGGCCAATCACCGTGGTGTCATCTGCAAACTTAATGATGGTGTTGGAACCATCGGCAGGCCTGCAGTCGTGGGTGAAGAGGGAGTAGAGGAAAGGGCTCATCACACAGCCTTGTGGTACACCGGTGTTCATTGTGATTGTAGATGAGCAGCGGTTATCCAGCCGGACATGTTGGGGGCGGTTGGTCAGGAAGTCCAGTAACCATTTGCAGATGAGGGAACTGATGCCCAGGTCTTTCAGTTTCCTGATGAGTTGTGAGGGGTGGATTGTATTGAATGCTGAACTGAAGTCTATAAACAGCATTCTGGCGTAGGTGTTGTTGTTGTCCAGATGTGAGAGGAGTGCAGTGCGATGGAGACTGCATCCTCTGTGCTCCTGTTCTGGCGGTATGCGCGAATTAGTGGGGTCCAGGGTGGGGGAGACAGGATTTGAAGTGTGCTAGGACCAGCTGCTCTAAGCACTTAGTGATGATGGGGTGAGTGCTACTGGGTGGTAGTCATTGAGGCTAGATGGGTTGGAGTTTTTGGGTATCGGGATGATGGAGGTGGATTTGAAGCAGGCCGGTGCCACAGCGTGGGCCAAGGACAGATTGAATATGTCTGTGAGCACTCCTGCAAGCTCCTCAGAACACGCTCTGAGAACACGCCTGGGATGCCATCAGGACCTGCAGCCTTGTGGACATTGATCCTGCTCAGCACCGCTCCTACATCGGTGGGGGAAAGAGTCAGAGGTTGGTGGTCTGGCGTCATGTCTGTTTTGGTTGTGGTTGTGGGGTTCCCTCGCTCAAAACGAGCATAAAAGTTGTTGAGCTCGTTGAGGAAGGAGACATCAGAGGATGTGGGGGAGGGTTTGGTGGTCCTGTAGTCTGTAATGGTCTGGAGTCCTTGCCACATGCGTTGGGGGTTGGAGTTGGAGAAGTGTTCTTCTACCTTCTTTTTGTAATGGTGTTTGGCTTTTTTGATGCCCTTCTTTAGATTAGCCCTGGCTGTACTGTAGGCGTGTGCATCTCCTGACCTAAAGGCAGTGTTGCGGGCCTTCAGGAGGAGACGAACATCCCGGTTCATCCAAGGCTTCTGGTTGGGGTACATGGTGATCCGTTTCTGGGTGGTGACACTGTCTGTGGTTTTGGAGATGCAATCCAGTACAGGTTTTGGAGATGTAATCCAGTACAGATGAGGCGTACTGGTCCAGGTCTGTGTGGGTGAACATATTCCAGTCTGTGTTTTTAAATCTATCCTGGAGCACTGCGTCTGTCCCCTCTGGCCACACTTTAATTGTCCTCACAGCAGGTTTCACACGTTGGATGAGTGGTGAATACCTAGGTGTGAGGAACAGGGAGAGATGGTCCGATTGTCCAATGTGGGGGAGGGGTGTTGCTTTGTAGGCTCCAGCCAGGTTGGAATACACATGGTCTAAAGTCCTGTCTTCTCTGGTGTGGCAGGAGACATGTTGGTGGAATCTGGGGAGGACTGTCTTTAAGTTGGTGTGGTTGAAGTCGCCAGAAACAATAAAAGCAGCCTTGGGGTGTTTATTCTGGTGTTTGTTAATGGCTGCAGAAAGTTCTTTCATGGCCAACCTAGCATTAGCGTCAGGGGGGATATATACTGCAGTGAGTATGATTGAAGTGAGTTCTCTGGGGAGATAATAAGGTCTGCATTTGACCATTAAAAACTCTGCATTAGGTGAGCAGTGACTCTCAGTAGTAGTGGAGTTCATGCACCAAGCATTGTTAATATAAATGCACAAACCTCCACCTCTGGTCTTGCCGGAGTCATCTGCTAGCCTGTCGGCTCGGTGTGTGTGGCGTCCTGCTAACTCGATAGCATTGTCCGGGCAGCTGTTGTTCAACCATGTTTCGGTGAAAAACATGGTTGAAACATTCGCAGTAATATTTTAGATTAGGTTTGGGTAAATGTTCATCATGCAGATATGTTGATTTTTATTATTTAGTCCAGCTGAGAGACTGTATAACAAATACAAAGATGTCTGTTATTGTCTGTTTCAGTGCAAAGATGAAGTCAGACACACAGAAACTGTGACACACTGGGCTGTTTGACTTGTTGGCCAATCAGACAGGATGGTCAGTGTCAGGGTCGTTACTAAAAAGAGTACAACATAAGCCTGAGGCTACAGTCCCACACACTGACGTGAATCCCTGTCCTAATAAAGACGTACATATGATCTTTCTTTTAATATTAAGATAACACGATTTGTTCCCAGTGATCACTAATGTCATTAAACAGTTCAGTCTTGAGCTGAGTGATCTCTTCCAGGATGACAGGAAGCACTAGAGACCAATGAATGTTTGAATGAGAATAAAAATGATGTGATTGTCATGCTGTTTTCTACAGTCACCTGAGCTCGACACAGTTGAACATCTCTGGGAGATTTTGGAGCGATGTGTTAGACAGAGGTCTCTACATGTTTTTGGAGAATGGCCTTCATCCCTCCAGCAGAGTTCACAGTCTTAGTCTTGATGTTCAGTGCTGGCTCAATACCACTGTATGTTTGTGTCCTTTGTCAATATATATGCATCTTTGTATGGAGTGGATCAGCCAGTTTATCAGAGGATCAAACACAAATATATCTGATTTTTCTATATTTATGAATATAGTCTCTAAAAATGTAGGGAATGAACAAAGTCTTCATTTACACTGATGCATTTTAATTAACATTCAAATTTCCTTAAATTAATGAGTAGCTACTCAAGCTCTGTGCTTGTGTCCACTCATTTCTTCAGTCATCCATGATTTAGACTTCTAATCATTTTAAAGCCAAACTTCTGCTGTAAATGTTTCCACATCTGCTTCTTTTATTTCCAGTGTAGTTTGAACATATTTCAGGTCAAACTGTGTGATGATTCTCTCTGTGCTGATATGCATGAGAGGTTTCTTAAAGGGAAGTGAAACAATGTGTGAGTGAATGACTGGTGGAGCAGAAAAAACACCTGACAGAAACTTCTTAACGGAGGAATTCAAATTGTGGTTCCTGTCCTCTAAGCTGATTGGTGTTTCCTAGGTGATACCCGCCCCGCCCTGAAGGTGCTGGGTCCCTCCAACAAGGAGCTGGAGAATGGGAAGGCCACGCTCATGTGTGTGGCCAACAAGGGCTTCCCCTCAGACTGGAGTCTGTCCTGGAAGACGAGCGACAGCAGTGGCAGCAGCAGCATCAGAGGGGAGGAGAGCAGGACTCCTGGAATGCTGCAGAATGACGGCCTCTACAGCTGGAGCAGCACCCTGACGCTCACTGCAGACCAGTGGGGGAAGGTGGGCTCTGTGACCTGTGAGGCCACCCAGGGCTCCCAGACTCTGGTCTCAGAGATACTGAGGAGAGACCAGTGTTCCCAGTCCTGATGTCAATCACTGAGTCTTTCATGCTGTTTTTCTTCTGTCTCTTTGTTTCTTTTTGATTGCAGATTTCAAAAATAAACACATCAAATAGTCATATCTTCATCTCATAATGACAACAATCATAGCAACAATCTCCCTTATTTTTAACATTTTGTGTCTGTTGTAAAGCTGATGTTTCAAACTTTTAAAACAATAAAAATGTAACAAGGAAACATGTTCTTTGACTCTGAGTTTAATAAATGCACTTTAAAAAATAAAAATGTTGTAAAATTTGGTTAGATGGACCAAAAAAAATGTCAGCAGACGCATCGAGTGTAATGTGCAGTTTAAATGGCTTAATATATTTTTAAATCCACATATTAAATATTTTCTATAAGATTTTGAGGTCAAACAATAGATTATCTGTGTGCTCTTCATAATTTCTAGTCTCAAAGCTGTTTCATGATCTATATTTTTTAATCTGACCTAAAACCTAATAAGGAAAATTAAAGAGCAGGGCATCATCTGTATGTTTAAACAGAGATCATTTAAATGACATTTAAATGAAGATTTGCTGAAGTTTGATTAATGAACCATTTGGCAGTGAAACTCTGATGAAGCAACAAAGCAGAGAAGAGTCTAGAAGCTGGTGGTGGCAGAGATGAAGCAGGTGGAGACTTAGTTGAGGATCTCTAATTGAACTTTCTCAACAAATTACAACCATACAGAATGAATGTGCACACCAGAAAAAAGGAAATTATTTTCAGTTAGAGCTCAAAAAATGTCTTTGTTATTAGTCCGGGTCATCTTTAAAAGTAGGTTTTGTGAAGAAGTTCACATATGTGTGTAAAAACAAACCATTCAGTATTTGATCCTCAGGTTTGTATTTCATGACCTTCAACAGCACATAAAGTCTATAGAGTTGTAAATGAAAATTAACTAACTTAAATCTCCAAAATCTGAGAAGAAGGACATTTTGAGCATTTTATTGTTTCTGAAAATGAAAGCCATCAATTGCTGGGGAAGTTCATGTTTTATGATTTATTTTCAGACTATCATTTTTGATAACGTTCATGGAGAAGTTGCTCTTATTAATTATCGCATTTATAATCGGCTTCATGGACCTGGTCCATAATATTTAAAATCATGATAATGAAATTTTTTTTTGTGTGTGTGTGTGTGTGTGTGTGTGTGTGTGTGTGTGTGTGTGTGTGTCCTCACTAAACTCTATTAGTCTTTGCAGTAGCTTCCAGCTGCAGCAGTCAGTTCAGTTTGTGTTTTTGCTACAACAGACTATATAAACACTCATCAAACGTCCATCTGTTAAAGGTTAGATAGGGTACATACAGACATATGTACAGTTAAGGCCATAAATATTTGGACAGAGACAACATTCAGCGTTAATTCAGTGGGTTGAACATAAAGATTACATTAAAATTTGAGGCACTAAAGCATTTTTTAACACAATCACATAGTTTTAGGTGCTCAAAAGTAACTGGAAAAGTTAAATAGCAGAAAATTTCCTGGGGTTGTGGGGCCCTTAGATCTCGGGTCTCTGGGCCCGGAGGCTTGGTCAGAAACAGGGGCGGATCTAGAGAAATTTTCTTAGGGTGGCATGAGGGTGGCAAAGAAATCAAATGGGGTGGCAAAATCAAAGCCTTTTTTTCCCCCAAACACATATGCAGGTGGTTACATTTTTCATATAAATATAGTCTAAAACTTAATTATTGTCTGTAGCCCACATAATTACACACTTTAGTTACATAAAACATGTGAGTTTTGATTTTATGTACTCTATAGCCTGTATGATAAATAAATATGTAGCCCAATAAGTATTAAATCCAGAAAGCTACACAACACGGGGGTGGTTTACAAACACAGGTCTAACTTAAGTTTCACACTGTTAGAAAACAATCACATTGTTACAGCTTAAATTACACAAAATGTCAGAAATCTGCACTGTCATGAACAAAAATTTAAACCTAATTTTTCATGATTTGTTGGATTAACCCACTGAGGTCTGAAATACAACCGGCCATTTTTGACTCCTTTTGAGTTTACGTTTGTATTTCACCCTCAGATTGTTTCATTTTATTTTTTCCCCTTGCCTTGTTTGGTATCATTCTTTTAAGCTCAGCTGAATTTAGTTGTTTTTTCACTGACATACTGCATTAGTGTTACTGATCTGAAATCACACAAAGAACCTAAAATCCTAGTAGTATTTTTTACTCTAAAAAAATCCACAGACATGTTGGGTAAATGTGTATAACTTGAAATGCAAATATAAATTGTACATTTTGTAAACATATACAACTATTTATCTAAAAATGCAGCCAATACACCTGCAGCTTTTTTCATTTTCTACAACCATTTAAAAATATTACTAAAACTAAAATGACAGAACAATCAGGTTTCGCAATAAGATGCCCCACAAATGATGTGTGCCAGTAAAAAAAAAGTTTGTCCACCAAAAGACAGAACAGCACAGGGATAAACCTGCAGGCCTGACAACAGCAGGTGTATCACTCTGCTGGTTTTCTACTTAGTGACAGTGTTTACGTTGCAAATGTGCCTTAGTGACATTCACAAGTGCCCTCACTGACACACAAAACAAAACAACTACACAACAGAACAACTACACAAGACAACACAACACACTAAGTATACACTCCACACTAAACGTCACAAATCTCCCACATCTAAAAGCTCGCTCGCTCTCTCTCTCTCTCACTCGCTCGCCCTGTCTCGCTGCCATTACCGTCACTCCCAAAACTTTTCCCTCTTCGTAAACAACCAAATCCTACGTGTTGACTTTTTTTTAAATTGGTGGACATGGTGCATTTTTCCACCGACAGGAAAGAGGTGGCTTTTTCCCTTTCTTTACTGTTTTCGCGCTGTCCTTAGAAAACGCTTAAAACACACACAAACAAAAACGTGAGGACAGTATTTAGAAAAAAGCGTGGCTTATATATATTATCATAACTCTGGATTTACTGGCCTGTAATTAAAATTTAAAAACTTTGAAGTCCGAACTTTCAATGTGGGCTGAAATAGAGACTCAGCGTGGCTGCAGCTTGTTGCTATGTCAGCTTACATCAGTCATGTGATTTGGAGGTGCAGCGTGTCCGTGGACCACGGAGGGTTAATAAACACTCACCTTCCTTCCATTTCCAGAGTGTAACATCCACCCACCTGTGTAAAATCCGAAATTCCCATGGTGTTGTTCAAAATGTGCTCTGGCACAATCATAAACATGGCTTGCTACTGAAAACAAGAAAAAAGCCGGTCCTGCTATGGGCTGAACCATTTGTTAATGGTGGAGGGGGGGAACACTATGCAATATATTCAGTTTTAGCATTTATATTCACTGTTGACTGTAACTACGCTCAAACTGTTAATGCTATCTTATTTTAATAAACAACACTGTCATATGCAAAACTGGGGTGGCACTTGGGGTGGCAAGGGATCATTTTAGGGTGGCAGTTGCCACCCCATGCCACCCTTCTAGATCCGCCCCTGGTCAGAAACCCACAAACAGACTGAGTGCTATGACTGCTATGGCTGAATGCACATACCAGGACAAAACCAATTCTTCATCAGCCAAGCAGCATATGGTGCATTGCCTCCACCATCTCATGTGAAGTGTGGCCTAAAATATCAAAAACAAAAACAAAAAAACACCCCAAATCCTCCCTTAAACACAAACTATGGCCTTACAACATTAACTTCTCAAGTTCTTGCGAAATAAATCACCCAAGTCCAGTTTCACTTTCATATAGCACGTATAATGTAAACAGAATTGGTCCTAGCACTGAACCCTGTGGAACACCATAATTGACCTTAGTGTGTGAAGAGGACTCTCCATTTACATGTACAAATTGGAGTCTATTAGATAGATATGATACAAACCACTGCAGTACAGTACCTGTAATACCTACAGCATGTTCTAATCGCTCTAATAGGATATTATGGTCAACAGTATCGAACGCAGCACTGAGGTCTAGCAGGACAAGCACAGAGATGAGTCCACTGTCAGAGGCCATAAGAAGATCATTTGTAACCTTCACTAAAGCTGTTTCTGTGCTGTGATGAGCTCTGAAACCTGACTGAAACTCTTCAAATAAGCCATTCCTCTGCAGATGATCAGTTAGCTGTTTGACAACTACTCTTTCAAGGATTTTTGATATGAAAGGAAGATTGGAGATTGGCCTATAATTAGCTAAGACAGCTGGGTCTAGAGATGCTTTTTAAGTAAAGGTTTAACTACTGCCATTTGAAGGCCTGTGGTACATAGCTGATTATTAGAGATAGGTTGATCATATTTAAGATCGAAGAATTAATTAATGGCAGGACTTCTTTGAGCAGTTTTGTAGGAATGGGGTCTAAAAGACACGTTGATGGTTTGGAGGAAGTAATTATTGAAGTTAACTCAGAAAGATCAATTGGAGAAAAAGAGTCTAACTTAACATCAATGGTACTGAAAGTAGCTGTAGATAATATTAAATCTGTGGGATGATTATTGGTAATTTTTTCTCTAATGATAAGAATTTTATTTGTGAAGAAGTTCATGAAGTCATTACTAGTTAACGTTAAAGGGATGGTTGGCTCAACAGAGCTCTGACTTTTTGTCAGCCTGGCTACAGTGCTGAAGAGAAACCTGGGGTTGTTCTTATTTTCTTCAATCAGTGACGAATAGTAAGATGTTCTGGCTTTGCGGAGGGCTTTCTTATAAAGCAGCAAACTATTTCTCCAGGCTAAATGATGATCTTCTAAATTTGTGACAGGCCATTTCCTCTCCAGCTTACGAATTATCTGCTTTAGGCTACGTGTTTGAGAATTATACCACGGAGTCAGGTACTTCTGATTTGAGACCTTAGTTTTCACAGGAGCTACAGTATCCAGAGTCGTACGTAGTGAGGAGGTAAAATTATTAACAAGATAATCGACCTCTGTTGGAGTAGCGTTCAGATAGCTGCTCTGCTCTATGTTGGTACAGGGCATTGAAGATAATAACAGTGGGTGGATTATATTCTTAAACTTAGTTACAGCACTTTCAGAAAGACATCTACTGTGATAAAGTCTACTCTCCACTGCTGTGTAATCAATTATTGTAAATGTAAATGTTATCAGGAAATGATCAGACAGGAGAGGGTTTTCAGGAAACACTGTTAAATGTTCAGTTTCTATGCCATATGTTAAAACAAGATCTAGAGTGTGATTAAAGTGGTGGGTGGGTTCTTTTACATTTTGAGAGAAGCCAATTGAGTCTAATAACAGATTAAATGCCATGTTGAGGCTGTCATTTTTAGCATTTACATGGATGTTAAAATCACCCACAATAATTATTTTATCTGAGCTGAGCACTAAATCAGATAAAAAGTCTGAGAAATCAGAGAGAAACTCTGTGTAAGGCCCAGGTGGACGATAGATGGTAACAAGTAAGACTGCTTTCTGAGTTTTACAGCTGGGGTGGACGAGGCTAAGCATCAGGCTTTCAAATGAATTTAAAGTCTGTCTGGGTCTTTGGTTGATTAATAGGCTGGTGTGAAAAATTGCTGCCACACCGCCCCCTCGGCCTGTGCTTCGAGGTTTCTGGTAGTTAGAATGACTCGGGGGTGTTGATTCATTTAAACTAACATAATCATCCTGCTGCAACCAGGTTTCTGTAAGGCAGAGTAAATCGATTTGTTGATCAATTATTAACTCATGTACTAACAGAGACTTGGAGGAGAGAGCCTAATATTTAATAATCCACATTTCACTGTTTTACTCTTTGGTTCAGATGTGGATACTGTATTGTTCTTTCTTTTTGATTTTTTATGTTTAAGTTGTTTGTTGCTGGTTTTTAGTTTGTTTTTTGTCTGTTTGGGAGCTGACATAGTCTCTATGGAGATGGGTTTTGGGGGGGTAGCAGGAGGAGAGAAGCTGCAGAGAGGCGTGTAAGACTGCAACTCTGCTTCCTGGTCCCAACTCTGGATAGTCATATTTTGCGGGGTTTAATAAATTTGTCCACATCGCTTTCACTTGCACAAAAACTTCTTAGACGGAAAACCACCATCCTCGGCACAGTCAACAAGATTCGCCGGGAAATTCCTCAATCCGCTAGACACACAGATCGCAATGAATTCACCACTCAGGTATGTTGCAGGTCTTTTGTGGTTCTATGTTTATGTATTTCATTGTGTGTAAAAGTGCTATGGAAATAACAATTTATCTTATTTCTTAGGTGTTTTCAACCTCTGCTGCCACGCTGACGGCGTATGCGGCCAAACGGAAGAAGACAGTCTATATTCTTAGCAGCATGCACAGCGTGGTTCAGACTGATAACACCACCAAAAGGAAGCCAAACACTGTCACCCTTTACAACACCACAAAGTGTGGTGTGGATGTGATGGACCAGATGGTGCGGGAGTACACTGTCCGCAGAGGAACACGGCGCTGGCCAGTTGCCGTGTTCTATAACATGATTGACATGGCAGCACTGAATGCACATGTGCTGTATCAAGCATGCACTGGGATGCAGGAAAGACGGGTGGACTTCCTGGTGGAGCTTGCAAGAGAGTTGGCTAACTCTCATATAGCTGGGAAGAAGGCAAGAAAAGAACAGTTGCTTCGGACACAACCCTCCACACCTAGCCCTGGAAAAAGAGCCACGTGTCAGGTCAAACACAAATGCAAGAACAACCATGCCACTGTGCGATGTGTTCACTGCTACAGATACACATGTGGTAAATGCAGACTACAGATACCATGGCAGTGCCAGGATTGTGAGTGATTGCTGAAAATGTTGAAATGTACTCACTCACTTTTTATTATTATTTGTAAATATGTGTACAAATGGTTGTTTTTTTTGTTTGTTTTTTTGTACTGTTTTTTATCATTAAATCTTTTGGAGATTTATTTTCCTGGATGATTGAGAATGCATGAAGATGAACACAAAACGAAGTTCACAGCTTTTAGCAGCGCCCCCCCCCCCACACACACACAAACAAACAAAGAGGCAGTTGGCAGTTAGAAATCAGCAATCATTCACACACCCCCACTCCCCTCCAGAATTCTCAGGTAATGACCTAATTTACATACGAGTTGATGCTAAAAGACTAGCCAATTTAGCTTCCACTTGGCTGACAGAGGGTTAGAAAAGTCTGGGACTTCTAGTGTTAAGTCTGACGTCACTAGCCGTGTCCGGGCTCAAACTCCGCTGCAGGTCGATAAATCAAACGATCACTGTGGCATCACTGAGAGTTGAAAAACTGTCTAAAGTCTTTCATCTGTAATGAAATGATCAGCGTTCTTCTTTACCAGCTGTAAGAATTGAGTTTATCATCCAGGCATCCATGAAAACGGAATTTATGACATTTAACAGAGTTAGAAATTAGCAGGAAGTTAGCCCGCTAGCTTCCATCTAAATACAATATATCATGTCCTGACTGAGGGATTTTGGAAACAAATTCAAACGTACAGCTCTGCTGTCACTTCCAACATAAATGAAGACAGAAAACTAAACAGCAGTGACGTTTGTAGGGTTACTGAAGTTTGGCTAGCTGGTATATAACGATGTGCTACGTGATCGCTAGCAACACAACTATGTTAGCATAATATAAACACGCTAACTTTTTTCCACTCGATAAAAGTTAACGTGAGGATTCTCGGTGGTCAGGAACAAATGTAATCTCATGGCAGGATGCTGTAAAAGGACCAAACTTCAGCCAGGAGAACAACTGAGATAATTCATCCACAATACGAGGTTAGTCATCCCTATACTGCTGCATGGGCTGTGCTGTAGTTACATCCTAAGGTTTTAAAAACGGAGCTTAAATAAATGATTAGCAGTAATAAAAGCTGAGGGAGGTCAACAGTGATCACTGACTGTTTTTAGGAGCTTTTTGAGATTAAATAGAAGAAAGTACAAAACATTTGTAGCGAGTAAAAGCCACCGAGTGTTCGCTAAGGGCCTCTATACTATTTGTGCAAACTTTCAGGCCCAAAGCTCTTACAGGAACGAGCCCAGAATAAACGGGACAAGAGGGTCAATATCAGTCAAATATGTCAAAATTTATTATTTTAAAAGAAAACACAAGGGGTTTGTAAAAGGCCTAAAACATCAAAATAGAGAAAAAGTCACTAACGACTGCAGTATAGTTTTATTGGTGCAACCTGCCAGCAATGCAGCTATCACCTGAGGGCTTGCTCTACCCCGGTGGTCCCAGATGCTCGTTACTTTAAAAGAAAGAAATCCACCCCAAATAAATACTGAGCCCAACAGAACACTTATCGCATGCACTAAGTGTTTTAGTCCAGGCAATAATCGGTGGCACTAAAATCACTCTTAATAAAACTTGTTCACAGCAAATCCACACGGAGCACCTCTAAAAGACCTAATTCCCCTAAGGTAAGAGCCCAGCTCAGGGATTGCACGTTGCCCGACTAATATTGCACCAGCCCAGTAGAAATAAAAACAAACCCAGCATAAGAAACAAACAGTTTTAAAAGGTGACCCTACTAAAACCAAAAACGCAACAAAAAGAGGAGGAGGAAAAAACAGTGACAAATTCACATGTGCAGCCTGTCCTGCAGGAGGCAATACAATATAAATTAGATTATAGTGCATAAATATACTTTTTTTAATGTCAAATATATTAAGTTAACATACCTCCAGCAGACAACTGTGTTTGCTGCACACCTGGCTTATCTTGGCTTGTCTTCTAAAAATCACTACTAAAAACATAAAATACAATAAACATCAAATACATTTCAACAAATGTAAAAAAAGAACTAAAAGAAAAACAGCCTGTACCTCGAACCTCTGCTGTAGAGGTTTAAAACAACTGTTTGTGTAGCAGACAATTAAAACTTCTCAGGCTCTTCACCTACTCACAACCATTGTTCAAAAAGCTCGTCAGTGGGAATGAAGAGCACCTGCTGCTACTTCCTCTTTTATATCCTCCATTGGGTCCCCTGGGTCCTAAAGCCTTCCCCATTACAATTGCCCCCGTTTTGAAAGGTCACCGTCCCGGTGACCACTTACTGCCAGGGCCTAAATACATTTTGGGGCAAAACATTATGGACGAAAGAGCTCTGTGAATCACTAGTGAGAACAGCAACAGTCTGATTTACTGACCGTGGGAGATTAAAGGGGTTAGAATGCTTTCCTGCTGTACTTCTTTTAGGCCGCCCCTGAACTGTTCCTGAGTCTTGCTCTAAAACATTCTCCTATTATCAATCCCACTTTCCTCTGCCTGTTCTGGAACTATGGACACAGGGTTCAAGTTGCTCGAGTCTATGCTCCTAGTTTCACTAGCAGGCTCTGGAACAGATACCGAAGGGAGCTGATCTTGGGGTTGGTGTGGAACAAGGGCGAGTACAACTCCATCAGCCTCACTGTCATCATCTGGTGTATCTGATGTTGACTGCCGGGGTGACTCAACTACCAGCCCTGGGTCAGAGGGAGGATATTCGTCTGGAGCAGGTGCTACAATACCAGAGGGTATTACTCTCAACTCTGCCCGATTTAAGTTCTTGTCTGGACCTGAACGATCTCTAGGGCGTATTTTGTAAACCCTGCCATCTTTGTCCATACTCTGCACAACAACATACACCATAGGATCCCAGGCATCGTGGATCTTATGGCGGCCTAAAGGATGACTTTTCCGATAAACCAGAGTACCTGGGGAGAGAAGGGAAGTAACTGTTGGCTGAAAATGTTTATTTCTCCTCTCTGCAGCTTGTTGGAGTTGTTCTTTCGCATGCACATAAACTGAACTTAGACGTTGTTTATGCTCCTCTACCCACTCCTGCGCAGATCTAGACATAGGTTCCGACTGGGAGGCCCCCAGTAAGAAGTCAATGGGCAACTGGGGCTTCTGACCAAACATAAGCTCATAAGGTGAAAAGCCGGTGGACTGATGTTCTGTGGTATTATAAGCATACAATACCTGTGGCAAGCATTGGGGCCACTTTCTTTTCTTATCAGGAGGGAGCGTGCGCAACAGATCATGGAGTGTTCTGTTAAATCTCTCACATTGTCCATTGCCCTCAGGATGATATGGTGTGGTCCTGCTTTTGTCTATGCCATACAGGTGGCACAGACGTTTCAGCAAGTCTCCCTCAAAGCTCTTTCCCTGATCACTATGGATACGCTTAGGGACCCCATAGATATAAAACCATTTTTCAGTTAATACCCGTGCCACTGTACTTGCCCGTTGATCTACTGTAGGGTATGCTTGAGAGAACTTTGAAAATACGTCGGTGACCACAAGTACATTCTCACGCCCATCACTAGACTTGTCCAAAACACTGAAATCAATGGCGATGATTTCCAGGGGTTTAGAAGCCACCAGTCCCCCCCTGAATGTACGAACTTTTGGTTTCACAGCCTTTGCCAAGACACAACGATCGCACTCCTGACAATATTTCTCAATGTCACGTGCCATAAAGGGCCAAAAACACCTTTCTCTCACCAGGCTGGTAGTGCGTCCAATGCCTTGATGCCCATGGTCATCATGTAAACTTCTCAGGACCTCTGTTTGCAAGCACTGGGGTAGCAACAGTTGAAACAAAACTTGGCCATCACCAGGTGTCTGAACTTGACGATACAAGACACCTTCCTTCAACTTGATTCTGGGCCACTGTTGCACCAACTTTCTCACTCCCTTACTTACGTTACCCATTTCCTGCTTGGTAGGCAGCCTCCCTCTTTCCCAATACTGTGAAAAAGGGCCAATCACCGGGTCAGCAGCTTGAAGGGATATTAGATCAGCTTTAGGTCGGGATGGAAAGGCAGCTATGGCTCTACACGTAGCGGCAACAGCATTTCCCAGTTGTCCTACATCTGTCTGATCTTGCACTTCCTGTGGAACCTTCAACCCTGGAAGCAGGCCAGATGGACTCTGTGGATGCAGTTGCCGTGACAAAGCATCAGCGTTGCGATTGCTGGGACCTGGCCTATATTTGATCTCAAAATTGAACACAGCTAGTTCTGAGGCCCACCGCTGCTCTACGGCTCCCAATTTAGCAGTCTGCAAGTAGCTAAGGGGATTGTTATCTGTGAACACAACAAACTTATTCCCCAACAAATATTCACGGAATTTTTGAGTGACAGCCCATTTTAGTGCCAAGAATTCCAACTTCCTAGAACTATAATTAGACATATTCCTTTCACTAGGTCGCAGGCCCCGGCTAGCAAAAGCAACTGGCCGTCTCTTTCCTTCTTGCTCCTGAGATAAAACTGCCCCTAAACCTGCCTGGCTAGCATCTATCTCAAGGACAAAAGGTTTAGCAAAATCTGCATATGCCAATACTGGGGCACTAACCAGCAGCCTTTTTAGTGTTTGGAATGCATTCTCACATTCCTCACTCCAAAGATGACACATTGCCCCACTGGCACCACTTCTACGTTTTTTCTTGGTACCTCCCAACTCGCCCACCAGCCGGTGGAGCGGGGCAGCATACTTGGCAAAACCTTTAACAAAACGCCGATAGTATGAGGCAAATCCCAAAAATGACTGTAGCTCTGTACAAGTAGTTGGTCGTGCCCACTCAGCCACTGCACTAATCTTAGAAGGGTCAGTCGCCACCCCAGAAGCAGATATTACATGCCCGAGGTATTGAACCTCCGGCTGGAAAAAGTGACACTTCTCCAGCTTCAACTTTAGATTGTGCTCTTTGAGGCGTGTTAAGACCAGGTCAAGACGCTCCAGATGCTGCTCAAAGGAGGATGAAAATACAACAATATCATCCAGGTACAATAAAAGGGACTGGAAACTTTGATCCCCAAAAATCCGCTCCATTAGCCTTTGAAAGGTGCTAGGGGCATTACAGAGCCCAAATGGCATTCGATTGAATTCGAAAAAGACCAAAAGGGGTACAGAAAGCAGTCTTAGCTTTGTCCTTCTCAGCCACTGGTACTTGATTATACCCACTTGCAAGGTCCAATGTAGAGAACCACTGTGCTCCCGTCAGGGCATCTAATGACTCCTCAATACGGGGTAATGGGTAAGCATCTTTCCGTGTCTTGGCATTAAGCAAACGGTAATCGACGCACAGCCTAATCTCTCCATTTTTCTTGAAAACCACAACAATCGGAGACGAATAAGGGCTACTGCTTGGACGCACTACCCCCCGATCCAACAAATCTTTAATATGGGCTTTCACTTGTTCATACTGAGAGGGTGGAAGTCGGCGATACCTCTGTCGCACTGGGGCATCATCCATTAAAGGGATCTCATGTTCCACCAATGTGGTACATCCTAAATCTCCCTCCCCATGGCTGAAAACTGAGCAATGCTTCTGCAAAAGTGACACTCCCTGTTGTGACTGTTCATTGGTTAAGTTAGGCCATGAGAGCTTGGAAAAATCAAGGGGCAGATGCGCCTGTACAGTCACTTCGTGCATCATTATCTGCATCGTGGGATCATCAGACTCTTCAATGATGACAGAGTCCGAAGATGATGGCGGGTCAACCACATGCAATTCACCTAATTGTGTACAGGGCGGTAACCAAACATCCTCAATTCCCACATTAACCACCGGAATCTCAACAACACCCTGCTCAACAGAAAGGAGGGCCGGGGAAACCAAGATGCCCCCTGGGAGGGGATTACCTGTTGCTATGGGCTCCAGGAGCACTGATGGAAAGTTAATGTTAGCAGCAGAGGGGCATCTAGTACGTATCCATTTCAATGAACCAGCAGGGACACAAACGGCTCGACCGTGGACTTTTGCTTTACCTAAATACCCGGATGTATTCAAAGCCTCAATGCGCTGACACTTGTGAAGTGTCTCTTTCCACGTCTTACTGGCATTTTCAAGGGCAGGAGATTCAAACAGACGAGGGCCAAACTGCTCAAAGAGTAGGTGGTAACAACGGCTAATGATATTCATCCCCAAGAGGCCAGGCACACTCTGTGGCTGCTGGACGCTCCCATCTGGAGGGTCCTCCACCACTAACACACCCATTTTTGTCAGGGTGCCGCCAAAAACAGTCACATCAAGCTCCATGTAGCCTGTATAGGGGATTCTCAACCCATTAGCTGCCCTAAGGCGTAACCATTGACATTTCTTTAAATGCCCCACCCCCTGTGACCTGAAGTGCTTCTCAAAGAAACTCTCTCGAATAGTGGTGACCATGGACCCAGTGTCCAAAAGGCAGGGAACCATAACACCCCCCATTTCTATTTCCACCACTGGACAATTCCCAATTAATCGAGAGGGATCTTCCATAACAACTTCAGCTGAGCCTGTAAACCCTGTTCCTGATGCCTGGCTCTCTGCACCAGAGGGACCTAGTTTCCCGATGGCTGAGACTCAGGGCCTTGTTCCATAACCTGACTTTGTACATGTGCATCAGCATGAGACCCACCACTATTCTTTATAGCTGGATGTTTTACCCTACAGAACCTGGCAATATGACCAGCCCTACCACACCGATGGCAAATTGGCTTTCCATCTGCCTGGAAACGAAAAGGCCTAGTCGTGGGAGGGGTCGGGGCTAGTCCAGTCTGAGAGGGCTGTGAAAAATGGACAGACATTTGCTTCATGAGCGTATCCAACTGAACCTGTTGTTTACGAAGGCATTCTTTTATCTGTAGAATGTCATCATTAGGCCTAGCGGTGACTGCATGCATCTCTGCATTAACTCCCTCTACTACCTGACAGTTCGTATCACAAGAATAGGCTCGGGACCTAGTTTTCCCTCCCTGCCTACCTACATCGGCCCACTTAAGGGCAACACTGCGTAGGGCAAGAAAGGACATGTCTGGTGTTTGAAGGACCCGCTGTTTCAACTCTCTGCGCAGCATATCATCATGGACATGTTCAGTAAACTGGTCCCTTAGCAATATATCAGAATTTGGAATACCACCTGGTGTCTTACAGATTACAGTGTCCATTAAAGATTTAAGGGCATGAGAGTAATCTCGCAGAGATTCCCCTTCTCGCTGGGTGCGCTGGAAGAACTGTAGCTGAGCAGCTACATACGACTGAGTACAGCTATAGTTCTCAACTAAAATGTCAAAAATCTTGTCAGGAGAGTCTCTACTGGTACTCGAATGAAAACAGACCTCAGATTTAGCACTGCCATCAAGATGGTCCATCACAAACATCACTTGTGCTGCTCTTGACATAGGGACGAATCTCCAGGCATCTACGTGCTTCTTCAACCCACTGGTCAACAGTTAACAAGTCCACTGACAATTTACCAGTAAACCTTGGGCATTTACGCTCCCGAGGTGCATAAACGTAACAGACATTTGTAGCTTCATTTATTGGGTTCATATTTGATGGCACAGTAGATGGACCCGGCACTGGATCTGGCACTGGACCAGTCACAGGAGAACGTTCCTGTAATTGGTCTCTCAACTGTTCATTTGCTGCTTTTAGCTGCTGCAGCTGCTCCAAGAGGGCCTGTACGTCGTCCATAGGGTCGTTGAAGGAGGTTTATTATCCCCGCAGACAGCCCAACCGTTGGCTTTCCCTCCGTAGAAGATGTCACTGTTTTCCTCCTCTCCTCTAACACTCTTACTAAAATAAACAGGGCCACCCGAAAATAAAAAACAAAACACTGTAACTGATATGACCTGGATCCTGTCGACAACGCCAAATAATGTAGCGAGTAAAAGCCACCGAGTGTTCGCTAAGGGCCTCTATACTATTTGTGCAAACTTTCAGGCCCAAAGCTCTTACAGGAACGAGCCCAGAATAAACGGGACAAGAGGGTCAATATCAGTCAAATATGTCAAAATTTATTATTTTAAAAGAAAACACAAGGGGTTTGTAAAAGGCCTAAAACATCAAAATAGAGAAAAAGTCACTAACGACTGCAGTATAGTTTTATTGGTGCAACCTGCCAGCAATGCAGCTATCACCTGAGGGCTTGCTCTACCCCGGTGGTCCCAGATGCTCGTTACTTTAAAAGAAAGAAATCCACCCCAAATAAATACGAGCCCAACAGAACACTTATCGCATGCACTAAGTGTTTTAGTCCAGGCAATAATCGGTGGCACTAAAATCACTCTTAATACAACTTGTTCACAGCAAATCCACACGGAGCACCTCTAAAAGACCTAATTCCCTAAGGTAAGAGCCCAGCTCAGGGATTGCACGTTGCCCGACTAATATTGCACCAGCCCAGTAGAAATAAAAACAAACCCAGCATAAGAAACAAACAGTTTTAAAAGGTGACCCTACTAAAACCAAAAACGCAACAAAAAGAGGAGGAGGAAAAAACAGTGACAAATTCACATGTGCAGCCTGTCCTGCAGGAGGCAATACAATATAAATTAGATTATAGTGCATAAATATACTTTTTTTTAATGTCAAATATATTAAGTTAACATACCTCCAGCAGACAACTGTGTTTGCTGCACACCTGGCTTATCTTGGCTTGTCTTCTAAAAATCACTACTAAAAACATAAAATACAATAAACATCAAATACATTTCAACAAATGTAAAAAAAGAACTAAAAGAAAAACAGCCTGTACCTCGAACCTCTGCTGTAGAGGTTTAAAACAACTGTTTGTGTAGCAGACAATTAAAACTTCTCAGGCTCTTCACCTACTCACAACCATTGTTCAAAGCCGCTCGTCAGTGGGAATGAAGAGCACCTTCTTCTTCTCTTCTTCTTTGTTTTTAACGGCGGTTGGCAACCAACGTAAAAGGAGCATTACCGCCTCCTACTGTTCCGGAGTATGGATCAGACAGTGAGCTTACAATCTGTATCAAAAACAAAAACAAAAAAAAAAAAAAAAAAAAAAAAAAAAAACCCTCACACTCTTTTCATACACACCTATAGCCTTCAAAAAACCCCACCAAGTCCCTCACCTGTGCCCTACTACCCTCCAACACACTCTTCAGATTAAATTCCCGATTCCCCGCTCCCTCAATCTATTCTGCAGAACTTTCTCTCCACATCATAACCCTTGCACCGCAGTATTACATGCTCTACCGTCTCCTCCTCCTCCTGGCACACCCCACAAAGCCCCGTCTCATGTTCTCCTATCATCTGTAGTGTTTTATTTAACGCACAATGTCCCAGTCTAAGCCTGGTAATGACCACCTCTTCTCTCCTATCACCCCCATACAACCTACACCCTGCCACCTCCTTCTTAAAATGATACAAGTGCCTGCCCTTACTCCCTGAATCCCACCGCTCCTGCCACTCCCGAACAACCTGCCTCCAAACAATACCCTTTGCTTCAGATCCGCTACTTTTAATTTCCATCTCAGTCCTATGTTTAGTCAATGCTCCTTTTGCCAACCTATCCACCTTTTCATTTCCACTGATTCCTACATGAGCTGGCACCCAAAGAAAGTGAATATTGCCACCACAACACCTTATTCTGCTTATAGTCTCCAGAATAGTAAACAGCATACCCTGCCTTGTCTTGAACAAAATGATTGTAGACTTGAAAGAACAGCTGCTGAGTCAGAGCATACTACTACCTGCCTGAGTTTTGAACACTCTATCCATTTCAATGCTACCAAAATTGCTACCATTTCAACTGTGTACACTGAAAGGCCATCCGAAGTGCGTCTGTTTATTTCAATATTTTTGGATGGAACTGCTATTCCAAACCCTGTAATCCCAGTATCTGGACTTTTAGCACCATCCGTGAACACATGAATATACCCAGGGTATTCAGTCGAGCTGTGAAAATGAAATGCTGACACAAGATCGACTTTTTCCTTTCAATTTCCTCTTCAGATCCAGCAAGTACCAGTCCACAGGAGGGGTCTCCAATAACCATGGAGGAACCACAGGAACACAACTGCAGGACATATTTTAAGTTCATACACATGACACTCCTTAGCCCACTGATTCCCCACCTTTCCAAAATGATCCTTCTGACTTTTTCCATACTCCCAGCACTCCAAAAGTACCTCCTTTGTAGGATGTGCATCACCATGACCACCAAGATGAACCCAGTAATTCACTGATACTTGCTTCCTCCTAAGATCCAGGGCATTTCTCCCATCTCCACCTGTAGGGCACTGACTGGAGACGTTTTAAAAGCTCCACAGCACACTCTAAGGGCTTCCGATTGCAAAACATCCAAACGTCCCCCAACACAGAACGAGCTGCTGAACCATATGCCACACACCCATAATCGAAGACAGATCTAATCAATGCCTGGTAAAGTCTTTTCAAAGCAGAAGAGCTTGCTCCCCAACCCCTCCCAGCTACACACCTCATAACATTAACAACTTTTTACATTTGGTTTCAATCCGGTCAATATGCTCCCTCCATGTCAGTCTTGAATCAAACACAACACCTAAGTACTTAAAAGAGCTCACTTTCCCAATTCCCTCGTCATACAGTTTCAATGTCAAAGTCTCACTCACTTGTCTTTTGGTAAAGAACATCATTTTGTTTTCTCCACCGAAAACCTGAATCCCAGTCAAATCCCCACTCAACCACCATATTTACAGCCTCCTGAACCTTGCCCACTAGGTGCTCAATATTTCTTCCTTTTTCCATAACACACCATCATCAGCGAACAAAGACCTCCCAATACCCTCAGGAACATCAGAAAAACATCATTGATCATTATAACAAAAGCAGGGGACTAATCGCACTGCCCTGTGGCGTCCCATTCACAACCGTGCACTGACTAGAAATTGTAGACCCAATTCGCACTTGGATCTTCCTACCAGATAAAAAGTCTTGGATCCAATTAAATGTCCTGCCACCAACACCCAACTTATGCAACTTGATTAAAAGCCCATCCCTCCACAACATATCATATGCCTTTTCGATGTCAAAAACACTGCCAAAACAGATTCTTTATTGGCCTGCGCTTTCCTAACAACATTCTCAAGTCTAACAATAGCATCAGTCGTGTTCCGAGCTGTCCTGAAACCACTTTGGTAATTGGCTAAAGCCCCTTTTCTTTCCAGTTCAAAGGACAGTCTTGCCATTATCATACGTTCCATTAACTTGCACACATTTGATGTAAGAGCGATTGGTCTGTAGCTATCTGGTTTAGATGGATCCTTCCCGGGTTTTCTTATTGGCACAATAACAGCCTCCTTCCAAGTACTTGGGAGCTCACCCTTAATCCAAACTGTGTTAACCAAACACAGCAGTTTATTAAGCGCTTTCGTACCAAGGTGCTTCAACAAATGAAGAGCACCTGCTGCTACTTCCTCTTTTATATCCTCCATTGGGTCCCCTGGGTCCTAAAGCCTTCCCCATTACACATTAAACACAAAAGCCATATTAAACGCAGACTACTATAGGCCCGGAAGCAGGATTCGTCACGTCATCACTTAAAGACCGGATAACGAATTACAGTAGTCCAGAGTCAGTCAGATGATTTCCATAGAGAGGCACTTTGCATCAGCAGCACCATGCTCCAGTGCTCTGGGAGAGTTTATAGTCCTGAGAGTTGAACACTGGATGACTGACAGCTGTCCTTCATCACAACAGAAGCCACAGAAATCCTCCTCATCAAAAACATGACTTTGCTGGAAATTTCTTTTATTTTATGAATTTGTCACATGTTTTAGTAATATCACTTTTGGGTCACTTCAAGGTTCACATGTGGGGAAGCATTCAGCTTTTACTCTATTGCACAAAGTCAGGCATCGTGAGAAAGTTGGTGACACCCAGAGGGGGAGAATTCAACAGGTGGTGAAGTCTTTTGTTAATCAGGTCTTTGAGGATGTGGTGAAGAGGGAAGGAGCAGTCTCTATGTGACACTGAAAGAGGAGATAAAGTTGTAAACTCTCTCCCTCTCTTGGAGGGGTCAAGGGTGTGAACAACAACTGTGGAAATGCCTTCTGTTTGACTGTATTTAAAGAGGGCTGCTATTCATCTTTAGAGACACGTATCAGTGCCCCACTGAATGTCCTCTCTCCCTCAACTGCTTGGGAATTAAAAAGGTGTTGGCTCATCATGTCTGCAGACTTTGTTGATTATATTTCCATGACATTATTCTGCAGTGACAAAGTGAGATATGTCACAACAAAGGAGCGAAAACTGAAAAAATGTTTGTTTACATTGTTGAGTTAACACCGAATATAAAAGCTTCAGTGCTCTTTGGGACGGATTCTCCAGTTTTTGTTATTTAAAAGTATTATAATTACGATTTTGATTATGTCCCCACATTCGGTGTCAATGATGGTGATGATACTGGAGGATAAACGTGAGCTCTAACACATCTGTTCAAATTTACACAGCTTTCACATCACTTCATTGTAGGGGTCGAGTTTTTCTTTATTTATTACCTGTCTATGAATTCTACAGTGTTCAGTTGAGTCACATTCCAAATATACTGTGAAAAACTCTTTTTAAACAAGTCCTGCTAGAGTCAGTCAGTTCATTTCCATAGAGAGGCACTTTGCATCAGCAGCACCATGCTCCAGTGCTCTGGGAGAGTTTATAGTCCTGAGAGTTGAACACTGGATGACTGACAGCTGTCCTTCATCACAACAGAAGCCACAGAAATCCTCCTCATCAAAAACATGACTTTGATCTGCGTCCTCATCTGGACTCTCCTCTGCTGCTGCTTCACAGGTAAAGTCCAGAGAATCAAACTCCTCTCCTCTATCAACATCTGTCCCTCTGAAATGAAGCCCACAAAACCATGAAGCTGCTTTATGTTTTTGTCTCTGTATCCTCAGAGTCCAGAGGACAGATCACAGTGACTCAGCCTGGAGCAGTGAGCTCTGCTGTGGGAGGAACTGTGAGCATCAAGTGTAGGACCAGTCAGGATGTTCATGGCAACAACCATTTAGCCTGGTACCAACAGAAAGATGGAGGAGTTCCTAAACTCCTCATTTACTATGCTAGCACTCGGCAATCAGGAATTCCAGCTCGTTTTACAGGCAGTGGATCAAACTCTGACTTCACTCTGACCATCAGTGGAGTCCAGGCTGAAGATGCAGCAGTTTATTACTGTCAGAGTTTTCATGTTATCAACAGTCAATATGTGTTCACACAGTGAAAAACAGTCGTACAAAAACCTCTCTCAGTCAGACTGAACAGAAACTGAAGTGACTGCTGCAGCTGGAAGATACTTCAGAGACTGATACAGTTCACTGAGGACACACACACACACACACACACACACACACACACACAGCTTTCACCAAAAGCAATGATATCCAAATCGCATAATCACATCAAGTACATTTTTATTTTTATTTTGATAAAGTCAAAATAATTAAAGTCTTGCAAAAACAATGAGTCTCCAAACCCTTTACAGATGGCTGATCCCCAAATCAAATAGCAATAATGCTAATACTGATATAAAAAATATTAATTAAAAGGCAGAAAATAATATTGTGTATTCTGTCTGAAAATGTACAAATTGCAACATTACTTCATCTTTTACTTTGATGCTGTTTATTAATTGTATCTAACTACTAGTATGACCTTTTTGACAACACAAAATAAGCCAAAAATGTTCTTATTTAATATTTGCTTCATTCATTAATAAGCAGTAAAAAATCAAGGGTGAAATTAGAGACTTAGAAGGTAAATAGTGCAGTGTGCAGTGTTCGGGTGATTATTCAAAGAAAGCAATGTATTACACATGTTCAAAAGTAATGGAGAGAATTACTTAAGTCCTTGCCAGAGAAAGTAATTAGTTACATTACTAATTACATTACTTCATTGTTACACTGAAATACATTGACACTAAATTACTAGTTAATAATATAAATTTAAAGGCTAAAACCACAAAGCAAAGATGAAAAGATGCCCAAAGAGGCTTCACCTCTTTGCGCTGCAATCACCACAGTGATACGTTTTTAAGAAATGTAACAATAATGTTTATATGTAAATCTTTCTATAATTATTTATATTCATAAATACCAAAGCATGAGTCATCACACACTCTCTGAAAGTAAATTATGGAAGAAATTAGGAAAAGAATAATTGTTCAAGTTTAACCTTTTAAACACAAATTGACAAAACATTGTTGAGATTTGGATACTTAAGTAAATATACATGTTCCTGTTTTGGAATATCTTTACTTCCTAAATTAAACTTAAATTAAAAAAAGACAAAGGAAAAAAAAGCAGGATGAACATGTCACATGACACAGGATGACACAATGAAGAAAGATGACTGAAAACTTTGCTTCAGCATGCAGCCAGGTTCACCACAATGATGTTCTGCTATGATGGAGAAACTCTGAAACAAGCAGCACTGACCTTCTTCCATCTGTTCTCCATGTTAAAGGAATGATCCTTGAATGTTTGATCATCTTTCTCTGAGTTCGATTTGTCTCAATAACTCTTCTCTTCTTTTCATGTTTTCAGGTTCAACAGCAGAAATCATCCTGACTCAGACTCCTGAAGCTCAGTCTGTTGTTCTAGGACAGACTGTCTCTATCAGATGTAAATCCAGTACAACTATAGGTGATGACATTGACTGGTACCTTCAGAAATCTGGAAAAGCTCCTAAACTCCTGATCTATGATACTAGAGCTCGTCAGTCTGGGGTTCCAGATCGTTTTCGGGCGACAGCAGTTCAGACTGACTTCACTCTGATCATCAGTGGAGTTCATACTGAAGATGCAGGAGTTTATTACTGTCAGCAGCACAACAGCTACCCACTCACACAGTGATACAACGCCGTACAAAAACCTCAAACAGCTGAAGAGGAACTGATCAACAGCTTTAGTTACACAAAATACCATAAAATATACAATTTTAATTTTGGCAATATAGCAATCTGAACAGATTCAAAAACAAAAACAACACTGAAATAATTTCATTTCAGATTTTATTTGTTTTTTTCATATATTTTACATTTGGTATATTAAACCAAAGTGAACTGACTTTCATTTCATCTCTTTCAAACATTTTTATCAAATACGTTTTTAAAACATTCCAATACTTTTACCTGCTCTGTGATAGTTCTTTTAAAAAGCAATATTTTTTTTAATTTAAGTTATGTTTTCATCAGTTTATTCTGTACTTTTTGACTGACAGGCCTCAGTCTGTCAGGATCGGCATCAGGACTTCAGCCAGCATTACCACAAACGCTGGAGTTTCACAGCCCCATCCTCTATACCCTGTACACTCACGACTGTGTCACCTCCAACAAAGACAACATCATATTGAAGTTTGCGGACGACACTGCAGTGACCAGTCGCATTACTGGAGGGGACGAAGTGGCTTACATGAGAGAGGTGGCCAGTCTGGTGTCATGGTATGAGGAAAACAACCTCACCCTCAACACTGATAAAACAAAGGAGATGATAGTGGACATGAGGAAGAAGAAGAGGCCTCACTAGCTGCTGTTTATCCAGGAGAGTGAAGTGGAGAGGGTGAGCAGCTTTACATACCTGGGCGTTCACATCAGTGAGGACCTCACCTGGACACTGAACACCACACAGCTGGTCAAGAAGGCTCAGCAGCGGCTGTATTTCCTGAGGAGGCCGAGGAAATTTGGTATGCTGGCCAACATCTTCAGCAGCTTCTACAGCTGCACTGTGGGGAGCACACTGACCAGCTGCATCACTGGATGGTACGGCAGCACTACTGCTATGGACCGCAAACGCCTGCAGAGAGTGATAACAACTGCGGAGAAGATCACCAGGACCCCGCTGCCCTCTCTGCAGAGCATCTACCATCGCAGAGTCCAGAGGAGAGCTGCCTCCATCATTAGAGACCCCACACACCCCCAACACGGACTGTTTACACTTCTGCCCTCAAGACGAAGGTTTAGTGTGAAATCCAAAACATCTCGACTCAACAACTCCTTCTTCCCCACTGCCATGAGACTCCTGAACAGGTGACCTACCTCAACTGCAATTTGCACATCAGGACAATTAGCACACCAAGTACTTTGTACATCCTTTTACACTGACAACCGCACGCCTCACTTGTTTTCATTTACATATTTTGTACTTATTTATTTATCTTTAACTATTTTTTTATCCTTATTTTTAACTTATTAAGCTTAATATCTCGTCTTATTTGTATCCTTTTGTAACCTAACTTGGTATTTGTGTATGGACAGCAAAGGAAGAATATCATTGCACAGAGAAATGCTATTTCTTCTGTACACATGACAATAGACATTTTGAATCTTGAATCTTAATGATTCTGTATGGAGTCAAATATAAAGCATTTTCTAAAACACATGAATGAATCATCACTGGCCTTTGACCTTAACTATGGTCACTCCCAGTGAAAAGCTAAACATCTTCACCTGTGCCACCATGAAATCAGCCTGCTGTCTTTTTGTCAGTGCCCTCGTCTCCTAACCATATATCATAGCAGATCTTCCTTCTGTCACAAATCATCCCTGACACTTGTCTCCACCCACTCCACCCTGCCTACATTCTCTTCTTCATCTGCTGTGTGCACTGTCCATTGCTTTGGATGGCACAGGACACAGGACTGTAGCCTTGTATCCTCACTGTCGGATGTCAGCACCCATTGCAGAGAAAGAAAGAGAAACTGTTCAGTGTTTCACTTCCCTCTCGAAGCTCAGCAACCTTGGCAACAGATTGCCAAACTCCATCAAACTTGTAAGGAGACATTGTATTTATTTCACATATTTCTGTTTAAACGGTTAATTAAAAATATCAGATAAAAGAAGCAGAAATGTCTAAAATGATTTAAAAAAAAATTGGATCCAAATTTCAAAGACAGGAGGCCGTGGTGGAGGTGGCAGAGATTTCCATTAGGAGTGTCCAGGATGGATAAGATTATAAATGAGAACATCAAAGATTAGAATGATTACACCTAAGAAAGCTCAGGTGATATGAAGCTTCTAGGCAGGAGGGAAAGTGGAAGATCTCAGAGTTTGTTCATGGATGTAGAAGATGACCACTGTGGTGACCCATAAAGGGAGCAGTGGACATCAGATAAACATGCAGATCGGGTCTATGTTGGGTCCATCGCTCCAACCCTGACCCAATCTGGATGTCAGTCTGACGTTCAACATTTAAACTTTGGACTGGGTCATTGTTGGACGTCATGTGCATGTCTATTACAGGTGCAGGAAAATTACATTATTATATAAATTACATGATTAATAAATATAATATTTTTATTTACAAACATCATCATTATTGTTATCAACATGATACATATTAATACAAATTATTTATAAGCAAACACAATTTACACTTTACAATTTACAGCAAACAGAAGGGAAAGCCCTTGTTGGCCAGACATGTGAGCGTGGCATTCCCCTGCTCCAGCTCCTTACTCGAGGGCGGCAGCACCGTCAGGGTGGGACGGACATCACCTAGGAGACACCAATCAGCTTAGAGAACAAGTAACAGTTTCTGTCAGATGTTTTTCTTCTCCAACAGTCACTCACACATTGTTTCGCTTCCCTCTCAGCACAGAAATAACAGCACTGAAATATGTCCAAACCACATAAAGAAGGAAGAAAGTGCAACATTTTATAAACCAGTGTCAAAGTCACTAAAGTCTGACTCGTACATGATAGTGATGGGATTTCCGGCTCTTTTTAGAGAACCGGCTCTTCAGGTTGTTTTGTTGCTTTAATTGATTTATTATTAACAATAATATAAAATTATGCACAAAAGGAATTACTAATGTAAAAAAAAAAGTGGTTTTATTTATATATCTTTATATATAAATATATGCAGTGGTATGCGTAAATATACTTTTATTTATTCACTCCAGATAAAAATTAATAAATAAGTCATATAATACAAAAACCAACTATTCACGTTTCAACTTTTAACTATTTAAATTTTCAGCTTTTTCCTTTTAAACAAATTTAAAGTGAAACAACACAAAACACTGCAAACCACAACACAATTAAATATAAATTAAAATATGAAAACAAAAAGAAGATGCATATTCTCTGTCATATGGGCCTGCATGAATAAACTTTCTGAGTCCTTTATCATCTGCAACTGAAAATAGTTGTGGATGATTACTATACCTTTCTAATGTGACGTTGTTGTGCCTGGCTCTCTTTCTCTCTCTTCCCCTCCCACTCTGTCCCTGTGCTACTGTGAGTGTAACCACCACCCCTCCCTCCTCTGCTCAGTGTAAGCACAAGGCTTACGTGAATGAAGCGAAAAAGCAGTGCGAGAGAGAGTCCCAGTGTCTTCCCCACAATGGCTCTTTTAACCCTTTAAAACCAGCCGGTAAACCCTGCTCACATGACCTAAGAGACCTAGTCTCTAAGACATTTTTGAATAACGTGTTTTCACCGAGTTAGCTATTTTTACCATCTTGGGTAGTGAAGTTGGTAGAAAACATTCTAAAATAACAGGGTGAGCTAGAGTAGGAACTGACAAAGCAGATGCTTTGATATTTTTGGGAAGTTTTTTTCCTTTTATCATTATTGTTATCTTTTGCATATGGAAGTTTAGGCTATGAGGATGATTGGAGATGAACAAAAGGGTGGAGAGGAGAATAGTGAAGTGAGGATGCATATAGTGAAACCTCTTTGAGTGTACAATGTTGTTGATGTGATATACAGAATGTCAGAAAAGAAATGTCTGTTATTGATGTGATTAGCAGAGTAATCCAAAGAGTGGAAATGTGCTGGAAATTTCTTTTATTTTATGAATTTGTCACATGTTTTAGTAATATCACTTTTGGGTCACTTCAAGGTTCACATGTGGGGAAGCATTCAGCTTTTACTCTATTGCACAAAGTCAGGCATCGTGAGAAAGTTGGTGACACCCAGAGGGGGAGAATTCAACAGGTGGTGAAGTCTTTTGTTAATCAGGTCTTTGAGGATGTGGTGAAGAGGGAAGGAGCAGTCTCTATGTGACACTGAAAGAGGAGATAAAGTTGTAAACTCTCTCCCTCTCTTGGAGGGGTCAAGGGTGTAAACAACAACTGTGGAAATGCCTCTGTTTGACTGTATTTAAAGAGGGCTGCTATTCATCTTTAGAGACACGTATCAGTGCCCCACTGAATGTCCTCTCTCCCTCAACTGCTTGGGAATTAAAAAGGTGTTGGCTCATCATGTCTGCAGACTTTGTCACTGCAGAATAATGTCATGGAAATATAATCAACAAAGTGAGATATGTCACAACAAAGGAGCGAAAACTAAAAAAGTGTTTGTTTACATTGTTGAGTTAACACCGAATATAAAAGCTTCAGTGCTCTTTGGGACGGATTCTCCAGTTTTTTTTATTTAAAAGTATTATAATTACGATTTTGACTATGTCCCCACATTCGGTGTCAATGATGGTGATGATACTGGAGGATAAACGTGAGCTCTAACACATCTGTTCAAATTTACACAGCTTTCACATCACTTCATTGTAGGGGTCGAGTTTTTCTTTATTTATTACCTGTCTATGAATTCTACAGTGTTCAGTTGAGTCACATTCCAAATATACTGTGAAAACTCTTTTTAAACAAGTCCTGCTAGAGTCAGTCAGTTCATTTTCCAGAGAGGCACTTTGCATCAGCAGCACCATGCTCCAGTGCTCTGGGAGAGTTTATAGTCCTGAGAGTTGAACACTGGATGACTGACAGCTGTCCTTCATCACAACAGAAGCCACAGAAATCCTCCTCATCAAAAACATGACTTTGATCTGCGTCCTCATCTGGACTCTCCTCTGCTGCTGCTTCACAGGTAAAGTCCAGAGAATCAAACTCCTCTCCTCTATCAACATCTGTCCCTCTGAAATGAAGCCCACAAAACCATGAAGCTGCTTTATGTTTTTGTCTCTGTATCCTCAGAGTCCAGAGGACAGATCACAGTGACTCAGCCTGGAGCAGTGAGCTCTGCTGTGGGAGGAACTGTGAGCATCAAGTGTAGGACCAGTCAGAATGTTCATGGCAACAACCATTTAGCCTGGTACCAACAGAAAGATGGAGGAGTTCCTAAACTCCTCATTACCTATGCTAGCACTCGGCAATCAGGAATTCCAGCTCGTTTTACAGGCAGTGGATCAAACTCTGACTTCACTCTGACCATCAGTGGAGTCCAGGCTGAAGATGCAGCAGTTTATTACTGTCTGAGTTTTCACTATCCTAACAGTCAGTGGGTGTTCACACAGTGAAAAACAGTCGTACAAAAACCTCCCTCAGTCAGACTGAACAGAAACTGAAGTGACTGCTGCAGCTGGAAGATACTGCAGAGACTGATAGAGTTCACTGAGGACACACACACACACACACACACACACACACACACACACACACAGTAGTACAGGTCCTCCATCTTTTTTTCACCCAAAAAGGGTTTAATTTGTGAGAGTAAACTTGTGCACTGTAAATAGTCATTTTAAACAGTAAAATGTAAACATTGCAGCAGTTAAGGAGTGAAAGGCGATTTTTGTTGAAACACTTTCCTGGTTAAGAGCATTGCTTAGAAACTCGTCTTTGGTTTACTTTTCATTTTCTGTTTGGGATGATTGGGGAATATAAGGACCTGTTTTCTTGTTTTGGCATTGCTCACATCCAAAACAAATAAACTCCTCTATACCAAAAATGAACCTTCTTATCAACTCACACGATCTTGTTGTGCAAATAAAGTCAACCTGTTTTTATTAAGCTGTATATTTTCAAACATGAACATTGTTAAAATGATTTGGTCGATGTTTCATCTTTCACTTTGTTATTCTCCTGGTGTTTAATTTGTTCAACGGTAATGCTAAAGTTCAAAAAACAAATCCCAGAATTGTTTTCAGTTAAGCTAAGCAGTGCCTTCATGTTCTAATTATCTTTAACATTACAGGGCTCTAGAATAACTTTTTGCCTTGGTTGGACTGGTGCGCCTTTCTTTCTTAGGCGCACCCATTTTTTCAACCGCATCGCTTAACACCGCGGTTTTACATGTGCCCTTTTTTGGGGGGGAAATTGCTGTCCATACAGACGATATTGATTTGTAAATGATTAACTAAAAATCTTGTTCTTGTGCTTAAAGTGCTTTGGCACTCTTTGGCAATAAGAATGCAGAGATGGCACCGGGTGTTATGGCACACCGTCTCTCTCTCAGTTCTGCAATGTTTGTGTATTGTGTTCTTAGTGGTGTCCCTGCTAGCTTGGAAAACCCACTCCCTGTTGGTGTATAAGCGACAGACGCTTTTTAACATTCGTGACTCACTGCTGATGCTCCACAGTGTTAGCGAGTGATCTGGAGGAATCCCGCCGCCTCTGGCATCGGTGCCGGAGGAGCAGCTTCGCCGTAATCGCTGCTCTGTGCTTCCACAGGGTCTGCGCTTCCACAGGCCCCGCTGGTTTAGAAATTTATTCCCGTTAACGACAAGGAAGCAAGATGAACAGCAATTTTACTGGCTAGCAAGGGAGGCTGGACGGAACCAGGCTCTTGGAGCTAAACGCTCCTCACCTGTCTCCTAGCCAGCTTCAAATAAACAGCCTTCCTTGCAGCTTTTTATTCTGAGAACACAAACACCACTCGATGTAAAACCCCCCTATGGTCACAAAAGGTTAAAACACTGCGCGTGTGTGTGTGTATGTGAGTGTGTATGTTTGTTTGGTGGTGCGTTTGTGTGACCTCCTGCTTATCAAAAGGGTCATAAAAGCAGGAAGCTTACTAACCAAGAAAACAGAACCCTCACATAGGATGTCCCTATAATAAAACACTACAGCCTCCCCCACCAACAAACAGGCTGGAGAGGTGGTCAGAGACAAAGGAATGTCTTTGACCATGCTGCTTGAACTAAGTCTTACACATTTAAGTGACACAATGACAACATTTAACAATTTGACTCCAACAGTCCCCCTTTTTGTCAACTTTGTACTTAAATTTCCACTTATGCACCCTTGTGTTTGACAGTTCAGTATAGGCTTCATTCACACACAGCTCCTCACATCATTCACCTCCTATTGCTGCAAAAGTTCACAGTTAATACATGTACGAAACGTGCTTAGCAATTATCCTACTTCTCATTCATCTCACACACAGAAAACTACATCCTGCAAGGAAACAAATGAATGTCAACAGTCAAAAACAAGAATCAACATTCTCAAAAGAATATGCCACTACAATCCAAATGTATGCAGACATAGGCATTCAAACACATCAGTTGGTTTTTTGTTTGTCCATGTAGCTTCCAGCTATCTTCAAAGCTGTAGCCTGGTCAACACTCCTCTTTATGACCCCTTTCAAACCCCCAAATCTTCTCACTGTAGACATCCTGTGAGGTGATAGAGTCACCTGGTGAATCATCTACATTTACAACTCCTCTCCTTTCCTGTTGTCACTGCAGAAAGTTTTTTAAAGGAAATTGGATCAAGTTGTTTATGATCTTCTCCCCCCTTTTTGAGTCATGTCCACCCATGGCTCAAAACTCCAACCAACTTTAATATAAGTGTACATGATGTAAATGTAAACAAAAGAAAGCCCCTTTGCCTGTCTGTCTTTTTCTTCATAATGATAGCCATATTAGGACACATAAAGGCAATGGTTATATATCTATATATTTTAGCACAAATGACAATATAAAAAATATCAATCCTAACAATGCCCATGTGTCAAAGTAACTGAGAATAAAAAACAGAAAACGTGAAGGAGATATTCCTGGCCTGGCTTTTTATAGCAGATAATCTTAAAAATATTCTGCAATTTTGCATAATTTTAAAAAAGTTTACATTTCTTCAGTATTGAACAACAGGAAATAGGCTTTCTTGTCCGAAGTTATTTAAGTAAAAGAAAAAAAGAAAAAAAAGACTGAGGCTGACAGCGCTGTAAACAACGGTAGACTGGTGGGTAATAAGCGAAGGAATAATGCAGAAAACAGAGATTTGAGATGGGAAACTGTTCTTGAAGTACAGAGAGAGAGAGAGAGAGAGCTGTGCATGAAGTGCAATTTTTATCTTGGTGGAAACAAAACAGTAAAGTAAGAGGGAATTCATGATGATGTTTATCAGATGTGAAGCATAGTTTGTTGCTTCTTTTGCTGCTGATTCAGTCAATTTTGCTTGGAGAGAGACAAAACTTGCAGCTCAGAATCAGCGCAAAAATACGGAAGAGGATTAGGGCCACTGGAAAGAAAAAAAAAAGAATTCTGACTTTAATCTCAGAATTCTGAGAATAACACAAAGAACATACAACCAAGCTTGATGGAGACTCTGCTGACCTGCCCCGTGGTCATGCAGGCTCTCCATCAAGCTTGGTTGTATGTTCTTTGTGTGTTTGGATTAAAAAATGTTAGCTACCGCTCACCGCTCGTCTGCAAGCTTTATTTAAGTGGAAAACTTCCACAACAGGTCCCACCCCGATTATCTCTGATTGGTTTAGACCACGATAGGGACATAATGTGTGTCAGTTGTTGACCACAGGGAGAGTTTCAGAGTTGCGGAGAGTATTTTATTATTTTTATGTTTTTTTACTCGGATAGTTGGTCGTACTGGTGCGACCTGAGATTATTTTTAATCGCACTTGCGACCAAATTGGTCGCACTCTACAGCCCTGCATTACATTTAATTTTTCTAACTTAGCTTTGCTCCAGTGGTAATTAGAGTGAAAGGACTTGAAACCCAAAGTTTTACTCATCTGTGTAAAACAAATTATTCATACCACCTTTACTTAACAGGAGCTTTACTGTGATAGTTTTAATACATTCTTCTATATTTAGTATGGTTTTAATATTTTAGTATTTTAAATTATGCAGGATATATGATAAAACAATAATTTACTTGCAAAGAGTTTTAATTTCTACAAAAATACTTTCATTATGTGGAAAAAAAAGTATTTGAGATGGAATTGTTTTATTTGATCTGAGAACAAAAAGAAATTGTTTATTGTTAATTTATTTAGATCATATAAACAATATACAGGTACATTTAGCAAAGAAAATAAGAGAGAAAAAATACTATAGTAAAATAAAGTTAATACATTTCAATATTGCTTCTGTTCGCTATAATGCTAAAAACCGATAAAAAACCCTGAAAACCATACATTTCACACCCAAGCCTCAAGTCTCGCGGCCCGGTACCAAGCGGGTCACGGACCGGTACCAGTCCATGGCCTGGGGGTTCGGGACCGCTGGGTTAGATAACACTATTGGAAGGACAACGCCACCTAGGGGAATTTCACCCCCAGGAAATATAAAATCTTTTGAGAATAGGAGAAATATGTCACGGTTTGTGAGGCGAGCCGTATGGAATTGTTAGGACCCAAGATGCAGCACAACTGAGGTGAGGAAGCTTTATTGAGGGAGCGTACTCAATATAACAAAGGTGAGTGAGGTGAAAAACAGACCTGAATAAAACCTAAACTGGGAAAAACTAAGCATAGAAAACAAACCTGAAACCTAGAGACACACGCACCGAGATGCAGTGAGACATGGAGAGACTACGAGAGATGACGGAGGAGAATACACAGACGAACCAGCAACGCACATGAGAAAACACTGGGCTTAAATACACACAGGGCAATCAGGGAATGGGAAACAGGAAGGAGGCACGGCTGTGAGTAATTGGACATAACGAGACAAGGGGAGGTGAAACTGGAAACACTAAAAAATAAAGCAGGAACTCACACAGACACAGACTAAGAAACACAGACTTGACACAGGAATACACAGGCAGAAACGACTAAACACTAAACTGAGGAAGGACAGAACCAACAACCAAAGAAATAGAAAACTAGAACCAAAATACATTACAATAATAGAAAACACTGGGTCAAAAGACCCAGGATCATGACAAAATAACCATCAAAACCACACACAGGTTCAGGGATGCACACTGACGCAGGTTGGCACAAATATCTCAGTTTTATTTATAATTCTAGAAATTAAATGAAGAATAAAACAGTAGGAAAACTGAATGTAGCGCCGTTGCTGAAATTGTCATAAATTACAATAAAACAGTAATTGAACTAGGACTTAACAGCAGCTGTGGACCCAAAAGAAAATCACATGGAGAAATCACTACAGCCTGCACCCAGTGCTGTACAAAAAAAAGGAAAGTGTGAAAACGACCCACCACCTACAGTTCCAGGGCCACTGGCGCGTCCTCCGTTCACTAAAAATAAAAGCACAGGACAACACGTTAAAAGGGTAAAAGGACACCGAGCCTCAGACTCGCTACATATCACAAAAAAAATAAAATAAACTTCAACCTTTAATCACACACACAGGAATTACTTGTACTCTGCGAGTCAACCCACAGCTGGTGCTGGTTATGATTGTCACAGCCTCAATCACAGTCCCATGCAGCTCCCCGCAAACTGGGACCAAAGAGCGGAGGCAATGTCGGATTCCTAGCACCAGCACAATACACAGCGGAAGGTCGCTCTAGCCAGCCATGGAAGCGGAAGTGCAGAAAATAGTCCAGAATGGGCTAAATAAAACCAGGCAAACCAAGAAAGGTAAGCCCACCTAAAAACAAAAATCGAAAGCCCTGATGAGGCGAGACAAAACGGCAGGAGCAAAACAGTAAGACAGTACACAAAGGCAATAAACAAGACAGCAGCACCACTGAGGAGGAACCCTGAAACAGCGACTAGTTTGAGCGAATAAAAATAGTTTGACCGCAGGAACGGAGGTCCTATACTGTGCTGCTAGAAATATCTCGAGCACCTCTCTCCGTGACGGCTGGACTAAAAAGAGAGAAATGGCCGTGCTACAACGGGGCCGCAAAAATATTACTATAAATTCCGATACTCCGAGGGAATTGGAGGTCAAGCAAGAGCCTACCTGTAGCTGTCATGCGATCTGATCAACTCGCTGTATTGATCCCTAGCAGTGTGTCAGCATTTATTGCTGCATTTTGCCAAAAGCACAGGAGGAATAAACCAGAAGAAAACCGGTGTTCTGGGAATCTATCCTACCTCAAAAACCATCCTACCCGTTGTTTCTGCACATGCGCAGTGCATGCACATAACACAAACCCCAAATTTACATCATTTTTTTAACCCATTGTTAATATTTCTTATGGTTATGGTTAGGATTAGTCAAAAGTCGCTGTGAAATTATAATACAGACAGTACGATTTGCCAAATTAGGACGGTTTCTTAGAACAGCGGCTTCCCTTTATATGGACCGGCGCTGCCCTACAATCAATGTGCAGGTGGGTTCCCAATTAACCCAGTCACGTGACAGCGAAGAACGACCGCTTAAAAGAGCGAAAGAAAGAGAGAGGATGGTAAAGCAAGTGAGAGAGGGAGAGAGAGAAAGGAAGAGAGAGGCGAGTAGCCCATCTGGCTACATCTAACCCAGTGTCTGTCAGACCATGACACAAAGCCCCGCCCACTTTCAAATCCCCGCTCAGTAGTTCATGTGTTACGGGTCCCAAAGATGAAGACCACGATGACAAATATGTTACCTGTAAAAGCAGGTGAAGAGCGGAGTAAGGAAGACACGATGCGTCTCTGCTTTCCTCCAGAACGTGTCTGAGTCTGATTTATTTTACACAAATAAATGCTATATAACACTAAACATGAGCTTTCAAAATACTAATCAGTTGGTTCCTCATTCACATCAATTACATTTACTTATTTCACAACCTCAGTGAAATATACTCTCTGTAACTGGTTCAGTTTCTCAAATTCACACTTCTTTACATAACAGTTACATTCCTTTACCATATCAATAAACACATCACATTGTCTTCTACAGTGTCTTACTGGCTAAACAGTTATATTCAATAACAGCATCAGTAAATACATCACATTTGTTTCCTTCAGTAATTTACTGGCAAAATCACTATTTAGTGTATCATGAAACCCAGCTTATTTAATTAACTGTGAATGCCTCTGTTAGCTACACAGAGTTGCTCAGAGTGCTTGTGTTACACTAGCTAATCTACTCAGTCACTTTAACATAACTATTAACATTCACATCTCACAGAACTGGTTTGATCGGAACATTACAACACATTTGCACAGAGCATAGGAGCGTACTGACTCTGCTTCACGAGCGCTCTACTTAACGAGCGGGCTCGCGATGCGGCCGCACGGGACACTCCTCTGGTTTCTCCCGTGTTTACATATAAATAACTCGGGCGGACCGCCTTAACTCTCTCATTCGCGTTAACGTGGGTAACCATGGTAACAATAAACAAAGTTTTCGGTGCGAGCACCATTTACCGACCTGTAAAAGCAGGTGAAGAGCGGAGTAAGGAAGACACGATGCGTCTCTGCTTTCCTCCAGAACGTGTCTGAGGAAGCAGCGGAAGGTGGGCTCCACTTACTGCACCCCGAAACCCCGGAGCAACCACCAAAGTTCCGCCCTCACTACTTTCTAACATAAAATGAATTCCTGCTACATGGATTTTCCATCCTTTTAAAGAAACTGAAAATAAATACATATAGTAATGAAAAATGTCCCGTTACATGAGTGTTTTGCACAAAATAATATTAATGTGGTCATTCCCTCACAGGGGTGCCACACATGCGCTTTATATACTGATGTAATCTCAGCGATGTTTGTAACGCCTGTTCACTTTTGTTACATAAAAGAAAGCGGAATTTGCTGATCTTGCCTCATGCCCCAGGATATGGATGAATCTGTAAGAGTGTTTGGAAAGGGAAGCAGGAGACTGTTGTTGTAGAGTGGATTGAGTAGAAAGGAGAGTGGAGCTGTTCAGTTACAGAGTTAGTTCCTTACAAAACAAACAAGAAAAAAAGGAGAAAAAAGTTCAAATGTTCTTGTAGAGGCTAAGCCTACGCTTGAAGCCACTGAGGTTTTGTTAACGGGGGTGATGCAATGTCACTGGTAGCCTGATTTTCGTCTTGATACATGCTCAATCATCCAGTTAAGTAAATCTCCAAAAGTTGATTCTGTTCATCTGGACGTAGCGTTTTGTGGGAGAAAAGTTTTGTTACTCATCCAAGTGACTTCTTCAGTCTCAGCTGACTGCAGGTTTCCCCAAATCTTATAAACAGTACATTTACTGTCAGTCCAAGAGACAGCAGACTCCTGAGCAGAGAGAGTGTGTGCAGCAGCAGTGTGTGCAAACGGCATCAGAGAAGAAGAGAAAACCCATTATCCTGACTGACTGGATGAATAGCACTGTGTTTCACTGTGCGTGAAGGACCTTTGAGGAGACTGTCTGAGGTTGACATTTGCCATGTTTGGAGTGGAATGGCAATGAAAGAGACAGTGGGGAGTTGCACAGGACGAAGCTGATCTGCTGCTACACTGCTTTGAGTGAGAGAGGAGACCAAGTGCTAGATGGAATAGGTGAGGACACAGAGGAATGCTGTTATTTAATGTGGGACATCGAATTTGGTTAGAAACCTGGGAAAAAGAAAACTGACTGCTTAAGTGGGAAACTTGAGAAGGAGTCTGAAACACTGCAAAGAGAGACATACAAAATCACACACACAAACAGAAAATGCATTAACCATACTAACACTTACAAATACAATAAAGCTCATGAAGATTAGACACCATCTTAAGCATCTGATTCTGTTTATCGTCTTGTCCAAGTCACTTAGAGAGATGAAAAGTAATAAAGAGACCAGGGGACTAATAGTATATTAGGAAAAATGATTAAATTATAGCAGGGAAAACTTAACAGACAGGTTTTGTTATCAAATGTCGAATTTATCCACTGCTGATAACAGGTTGCAGGACAACCGTTTAACTTTTGTAAAAGGAAAAAAGATTCTGGTTTGACCAACCAGTGATCAGCCAATAAATGTAGTAGTTAATATAGTAAATTGTGAGATGTTTTCTGCTTGATTGGTGCAGCACAAGTAATTTACTGTATGAAGGAAATTCTCTTTTGTGATAATATTTTGCAAATGTATTTCTGTTGTCCTGTCAATTTAGTGGGTTATGAGCTGATATGCAAATTAGTTGATTGTTATTAGATTAGGGAAAGGTGACTGGATTATAACACAAGTGAATAGGATGTATTAGAGTCTGTTAGAGTGGAGACTCTGAAGGACAGAGTTTCCTGTTTCTGATGTATGGGTGAATCCTGCACCCAGATACACACCTCTGAATACATAAGAACAAACTTGTTTTGTGAAATACACGACGACATGTCACATGTTTCAAGATGGAAAAAAAGGAAAGCTAAATAAAATGGTCAGGTCTGTGACCTAAAGAGATGGGAATTGATAAGATTTTTACAATTCCGATTCCATTTTCGATTCTGTTTAACGATTCGATTCTTTATCGATTCTTTTTTAAAAAAAAGGAGAACACTAAGGTCGATTAGCTTAGAACTTTGTTTTATATCTTCTCTTTGAACAAGATAGAAATTTAGGAGTAACATGGCCTTACAAACCCAACAGTGAGATCTTAAGAGATCCACAGCCTACGGCTCTTCAAAGGGGTGTCACAGGGTCCCCAGGAAAAAAAAATTGTAAATGTAAAATAATAAAATAAATATTCTTAACATAACATAAATTATTCTGTAGCAATTACACAAGAATATCCAGTAATGTCCCTGCCTACAATTAAACATATTCACTTACCGAAAATCGGGGCATCTGCTGTGGCAAATGGGTGCAAGCCTTTGACCACAAACTTAGTCACTGCTTGGTGACATTCGTCTCTCCTGGCCTGAAAGGAGACGCTACCGATAGGCTGCAGTGAGAACTGCCAGCATCTGAGCCAGCCAAACTCGCGCTAACATAATATGCACTGTTAGTTGATTATTTACCTGCCGCATTAACGGGAGAGGACGTGCAAACGATACCGCTGCTGCTGGGCGAGATTCACGAGTCCGGAGCGGAATTAAAGACATGACATTCATTTAAGTTCATCGCGTGTTTTGTGAGCAAATGCTTTTGCATATTCGTAGTGTTTCCTCCCTTAAATGAAATATCTACTTTGCAAGTATTGCAAATTGCCCTGTTGTCATCCGTTCTCGTAAAGTATAACCAAACTTTTGAGCATTTGAGCCGCTTAGGCACCGTGTTTCCTGCCAGGTAAATGACTCTCCACAACGTGGTGACGTCATTCAGGGCGACTGGAATCGATAGGGGAATCGTTTGCAAAAATGCCAAACAATTCCAAGGAATTGAAACAGTGGGAACCGGTTGTCAATAAGAACCGGTTTTTCATTTCCATCCCTAGTGACCTAAATGAGTGAAAAGCACAGACCTGGGGAAGAAACTCATATCTAATAAGACAATACGGTTGTGTTGTGTGGTGTGTGGCTGATGGATGAATGTTTTGGGATTAATCTGGTTGATGATTTTTCTTTTGTTGCAAAGTTGAACCTGTCAATTAGGTTTGGTATGGTTTACCTTCCTGAGATGAGGAGCATGTGTCATGACTTAACAAGGCCTTTTTATGTCTTATTTTGATACTTTCACAGTGCACTGAAAGTTTTGTTTGATAATCTCTGTCGTCAGAGCAGATCTGCAGATTAGAAAGGAAAGCGCTATACGACACATGCCGGGAAAACCATTGCAAGTGAGCTTTTCTACATTAAAATGGGTTCTGGAGAAAGCCACTTATTTGGGACACAATCAGAAAGTGAGTCCCTGTCTAAAAGAATTCGGCAATCCAGGTAATCCAGTCTAAATTCTTCTTTTTCTTTTTAAAATGGCATCATATTGCTGACGGTGAGAAACTTAATGCGACGACAGATTCCACTATCAGCAATGAATAAATAATAAAAAAAATGGAGACCTGACAGGATTGACAGGAATTGACTGACTTGACTGACTTAATGCCAACATGTGAGGTTGCACCTCCACCCGGACATGACAAAAGGGTGGATGTATCTATGCGTGTTTCTCTGTTTTTACAGGAACAGAAATGTGCAGCAACATCGTAGGTTGCATGACTTAACCTTTTAATTGCCACTTTCTGTGTCTGTGAATTTACCAGTGTTATTCATGACCTTGTATTGCTCACAATGCAGAGATCACTGTGAGAAAGTGTGCATACACCTGCGCTGCACTAACATTTACATCACCTTTTCTACAGCAGAGGTTTAATCATGTGATTTACAGCATGACACACCATTGGTTAATGTTTTTCAACTACAGGATTACTGGTTTTTATGTGAAGGAAACTGTGTTTACAGGCTATGTGTTGGTGATCCAATTACACTGTGTTGTTGGGAAAATGTTGAAGATTACTGTGAGAATGTGTATACAATGTGAGACACATACTGTGTTGAAACCAGTGTCACTCCTTTTCAGTTACAGATGGTTAACTTTATTACTGTTAGGTTTTGTATTGTTGATTGTCATTTATGCTTAGAAATATCTACTTATATACGCTTAGAGTTTTATAATTAGTTGTAGATTGGTAGAGGTTTGATCCTTAATAGTCTGCAAACTTTGTGTGCATTCCAGAGCACTCTGGCTTTCACACCCACATCCTGGGAGCATGGGAGAGGCCGTGCCTTGTCTTATTGTTTTATGGTATAGGAGGACACTGTGGTCGCAAATTTTGAAGCCATCCTGATAACCTTCTCCCACCAACGATGTGGAGATCCAACCTCTTTAGATCCAATTAAAATCAAGACACTCAAAAAGATGATCTGTAAAAGAGTAGAATTCTTGGAACAGAGTTTAATACACTGAATCATATGAACAGCAGGAAAAATACATACAGACATTTAGCAAGAGAATTACATAGCAGAAAGCAAGCAAAGCAAAACCCCGGGGTGTACAGCCTTAAGCACAGACAGAGCCCTGGGGGTGTCCTCTGGTCCCCTAATATAGGGACCAGTATCCCCGCCCCCTGCTGCTGGGTAACTTTCCCACACGCCCAACACAGCTGCAGGGGTCAGGTAGCGGCCAAGGTCTTGGCCAAAGGCCAGTCAGGACTCCGGCTACCCCTTGCTCTGGCTTATCACAATAGGTCATGACACGGTCAAAGGTCACACATTAATCCTAATTATTAAATCTTATACAGCAAGTGGATAACATATACTACATAGGTTACATGCTTTCTCATATATTGTGGGTTCAAAGTATGTGTGTGTGTGTGTGTGTGTGTGATTATATTGTATGATATTTTATTGTGATGTGTTCAGGATCTCTGTTTCAATGTTACTGTTTTGGTTGTGCTGCATGAAAGACGTTGAGTGTGTATTAGGGAAGGTTAGTTACCGGAGCTGGAGAGTGAGTTATTCAGGCGAACTCTCAACAGCATTAACTGCCCTGTTACTGTACCACCTTAATTAACCTCGGTGAAGCAAAATGTCTTGCGCTTAAGACTCTACATGAAAGTTAAAATATATATGTTCAGTGCACTTAGATATATAGTGTATATAGTTACATAGTTATACATATCACACAAAAATCCACCACAACACCTACTGTGTATCTGGTTAAGCATAAGTGCCTTTTGTTTAGATGGGCGGCTTTGGGGAGCCTTCCTGGGGTCAGGAAGACACCCCCCCCCCTCCACACACACACACACACACAAGGTATTCTTTGTTCACATGTATACCTATATAAGATGTTATATGTTAATGAACCTATGCATATTCATGTAACCACAATAAAAGGAGTGCTATGGGGAACCTGGCTGAGAGTCTGACGGAGGTCAAGTGGGTGGAACGACACTTGGCTCCAGACAGGCCTCCCCGTGCACGGAAACATAAAGAACTTGCCTACTTGTGTCTTGCTTTGCTGTGTAATTACATTGTCTTCAACGTTCCAGCGAATCGGGTTAAGCTACAAACCTATCAATTACCTTTCACAGTACCTCTGGAACCTGTTGACCTAGGCCTGAGCTCCACGATGCTCCAAGGCTAATATTTGTTTTTCCCTAAGAGTGCTTGTGAAGGATTCAGCACAGACAGACAAGTGATGTTAGAGCAGATGTGCAATGAGTAGAGGAAATTTTTAATGTTGGGCTCATTATCTGAATCCTGTTGTGCTCATAGTGATGAAACGAGTAAGTGACATTACTTAAGGAAGGTTTCTGATTACAGTAATGTGGAATAAATACATGGGATGATTCATGATTTGGGGAAAATTAGAAAAGAAAAACTGCATATTACACTTGTCTTTGTGATGCTGAATACTTTATTACTCTTATGACCTCCAGTTGTTTGCAAGTGTGAAGGTTGATTTAACTTACAGATTTTGTTTTCCAGGCAATGATAGTGTGGATGCAGGCTCCAGGCAGAGCCAGGAGTTAGGCAAACTTAATATGCAAAAGACGCTGACGTTACTACAGCAGTAACCATAAAGCTGCGGTGGAACGAGAGCTATGCCACTGGGCTTTCCAGGGATCATCAAGAGGAGATTGTGGACAACAGAGGGGCATCTGACGGTGAGGGGAGCGTGCCAAGCTCGAATTGACAGCCCAGAGGGAATTCAAGGATGGCATCATGATTCTGTGAGCAGCACAGAAACCAGAAGCTACGGTGGTGATGGGGAATGACCGACGGCAATTTCCTATGAACATCACCTAATGCTGTGTCACTGTGTTAACCATACTTTGAAAATCTGAAGAGGGTCTTCCTTTGTGTCATTGTTGTTGTGATTTGCATCATGACCACTTCTACAAGACTGCTAAAGTGATTCAACAGGTGGGATCATAACAGCAGTAAAACAACTGGATCCAATACCCTTTCTGAGAAAGGTTTTCTGCAGAGATAAAAATGATAATAGAGGAGTCATAAGTATTCCCCCCACAGGAAGAATGCCTGAAGTGAGGTGATGAGGGTTGATAGAGGCCATAAAAAAGGGGTTCTATCATATAATCATATATGCTTAGAGGTATATAATCAATTGTATAATGATAGAGGTCTGATCCTTAGTAGACTGCAAAGACTCTGTGTGCCTTCCAGAGTGTTCTGGCATGCACACACATCCTAAGGTCATGAGAGAGGTCGTATCTTGTCTTTCTGATATATAGTATGGGAGGACACCGACTCTGTATCTGTTTAAGTATAAGAGCCTTTTGTTTAGGTGGACCGCTGGACTCCTGGCACCAGCTTTTAAGGAGGCGTTCACAGGGCCATATCTTGATACACACACACACACACACACACACACACACACACATACCTACACGTACACACAGACGGTACTCTTTGTTCACATTTATGCCTGTGTAAGATATATGTTAATGAACCTATGCACATTCATGTGACCACAATAAAGAGCTGTACTACGGGGGAGCTGACTGAGAGTAACTGGGGTTCAAGCAGCAGGAACAGCGCTTGATCTTGTCATCTCCCTCGTGCAAGAGATGACACAAAGTGTTCTGCCTGGTGCTCCATGCTTTGCTAGCTGCAGTAGAATTGTCTATGATTGTTCCAGCGATAGACAGACCTATCAGTAAGACCTGCATGTTAACATATATAAAAATAAAATCATTAAATATTATACAGCTCGACATAAAAAATGAATTTTATTTTAAATAATATAAATATAAATTTGTATTATGCATGGTGGCCTGGTGGTTAGCACTGTTGCCGCACAGCAAGAAGGTCCTGAGTTCAATTCCACCATCAGGCCGGGGTCTTTCTGTGTGGAGTTTGCATGGTCTCCCCGTGTTTGCGTGGGTTCTCCCTGGGTACTACCTGGGTAAAATCATGCAGCTTGTGGGAATAGGTTAATTGGTTAATCCAAATTGCCCATAGATGTGAATGTGCGAGTGAATGGGAGTGCGAATGGTTGTGTGTCCATGTGTGTTGGCCATGCGACAGACTGGCGACCTGTCCAGGGTGTACCCTGCCTCTCGCCCTATGACAGCTGGAATAGGCTCCAGCACCCCCCGCGACCCTGAGAAGGATAAGCGAAAGCGAATGGATGGATGGAAAAATTTGAGGCTCAAAAAACTGACTCAATGTAAAAATTCAGAAGTCATGAGGTGATTTCATGAGTAAATCATATGTGTCCATAACTGCATATACATAACATCTAAATCATATGCAGTGACATATTTGTCACATATATACAAGCCAAGATTCAAAGTTCATCCTGCACTTTAGACTCTCAGATGAAACAATCTCACCATGAGATACAGCTTCATTAGCAGATGGAGGCATCCATTTATTATTGACATGTAGGTGATAAGTATACCAGTTTCAAATATTAATGTCCTATTGGTGTGTGGGAGCCACACCACCACAAGCAAACTGCTGTGTGGGTGCCGATCGGGAGATTGTGGGAGACTGTCAGCATCAATTGTAAGACCAGTCAGAATGTTTATCATGGCAGCTATCACTATTTACACTGGTACCAACAGAAAGATGGAAACCCTCCCAGACGTCTCATTTATGCTGCTAGCTATCGAGCATCAGGGATTCCAGCTCGTTTTACAGGCAGTGGATCAAACTCTGACTTCACTCTGACCATCAGTGGAGTCCAGGCTGAAGATGCAGCAGTTTATTACTGTCAGAGTTCTCACTATCCTAACAGTCAGTATGTGTTCACACATTGAAAAGCAGTCGTACAAAAACCTCCCTCAGTCAGACTGAACAGAAACTGAACTGACTGCTGCAGCTGGAAGATACTGCAGAGACTGATACAGTTCACTGAGGACACACACACACACACACACAAACACACAAACACATGGCATGACATCTGATATGTAATCTCCACTTAGGTAACAAATCTGTACAATAAAATCATAGGAGCCTTTTATATTCTCCACCAATCAACTAAAGGCACCTTCACACTGAGATTTATATAATCACATGAATCAGCCTTTGAAAGTCAGAATGACAGAAGAGCACAGAGATTTGAAACACCAAGAACACAAGCTGCTTGGATGTAATGGGTATCATACATTTATAAATGCTGCATAAAACTGAAACAGTACTGTAGTTTTTAAAAACGAGTCTAACTCATTAAACTGACTCATATGTTATGCTGGCTGGATTTGAAATAATAAAGCTGAATCCCTATAAATCTAGACTTCTATAGCTCTCAAAACAGTCTGCATTGGTCTCATTTTATCAGAAGCTTAATAAAAATATGTAAAATGTTTTAACTGCAAATGTTAGAATTGAAACTATTATTAAATGATGAAATAGTTTACGTCTCTGAGCAGCTGTTGATTCCAATTTTCTTCTTCTCAGTTTCTTCCTCTCCAGCTGAGGGAGGTTTTTTATAGTGTTGTTTCACTGTGTGAGTGGGTAGTTGTGATGCTGCTGACAGTGATAAACTCCTGCATCTTCAGCCTGAACTCCACTGATGGTCAGAGTGAAGTCAGCTCCAGACTGACTCCCAGTGAAACGACCAGAAACTCCAGACTGATGAGAGGTAGCATCATGAATCAGCAGATTTCTGTAGATACCACCAGTGTTGGTCAAGTTACTTGAAAAAAGTAATTAGTTACTAATTACTGATTACCTCTCCAAGAAAGTAATCCCATTACTTTACTGATTACTTATTTTCAAAAGCAATTTATTACTCTATTACTTAGTTACTTTTGAAAACCATGATACACAACCTGAAAATGTAATAAAGCAATTGACCTTTCAGCCCAATCCTATTTCATCAGCATAATTCATCATATAAAATTAAATCAAATGAAAAAGTCTCTTTTAAAACTTGTTTCATTAGTTTTAATCTTTTAATTTTATGCACACAGTCTTTGACTTGAAGAAATTTGTTTAACATTTAAACCTATTTTCTGCAAATTCAAGCATATAAAATAAAATAATGTTTTGTGTTTACACTCACTCTTTCAGATAGATGCAAGTAAAACACAGCAGAAAATAAATAAAATCAATAATTCAGCAGCACTGAGTCATTCTTAAATCTACTGTCACCTGTTTAGCAGGAGTGGGACTGGTGCAGGTTTGCCCGGTGCCACAGCGATCATGTCAGTGGGAGGATCCGGGGGTTTCTCTGTGAATGTCACATTTCCGTGGCAGTGTGCTCGGTGCTTGCTCAGAAGGTTAGGGGGGTTTTTTCGCTGTAAAAAGAACTTTTCTTCCCACACAGAGTGCACAGTGGATGCTGTTTTTGTCACTCTTTACGGACTCAAACTCAAAGTAGTGTCAGTACTTCCACACTTTAAACGCTACATGCTCGTACTCTCTCCCGCACTACATATTCAGGATCCTCCTGCTCCACCAGGCCCAGGATCCTCCAGCAGCCACTAGGCCCAGGATCCTCCAGCAGCTGCTAGGCCCAGGATCCTCCTGCTCCACTAGGCCCAGGATCCTCCAGCAGCCACCAGGCCCAGGATCCTCCAGCAGCCACCAGGCCCAGGATCCTCCAGCAGCTGCTAGGCCCAGGATCCTCCTGCTCCACCAGGCCCAGGATCCTCCAGCAGCCACTAGGCCCAGGATCCTCCAGCAGCTGCTAGGCCCAGGATCCTCCTGCTCCACCAGGCCCAGGATCCTCCAGCAGCCACTAGGCCCAGGATCCTCCAGCAGCTGCTAGGCCCAGGATCCTCCTACTCCACCAGGCCCGGGATCCTCCAGCAACCGCTGGGCCCAGGCTCCTCTAGCAAGGCACCAACAAGTAAATCGACAGTGACTTCAACGGGCCATCACAAGGTAATACCAATCTCACCATTTTCAAAATGCCGCCTAAAAAAGCAAACCCAGGAGTTGAAGAGGAGTTGGAGGAGATTAGGAAATCACTTAATTTCATGTCTGATGAACTGAGCAAAGTGGCTAAACAACAAGGTATGTTACATGACCTAATGGATGAAATAAAACAACTAAAAAACTTGATAAAGGAGAAGGACAAGAAAATAGACGACTTGGAACGGCGACTCGAGGACCTTGAACAGTACACAAGAATGGATGACTTAGTCATAAGTGGACTGGAGACGCAACATCGAACCTACGCCAGAGTAACAGCTGGCGGAGGTAAAGATGGTGAAGATGCCCGGTAGAGGAGCTGCAAACGCTTGAACAGCAAGTGATAAAATTCCTTCAAACGAAGAATGTAAGTATTCAGAGCCATCATATCGCAGCATGCCACACGCTCCCCAGAAAAGACAGTAAAACAAAGCCAGCAATTATTCTTCGGTTTGTGAGTCGCAAAACAAAGATTGAGTTACTGAAACAGGGTAAGAAGCTAAAAGGGACCGTGTGTATTTAAATGAACATTTAACGAAAAAGACTGCTGAAATTGCAAGACAGGCACGCAGCCTGAGAAAACAAAATAAGATACAAGCGACATGGACGAGGAACTGCAAAGTAATGATAAGACTAAATGGCAATCCAGAAGAAGCGAAAGTTGTGATGATAAGAGAACTCAAAGACTTAGAGCAATATAAATAATCAGGAATCTACTATGGAATCTATTGGAAAAGTGACGACTGGATAATGAACAATGGGTATGGAAAATGTTTCTGGCCTTATGGCTCAAAAACAATGGGAAAAACAACAACAAAAACACATAAATGACATGTTTGGACACAGATTATAGGTTTCCATTCAGAGATATTGAAGAGGAAGACTTTGATTATGAGAAGGACTGTCAAGGAGGTTATTTTGCCACACACGCTGAGAAGATGAACTTCAAAACGTTTAACTATGCAGAGCACAACATGCATGACCCTGAAACTAACATTGATCCAGATAATTACTTCTACAATAACAATAATAGTACTTGTGAGTACTATACAGATGACCAATTTAATATGAATATTAAAATGGCAAAGGCATTGTCGGTCATACATTTCAATAGTAGAAGCCTGTATAAAAATTTTTCTAAAATTACGGAATGTTTAAGTAAGTTAAAAAGTTTAATATAATTGCAATATCAGAAACATGGCTCGATAATGAGAAAGTTAGTGAAATGGGATTGGAAGGATACGAATTATTTACAATGAACAGGGTGAATAAAAAGGAGGCGGTGTTGCTTTATATGTAGATAAAGTTTTGAAATGTAGTCTGATTGAATGTATGTCAAGCACCATAGATGACGTAATGGAATGTGTTACTATTGAAATCCATGTTGAAAAAGCTAGCAATATAATTATAAGTTGCATCTATAGGACACCAGGATCATGCCTTGAGACATTCAATGAAAAACTTGCTGCTATGTTTAGCAACCTAAATGATAAAAAGTGCAAATAATTTGTGGTGATTTTAATATAGATTTGCTAAACCCAAACGGACATCAGAAAACAACAGATTTCATCAATACAATGTATAGTAACTCCCTTTTCCTGTAATTATAAAACCAAGTAGAATAACAATTGATACAGCTACATTGATAGATAATATATTCACAAATAAAATTGACCATGAAATAGTAGGTGGACTTCTTATAACTGATATAAGCGATCATCTTCCTGTTTTTGCAATTTTTCAAAATTATTTTGGGATTAAAACTAAAAAAAGAATCAAACATTTGATATGATACGACATAGAACAACAAGAGCCATTGCTGCCCTCCAGGTGGACTTAAAGGAACACAACTGGAATGAGGTTTTTGCAAATGAAGATTCAAGTAGTGCATATGATGCATTCCTATCAACTGTAATTTCACTATATGAAAAACATTGTCCTTTAATGAAAATCACTAGAAAGCATCACAGATCAAATAAGCCATGGATCACAAAGGGGATAGAAGATGCATGTAAAATGAAAAATAATCTATATAAGAGATTCATAAAACTGAGGACAAAAGATGCTGAAATAAAGTACAAGTTATATAAAAATAGATTAGTAAATATTATAAGAACAAGTAAGAAAGAATATTACCACAAATTATTGGAGCAAAATAGAAGTAACACACAAGAAACATGGAGGATATTAAATAGCATAATCAAAAAGGGCTCAAAAAATAAGAATTATCCAGACTATTTTAAAAAGATAAAAGATATTGTGCTTGATAAAACTAAAGACATTGTAAATGAATTTAATGATTTCTTTGTAAATGTTGGCTTTAATTTAGCAAAAGAAATTCCAGAGTCAAGAAATAATAATGACCTAAATAAACATATTACTCAGAATGTGTCCTCCATGTTTATTGGTGCTGTAACTCATAGAGAAATAATTAACATTGTGAAGACATTTAAAATAAAAAGTCCACTGACTGTTTTGGTATTGACATGATGTTAGTTAAAAGTATTATAGAATATATAGTGCAACCCTTTCGCATACATTTGTAATCTGTCCTTTCGAACTGGTGTGTTTCCCTCACAAATGAAAATAGCAAAAGTTATTCCAATCCATAAAACGGAGAGAGATGTCAGTTTACCAATTACAGGCCAATATCACTACTCCCACAGTTCTCAAAAATTTTAGAAAAGTTATTTGTTAATAGACTTGATAAATATATAGAGAAGCATAATCTCCTAAGTGATAACCAATATGGCTTTAGAATGAAAAGGTCCACTTCGATGGCAGTGATGGAACTTGTAGAAGGGATATCTAATGCAATAGATAACAAGGAATATACTGTTGGTGTTTTTATAGACTTACAAAAGGCATTTGATACAATTGACCATTCTATATTAATGAATAAACTAGAGAGATATGGTATAAGAGGGATAGCATATAAGTGGATGAAAAGTTACCTGGATGACAGATATCAATATGTTGAAATCAATAATGTAAAATCTAATCAGTTGAAGGTATCTTGTGGTGTTCCTCAGGGCTCTGTGCTGGGCCCTAAATTATTCATATTATATATAAATGACATATGTAGTGTTTCCAAACTGTTAAAATGTGTATTGTTTGCTGATGATACCACTCTGTATTGCTCAGGTAAAGACCTAGAACAGCTTCTGACTACAGCGAAAAGGAGTTAAATATATTAAAAACTGGTTTGATGTAAATAAGTTATCGTTAAATATAAAGAAAACAAAATTGATTATTTTTGGCACTAGACAAATGAAAAATGTATCTAAAATCAGGGTTAATGGAATTGAAATTGAAAGAGTGTATGAAAATAAATTTCTTGGAGTGATAATTGATGATAAGCTGAGCTGGAAGTCTCATATAAATCATGTGACAACAAAAATGTCAAAGACCATTGCTATTCTCTACAAAACAAAGCATGTCCTGAACAAAAATCATTATACACACTTTATTGTTCTCTGTTGCTTCCATATATGACTTATTGTCTGGAGATATGGGGTAATGCATATAAAACAAATACTCTTCCTATTTTCAAGTTACAAAAAGAGCTATAAGAATTATAAATCAATCAAACTATATAGAACCAACTAACATTTTGTTTATTAATCTGAATACCCTAAAATTTTATGATTTAGTCGAATATAAAATGGCACAGATAATGTATAAAGCACAAAATAACTTGCTTTGCCGCAGTATTCAGAAGCTGTTTAAAGTCAGAGAGAGTCAATATGACTTAAGGGGAACAGATGTCTTTAAAACAAACAAGATAAGGACAAACATAAAGCAAAGATGTGTTTCTGTTAGAGGAGTTAACCTGTGGAATAGTTATGACAGTGATTTAAAAAGGTGTCGTTCATTTTCTTGTTTAAAAACATGTTTAAAAATAGAGTATTAGAAAATATATTAATCAAGAATGAAAAGAGCAAAAATAATAATTCTGAAACTCTTGATTGTTTTGCTGTGGAAATTTTTTTTTTTGTTTGTTTGTTTGTTTGTTTTTTGCTTTGCTTTTGTTTTTTTCTTCTTTGCTTGAGCCCTGTGTACAGGAGCTGCATGCAAAAGATTTTTGTTAAAAGGGTTGGCATAATAAGCAAATGCTTCAGCCAATACCTTTTGATTAGCCTTGGCTCATGATTTTTTGCTTTTTGGTAATCTTTATTTTGTATTCTGTATGCTAATCAATAAAATCAATCAATCAATATTATCCATTGTTGATCTGCACATGTCTGTTGCTGCCACAGACATCGGACACGCTTATGTCATTGTCATGAGACACTTTGACAAATAAAATCACGGTTTAGTAACGCAGTAACACAGCGTGCTTATGGGAAAGTAACAGTCATCTAATTACTTTTTCAATAGTAATCCCTTACTTTACTCGTTACTTTAAAAAAGTAATTGGATTACAGTAACGCGCGGTCCTGGATACCACGCAATGTCATCACTAACACCTGAGCTGGCTTTACATCTGATAGAGACAGTCTGTCCTGGAACAACAGACTGAGCTTTAGGCGTCTGAGTCAGGATGATTTCTGCTGATGAAGCTGGAAATATGAAAAACAAGTATTAATGAGACAAATCCAGCTTTAAAATGTACATCAGACAAAATTTATAGGTTTTGTTTTTTATATACTGCATGTTCATGTTGGTGTAGTTGGGTTAGTTGGTCACTCATGTTTTTTCTTGTTGACTTTGGACTTTCCATTAGGAAGGTTGTCTTTCATTTTAAAGAGATTCATAAGTTTTCTGAGGCTGTTATATTTTTCATTATTTTAACACGGATTACAGTGAAGCCATTTGACCCAGTCTGAACGTAAAATCAAAGGTCATGACCCAAATTGTACACATTAACATTTCCACTTTGGCTGCTTTTTGAGTTTCAGAGAAATCAGATAAAGAGTTGGGATTGTAATGGAATTAAACGTGATGAATGATTTTAAGAACATGGAGAATATGGCAAAGTGTATGTGTGTGTGTCTGTGTGTCCTCGGTGAACTGTCTTTGCAGTAGCTTCCAGCTGCAGCTGTCAGTTCAGTTTCTCGTTAGTCTGACTGAGAGAAGTTTTGGTACAGTCCTTTTTCACTGTGAGATCACCCATTGATTGTTAGGATAGTGGGTTTTTACAGACAAAAACATGGACGTGCCAGGGGCTCCCCGGTGTCACTGATTGTAGCCAACCTTTACATGTCTCTTTTCTTTTTTAAAGGGACAGTACCTAGCCACTAGGGATGGGTACCGGTATCCGGTGCCATTATGGCACCGGTTCTGACATAAAAGGTAGTAACCAGACCGAAAAGCGGCGCACATTTCGGTGCTTTATTTCAGCGCTTTTTTCCCCTGAGTTGTGATACACTTTAGATTCTAGCCAATCATTTTACCTTTCCAAGGATAGTAGGCGTGCCCAGGTAGGTACGTTCTTTTAGAGCAGAGTTACAGATTAAAAATGCCGAAGGCGAAGCGATCAAAAGTCTGGCTGTACTTCACAGCAAAAGATGCAAACTCAGCAGCCTGCAACAAGTGCTTTAAGCTGATACTGTGCAAAGGAGGTAACACCTCGAATCTGATGAAATGGCTGGCAACGCATAGCGGGGGTTTTTTAAGCCGAGAAATACACCGTATTTGATAGCTTGCTGCGAGACCTCACACCGACCACATCTTCTGCGGGTGTGGTGCCTGTTATCGGACCCGGAGTTAGCAACATCCCCCAAGAACTCGGAGAGGAGAGTCCTGGCCCCTAGCCCTGTCAGTGTAGCAAAAATGATGACGGATGATGATGGCAGCAGCAGCCGTTCTTCTCTGGGTCAGTAGCTTAATGTTGTTTGTGTGTAATTAACGTTGAGTACGCTAACCACATTATTAAATTAATGCGTGTAAGGTGAACTAGCAAACACCGTCGTAGTTACATGCGGCTGTCTTCTTGTTTGATGGCAGATACTCCCTTCACACAAAACAGTTAAACATGAGAGGTTTTTGGACAAAGTTTGTGTTTTTTCCATTGTTTAAGCACTGCTTCCAGCCAAGAGTGAGACCATATATGCCCTATGGCTGCAGAAAAGGCTAATATTGTTATCTTTTTACAAAAAAACAACTAAAAATGAAAGGTTTTAGGACAAGTTTGTGTTTTCCATTCTTTAAGCACGGGTTCGAGCACCGTTTAAGCACCGGCACCGTTTCAAAAGTACCGGTTTGGCACCGGTATCGGATAAAACCTGAACGATACCCATCCCTACTAGCCAACTAGGGATGTTTCTTTTTTTCTCATCTTTGAAATAAATAGCAGTTTAGAAATCAATCTCCACTACAGCATGTTCAAAATATTCAGAAACACACCTGTTAAGTCTAATTGTTGAATGTTTGTCATTATGCTTCTTAAATTTGTAAGGTCTTAGTTCAATCTATAGGATCAAGACATTCCTTTGTCCCTGACCACCTCTCCAACCACTCTGTGCTGGGGGAGGATTATTACACATCCCTTGTGAAGATTCTGTTTGATGTTTGGTAAGCTTCCTGCCCTTTGTATGGCTTCACTGTGTTATCCATGGTGAACCATACATTGGGTGTGGGGGAGACTACCCTCTTTATGACCAGGATGTTGTAGAAACAGTTGTGATCAGGAAGACACACACAGACACACACTCTCACATAACACACACACACACACACACACACACATTCTTACCTGCATACACACACACACACACACACACACACATACACACATACAGTGCCTTGTCTTTGTAACCAAGGGGGGTATACGAGGGGAGGTACTATTGTATTGTGTGAACTGTTTTCCCAATAAAAGGCAGCAGGCGGAGGCCGTCGTTGGGGTCATTTTGTGGTAGACACCGACGAGGCCTCCCTTGCAAGTAAATCAATCGATCGCTGACTGTCTTGTTTTCTTCATGATGAATAAGTCTCTAAACCAGCGGGGCTTGTGGAAACACAGACCCAACAACACCCAGATAGAAGAATAGTATTAATAACTGACTGCACACTTATTTCCACACTGTCATCCTCGTGTAGGTGAGAGGGAATGATGTCTTGCCCCCAAAACATTTTGTAGGTTTGGTGGCTCCTTAGAGTACGAGGACCTGGATGACTGAGAACCTTCACAGATCTATTTTCAAGCTGAGCTCAAAGGTCATAGCCAAGCTTTTTTCAATACACTGCTCAGCTTTCTTTATCATAATCATACACATCATGGTTTTGGCAGCTTCATTTCAGAGAAATAATTTTTTGCAAGATGAGAGATTGTTTCTCGAGACTTTCTCCAAATTTTCCTTGCTATGCAAAAAATGATGGTATTTGTTTAAGAGATATACAGTGTGTGTGTGTGTGTGTGCGCGCGTGTGTGTGTGCGTGCGTGCGTGTGTGTGTGCGTGTGTGTGCGTGCGTGCGTGCGTGCGTGTGTGTTTGTGTGCGTGCGTGTGTGTGCGTGTGTGTGCGTACGTGCGTGCGTGTGTGTGTGTGTGTGAGTGCGTGTGCGTGTGTGTGTGCGTGCGTGCGTGTGTGTGTGTGTGTGTCCTCAGTGAACTGTATCAGTCTCTGCAGTATCTTCCAGCTGCAGCAGTCACTTCAGTTTCTGTTCAGTCTGACTGAGGGAGGTTTTTGTACGACTGTTTTTCACTGTGTGAACACCCACTGACTGTTAGGATAGTGAAAACTCTGACAGTAATAAACTGCTGCATCTTCAGCCTGGACTCCACTGATGGTCAGAGTGAAGTCAGAGTTTGATCCACTGCCTGTAAAACGAGCTGGAATCCCTGATTGTCGAGTGCTAGCATAGGTAATGAGCAGTTTAGGAACTCCTCCATCTTTCTGTTGGTACCAGGCTAAAAGGTTAGAGCTATAAACATCCTGACTGGTCCTACACTTGATGCTCACAGTTCCTCCCACAGCAGAGCTCACTGCTCCAGGCTGAGTCACTGTGATCTGTCCTCTGGACTCTGAGGATACAGAGACAAAAACATAAAGCAGCTTCATGGTTTTGTGGGCTTCATTTCAGAGGGACAGATGTTGATAGAGGAGAGGAGTTTGATTCTCTGGACTTTACCTGTGAAGCAGCAGCAGAGGAGAGTCCAGATGAGGACGCAGATCAAAGTCATGTTTTTGATGAGGAGGATTTCTGTGGCTTCTGTTGTGATGAAGGACAGCTGTCAGTCATCCAGTGTTCAACTCTCAGGACTATAAACTCTCCCAGAGCACTGGAGCATGGTGCTGCTGATGCAAAGTGCCGCTCTATGGAAATGATCTGATTGACAGAAACAGGCAAGTTAGAATAGAATAGAAAGCCTTTTTTTTGTCACCATAAAGTTGTACAAAGAGATACAGAGACAATGTGACAAAGACACAAAGTTGCGGGGGGGGGCAAGTGCCAGAAACACATTATATTAGATTAATATTTCAAACATGACAAAATGCTAATCTTACAGCAGCAAAATGATTGTATCTCTACAGTTTAAACATTTCTTATGCACAGAGTGGATAGTCAAAAAAATTGAATCATCACAAATACATTATTTTATATTTATTACTTTAATTTTTTAGTCTCACTTTACTCTTATTGTCACGGTTTGCGAGGCAAGCCGCATGGTGTTATGAATGAAGGACCCAAGATTCAGGCGCAGGCTGTGATGCGAGTGAGCTTTTATTCCAACAGGTGAAAACACACAAAAAAAGTGAGGATGGCAAGGACAGAACTAAGGCTAAGTTCACACTGCAGGCGAAAGCGCATCAAATCCGACTTCTCTGACCCTATGCGCCCCATATCCGATCATGGTATGACAGTGTGAACGGCACAAATCCGATATTTTCAAATCCGATCTGGGTCACTTTCGTATGTGGTACTGAATCTGATACATGTCCGATGTTTTAGAAAGCGACTGCTGTTTGAACGGTCATGTCGCATTAAATCCGTCTTTTACGTCACTGACACGAGACAGACGCCAATTATCAGCTCCGGAGAAGACATCGTGAACTCTTCCAGGCCAATAAGTGTAGATGTTAGTGAAACTGTTGGGAAGACAACGTGAACATTTTATTTGTACTGTATAATCTGCAGATTCTGACAGAAATCTGCAACTATCCTTTGAAGCACCGCCTCTCTAAAACTGCAATAAGGATCATTATTAGGTTATTTACATTATTATGTAAATAACAGAATAATTTAAAGCAAAAATTGGGAAACATAAAGTCCGAAGTCTTTATATTAAGGGCCATCAGTCAAACAATACTGTTTGCTCTGGGTCTAAACAGAGCGCGTTGTGTGTGACATCTTCTTTTGTGCATGCGGGCTTTCAGCGTTCACACTAGAGAGCACTTGCTGTCGCATTTTATTTGTAGTGTGAACAAGCAGACAAAAAAATCGGATTTGATCAAAAAATCGGAATTGAGCATTAAGAGCTGCAGTGTGAACGTAGCCTAAGAAAGCCTAAACTGGGAAAAATCTAACAAACAAAACTCAAAACCATACTTGCAGGATAACAGACAGGAAGAACCACAGGGCGTGATGGGGAGAGAAATACGGACGTATCGACGATGAGTACTGGAGAACACACACTAATATACACAAAGGGAAATGAGGAAACAGCACAGAGGAGGGAGACACAGCTGAACCTAATAAGCAAGTCGAGACAGGGAGGACACAAAACTGAACACACTGACATAAGACACAGACCTTCACAATAAAACAGGAAACTCAACACACGTGCAAAGACACAGATTAAGAGACACAGGCTTTACACTGAGACCTGACTGAACTGGAGCAGAGGGAGCATGGGAACCAAACTAGGAACTAGAAATCATAGCAAAAGACATAACCAGAATAACCTAAAGCATAAGATAATAATAATTAACACAAAACACTGGGTCACATGACCCAGGACCAGGACACTTATAGCACTAGAATTAAATAATAAGGGAAGGATTCTGGATCAGCATCATGATGAAAACTTGTGGCCGTAGTATATACAGTATTCTGGAGAAGGTATAAAATGTCACCGTATGTGTGTGTGTGTGTGTGTTTTATGTGTATGGATTTTTTAAATTATTACTCATCATATATTACTGTCTATTAAACCTGATTTTTTCATCCCCATGATAGAACAGAGAAAACCCGACTCAGGAGTGGTCAAAACATTTATAATTCTTTATTCAATCATCTTCCGGAAGAGAGAGACCCCACACAGCCCAAAGGCCAGTTGCAAAATCTCTAGCTTAGAAGCCAAAAATATGTCTCATATAGGTGTTATTTTGGTCCTTTACACCTCACACATAGTTTCGATAAAAACAACTCCTTCTGTGTTACTAGTTCCGCTTTTTCTGTCTGGTTTCCTGTATTTTATTAATATGCCTCTGCAGCTCTGCGCTAAACTACCTGTTTCGTAACTTCCCCTTACTGAAGCCTTGGTTGCTAAGGCGACCTGTCATGCTCTGACCTAATTCTCTCTCACAGTTGGCCTTGCTTTATAAAAGACTTTATTAAAAAGTACATAAAACAATATAATCAGAAAATAAGCACTAATAACATATATTTATTCTGCAACATGTCCAAACTTTCAATTCAATTCAATTCAATTCAATTTTATTTATATAGCGCCAAATCACAACAAAAGTCGCCTCAAGGCACTTTATATTGTACAGTAGATAGCACAATAATAAATACAGAGAAAAACCCAACAATCATATGACCCCTATGAGCAAGCACTTTGGCGACAGTGGGAAGGAAAAACTCCCTTTAACAGGAAGAAACCTCCGGCAGAACCAGGCTCAGGGAGGGCGGCCATCTGCTGCGACCGGTTGGGGTGAAAGAAGGAAAACAGGATGAAAGACATGCTGTGGAAGAGAGACAGAGATTAATAACAGATATGATTCGATGCAGAGAGGTCTATTAGCACATAGTGAGTGAGAAAGGTGACTGGAAGGAAAAACTCAATGCATCATGGGAATCCCCGGCAGCCTCACGTCTATTGCAGCATAACTAAGGGAGGATTCAGGGTCACCTGGTCCAGCCCTAACTATATGCTTTAGCAAAAGGAAAGTTTTAAGCCTAATCTTGAAAGTAGAGATAGTGTCTGTCTCCGAATCCAAACTGGAAGTTGGTTCCACAGAAGAGGGGCCTGAAAACTGAAGGCTCTGCCTCCCATTCTACTTTTAAATACTCTAGGAACAACAAGTAGGCCTGCAGTGCAAGAGCGAAGTGCTCTAATAGGGTGATATGGTACTACAAGGTCATTAAGATAAGATGGGGCCTGATTATTTAAGACCTTGTATGTGAGGAGCAGGATTTTGAATTCAATTCTGGATTTAACAGGAAGCCAATGAAGGAAGCCAAAACAGGAGAAATATGCTCTCTCTTTCTAGTCCCTGTCAGTACTCTTGCTGCAGCATTTTGGATTAGCTGAAGGCTTCTCAGCGAGTTTTTAGGACTTCCTGATAATAGTGAATTACAGTAGTCCAGCCTGGAAGTAATGAAGGCATGAACTAGTTTTTCAGCATCACTCTGAGACAGGATATTTCTAACTTTACAGATGTTGCGCAAATGGAAAGCAGTCTTACATATTTGTTTAATATGTGCATTGAAGGACATGTCCTGGTCAAAAATGACTCAAGGTTTCTCACAGTGTTACTGGAGGCCAAGGTAATGCCATCCAGAGTAAGAATCTGCTTAGATACCATATTTCTAAGATTTTCAGGGCCGAGTACAATAACCTCAGTTTTATCTGAATTAAGAAGCAGAAAGTTAGCGGCCATCCAGGTCTTTATGTCTTTAAGACATTCCTGCAGTTTAACTAATTGGTGTGTGTTACCTGGCTTCATGGATAGATAGAGCTGCGTGTCATCTGCATAGCAGTGAAAATTTATGCTATGTCTTCTAATGATGTTGCCTAGGGAAGCATGTATAATGTAAATAGAATTGGTCCTAGCACTGAACCCTGTGGAACACCATAATTGACCTTAGTGTCTGAAGAGGACTCTCCATTTACATGTACAAACTGGAGTCTATTAGATAGATATGATACAAACCACTGCAGTGCAGTACCTGTAATACCTACAGCATGTTCTAATCGCTCTAATAGGATATTATGGTCAACAGTATCGAACGCAGCACTGAGGTCTAGCAGGACAAGCACAGAGATGAGTCCACTGTCAGAGGCCATAAGAAGATCATTTGTAACCTTCACTAAAGCTGTTTCTGTGCTGTGATGAGCTCTGAAACCTGACTGAAACGCTTCAAATAAGCCATTCCTCTGCAGATGATCAGTTAGCTGTTTGACAACTACTCTTTCAAGGATTTTTGATATGAAAGGAAGGTTGGAGATTGGCCTATAATTAGCTAAGACAGCTGGGTCTAGAGATGGCTTTTTAAGTAAAGGTTTAACTACAGCCACCTTGAAGGCCTGTGGTACATAGCCGATTATTAGAGATAGGTTGATCATATTTAAGATCGAAGAATTAATTAATGGCAGGACTTCTTTGAGCAGTTTTGTAGGAATGGGGTCTAAAAGACACGTTGATGGTTTGGAGGAATTAATTATTGAAGTTAACTCAGAAAGATCAATTGGAGAAAAAGAGTCTAACTTAACATCGATGGTACTAAAAGTAGCTGTAGATAATATTACATCTGTGGGATGATTATTGGTAATTTTTCTCTAATGATAAAAATTTTATTTGTGAAGAAGTTCATGAAGTCATTACTAGTTAACGTTAAAGGGATTGTTGGCTCAGTAGAGCTCTGACTGTTTGTCAGCCTGGCTACAGTGCTGAAGAGAAACCTGGGGTTGTTCTTATTTTCTTCAATCAGTGACGAATAGTAAGATGTTCTGGCTTTGCGGAGGGCTTTCTTATAAAGCAGCAAACTATTTCTCCAGGCTAAATGATGATCCTCTAAATTTGTGACACGCCATTTCCTCTCCAGCTTACGAGTTATCTGCTTTAGGCTACGTGTTTGAGAATTATACCACGGAGTCAGGGACTTTGGATTTGAGGCCTTAGTTTTCACAGGAGCTACAGTATCCAGAGTCGTACGTAGTGAGGAGGTAAAATTATTAACAAGATAATCGACCTCTGTTGGAGTAGCGTTCAGATAGCTGCTCTGCTCTATGTTGGTACAGGGCATTGAAGATGATAACAGTGGGTGGATTATATTCTTAAACTTAGTTACAGCACTTTCAGAAAGACATCTACTTTGATAAAGTCTACTCTCCACTGCTGTGTAATCAATTATTGTAAATGTAAATGTTATCAGGAAATGATCAGACAGCAGAGGGTTTTCAGGAAACACTGTTAAATATTCAGTTTCTATGCCATATGTTAAAACAAGATCTAGAGTGTGATTAAAGTGGTGGGTGGGTTCTTTTACATTTTGAGAGAAGCCAATTGAGTCTAATAACAGATTAAATGCGATGTTGAGGCTGTCATTTTTAGCATCTACATGGATGTTAAAATCACCCACAATAATTATTTTATCTGAGCTGAGCACTAAATCAGATAAAAGTCTGAGAAATCAGAGAGAAACTCTGTGTAAGGCCCAGGTGGACGATATAGATGATAACAAGTAAGACTGGTTTCTGAGTTTTACAGCTGGGGTGGACGAGGCTAAGCATCAGGCTTTCAAATGAATTAAAAGTCTGTCTTGGTTTTTCGTTAATTAATAGGCTGGTGTGAAAAATTGCTGCCACACCGCCCCTCGGCCTGTGCTTGAGATTTCTGGTAGTTAGAATGACTCGGGGGTGTTGATTCATTTAAACTAACATAATCATCCTGCTGCAACCAGGTTTCTGTAAGGCAGAGTAAATCGATTTGTTTATCAATTATTAAGTCATGTACTAACAGAGACTTGGAGGAGAGAGACCTAATATTTAATAATCCACATTTCACTGTTTTACTCTTTGGTTCAGATGTGGATACTGTATTGTTCTTTCTTTGTGATTTTTATGTTTAAGTTGTTTATTGCTGGTTTTAGTTTGTTTTTGTCTTTTGGGAGCTGACACAGTCTCAATGGAGATGGGTTTTTGGGGGTAGCAGGAGGAGAGAAGCTGCAGAGAGGCGTGTAAGACTGCAACTCTGCTTCCTGGTCCCAACTCTGGATAGTCATATTTTGGGGGTTTAATGAATTTGTCCATATTTCTAGAAATGAGAGCTGCTCCATCCAAAGTGGGATGGATGCCGTCTCTCCTAACAAGACCAGGTGTCCTCCAGAAGGTTTGCCAATTATCTATGAAGCCCACATCGTTTCTGGGACACCACTCAGACAGCCAGCAATTTAAGGAGAACATGCGGCTAAACATGTCACTCCTGGTCTGATTGGGGAGGGGACCAGAGAAAACTACAAACATGTCTTGTAAGGACGTGAGGAGGAAACAGTGACAAAGGGAGCTGTGTAAGGCTGTTAAAGGCAATAGATTCCTCAGCAGCTGGATTAAAAAGAGCACAGGTAACAATAACACCTGTACCAGTTGTTGCAAGCAGAGGTGCTCAAGTATATAAACAATAATAAACACAATGTTTTGGTTCTATAACATTTTTCTATCATTACTTTATTTTGGATTAGGTGCATGAGCTTTTAACTTTGGATAATTAAATAATAGATTAATGAAATACCAGAGTGTGCCCTGTTCTGAGATGTACAGCAAGTGGAGAGTGACAGATGAGATGAGGAGATGGAAGAGTGACTCACAGGCAGAGCCGAGTTTATTTCCCGCAGTTTTGCTGTTTAATGCTTCCAAGCGCTGTCACCAATCTTTGCATTTTAATATCATCTCATAACACTTCTTTAATCAGCTACCATCTCTCCTGTGGACTTTTTAATGTCTACAGTCTCAAAGCAACACAGGCCTGCTCTCCATCACTATCTGCAGCAGGAGCAGCAGCAACCCCTCAACAGCAACAGTGTTGTTGTTATTCAGCCTGGTTCTATGTGCCCCTTTTTAACTTTGAGCACCCGTCCCTTCAAACATCTCTGCACGGCCCTGCTCAGAATCATTCATCTGTTTTAGGTTGACATTTTATATGTTTTGTAGAATAACAGGACAACCTGTGAGACTGGAAAGACTTGAGTTTCATGCTCTGTTTTGTGACGTAGTGTGTAATGCTCAGCAGTATTATCATTTTAGCTGGTTCTGTGCATGATCTGAAGACACTAAGTGTTTGTGAGAGAACATAAAACTGTTTTGATGCATTTGTGAGGTTTGACCTGATGAGTTTTTTTCTTTTTTTCTTTTATAATTCAAGTATTTATTAGATTTTGCATTTTATAACAGCAAATACAAAGATGCAGCAACCAAAAGCAAGAAGCAAACAAACAAAAACAAACAAACAAAAAATAAATAAATAAATAAATTAAAACAAACAAACAAACAAAACAAAACAAAAACAGTGAGGTTTTAACATATGTTGTATTAAGCTCAAATGTCCAAGTCAGGTAGACATGTAGGTGCAAAAATTGTCCCACTGTTCCACCGCAGCTTCCGTCACATGATGTATTTTTCCCAGCATCTTTTCGCATGCAACATTCCCAATCATTCTGTCTTTCCACATTTTAAGCGTTGGAGTATTGGAGTCCTTCCAGTGTTCCAAAATGACACAGGCACATGTTACCAATGCAGTACTTAACACTCTAAACTGGTGTTTATTTAACTGCGGCACCTCTCCTTTGTCTCCTAGTAAACATAATTTAGGTGATCTGGGCAGGTTACAAAGTGTCCAATCCTGCAAATAATTCAGTACAGTGTTCCAAACTGGAAAAACCAGCGGGCATTCCCAGAGGGCATGTATCAGAGTACCTTTGGCTTGTTGGCATTTCCAACACAAGTCATCTCTACCAGTCCCCATTCTATACAGCCTTGAAGGAGTATAATAGTATCTGTTAAGAATTTTGTATTGAATAAATTTCCCCCTGGCTTCCCTAATGTATAATCCATTGTTCGACAATATAGAATCCCATGTACCTTCATCCATTGTATGCCCTAGATCCCTTTCCCATGCTTTTTTCAGGCTCTTATTTATATTATTTTTAATCCATGGGCAAATATTATACCATTTCGCAGCTGTGCACAGAAATGGGGGTAGTAGCATAAAATTCTCTATCGGGTTACTTTCACATGTTATTGTAACTCCTCCTTTTAAACAGTTTCTTATTTGCAAATACTTCCAGAAATGACTGTTACCCTCTAAACAAAACTTATTTTTAATATCCTCATACGACATGAAAACACCCCCTTCAAATAGGTCACTAACAGTTCTGATACCTCTTCTCAGCCATTGTGTCCAGTAAACAGTCTGCTTACCAAATTTAATTTTAGGATTATACCACAAGGGGGCATACTTCTGTACATATGGCACAAGTTTATATTTCTTATGCACCTCCAACCATACCATTTTCGAAAATTTCAAAATAGGGTTTTGCGTCTTACCGTGATTATTCACTTTTTGTGATAAAATATCAATTGGTGTGAATGGAGATGCAAGCTCTTGTTCTATTAAAATCCAATCTATATTGTTTTTCTCTGCCCAATGTTTGCCTAATCTAGCCATTTCAAAAGAGATGCTATAATACTCTATATTGGGCAGGGCTAGCCCCCCTTCTTTCTTAGGTTGGGACAGTTGATTTATGTTAATACGGGGTTTACCACCCTTCCAAAGAAAATCTTTTATCATATTATTGTAGCTTTGCAACATCCGTCGCGGGATACACATAGGCAGCACTCCTGTATAATAGTTGATGAGTGGTGCCACAACCATTTTAACTGTGTTCACTTTTCCCCACAATGTCAAATTTAGTTTACTCCATTTACCCAAGTTTTTACTAATCTTGTTTAATAATTTTCCCATACTGTTAGCCATAATATCCTCAATATTGGGGTTCAATTCAATTCCAAGATATTTCATTCCCTTGTCCACCCACTTAAAGTTAAAGCCCGATATTAAGTTATGACTGCAAGCCTGGGAAACTGGCATCGCCTCTGATTTATGCCAGTTAATTTTGTACCCCGAAAACATTGAGTATGTATTAATCACCTCTAATAGTTTTGTGATAGAATTAGTTGGGTCTTGGTTTAATACCAGCACATCATCTGCATACAGGAATAATTTGTGTTCCCTGCCTCCCCCAAATACACCTTTAATCTCTGCATTTTCTCTGATTTGAATAGCTTAATGGCTCTAAAAATATTATAAATAGCAATGGGCTTAAATTGCATCCTTGACGTGTTGATCTGGAAATACTAAAAAAAGGAGAAAGTACCCCATTTGTAAATACAGCTGCTTCTGGACCAGAGTACATAGTTCTAATCCATCTGCAAAAGTTGTCACCTATTCCAAACTTTTCCAGGGCTGTGAACAGAAAGTTCCACTCCACCCTATCAAAAGCTTTCTGTGCATCTAAAGATATAGCCAATACAGGATTTGTGTTATTTCTATTCAGCCACAGCAGGTGTAGTAATCTCCTCATATTATCAGAAGCAGATCTATTCTTGATAAACCCTACTTGAGCTTGATGAATAATTTGTGGTATTACAACCTCCAGCCTTGTTGCTAAAACTTTGGATAGAATTTTGCAATCCACATTGATTAAACTTATCGGTCTGTAATTACCTGGATCAGTTAAATCCTTGTCGCCTTTTGGAATTAGTGATATTACTGCCTGATTAAAACCTGCAGGGAGTTGTCTAAATTCAAAGGCTTCATGTAATACTTCAGTTAGAAAAGGACATAGCAAATCTATAAATTTATGGTAAAATTCTGCTGGGAATCCATCTATTCCTGGTGACTTCCCAGCTTTCATTGCACGGATAGCTTCTTTTACTTCTACCTCAGTTAGTGGAGTTTCCAATTTGTCCCTACCCTCTTGTGAGATTTTTGGTTTTTTCATTTTATCAAAGTATGTACTCAGCAGATCCATACTTACTTTGTTATCGGACGTGTATAAATCTTGATAAAATATTTTAAAAATTGTGTTGATCTCTGAAGAAGATGTAACTAATTTATCATCCTTTTTAACTGCCGTAATAACATTCTGATTGTCCATTTGCTTAAGTTGTCTGGCTAATAGCCTGCCTGTCTTCTCACCATTCTCATAGAAATTAGTTTTAAGACGAAAGAGGGCATACTCTGCTTTTTTGTTATAAATTTCATGAAGATCATATTTAAGCTGGCAAATCTCTTTAAATTTATTATCATCAAATTTTCCTGCTAATTGTTTTTCCAATTTACTTATATTTTCCTCCAAAGTTTTTATCTTTTCCTTATTTTCTCTATTTTTCTTAGAACTATAGCCTATGCACTTTCCACGAATAAATGCCTTCAAAGCATCCCATACAATGGCCAGCCTGTCCGTAGATCCAACATTCACCTCTAAAAAATATCTTATATCCTCTTTTAGGGTTGATACAAATTTTTCGTCCTGCAATATGCTTGAGTTTAGTCTCCACCTACCCGTTCTGTTCTTTTCGACATTTAGATTTATGTGCAATTCTACTGGTGCGTGATCCGTTAAAGCAATTACACCGATGTCACAGTTTACTACTAAATTGACACATGATTTAGAAAACAAAAAATAATCTATTCGGGAATATGTCTTATGCGAATGAGAGTAAAAGGTGTATTCTCTTTCCATAGGGTGAAACAGCCTCCAAATATCTACCACACTGAGATCTTCTTTTAAAGCATCTATCGCTGTCCCAGTTCTAGTACTTGAAGTTGCATTAATGGCACTTCTATCAATATATTCATCCATCACATTATTAAAGTCTCCACCTAACAAGATCTGACCCTTCATGCTCCCTAGCATCTTGTTAACCTCATCCATAAAATTAGGTTCATCCCTGTTTGGGGCGTAAATATTGCACAGAACAACCTGAACTCCATTTTTTTTTTTTTTTTTTTTTTTTTAGCTCTTAATTTACCGGTCGATCTACGTCCCGACCCTCACCTATGGCCACGAGCTGTGGGTAGTGACCGAAAGAACGAGATCGCGGATACAAGCGGCAGAAATGAGCTTCCTCCGAAGGGTGGCTGGCCTCTCCCTTAGAGATAGGGTGAGAGGTTCGGCCATCCGGGAGGGGCTCAGAGTAGAGCCGCTGCTCCTCCACATCGAAAGGAGCCAGCTGAGGTGGTTCGGGCATCTGACAAGGATGCCTCCTGGGCGCCTCCTGGGTGAGGTGTTCGGGCATGTCCCACGGGAGGAGGCCCAGGGCAGACCCAGGACACGCTGGAGAGATTATATCTCTCGGCTGGCCTGGGAACGCCTTGGTGTTCCCCCGGATAAGCTGGAGGAGGTGGCTGGGGAGAGGGAGGTCTGGGCTTCTCTGCTTAGGCTGCTGCCCCCGCGACCCGACCTCGGATAAAGCGGATGAAGATGGATGGATGGATAGTGGAACATAATTATATTTATTTGCCAAACAGCTTTCCTTACAACATAATTCACATGTCAAGCTTCTTCACAGCACAATCAACCCTGTCTAATCACATTTTTCCACTAACAGGTATGTTTTTAAATCCCAACCGTCCACGACAGTATACAATACATCAATTATCAATCAAGTATTTACTTTTACCCCCTGTACGTTTTTACTTTTACTTGAGTAAAAAACGTTGCTTCAGTACTTAAACTTTTACTGGAGTAATTTTTAACGCAAGTATATGCACTAATACAGCACTTAAGTAAGAAATGTCTGTACTTTTGCCACTTCTGATAATTTGTCAGCATTGTGTTTATGAATCAGATGAATGCACACTGGCCATGAAACTCTTTACTGCTATATTAAACATTTTATTTTTGCTCTGTCTTTAAGGAAATGTGTGGATCTACTCCGTCTATGAACCCAACTACAATAAGACAGTAAGCATGGATACGTACTGCAACAAGACGCTCTTCCTGTTTAGGGATAGGTTTATGGTTTTGAACAAAAACAGGGGTTGTGAGGGGATTTCCAGCAATCATTGTCCCTGCTTTCTATTGTTTTGTTGAACATAAAAGTTAAAACGTCCAAAACAATTAAAAAAAAATGCTTTGTAGTTTTTATTTCGGGTAATATCATTGTTACACAAACAATTTTCTGAGTAAATGGCCCAATGTATGATTAAGTCAGTGAATCCTCATGGCCAATCCTCTCAATAAGACCCTGTATCCTCAGGATTTTCTATGAGTCTGTTGTGGCCAGTGCGATCCTCTATCTATGCTGTTGCATGCTGGGAGAGCAGGCTGAGGGTCGCAGATGCCGACAGACGCGATAAACTGATTCGTAAGGCCAGTAATGTTGTGGGGATGGAGCTGGACTCCCTTAAGGTGGTGGCGGAGAGGCGGATGATGTTTTCTATCTTTGTTAATGTTTGTTTATAATGGAGCACTGACAGTTAAAGACATCCTGAGCTTGTCTCACAGCTTCTTTTGCGTCTCTGTAGGTTTCATTTCTAAGTAGCCACGATGCCAGAGAGCGATAGACCTCAATACACTTGGATGTCTCGATTTATAAGTAAGAAAGTGATTTTGAACAGTTTTGCACACATCTGCAATGTAATGATGTAATGATGTAATTTTGCAACTGAAACCATATCTGCCTTCCTTCAGGGTGTATCTATGGGATTTTCCTCCTCATGTTTATTGTTCAGGGGATAGTTGGTAAGTGAGAGAGGTGCTATATTCAGACTGAATTTATTTAAATTCATTTTATGTGTTGAAAGCAAAATTTGAAAAATCAAGTAACATGAACTGTGTAACAACAACTTGACGGTCGTCTTTGTTTACATACTTGTGCTCTGTAGGATGCATGTACATTAATGACTGTCCCGGAAAGCCCTCCCTCCCTTTCTTTATGGTTTCCTGTGGATTCATACCTGTCTTCTGGGCATTGAGCTGGTGTAAGAATGGATGCAGGATTTTCTGCTACTGTCTGATCTACGTGATCTATGTGATCTGGTTCTTCGTCCGTAAGTTTGAAGTTCTATTTAGCTTCTTAACCATAAAGGTTGCTGTTATAATACACAGCCTGCACAGCAGTAAAATACCTGATGTGATTGGCGACATGGTGGTGAAAAACTCAATGGCTGTGTCCCAATTCAGGGTATGCACGCTTGAAGTACGCACACTACGCGTACTACGTACGGTGCGTACTACAAGTACGGGAAGTGCGGAAGTGAGAGGCTTGTGAAATGGGACGGTCTAGCCTTCGTCGCGCTGTTCAGGTTGCCTAGCAACCATGATACTAACCGCGAGAAACGTTTCATACAGCTTTGTGTGACAGAAATGAAGGAGAAAAAATGTTTTGTTGTTCATTCATTTTTGTCATGACATCACTTTGATTAGTTGAGACCACAGGACTGTAAAACATGATAGTTGGGCTTCATTTCTGTACTGAACAGTCATTTAAGATTAGTTAGTAAATAATAATTAGCTAATGTTGTTCATGAGACTAAAGTCATCTCACTGTGGTAATGTTAATATAATATGGACAATATTATATGTATTGTCATATATATATATATAAATATGTGTGTGTGTGTGTGTGTGTACATATGAGCTTGAACTCTGGGTCAAAGATTCAAGTTGCAGTTATTTATATTTCCTATCACCTTAAATCTTCACTCAAAGACAAGTATCCCTGACAGTGTATATACAGATGTATTATATATAAGAGACAAACATTGTTCTTTTAATATGTTGGCATTACTAAATTTGGCTCAATGCTTATATATGTGTGTGAAAAGAAAATGTACGAGCTGTGAAAACTGTTTCTGATAGAATGAAGAGTAGACTTATATATTGAATATTCCTTTATTGGGTGAGAAAATCAGACCATGTCATAACTGCTTTAAGTCATACAGAATAGATATCAGAGCCTTAAACAGGCTGACTTCTGCTAAATGGGTCAAACTGGGCAGAAAGTATACAAACACATAACATCCTTATAGAATATGATGTAACACTATAGATCAACTTACCTCAGAATATATATAGCATATAAACAATTACAGCAATATGATGCAACAAACACAGCAGTGCTACTAATCCAAAATACTCAAAGCTTCATAGAACTGAAACAAACATTTATTTTTAGCTCCATTCTGCTGCTGATACATACTTTAGGTTTCTGAATATTAAACTTGTTGCTGCCTTTCATAGTGTGTAACTTGAAGGCCCTGAGTACTTTCTCCCACACTGAAAACACTGGGATGATAACATTATTTGAACATTACCTAATAAGACTGATTCAGGACAGATAATTAGTTATTTTAGAGACAGAGGATCAACTGAGAGGCTGCAACAAGCAGAATATAAAATGAATCAGCTTTATTTAAAAGTGTTAATGATGTAAATCAACTTCAGTGGAGTCTAAGAATAAAAATCTTGAGCTGGAAGTGAGCTTTATAGGTTCCCACTAATGAATGACATCAGAAATCAGGATTTTATTTTTGTGAGGTTTAATAAAATCAAATGTATTTGTTTAAAAATTAAACTAGGTCAGATTTTTTGTAAATAATTAGCCACTCTAGAGTTTATTTTCTCAACAAATAATCAACTTGTTGTTTTCTTCTGCTTTCAAGTGCCTGAAATTCAGTTGTGCAACTTTTAAACACAATAGAAATAAATAATAACCTGGCTGTGAGTTCAATCACAGCCAGGTTATTTATATTTATATTGAGGTTTACTTTTTTTTTTTTTTTTTTTGTGCCTGTCCCTTTTGGTTCTTTAGCAGTCAGAATTGTTGTCTGAAGACCAACAAGGATACCCAATGGATTTATTTTGCGAAATGGATCATCATGGCATTGCCGCATTGGTCCATTTGATCGACCTTTGTTTTTATTATTTATTTTATTTTATTTTCAGTTGTTACAGATGGGACAGACATGAGTAAGGGATAGGAAAGGGAGAAAGAAAGAGGAAGGAAAAGAAAAACAGAAGGGGAGAGGGACAGCCTGAACTCCATTAATGAGAGCCTGCAGAGCCAACACTCGCCCGTCTTCATCCCGGCTTTCCTTCAATAATACAAAGTTTAGTCTTTTATTAATAAGTATCATGACACCACAACTCTTGCTTGATCTTGAGTTATGAAATACTTTCCCAACCCAATCCCTTTTTAATTTCAATGCTTCATTTTCATTCGCAAAATGCGTCTCCTGGATGTATGCAATATCAGCATTATGAGACTTGAGATAGCTAAGCACTTTTTTTCTTTTGGCTGGTGTGCCACAGCCATTTATATTCCATGACACGATATTAACATCCACATTCCCCATGACTATACCATGTTAAGGTATCTATAAGCCTTATATCTTCCAACCCATAACCATTTAACCTGTGCTGATAACCCTGCTTGAACCAGAACATAAGTTTAAACAAGAACAGTACCTCACCTATAGAATCTCTACCAAAAAATAAAAAAAAATAAAAAACATCGAACGTAACAAAAGAAATAGCGCCGTCCAAAAAAGGAACATGACAGCGCAAAAGCCCCGTGGGCAAAACCGTCTCTGGTCCGTGATGGTCCCATGGGCAGTGAACTGCTGTCCTCCTGCTGTCCCGGCGACACCCCAGGGAGCCCACCCCCGTCTTATGAAATTATTAACGATGCGCTCCCAAGCACGTAATTTAGCTTACTAACCCCTTACTCCACCACTTCCTGAAAGTTCTCACGCATGAATTTCTCTGCCTCCTCAACGCTGTCAAAGCTCTTCTGCTGGCCTTTTCATGTTAATCGAAGTTTTGCTGGATGTGCCAGGGTGTGCTTTATCTGATGCTGCCATAGCTTCTTCATTACTGGGGAGAAAAGCTTCCTCTGCGCCGCTCGCTCCGCGGTCATATCTTCATAAAATGACAAGCGACAGTTCTCCCACAGTATTCCTTTCTTCTGCTTAGTGGTCATGATAACTTTTTGTCGTGCAGTGTAACGGAGAAATCTCACCAGCACGATTCGAGGTGGCTGACCATGTCCCAGGCGTGGTCTCGTACTTCTGTGGCATCTTTCCAGCTCATATTCCTCCCCTCGTAGACCTAGGCCATCTGCGAGTATCTTCATCACATAATCATTTATGCTGCCACCACTTTCCAGACCCTCTTCCAGACCGATAAGCCCAACATTCTTTCTGCGGTTTCTGTTTTCCTGGTCGTCTACTCGGGCCCAAAGTTGTTCAAGCTTTTTAGCGTGTTTGCCATTATCTTCTGTTATGCTCCTCATTTTGTCTTCCACATCTGAAATGCGGCCCTCAGCTTCGGTCATCCGTATTTGGATTGCACTTATAGCGTTTTTAAATTCCACCATATCTGAGTTGATGTGAGATATATCGGCCGCAACACTAGTTAGGATAGTTCCAAGCTTAGTCATTTCGGCAAACAGGCCGCTTATATCCATCTTTGGCCCTTCTTCTTGGCTAGCAGGGCTAACCTTGGCACTGCTAGCATTACTTTCCCCCACCGCCACCGTGGAGATTCGTGTTTGCACGCTCTTCTTCTTAGTTCCTGTGGCCATGTCTCTCAATAAGTTCGAGGACACTGATCTAGAAAGTCACCGCAGTGAGGAAATATATTATTTGGGAGCGTTTACCTTGTTTTAAAACTAATGTAGGGTCGACGGGGGTCAGAGACTCTCTATGGCGCGGCCATTCCCAAACGCTCCATCACGTGACTCTTACCTGATGAGTTTTAAGTTTTGTGATTGTAGCTTGAAAATTAAATTTAATGTTTAGAGTTATGCGAAAGAAGGTGGAAGCATTAAAGTGATGTATCTTAACAGTTGTAGAATGTAAATGACCAAATTGGATTATTGGAATATAGTTTTATTGTGTTTCGTTGATTTTTATGTAAAAATTATAATATTAATATCTTATGAAATTATGATTTAAAGAATTCATATTGTTGAGTTTGTTTGTTTCAGAGTCAGAGAGCCGTGTCTCTCTACGGTCAGAGGTTTTTGTACGGCGGCTCAATGAGTTTGTATCACTGTGGTACACGTTCGGTGGAGGAACCAGACTGGAATTTGGAAGTAAGTCAGACTTAGAGCTTTTTTTTAAATGTAATTTTCTTTTCTTTTCTTTAATTTCATTTAATATGAAAGGCTAGGAAACTTTTTGTGTAACTGATTAATTATTTTATTCAGAAATTTTGTCCTAAGAAACAAAGTCAGCTTTCGAAATTAATATTCAGACATTCAGGACTATTTCCAATGAAAATCTGGGATGTTTCATAGTATTAATTATTATTTCTAGTTCTGATGATAAAGTTGTATTTTGAGGGCTTGTAGGTTTAGTTCAGTCTAACAGAGTCAGAGAGCCGTGTCTCTCTACAGTCAGAGGTTTTTGTACGGCGGCTCAATGAGTTTGTATCACTGTGGTGGACTTTTGGTGGAGGAACCAGACTGAATGTTGGAAGTAAGTTTATACTGTTTTTAAAGAAGCTTGATTTATTTAGCTTTACTACAGTTATATCATGGAGGCTGACTCCATCAGCTTTGCTCAGATTTTATGTTGATATTTCTGACATAAAGACAATGATGTGTAAATAATATAAACTGTAATAATCCTGTGATTATTTTCTTGGTTTACATCACCATTAATGTTTCTAGGATGAATTAAATGTTACTGTCCTCAAGTTAAACTGCACAGAGTGAAGATAAAGATCTCTGGTGTTCTTATTGTATCATATCATTTAAAACTGTCATTTAAAACAATGTAAGCAATAAAAAAACCCCACATGAGGTAAGTAGTGGTATTGAGTTTCTTATCCAGAACAAGCCGTTTATTATGAAGAACTGATGATGTTGAAGCTTAACATCTTTTAAAATTGTTGACACATCTTTGTTTTGTTTTGTTTTTTTATTTCCAGTGTAGTTTGAACATATTTCAGGTCAAACTGTGTGATGATTCTCTCTGTGCTGATATGCATGAGAGCTTTCTTAAAGGGAAGTGAAACAATGTGTGAGTTAATGACTGGTGGAGCAGAAAAAACACCTGACAGAAACTTCTTAACGGAGAAATTCAAATTGTGGTTCCTGTCCTCTAAGCTGATTGGTGTTTTCTAGGTGATACCCGCCCTGCCCTGAAGGTGCTGGGTCCCTCCAGTGAGGAGCTGAAACAGGGGAAGGCCACGCTCATGTGTGTGGCCAACAAGGGCTTCCCCTCAGACTGGAGTCTGTCCTGGAAGGTGGATGGCAGTGGCAGCATCAGCTGGGAGGAGAGCAGGAGCCCCGTGGTGCAGGAGAATGACGGCCTCTACAGCTGGAGCAGCACCCTGAGGCTCCCTGCAGACCACTGGATGAAGGTGGGCTCTGTGACCTGTGAGGCCACCCAGGGCTCCCAGACTCTGGTCTCAGAGCCACTCAGGAGAGACCAGTGTTCCCAGTCCTGACCTGACTAACTGTGACTTTCATGCTGGTCTTACTTTCAGTCTGCAATCTGTAGCTTTTTAAAAAAATCTAATTTCTTCTCTCATTTTTAATTGCTTTGTTTAAAGTTGGTTTTAAAGTTTTAAAGAATAAAAAAATATCTACATTAAATAAGAACCGAGTGTTTGTCTTACTTTTGTGGTGATGTCAATTTTAAACTCTAAATAATGATTTCCAGGGTTCTAATTGGAAACCAGTGTGCTATCTGTAGTCAATATGAGTCAGTAGAATTAAGCCACTTTCAATACATGAAGTTAAGCGAAGTATATTTTAAAGAGTAAGTGCAAAGGGGAATTGAGAGAAACTGCCATTACTAAGCAGGATATTAAAGACATTACATATATGCAAATTCATTGCATGCTGTGTAATGAAATGTTTCAGCATGTTGCAGTTTGTTGTATAAAACACACTGACTGTGCAGGTGGAGTAGAAAAGCGCTGCATAAGAATTAGTCTATTCTCGTGATCAGTGTTGGGGTAGGTATTTTAAGAAGTAATTTAATATACAGAGGGGTTTTTTGTTAAAAGTATTCAGTACGTTATTTTGGTGTGTGTTTTTTCTGTAAAATCACCTGAAACACACCATGTCATAATTATCATTTAACAATATGAACTTGTAGGCTACAGTCTCTCACACCAACATAAATCCCTATCCTAATGAGGACACACATATTTTCTTTCTCTTGGCATTTAGGTATATGAATACCTGTCAAGGGTCCTTGACATACAGGTCTCCGACTGGGAGGACAAAAATTAATGTCCTGTGTCTTAGGAGGGCAGGATTGCTTTGCTTTTTCATTATACGATGCTTCGCAATATTGGTTTTGCCTAACAACCTGTTTTTGACTCCTAAATTGTCATTAATGCAACCGCTCTACATAACAGTCAGTGTAACTGATTATAAATCTTTTATTCATGAACCTACACATTACGGTTTATTTACTATTTGCATGTATTTTAACAGAGCAAGAGGTGGACCACACGTTTGAAGAGCTGCTGGTCTTTATAACTGGGGCTGACTTACTTCCACCACTGGGGTTCCCACAGTCCTGCAACATAGACTTTTATGATCAGGAGTCGGGGATGTGGCGCATCCCATACGCATCGATTTGCAGCTTATCCCTGTATCTTCCGAGACGTTTTGCATACGAGGATCAATTTAAAGATCTTATGAACACTGCATTAAAAGGATCCCTGGGATGTGGAAAGCTGTAGCTGCATTTACATGAACTGATGCTGGAAAGCTGTGGTTAAAACCTGTGGCCTTTTGGGATGAAGTTGTGTTATTCTAAGTGTTCTTAAATGGGATTGGTCTTGGGCTTCTTCAAAATTGTACATTTTAAAAGTGTTTAGTATGAAAGTTTTTTGTTTTTACAAATGTGACTGTTCATTGTATGTAGTTGTATTTATAGTCCAGTTAAGACAAGTGGGGTATGCATGCAACAAGCCATGCACCAAACAGTGATGTTCAGAAAATGTTTCAAGTATTGGAAGGAAAATAACAATTCATCTAGAAATGTTCTTTTGAAAGGTTGTTGTGCATTCATGTTTAAGTATTCGGTTATAATATACTGCATAGTTTCTTGTTGCTGCGTTGTGTTTGTGTTGTTGTTTTTTTATTATTTTTTATTATTTTTTTTGTTTTAAATGTGCAATAGCTGCCTAACAAACTTTGAACTGAAATACGCTGACTTTTGTAAAATAAAAGTATTGTAATGTCAGTTCTCATGGTGTCTTGTCTCTTTACAAATTAAAGTTGAGGCTCACCTGTTACTGTCAAATACTGGTATTGACATCCATTGACGAGGGCTGTTCAGTACACAAGTATGTGCTTAAGTCGAGGTAAATGGTTCAATAAATTTACCTTCATCTGTTCTCAAACTGAGAGCTCAAGATTCCATCTCAACTCAATTTGTTCAACTGCATTCAGGAACAAAGCAGTTTTAACTCCTAAGTTTAAAGTCAGAGTTGGTTAACTCTGAGATAGGCAGCTGACCTTTGACTATAACCTGTTTAAATATTAATAACTCAATTTGAGGAATGTGAACATGTGTCAGTGCTATTATTAGAACACATACTAATATACACAGAAGGTAACGAGGGAATACACCATAGGAGGCAGACACAGCTGAACCTAATCAGACATGACGAGACAGAGAGGAAGCAAAACAGAATACACTGAAACAGAACACAGAATCAAAGTAAAACAGGAAACCAGAGAATAACTCAGAGAAAAGGGTTGACAGAACATAAGGAACAGAGGGACGAAGAGATGCGACTGGAAAACAGAAAATAAATGAAACGAATCATATTAATAATCAAAAAACATAAATAGGAAGTCAACAGGTCTTTGGAAGTTTCTATTTGAAGTATTTGCTAAATTGTGCAGATAATTATGACTCACTGACTTTTGGTGAGTTCATTTAGTGTTAGATTTTTTTTCTTAAAGAAATATGATTTTTGATAATGATCGATATTTAGAAATTGAGATTTATTTGAGCTGGTATGAAGCAGAAGTCAAAGGTCATAAATGATTTGTTCTGATAATATTTTTTATCAACTCGGTTTAAAAAAAGTAGATATATTTCCAACTTTTTTTTCCTTTAGCAACAATAACATTTTCACTCTATCACTCTGTGTGTGTGTGTGTGTGTGTGTGTGTGTGTGTGTGTGTGTGTCCTCAGTGAACTGTATCAGTCTCTGCAGTATCTTCCAGCTGCAGCAGTCAGTTCAGTTTCTGTTCAGTCTAACTGAGAGAGGTTTTTGTACGACTGTTTTTCACTGTGTGAACACATACTGATTGTTAGGGTAGTGACCACTCTGACAGTAATAAACTGCTGCATCTTCAGCCTGGACTCCACTGATGGTCAGAGTGAAGTCAGAGTTTGATCCACTGCCTGTAAAACGAGCTGGAATCCCTGATACTCGGCTGCTAGCATAGTAAATGAGCAGTTTAGGAACTCCTCCATCTTTCTGTTGGTACCAGGATAACCAATTACTATAAACATCCTGACTGGTCCTACAGTTGATGCTCACAGATCCTCCTGCAGCAGAGCTCACTGCTCCAGGCTGAGTCACTGTATATTGTCCTCTGGACTCTGAGGATACAGAGACAAAAACATAAAGCAGCTTCATGGTTTTGTGGGCTTCATTTCAGAGGGACAGATGTTGATAGAGGAGAGGAGTTTGATTCTCTGGACTTTACCTGTGAAGCAGCAGCAGAGGAGAGTCCAGATGAGGACGCAGATCAAAGTCATGTTTTTGATGAGGAGGATTTCTGTGGCTTCTGTTGTGATGAAGGACAGCTGTCAGTCATCCAGTGTTCAACTCTCAGGACTATAAACTCTCCCAGAGCACTGGAGCATGGTGCTGCTGATGCAAAGTGCCTCTCTATGGAAATCATCTGAATCAAGGACATGTAAGTATTTGTTCTTTGCACAGTTTTGCTTTCATAATTATCAGCTTCTGAAATGAAAAAGTTTAGTTTTTCAGTACAAATAAACAGAATAGAGCCCTTTCATCACTGTGAAAACAGATCCTTGAATATTTAATCATAAATCCTTAAATAATTCTTGGTCAGTGATGCATTTTTGAGGTACAAAGAAAATTTTATTATCATTTTTAATGAGATGTGCAAAGGGCCCTTGAATTCTGTGCATTTAAAAGTGGAGTAGAACCAACCACAAAATCACCTTTAATTCTTCATCAGATGATGGTTTAAAGCAGGGGTCTGAAACTTGCGCCCGTTTACTAACATGAAGAATTACAACACAATTTGGCCCTTGAAGTTCCTTTTTTTGTTAGGGAGGGTTTGTTTGCTGTTGAGTGCAATGTTAAAATAAGTTCTTTAAAACAACCAGAAAGACAGTACCAATGTGTTTACTTTGTAGTTCAATGAAAGGCTTCAGTTTGTTAAGAGTGAGAAAAACTGCGTTCACGTTTGCAGTTTTGTCTTGTTAAACAATATTTGACATAAAAAAATAAAAAACACTACATTTTCAGAAATATTTGTGGTGTTTTCTTGTTTGGTTGGTGTTTTTTGACTACTTGAACACTAAATTGGCCCTTCAGTGAGATGACAGTGCCAGCAGTGGCTCACAGCTCATTTAAGTTTGAGACCCCTGATTTAAAGGAACAGGTTATATTTTTTGGACCTTGGTTGTTTCTTGTGATATGAGGAGATGATCATTGTTGAGTTTTTCATGTTCCCAGAGTTGCACTTTTAATCCTGCTTTGATTTCATTACTGTGCTAGTGCTTATGAACTTTGTTTGAGTCTTGTGTTTGCTTTTAGATTCCTGTTTTGACTTTACAGTTATGCTCGTGATATGTTTCAGGTCTTGTTCACGTTGGACCTTGTGGTGATTTTGTTATTTTTATTATTAGTAGTAGTAGTATAGCCTCCCCAGTGTTTCCATTTCTCTTATCTGCTCTGTTATGTAGTTTATTCCTCTCACTTTTCTAATTAAAGTTTTGGTTTGGTTCCTGTTTAACATCTGAAGAAAGTTGAAGGTGTAGATCACAGGTGTCGAACTCCAGGCCTCGAGGGCCGGTGTCCTACTGGTTTTAGATGTATCCTTGATCCAAAACAGCTGATTTAAATAGCTAAATGACCTCCTCAACATGTCTTGAAGTTCTCCAGAGGCCTGGCAATGAACTGATTCGGGTGTGTTGACCCAGGGTGAGATCTACAGGGAGTGCAGAATTATTAGGCAAGTTGTATTTTTGAGGAATAATTTTATTATTGAACAACAACCATGTTCTCAATGAACCCAAAAAACTCATTAATATCAAAGCTGAATGTTTTTGGAAGTTGTTTTTAGTTTTAGCTATTTTAGGGGGATATCTGTGTGTGCAGGTGACTATTACTGTGCATAATTATTAGGCAACTTAACAAAAAACAAATATATACCAGTAGTAATATACCTGCACACTAACCCTTTACATCAGCCCTTGAGAGCATAACACTTCGTTCATCAGCACGAGCATTTTACTTTTAATTTAACTAGTTTAGGAGCATTTTGCTTTTTTCTTTAGTGCTCTGAAAAACACAGGGGGTAATAGTTTCAAACAGAATACCACAAACAGCAGGCATTCCTGCTCTGATACTTCAGATTCTTAACTCTGCAACAGTTAGACAGAGGGGGGGTTACAGTTAGACCCCCTACAGTCAGCAGAAGAGGTCATCCTTATCAAGACCATCTCAACTGTACATCCATAGTTTTCAATACAAGCAGTCTCCTTTATCTTATGTCAGAGGTCCAGCGGAGCCACCTTACTAATGACCATCCGATCCACCAAACAGGTTTCACCTTTTGTTTACACCTTTATCTCTGCATCTCAGAGGTCAGCTGAAACAAGCCCCACCTATATAAAAATGCCCTAATCAGCCACACTAACCCTTTACAACGACCCTTGAGAGCATAACACTTCATTCATCAGCACGAGCATTTTACTTTTAATTTAACTAGTTTAGGAGCATTTTACTTTTCTTTGCCGCTCTGAAACACACAGAGGCTAATAGTTTTCAAACAGAGTGTCACAAATAACATGTATTCCTTTAGAAATAAACTGTGATACTTCTAAAAAAAACAACAACAAAAAACAAACACATATTCTTTTCCTCATCACTAGCCAATTCACCATTTTATTTAAATATCTGAATTTTGAATGATGATCCAAGCGGGACACAGAGGCTGCTAGTTTAACGCACCAGAATGCAAATATAAATAAAAGCATGACTATCCTGAGAGCCTAGCTGCAGCGACACCTTTCTTTCACACGGATGCCTGGATGTGCATTGGAGCCGACTTTGCTACCCGTGCACAGCGTTTCTGACCTCTGGCGCTGCTTATACAACAGAGAAAAGCAACAATACAGAGTGTTTCTCTGCTCCAAGACATCGGTGGGCCTTTCACACGGTAAGCATGTCTGTTATACCCAGCGCATAAATGTCTGTATCTCAGTGCTGATTATACAAACCCTGTTTAAAATGTGACACATATGTTGTCTGAAAACAAATCCTCTAAAATTGCAAAGTTACTGATTTAAAAATATATTTTCGAATTTTTAGTTGCATGACAAACATACAATAGACTCTTGGCGTATTCACAATGGTACAACCATGCTAAATAAAAGATGCCCAAGCACCAAAGCACTCTAATGCAAGCCTCTAAACTGTATGTTTGATAAGTGCATAAAGTGTACCTCTACCTCTACAGCTGAAAACAGTTTGTATCCGCACTCTGAGGGTCTGTTGAGTTGTTTTTTAATATTGCGATTTTTCACGAACTGCAGATGATGAATTTCTCTTTATTGGACATAGTGTCCTTAAGCTATTGTTGCTCATACTTACAGAGTTCCCTAGCTACTTCTTTACTATGTCAGTAAACTTTTGAAAAGGAAGGTGTTGTAGATTTAAAGAAACATCCTAATTGAAGCAAAGGCAAAAAATTGGAATGAATTTTATGTGACTGTTCATATTAAAGCCAACAACAAGTGAAAATCAAAACCGACTCCAATGCTTTGTATTAATGATCTCCCCTCTCTCTCTCTCTCTGTGTGTGTGTGTGTGTGTGTGTGTGTGTGTGTCTGTGAGTGTGAGTGTGCGTGCCCTCACAGAAGGAAGGTCACAGCAGGAGCTTTTTCAAACGCGTTTCCAATCATTTTTACAAGAAGTGTAGCTCATACAATGGTATTATTGTATTATTTGCGATACTTTATAAATATGAAACTCTAAAGATTTTGAGTTCATGCAAATTGTGAAACAAGAATCTAAATATTTTGTGTCACAATGATTTCTATAAAAGCATGTTGTTTATGGGGATAATGTAACAAATCTTTTGTGGCCCTATTAATGATCAATGGTAATTGAAGAGGAAGGTGAACCCTGGCTCTGGACATTTTCATGACAAGTGACAGCGCAGACATCTGCTAATGAGAGAACATGTTTTATCATCATAAACACTGTGATATGAAGCATCGTTAAAGTGTCACTTCAGTAATGTTGACTCATGTTTTTAATAGATGTCTTTAAAACACTAAACTTTAATTTCTGTGGTTTATTTTAAGTTTACAGAATATAAAATGTGGTTAGAGCGATGAGTTTTACTTCTCACTGTCCGTGTTATGTGTATCTATTTATCATGTATGCTACTTTGCTCTGTGGACTGTAAAATGTTTCATTGTGTTCATGAAATAAACCAGACTTTCACCGTCTGCATCTTTTACTGTTTTTCTGCTTTTGTTCACACCAAGTTTGACAAACCCACAGACATCCAGTGTTAACTCACTAACAATGTGGAGCAGTCTCAGTGTATTTAGCTGCTTTTTCCCTAAACACAACCAACTGAGAGAAACGCCTGTAGGCCTCACTTTGGTCATTTTGAACGTTGAAGGAGATTTGCTCCATAGACACCTTATACTAGTGTTTCCTGCACTTAATCCATCACTACTATGTTCTATTTAAATTCAGATTCCTTTTATAGTTTGCAGTTTCTTTACTAACACATTTGTAGATAAGTTTATTGCTGAACCACACAGCTAGCAGTCTCACTCACTCTCTAGGTTTTGAAGTTTTGTGTGTGTGTAATGGTTTAGTCTATCAAACCTTACCTTTTTCTCCCCAGTATCACAACAGTATGACTCCCAAAGTACGGATCAGTAAACAACCAATGATTCTAAAGCCAGAACAGAAAGATACAGTTGGAAGATGCATGATTGCATTTTTATGACGCATAGTAAAACTACCCCCTCTTCTTCTCTGTGTTATTGTTGTTCTCGTGTGTGTGTGTGTGTGTGTGTGTGTGTGTATGTGTGTGTGTGTGTGTGTGTGTGTGTGTGTGTGCCTTAGAAGTCAAATAATACATTAGCCACACTTAAAAAAACAAAAAACATCTGAATTTCATTTAGAACTGAGATTTTAAGTTGTAAGCAGAAATCTTATGCTGAGCCACAAACGTGTTTCCCCACTTTCACAACGCTGAGGTGTCAAATCCACAACCCCAACAGATGGTTTGTTACACGCGGGTGTGAAGGGCAAGCTTTACTTACACAGCCTCACACACAGTAGATTTTTAAAGTTTTTGGGGACGATGGTTTAGCCACAGATGTAACTTCTACTTTTGATAAAGACCACTCCACCTGTTTATTTCTTAAGAAATTAAGCATCTTTATTAAGCTCTCATTTATACATGTCTACACAATAATAGACACTGTGTGCTCTGTGACATTATAGTCTTCTACTTCAGCGTTCATTGGTTTGCATTTTAAACTCCCAACCTTTCAGGTTGTTATGAACGACTTATATCTCTAACATTTTGTGATATAAAAGTGAACCATGTGGGGTTTTTTTAAATTTTCTGTGTGACGGAATGACTTAAGACACGAGTTATTTAAACAATTCTAAATGACAGTGTGATGGCCATAGTACTTTATGCTGGGCCAAATATGTTAAGGATAATGTTTATCAATGTAAAATTGCAAAGAACCTTTGAATAGATTATAACATTTTGTAAACAGTTACCTCAGATCCTGTACTGTCAGCCCTATGTATGTAAGCTAAAACTTTCCACAGTACTTCCACTTAAGTAACTAAACACATAAAGTCACCCTTACCAATAATCCACTGCTCCTTGAAAAAAGTAGCACAAACAGACAACTGACTCAGCAATGATAAGTAGAGCTATCCGAGGATGAGACTCAAGCGGATGAAAATTAAAAGTTTTGGTTTTTGTGGCTCGGAAAATTAAAGAAAGTATGTTTAATAATTCAACAAGACCCACACCTTCAACACATGTACATTCAAACTTTGGAACAGGCTCAACATTGCTGCTTGTTCAATAGTTTTTATCCGTTCGAAAAAGTCATTTTACTGGCTTTAATATTTCCAGCTGATAAGGAGAATGAGTGCATTTCATCAAATGGGCGTCCAAAGACTTTAAACATCCGCTTTGTCTGTGAAGACAGTATCAAACTACAGAGCATTGTTTTTACTAAAATTCAACATTTTCAGATGAAAATGTGGCTGCTTTTTTCACTGTAACATCCCCCTCATTGCCATTTTAGGATATTCTCGATGATCCCATTTTATCATATTTATGCTTTTGGGACTGAGGGTATCTAATAAATACGTCGTCACAGTGTATTGTACTACCAACTGTGAGGGTTCTGCTTTTGCTTTGAGCAGACTGTTTTTATTTTGTCTCGTGAGTGTGTGTTTTTCAAACGAGATCCTCCTCCTCAGTTTGATTTTGTTACCACAAACTTTGTGTAAAGTTCACAACAGAGCTAAAGAGATTTAAACACCCCAGTTTAAGGAGGCATGGGTTGGACCAGCTGCACAGGACAGGTGAAACAGAGAGTGTCCGGGAGATGTGCAACAGAAGCAGAGGGAACATTTTACAAGATGATAAATGGCACATTTAGGTGATTAAGGATTGCTGACAAGATTAAAAGACACGGCCGTCAGAGTTCAACAACATTACAGTTTGATTAAATAAAAAGTTTTAAACTACACAAGGTTCATTTTCTCCTCTGATAGTAATCATATTAAACATGTCAAGAAAGAAAGAGTACAAAGAAAAATAGTAAATGTGTGTCTAATTCAACTCTTCCTGTGAACCTTATATGGTGATGGCCAGAGGGGGCCGATGGCGCGATATGGCAGCCTCGCCTCTGTCAGTCTGCCCCAGGGCAGCTGTGGCTACAACTGTAGCTTTCCTCCACCAGTGTGTGAATGTGAGAGTGAATGAATAGTGGCATTGTAAAGCAATTTGGGTGCCTTGAAAAGCGCTATATAAAATCAATCCATTATTATTAATGTTATTATTATTATTATTATTATATCATCCCTTAATATGTTCGGTGTTACAAACTTGAAGAAGCAGAGAAAAGATCATCAGACATTAATCTAACCAGTTTTCAGCCTTTATTCATATTAAAAGTTGAAATCTTCCCTGCTAGACCGAAGTGCAGCGTTTAACACCGTTGACCATAACATTTTATTACAGCTATTATTAAATGGAGGCCTCTTCACACACTGAGGTTAATTATGAAGCTCCACAGGCTTCTGTGCAAAGACCAGTTCTGTTTACATTATACGTGCTTTAGAAGACATAGCGTACATTTTCACAGCTATGCATATGATACCCACTTTTATTGGTTAAACTGCCGGGATGACTTAGACACATAATGAGCTTTAATTTTCTGCTTCTAAGTTCAGATAAAACTGAGGTTATTGTAATGGGTCGTAAAAATCTTAGAAACACTGTGGCTAACAAGATCCTTACTCTGGACGGCATTGAGCCGCCTGTTGTAGTCATTTGGCACATTATAAGTAAAATTGAAGCACACAATCCCGTCTCACAACATCAACATTTATTTATATACAAAAATAAAAATGCTTTTTTACAGAAAAGAATTGTAACTTCATATTTTATCAACGATTACGCGGGTACATAGGGTAAGTCCTCATCATTATCCCATAGTGGTTCCCGTAATCTCTCAGGACCTTGGAAGGGTGGCCATGCCCAGTCTACCTCATCAATGTCGGGAGAGTCGCCGAAATACAAAAAATCTTCCTCGTTGTCAGTGTCCATAGTCCACAGTTGCGGTGGTGAGGGGGGTGGGCTCCACTCTGACACTGGTGAACACGGTGCGTCTTCACTCCAATCTTCAAATGTAGGGGTCGTGGATGGCTCTTCAGAGAGTAAAGATTGCCCAGCATCCCTGATAGTACCAAGTACCATGTATGTACCAAGTTCTGCCACTTTGATGGTTGATTGAGCAGAAGGGCTGGAAGATGCCATTTTCATGGAGAATTTCAAGCCCAACAGATGAGAATTACCGTTCTTTTCCAAAGTTGCAACTGCTAGAGAGACACAGTGGCCAACTCTGCGGTTTATGAAAATTGCTGCCACTCCTACCCGCACCCTTTAAGATCAACCCACTTCCAGATTACGCCCCCTCCTGTTATTTTAAAAAGAACACCGCCGTCTCATTCCTTCAAACCTTTTTTTAGCTCAAAAACCAGAAGTATGGCCTCTACAGCCCTGCGCCACACTGAGGAGGACGAAAGTTCTGCGGCCGAGGGCACAATAGTACCTGACACGCCCGGTTACTATCGTCCCTTGGAGAAGCAGCAGCAGCAAGCCAACGAGCTTGACGGTTGGGCATCTTCTTTTTTCATCGATACCGTGAAAACCGCGATGTATCATCTAGTCAACCTAGTAATCAACAGGTACCTCACTGACGAATGCAACGGCTGTAAGTCCGATCAACCCCGCCAGAAACAACAACACAAGTGTGTGCAAGTCTTGGAGGATGACTTTTACGCTGAAAATTATCACAGCATCAGAAAAAGACTCCTCACCCCACGTTTCATTCCATCTATTCAACGGCTTCTGTTTGCTCGCAACATCAAACTGGACGACGTCAAAGTCCGCATGGTGGCGGAAACTCTCTTGCACGAACTGAAATCGGAAAGGAAAGTCTTTGACGCCATAGCCGAGGCATACACCAATCTGGTAGGGTTGGACATGGTGAAAATCAGACAGCTACGGTTGGTCGCAGAGTGTTACAAAGGAGGCTGCTAATGTTTTCTCTGAAAGACTGATTTTTCTTTCTTAAAACGTGTAACCTGCATTTTACCAAACAATGTATCCAACATTTAGTGCATTTTTAAAACATGTACCCACATAATCGTAGATAAAATATGAAGTTACAATTCTTTTCTGTAAAAAAGCATTTTTATTTTTGTATATAAATAAATGTTGATGTTGTGAGACGGGATTGTGTGCTTCAATTTTACTTATAATGTGCCAAATGACTACAACAGGCGGCTCAATGCCGTCCAGAGTAAGGATCTTGTTAGCCACAGTGTTTCTAAGATTTTTACGACCCATTACAATAACCTCAGTTTTATCTGAACTTAGAAGCAGAAAATTAAAGCTCATTATGTGTCTAAGTCATCCCGGCAGTTTAACCAATAAAAGTGGGTATCATATGCATAGCTGTGAAAATGTACGCTATGTCTTCTAAAGCACGTATAATGTAAACAGAACTGGTCTTTGCACAGAAGCCTGTGGAGCTTCATAATTAACCTCAGTGTGTGAAGAGGCCTCTCCATTTAATAATAGCTGTAATAAAATGTTATGGTCAACGGTGTTAAACGCTGCACTTCGGTCTAGCAGGGAAGATTTCAACTTTTTAATATGAATAAAGGCTGAAAACTGGTTAGATTAATGTCTGATGATCTTTTCTCTGCTTCTTCAAGTTTGTAACACCGAACATATTAAGGGATGATATAATAATAATAATAATAATAACATTAATAATAATGGATTGATTTTATATAGCGCTTTTCAAGGCACCCAAATTGCTTTACAATGCCACTATTCATTCACTCTCACATTCACACACTGGTGGAGGAAAGCTACAGTTGTAGCCACAGCTGCCCTGGGGCAGACTGACAGAAGCGAGGCTGCCATATCGCGCCATCGGCCCCTCTGGCCATCACCATATAAGGTTCACCATATAAGGTTCACAGGAAGAGTTGAATTAGACACACATTTACTATTTTTCTTTGTACTCTTTCTTTCTTGACATGTTTAATATGATTACTATCAGAGGAGAAAATGAACCTTGTGTAGTTTAAAACTTTTTATTTAATCAAACTGTAATGTTGTTGAACTCTGACGGCCGTGTCTTTTAATCTTGTCAACAATCCTTAATCACCTAAATGTGCCATTTATCATCTTGTAAAATGTTCCCTCTGCTTCTGTTGCACATCTCCCCGGACACTCTCTGTTTCACCTGTCCTGTGCAGCTGGTCCAACCCATGCCTCCTTAAACTGGGGTGTTTAAATCTCTTTAGCTCTGTTGTGAACTTTACACAAAGTTTGTGGTAACAAAATCAAACTGAGGAGGAGGATCTCGTTTGAAAAAACACACACTCACGAGACAAAATAAAAACAGTCTGCTCAAAGCAAAAGCAGAACCCTCACAGTTGGTAGTACAATACACTGTGACGACGTACGTATTAGATACCCTCAGTCCCAAAAGCATAAATATGATAAAAATGGGATCATCGAGAATATCCTAAAAATGGCAATGAGGGGGGATGTTACAGTGAAAAAAGCAGCCACATTTTCATCTGAAAATGTTGAATTTTAGTAAAAACAATGCTCTGTAGTTTGATACTGTCTTCACAGACAAAGCGGATGTTTAAAGTCTTTGGACGCCCATTTGATGAAATGCACTCATTCTCCTTATCAGCTGGAAATATTAAAGCCGTAAAATGACTTTTTCGAACGGATAAAAACTATTGAACAAGCAGCAATGTTGAGCCTGTTCCAAAGTTTGAATGTACATGTGTTGAAGGTGTGGGTCTTGTTGAATTATTAAACATACTTTCTTTAATTTTCCGAGCCACAAAAACCAAAACTTTTAATTTTCATCCGCTTGAGTCTCATCCTCGGATAGCTCTACTTATCATTGCTGAGTCAGTTGTCTGTTTGTGCTACTTTTTCAAGGAGCAGTGGATTATTGGTAAGGGTGACTTTATGTGTTTAGTTACTTAAGTGGAAGTACTGTGGAAAGTTTTAGCTTACATACATAGGGCTGACAGTACAGGATCTGAGGTAACTGTTTACAAAATGTTATAATCTATTCAAAGGTTCTTTGCAATTTTACATTGATAAACATTATCCTTAACATATTTGGCCCAGCATAAAGTACTATGGCCATCACACTGTCATTTAGAATTGTTTAAATAACTCGTGTCTTAAGTCATTCCGTCACACAGAAAATTTAAAAACCCACATGGTTCACTTTTATATCACAAAATGTTAGAGATATAAGTCGTTCATAACAACCTGAAAGGTTGGGAGTTTAAAATGCAAACCAATGAACGCTGAAGTAGAAGACTATAATGTCACAGAGCACACAGTGTCTATTATTGTGTAGACATGTATAAATGAGAGCTTAATAAAGATGCTTAATTTCTTAAGAAATAAACAGGTGGAGTGATCTTTATCAAAAGTAGAAGTTACATCTGTGGCTAAACCATCGTCCCCAAAAACTTTAAAAATCTACTGTGTGTGAGGCTGTGTGAGTAAAGCTTGCCCTTCACACCCGCGTGTAACAAACCATCTGTTGGGGTTGTGGATTTGACACCTCAGCGTTGTGAAAGTGGGGAAACATGTTTGTGGCTCAGCATAAGATTTCTGCTTACAACTTAAAATCTCAGTTCTAAATGAAATTCAGATGTTTTTGTTTTTTAAGTGTGGCTAATGTATTATTTGACTTCTAAGGCACACACACACACACACACACACACACACACACACACACACACACACACACACACACACACACACACGAGAACAACAATAACACAGAGAAGAAGAGGGGGTAGTTTTACTATGCGTCATAAAAATGCAATCATGCATCGTCCAACTGTATCTTTCTGTTCTGGCTTTAGAATCATTGGTTGTTTACTGATCCGTACTTTGGGAGTCATACTGTTGTGATATTGGGGAGAAAAAGGTAAGGTTTGATAGACTAAACCATTACACACACACAAAACTTCAAAACCTAGAGAGTGAGTGAGACTGCTAGCTGTGTGGTTCAGCAATAAACTTATCTACAAATGTGTTAGTAAAGAAACTGCAAACTATAAAAGGAATCTGAATTTAAATAGAACATAGTAGTGATGGATTAAGTGCAGGAAACACTAGTATAAGGTGTCTATGGAACAAATCTCCTTCAACGTTCAAAATGACCAAAGTGAGGCCTACAGGCGTTTCTCTCAGTTGGTTGTGTTTAGGGAAAAAGCAGCTAAATACACTGAGACTGCTCCACATTGTTAGTGAGTTAACACTGGATGTCTGTGGGTTTGTCAAACTTGGTGTGAACAAAAGCAGAAAAACAGTAAAAGATGCAGACGGTGAAAGTCTGGTTTATTTCATGAACACAATGAAACATTTTACAGTCCACAGAGCAAAGTAGCATACATGATAATAGATACACATAACACGGACAGTGAGAAGTAAAACTCATCGTCTAACCACATTTTATATTCTGTAAACTTAAAATAAACCACAGAAATTAAAGTTTAGTGTTTTAAAGACATCTATTAAAAACATGAGTCAACATTACTGAAGTGACACTTTAACGATGCTTCATATCACAGTGTTTATGATGATAAAACATGTTCTCTCATTAGCAGATGTCTGCGCTGTCACTTGTCATGAAAATGTCCAGAGCCAGGGTTCACCTTCCTCTTCAATTACCATTGATCATTAATAGGGCCACAAAAGATTTGTTACATTATCCCCATAAACAACATGCTTTTATAGAAATCATTGTGACACAAAATATTTAGATTCTTGTTTCACAATTTGCATGAACTCAAAATCTTTAGAGTTTCATATTTATAAAGTATCGCAAATAATACAATAATACCATTGTATGAGCTACACTTCTTGTAAAAATGATTGGAAACGCGTTTGAAAAAGCTCCTGCTGTGACCTTCCTTCTGTGAGGGCACGCACACTCACACTCACAGACGCACACACACACACACACACACACACACACGCAGAGAGAGAGAGAGAGGGGGAGATCATTAATACAAAGCATTGGAGTCGGTTTTGGATTTTCACTTGTTGTTGGCTTTAATATGAACAGTCACATAAAATTCATTCCAATTTTTTGCCTTTGCTTCAATTAGGATGTTTCTTTAAATCTACAACACCTTCCTTTTCAAAAAGTTTACTGACATAGTAAAGAAGTAGCTAGGGAACTCTGTAAGTATGAGCAACAATAGCTTAAGGACACTATGTCCAATAAAGAGAAATTCATCATCTGCAGTTCGTGAAAAATCGCAATATTAAAAACAACTCAACAGACCCTCAGAGTGCGGATACAAACTGTTTTCAGCTATAGAGGTAGAGGTACACTTTATGCACTTATCAAACATACAGTTTAGAGGCTTGCATTAGAGTGCTTTGGTGCTTGGGCATCTTTTATTTAGCATGGTTGTACCATTGTGAATACGCTCAAGAGTCTATTGTATGTTTGTCATGCAACTAAAAATTCGAAAATATATTTTTAAATCAGTAACTTTGCAATTTTAGAGGATTTGTTTTCAGACAACATATGTGTCACATTTTAAACAGGGTTTGTATAATCAGCACTGACATACAGACATTTATGCGCTGGGTATAACAGACATGCTTACCGTGTGAAAGGCCCACCGATGTCTTGGAGCAGAGAAACACTCTGTATTGTTGCTTTTCTCTGTTGTATAAGCAGCGCCCGTAGGTCAGAAACGCTGTGCGCGGGTAGCAAAGTCGGCTCCAATGCACATCCAGGCATCCGTGTGAAAGAAAGGTGTCGCTGCAGCTAGGCTCTCAGGATAGTCATGCTTTTATTTATATTTGCATTCTGGTGCGTTAAACTAGCAGCCTCTGTGTCCCGCTTGGATCATCATTCCGAAAATTCAGATATTTAAATAAAATGGTGAATTGGCTAGTGATGAGGAAAAGAATATGTGTTTGTTTTTTTGTTGTTGTTTTTTTTTTAGAAGTATCACAGTTTATTTCTAAAGGAATACATGTTATTTGTGACACTCTGTTTGAAAACTATTAGCCTCTGTGTGTTTCAGAGCGGCAAAGAAAAGTAAAATGCTCCTAAACTAGTTAAATTAAAAGTAAAATGCTCGTGCTGATGAACGAAGTGTTATGCTCTCAAGGGTCGTTGTAAAGGGTTAGTGTGGCTGATTAGGGCATTTTTATATAGGTGGGGCTTGTTTCAGCTGACCTCTGAGATGCAGAGATAAAGGTGTAAACAAAAGGTGAAACCTGTTTGGTGGATCGGATGGTCATTAGTAAGGTGGCTCCGCTGGACCTCTGACATAAGATAAAGGAGACTGCTTGTATTGAAAACTATGGATGTACAGTTGAGATGGTCTTGATAAGGATGACCTCTTCTGCTGACTGTAGGGGGTCTAACTGTAACCCCCCCTCTGTCTAACTGTTGCAGAGTTAAGAATCTGAAGTATCAGAGCAGGAATGCCTGCTGTTTGTGGTATTCTGTTTGAAACTATTACCCCCTGTGTTTTTCAGAGCACTAAAGAAAAAAGCAAAATGCTCCTAAACTAGTTAAATTAAAAGTAAAATGCTCGTGCTGATGAACGAAGTGTTATGCTCTCAAGGGCTGATGTAAAGGGTTAGTGTGCCTGATTAGGGCCTTTTTATATAGGTGGGGTGTGTGGAGAGATTATATCTCTCGGCTGGCCTGGGAACGCCTTGGTGTTCCCCCGGATAAGCTGGAGGAGGTGGCTGGGGAGAGGGAGGTCTGGGCTTCTCTGCTTAGGCTGCTGCCCCCGCAACCCGGCCTCGGATAAAGCGGATGAAGATGGATGGATGGATGGATGGGTTTGTTTCAGCTGACCTCTGAGATGCAGAGATAAAGGTGTGGGGGTGTAAGCAACAGGTGAAAACCTGTTTGAATGGTCAGTGGCAAGATGAGAAAACCTTTGGTGGCTCCGATGGACCTGACTACGCTGGACCTCTGACATGATAAGATCGCTAAAGAAAAAGCAAAATGCTCCGAATGCAGTTAAATCATCTATGTGTGTTTGTGCCTAGTAGATAATTAGAGGGCTAGTTGCATTAAAGGAACATTGGGGGTTGTTACAGTGCATATGTGTTTTTTAGAAGGTGAAAAACTTTCTGTTTAAAACTATTAGCCTCTGTGTGTTTCAGAGCACTAAAGAAAAAAAGCAAAATACCCCTAAACTAGTTAAATTAAATCATCTATGTCTAAATAACAGAACTCTGAGACCTATACAATCCTTTAAAAAAGAGTTTAATTAAAACACATAATGGTTTCATTAAATAAAACGCTATTAAACACATGTAAAAACATATGACCTCTGAACTCACAAGTCCGTTCACGCGCACATGCACGTGGAAAGTCCGTTCACGCGCACACATGAACGCGGAGGGGATAGGGGGGGGATGTGGGTGGGGTGTGGGGGTGGGGGGTGGGTGGGTGGGGGGGGGGGCAAAATAAGTACAGGTATATTACTACTTATACCCATTTCAATTATTTATTTTACCAGTGAAACCAATATAACATCTCCACATTCACAAATATACATTTCTGACATTCAAAAACAAAACAAAAACAAATCAGCGACCAATATAGCCACCTTTCTTTGCAAGGACACTCAAAAGCCTGCCATCCATGGATTCTGGTCAGTGTTTTGATCTGTTCACCATCAACATTGCGTGCAGCAGCAACCACAGCCTCCCAGACACTGTTCAGAGAGGTGTACTGTTTTCCCTCCTTGTAAATCTCACATTTGATGATGGACCACAGGTTCTCAATGGGGTTCAGATCAGGTGAACAAGGAGGCCATGTCATTAGTTTTTCTTCTTTTATAGCCTTTCTTGCCAGCCACACTGTGGAGTACTTGGACGCGCGTGTGATGGAGCATTGTCCTGCATGAAAATCATGTTTTTCTTGAAGGATGCAGACTTCTTCCTGTACCACTGCTTGAAGAAGGTGTCTTCCAGAAACTGGCAGTAGGACTGGGAGTTGAGCTTGACTCCATCCTCAACCCGAAAAAGGCCCCACAAGCTCATCTTTGATGATACCAGCCCAAACCAGTACTCCACCTCCACCTTGCTGGCGTCTGAGTCGGACTGGAGCTCTCTGCCCTTTACCAATCCAGCCACAGGCCCATCCATCTGGCCCATCAAGACTCACTCTCATTTCATCAGTCCATAAAACCTTAGAAAAATCAGTCTTGAGATATTTCTTGGCCCAGTCTTGACGTTTCAGCTTGTGTGTCTTGTTCAGTGGTGGTCGTCTTTCAGCCTTTCTTACCTTTGCCATGTCTCTGAGTATTGCACACCTTGTGCTTTTGGGCACTCCAGTGATGTTGCAGCTCTGAAATATGGCCAAAATGGTGGCAAGTGGCATCTTGGCAGCTGCACGCTTGACTTTTCTCAGTTCATGGGCAATTATTTTGCGCCTTGGTTTTTCCACACGCTTCTTGCGACCCTGCGAACCGAGTTGCAGGCCCCGAGGCCGGAGTCCCGAGGGCCCCCTTTGCCCCGGAAGAGGCCTGACCGAGCGACAGGCACCAGGCCCCGCCAAGTAGCCACCGGGAGTGAGCTGGTGCATACCTGAGCCCCCAGCCCCGGACACCAAGAACCACCAATGCACCAACCCCTGAGGGGCATCAGTCACCAGCAGGGAGTGTGGTGAGGGGAGATAGGCCTCCACACTTGGAGGGCCTGGGGGTACCCAGGGAGGTGGAGTCTAAGACCCGACCTGACATATAGACACAGACAAACAGGCACACACAGACGTAAACATGCTTTCCCACCCTCATGTACACATATACAAACACTCAGCACTCACCCAACGTAGGGACAGACATACATAGACATGTACACACAATCATACTCTCCAAACATACTCTATGCCCCGGGTCCAGGTACCCTCGCCCCCAGAGGGGGAAACGGCACCCAGACCCAAGAGATGTGACCCTTTCCCCCGGGGTGGAGGCAAGCAGACCGCCCCAGGCTCCGCAGCTGCAGGGAGGCCAATCGGACATACTCCTAAATCTTCAGGCTGAACTCCACTGATGGTCAGAGTGAAGTCAGTTCCAGACTGACTCCCACTGAAATGACCAGAAACTCCAGAATGACGGGAGGTAGCATCATGAATCAGCAGTTATGAGCTTCTCCAGATTTCTGAAGATACCACCAGTGTTGGTCAAGTCACTTGAAAAAAGTGATTAGTTACTAATTACTGATTACTTCTCTAAGAAAGTAATCCCATTACTTTACTGATTACTTATTTTCAAAAGTAATTAGTGTCAGGAGTAGTAAAATATTATGCTGCTATTATTTGCTGCTATTTTTATGATCATTATTACTATTCCATTAATTATTAATATTGATATTGCATTTAGATGTTTAAACATATTGGCACCCTAAGCTTTTATTACAGGTCCAAGAAGAACCACTTTAAACTGTTGAGTTGAATCTATAATCTTAAAATGTTTATAGGCAGAGTACATTGCATTATTTGAAAGGCTCACCTCTGAATATAATCTGGGCCTAAAAGTCTTCACAGGAAACTGCAGGTTTGCAGAGTGTGCAGGGTAGGAAGTGAAACCGAAAGCAGAGTCTGAGTGCAAGTATTTTGAGTAGGTTATGAATCTTTAGTATCTTTTATGTATCTATATCTTTGGATTAAGCTTTTAGTAGAGGCTCTTGATTAAAACATTTACTCAACATATTACATATATAGTTCCAATTGGGGTATTACATGTAAGGATGAGCCTCTGTTCTGGTGAAAGGTCAGAAATGCAAAGGGTGAGATGAGAGAGCATTTAAGGACGAGACACACATACACACACATAGTTTCAGTTGTGTACGTGCTGGCCTTCTGTCTGGTGGAAAGGTTACAAGGTTTAGCTGATGAAGTGAAGGGTGAAATAAAGGGCAACAGAAGCTGACACACACATACACATACATGTAAGTAGACTCATTTAGTAGGTAAGAAGTTAAGATGTGTTTTGCTGTAACTGCAAAGTTTGGGTGCGTACGTGTTAGTCTGTTCCAGGAAGTACACCAGATGTCCCAGAGATAAGCGACAGTGAAGGCGAGCTGAGGGGAAGCACCTGGGTTCGAGCCGAAGATAATGTTCTTTTAAACTGTGTCAAAAGTTAACTGAACAGTTGTGGTTTTGGATTGACGTATGCTGTATTGTGTCTGCTTTGCAAAAGAAGGGGCTGTACTATCTTACCCCTATAAAACCTTTGTTCTGACTATTGTGAGACAGTTCAACACTGAATCTGCACAGTGTTGGCTCCACGCTGCGTGTATTCATTAAATCTTCGTCTAATTGCACCCGGCCGGATCAGTGGTCATTATTTTGTATTCCTCCTTCAATTTCTGAACCCTAACATTTGGGGGCTCGTCCGGTGGTTGAGGGGGATTTTGGAGGTGTAGACGGAGAGATCCGGGGTCCGTGGTGATTAGACGGGCAGATACGAGTCAGTGGTCGAAAGTGAGTGACAAGCCGGCTTATCCAAAGGTAAGGCACATACCTGTTGAATTTCCAAAGTGTGCCAGATTGGACATTACGAAATTAAAGTCGACTCACTGAAATTACTGGTGAATGTCTGTTTTGATTTTGGTGAAAATCTCATGAGAATGGAAATTGAAATAAGGATAATGAAAGTGATAAAGTACAGTACTGAGGTTTTAAAGCGGTTGGACTGCTGAGAGAGTTAAGGCAGTTGGACTGCCAAGCAGTTGGACTGCTAAGTGAACTTAGAGTGATAGGGAAGTTGGTCATTGTGTGGGTTAAAGTCCCGTTGGTCATTTGGTCTACGTGTGATGGTCATTTTTGTGGGTTGAAGTCCCCTATGTCCACAACGGGAGATCTGCCTCAATCTTAATCCTGTTTTGGGTGTAGATTGTTGTTTCAAATTATTCTAAATTACTTTAGGACGAGGAGTCTGGGACCCTTAAGAAGCGCACTTTTCTCCTTGGTAACGCTTGCGCCTGGGCAGGACGTTGACCCTTGACCTACCCTGAAGAGTAGGGATAGTATGGTCGACAGCCGGGAAGAACTTGGGAACCTTCGAAATTGCTAGGGGTTCAAGTCCCCTATTTGCGCTTGATTGGCTATGGGCAAATTGAGTTAGGGTTAGAAATCTGGACAGGACAGTCAGGGACTGGCCTGGTGAATTGAGCGCAAAAAGTCTGGGACTGATCGGTTGGACCGTTATGTTAAATTTATCAAAATTTCGTAGGAGCTAAAAGGCCTAAAATCTGTGCAGTTGTAATTATAAGATGTCTCTGTAATAAAAAATATGAGATCTTTGTGTGAGAGGAGTCTTTGTGTCAGCAGTGCACTGCCGGATGTGCACTGATGGTGTGTGTGTGAGAATGCAAATGAGCAGTGGTGACGCGCAGAGAGATTGGTTTCGGTTTGGAGTATTATTGAGCGTTATGACTATTGTTTGCCAATATTGCTAAATGCCTGTAACTAAGAGGCTGGTTTTGCTTCTTACGAGAGTATAAATAGAGTTTGAATTAATTGCTGTGAATGTGTGATCAGTGACTAAGTTTAAGTGTCACAGTTGAAGTGTGTGAGTGCGGTGAGTAGAAGGGTTTTAAATGATAAATAAAGGTGTGAAATATATTTCTTTTGTGATGTAAAGTAGGATGTTTTAAAGTTTGAAAGTGCTTTTAATTCAAGAAATGCATGAGTGATGTTATGAGAGGTTGAGTTTCTTTTTCTCTCAGTTCAAAAACACATAAGTATATACACTTGGTACACCCACTTAAGAAATTATTGTGTGACGGATGCTACCAAACTGACCTAAAGAATGGTGATGTGTGTGAAGAAGTGTTAAGTGTCGTGATGTTTGAAAGAGTTCTATTTAAAAGTGTGTGAGTGAAATGAAGGTGTATTGTTTTTAGATCAAGATTTAGTAGAATTACTGATTGTTTGTAGACTGTAAAATACAAAGAGAGACAGACTCTGCAGAAACAGGAAATATGTGTGCCTGCTGTGTGAGAGGAAGTGGTGGTTGTGAGAGGAACTACATGCCCATAAAAGGTACTCACTGTGACAAGTGTGCACCCAGAGAAGAGAGAGAGAGTTAAACTCTAGGCAGATGAAGCAAATGGAGGTTCTAAGATAAAAAAAAATGAAAAGGATATTAATTGAATGTTTTAGTGTGCCAATACAGGTGGACTTCTCTCAACATTGGAACCTTGAGTACAGCGGCATAACAATAGATTAACAGAATTGGGAGAAAATAAGCCAGTCTTTGGCTCGAAATTTTACAGCTTGATCTCTCACTTTGTCCTTGACCCTGAGAAGAAGCTCAAAGGCCAGTTAATCTCCTGATGAAGACCGACAGAACATCGTGGATCAACAGCAGACAAAAGGAATCGAACCATTAACACTGACAACACCAGCAGCAGCATGTAAGAAAAGCGAGTAATGCAACATGTACTGTGAATTACAGGCTGGGCAGTCGAACAGTGGGATAAAGAACTGTGGAAAAGCACTGGGCATTGAGTTTCATATTTGCCATGCTTGAAGTAAGTTTGAAAGAGAAGACTGAAAAGATGACTGGAGAAGAACAAGACAGCAAATGAAAATAAGATTGACTGACGACTCCAGAAGCAGAATGAAGGAAACCACGTGACAAAACATGCACGGGGAAACTGGACGCTGGTAAAGAACAGTGACATGACTGGGGGGCACTGAGTCGAAGGCGCTGAATGTGATATTTTGCCAGACTGGAACTTAACTTCAAAGAAGAAGACTGAAAGATGAAAACAGAGAAGAAACAGACTGTGTTTGCTGGAGCTTTGAAGGCCGCACAGGACACTGTGAAGAGAGGGACCGGTGTCAGGTGAAGCAGGACAAGTTTGACTGCGAGAATACAGGATATAATTGGGTTGAAATTGAAGGCTGGACTCATGATGGTTTAGGGATGTCCACCACATCACAACAAAGAGGTAAACAATACAAAAGGTAAAAATAATGAAAGAAAATAACTGACAACTATATTAATGAATAGAAAACACACATGCACAAATTGTTACATGTGAAATTATTTTGAGATAGTTTGAATCCAGAACTCAGAGAAAAGATGCATGAAATAAACGGGATTATATAGTAAGATGCAATGAAGAAACAGCTTACACTTAGTGTACATTAACATGAATACATAAAAATGCAATGAAGAACATAATGAAGGCATGCAACGAAGAAAACAGCTTACACTGCATTTACATGACCACATAACGCAAGCAAGAGCATGCTTACATACATGACATAATTGGTATTTCTGACCAGAGAGAGAGAAATGGGTTGTTTAAGCACTGATGATAATAATGAAAATGTCTCAGTTTGTTATTTTTAGGAGCAAAGCAGACCTGGACCAATTCTCCAGATGCAGCAGTCGGAAGAAAGTTGTAGGTTAACATTACTGGACATGTTCAGTAAGTTTCTGGTTGAATCGTTTACAGACGTGTGTTCCTGAACGTCACAAGCAAGCTCTGACTTGTGGCTGAAGACAAGGAATGCTGTTATTTAAGCTGGGAAATGAAAATTTGGGTTAGCAAGCATTTGGGGAAAAGAGCAAACTGACTGTTTAAGTGGAGAATTGTGAAGGAGTCTGAAAACTCAGAAAAAAAAAGAAACAGTTACACAATCATACACACATACAGAAAAGGCATTAACCTTAAGAAGACAAAGACAAGCTCATGAGGATTAATGCGTAGACATTGATCAAACCTGGCTAAGAACACAAACACATGCAATTTAATCAGCTTGCTAATTGTATGAGTGATAGAATGGTGTGAATGGTTAATAAAATAGACTTAAAAGCTTGAAGTTGACTCAAAGAAGTTATATGACAGGGGAGTGAGTTATGGAAATAACAGAAGAAAAGTGATTAAAGTAGTTTTTATAAGAGTGAGTTAGGAGTGCTCTTGCACTGATTGATCAAAACAAGTGATTAGTATAGAAAGAAAATGAAAATAATTCAATAATGTGTTAAGGTTTAAACATGTATTTCTCTTGCCAAGTTAACTTATTGAGATATGACTCAGTATGCAAATTAGCTGGAGTGAGTGGTGACGAAGACACTTCCTGTGTGTCTGTGTGTCTGAGACTTTCAGTTGAGGAAACAGAGCAGTGACTGAGGAGGATTATTGGGCGACAAATATAATGGTAAAGTAGCAGGATAATTGATTACGGTGGGCAGGATTGTTCAGAGGTGCGGATTTGGACAGGAAATTTATAATTTAGTGATGATACGTTGTTGTAAAGGGGGACCATTGTTGTGTGCAGAACGGTGCAGCTTTTGACGAGGTTTTCGGTGTATTGAACGGGTGACATTTAAGATTGTTTAAGATTTTGAGGTTGTTGTGTTTCATTTTTAATAGAGGGAGTTTTAATAAACATGGAGATGTGTAAGGGGGCCCATTAGTTTTGTAACAGTGCACTTAGAAAAAACCTGTCAGGTGATTTTGTTTTGTGTTTTGATGAGCTAATAATCAGCTCTCTTTTTCTCATTTTTGTTTTGAAGCAGGCCTGGAAGAGAGTGAACTAACAGCGCTGACAAAATTTCCGGGAACAAACATAAGGTGGGCTTTTCCAGATTATAATTGGCTGAGAAAGAGACCTGATTGGCTGTGAGTCTCTGTCTAAAAGGATTGTAGCGATTCAATCCAGTCAAACGTATGGAGAACTATTTTCCTAAAAAGGAAAACGAAATAAAACAAATGATTGAGCTCATTTTGCTGATGTGGAGCATCTGATGATTCGAGCAGAAGGCTGCGATATCAGCAAACATCATGTGTGAATGCGTGTGAGTGAATGTGAGTGACTGGACCAAGGTGGGGGTGAATAAATGTGGACAAACAATTTACCATGCCAGGAAGAGAAATGGGATGCTTTGTTTTGCTTTTGTCATAAGCGGGACGAGTGGAAGACTTAATTCTGGGGATGCTGATTTTTGAGTTGCTTTGAGAAAATTTCTGTTTTACTGACTGGGGTTAGATTATGGTATGACATTATATTGTTGGGTGAATGTTTGATGCTAAAGAGGAAACATTTTTTGATATAACTCATGTTACCATTAACTGAAGTAACACATGATTGACAACTGTTTTGTTTTAAGTTTTATTTTTTGTTATAACACAGATTGGATCATAAAGGGGGAGAGTTGAGTATGAAATGTAAAGTACAGGTTTTGTTTCCAGGAAGTTCCAAAGATCCAGACTTTACATGGAGCAACGATTTTGAGAAGATTTGACATGATGATTAAATTGATTTTATTCCTTAAACACAGGTTTTTAGGGCCGGAGCGAAATACCTGAGAGGAGGATGGCTAAAGTGTTTGGAGAGATGACAAGACTAACCTTTTTTCCCTTTAATTTCTTAAGCCCAGGTGACGCATTTTGAGTTTTATTTGGACACACAGGTGAAGTCCAAATAAAAAGGGGGGGATTGAAATAAGTTTTAGGATCATTAAATGACGTTTATTTTGGTTTTTTGATAACTTAGATATGGTAGCGCTGAGGCAGAAAAGGTTATTTTTTAAAGAAAGGATTAAAATGAACTGAATTGTGTTGAGAAGATAAAATGTCGGTGTTAATAAGAAGCTGTATATAAAACATAAAGGGAAACTGTGAGAATAATAATAATGGGGAAGATTAGTGAAGATTTTAGGAGTAGAAAATGTTTGGTTTCTTTTTGATTTTTAGAATAAGTTGTTATAATGTAGGCTTTAGAAATAGATATTAAATAGATTTATCTCTAGGGTGGAGGAGAGCTTTTTATGAGGATGTTAAAAGTGTCACTGACCCAGATGAATAGCATTGAAGATTATATACATAGAAATGATTTCATACACATTGCATTCTGTGCCTTTAAAGGAGTTGTGGCTCAAAAGTCGTCTCTTGAGGGTCATAAACTTTTGGTTAGCGCTATGATTAGCCAATCTTCTGTGAGGATGATATGAGTTATTGAAGGATTGAACACGCTTACAGACATATAGTCCATAAACACACAGGACAGTATTGATTCCAGGCAAAGGGCCTGAAATTCATTTAGCTTTTAACTGAATTTGAGTTGGCCTAATAACAAGTGACAGAAAAGAGGAACTGAATAGGAGTTTTACTTGTAACTAAACTGTGTGACATGTAAAATATTGAGATAACACATGCAGCTCTAAATTAGTCTTATTATATAAAATGCAGTTACAGAATAACAAACGCTTGTCGAAGTGACCAAGGTTTCTTGATTTAAAGCAGAAGCAAAGGAAGGAAAGCATAAATTTTGGTTGAACCAGATGAAGTATAATTAGAATGTATTGTTACATTAAAAGGAGCAAAATGAAATAAAATGCTATACCAAGAACCGAAATAACACAGGAAATGTGAGTTTTTAAAAAATGAAGTTAGTGTTAACACATAGAAGTTGTTTCTAGGGAGCTTTTGGCTATGATGAAATTTATTGAGGAGTAATTAATTATGTGCTTAAACTTAGTTGATTAAAGTGGTTGTTTTTTCTTTGATCCTTTAGTAGAATAGGCGCTTATGATGATTTTCTTGTGAAAGGTGACTTTAGGTGAGAGCTCCTTGCAGCAGCGACAGTTTTGTGTACAGGATGTTGATGATCAGATAAGGGAGCAACCGGAAACATAGGCAGAGATGTGAAAGCAGCGCCTTAAGAGTTTTAAAATGATGAGTAATGTTGAATAATATATAGAAATAAAAGTCAAAAACCAGATACGTAATTAGGTTCATGTGTTGAGTAACATTAGGTTGAACCAGGTTTGAATAAAGAGAACTGGTGGATATCAGGTAGGGAAGGCGTAGTAGGGAGGAAGTGTTTTTTATATACCTTACAGGAGAAGATTTTTACAAGAGAGGGACTCAGAAGAAGGACAGACCACTGGAGATTCACTAGTGCAGGGGTTCTCTCACCGGGTGTGAGTGAGTTCAGGGGTGAGGGAGGAGTGCTGATTGAGCTCTGCTCGCACTCTTATTCTCTCCTGCCTCTGACCAACTTTAGGCTCACGAATACTTTGGTGTGATTAACCTCAAGCATGAGTGTTCTCAAGTGGGAGCTGGCGGTTTATGACTGGACCACTTAGGTGACCTGAGGTTGTCTGATTCGCTAAGTCAGAGGACGCCTAGAGAGGGTCAGAGCGAAGGCAGTGGACCTGGGAATGGTGGTTTCGGTGCCCATGATGCCATTAACGGATCTAGAGGTGGCAGAGTGGGCCGAGGAGTGACACAAGAAAACGGGGTGGTGACGTCAAGAGAGGGAGTGTCAGGAGTAGTAAAATATTATGCTGCTATTATTTGCTGCTATTTTTATGATCATTATTACTATTCCATTAATTATTAATATTGATATTGCATTTAGATGTTTAAACATATTGGCACCCAATTAAGCTTTTATTACAGGTCCAAGAAGAACCACTTTAAACTGTTGAGTTGAATCTATAATCTTAAAATGTTTATAGGCAGAGTACATTGCATTATTTGAAAAAGGCTCACCTCTGAATATAATCTGGGCCTAAAAGTCTTCACAGGAAACTGCAGGTTTGCAGAGTGTGCAGGGTAGGAAGTGAAACCGAAAGCAGAGTCTGAGTGCAAGTATTTTGAGTAGGTTATGAATCTTTAGTACACTCAAAAAAATAATTCATTGGATGAACTTAATTTTATCTTGCCACCTATATTCCATCTAAACAAATCATGTTATATTAATCCATATTGATTGTGTTGTTTCAACACAAAATATGTTTATAAGTGTAACATAATTTAAACATTAACATTGAGTTAATTTGATTTTTATTCAGTTAACATGTTTGTACCAAGTTAGTCTAATTAAATTAATTTAAATTCATGTTATATTGTTTAAACACCTTGGCACATCAAAAGTCAGTCTTGTTACATGAACTAGTAAAATATTTGTTTGTTACACCAATGTTAATCTTGTTGAATGAACAAATGTAATTTATGTCTGTAGTACTTACACCAATCATGTTTCAGTTAGTGTTTGTATTGCTTATGTAAACATTACTTTTAATTAAATTAATGAAACATAATACATAAATGATAACTTGCAAAACCATCTCTTTTATTTTGCTTGAACATTCTCAAAACAGTTGGCAGGATCCCAGTTCAGCCTAGCTTTCTCCCCTTTAACCATCTCATACTAAGACCACAGAACTTCCAGATCAAGACATGCTGACTGAAACAAAAAAATACAATAAAATAACCCTAACCCTAATAATAAAAATGAAATAAGTCTGTTGAATAGTTTGCAGACAAAAAAATATTATCCCCAAAGCAACTTTCGTAAAATGTAGTAAAATATGCATTGCAAACAACAATATGAATTTTAACACAATTTAAAGCTCAGACATAACATTCAACATTACTATAACATTACAACATTACTATGTTGCTTGCATACATTAGTACTCCATTTAATCAGGCTGTATCCATTAATAGTGACTTTATGCTATTTAACGTGTGGAGAAAACATTCAATTTTGAGTATAACTGCTCCACTCAAACAATTTATGAAAACCAGTGTGCATTTGCCTTTGTTACAATTGCCCATCTGGCAAAAATCAGTGTTTACACTTCAAGTGTATAAGACTTTAAGTTATGAACGAACAATCTTTGTCTAATAGCCACAGAGCAAACCGCATAGTTTATATGAACATTTTATAACTTACAATTTTAAACTTTTAAACGGTAAACACATATTTGCATTGCAGAAACCTTGAAAAATATCTGGCTTGCCTGAGTCTGTTTCAAACTCATTCACCCCATTAGCTTGTTTTTAGGAACTGTGCCTTGGATGACAACCTCTGCCCATCCAGCTTCATGATAATCTTTGCAAGACTTCAAAAGTGCATTTGAGCTCCGGTGGGTAGCTTAGGTTCAGACAGTATATCAGTCCAAATAACAGAGCACAAGCAATTGCAATGCTCCTCAAACCAGTGAGAACCTCAACGCCTTCAATCAGGACACCGATGTTCTCTGGGTCATCTCCAGGCTCCGCACCCTCCTGATGTATGACATACACTCCCATCACAGTTTGTTCCATGGCTTCAGTGTTGGCCTCAGTGTTCTGTGACGTAAAATATAATAATACATTTGTTTGAGTCTAGATATGAAAAAAAAGTAATTCAGCAATCAGCGTGAATATGCTGATATATTTACTAAATTCTATGTCTCTGGTTTCACACCTCAGAAATTTGACATGAAACAAAACAAGGACCAATTGCAATATCTTTTATTCACACCTGGTGTCACATTTTACCATTTCATATATCGAAATTACCCATAACTCCTGCAGCAAATTACATAACACAGAACATCTTGTGAATGTAACTCACCGTATATTCCTTCACAAGTTTCTCATGGTCTTCATTCAGGTAGACACACAAGGACTTCAGGATGCATGCTCGCCTTGTATGTATTGTGTCATCCTAAGAAAAAAAGGGAATCCATAATGACAATATTTAGCTTTTAGGCAGCAGTTTGAAAAAGGAATACTTGGTTTGGAACAGTCCAAAAGGCCACATGGTAAATAGACTGGTTCTTATATAGCGTTTTTCTACTCGGAGGCCTTTATACAACAATTCATTCACCCAATCACTTTTTCTAAACTGTTTAAATAGCCTGTATTTATATAGCGCTTTACTTAGTCCCTAAGGACCCCAAAGCGCTTCAGACATTCAGTCATCCACCCATTCACACACTAATGGTGGTAAGCTACATTGTAGCCACAGCCACCCTGGGGCGCACTGACAGAGTCGAGGCTGTCGAACACTGGCGCCACCGGGTTTAGTGCTTACTGTCTAACATTCATACACATTCACACTCCGATGAATGCATCGGTGAGCAACTTGGGGTTAGTATCTTGCCCAAGGATATTTGGCATGCAGACTGGAGGAGCTTGGGACCAAACCGCCAACCTTCTGGTTAGTAGCTGACCTGCTCTACCACCTGAGCTACAGCCACCTCGAAACATCTGTCTAAACCAAATCAGACACAAAATGAGGCAACTAAACACTAATGTTTTTTTTTTTCATTTTGATCAAAATTAACCATACGATTTTATCATTTACTTATTAATATAAGACTGATGCTTATATAATTTGTATAAAATATGAAAATCTCTTAGGACTTTTGCCTACCATATGTATAGATATCTTTGCTCATAAAATTGCCAGATTATGGGCATAAAAGTTCTTAAGCACAGATCTAACCCACCTTGGAGATGGCCACCATGATGTGTCTCATTTTTCTGCCAGCCACCCCACCTTTGCCTCGAAAAGAGCTCCATCATGCGTGGAGTGTACAAGTCTAGCTCATAAAAGAATCTAGATAGCAGCGGTACTGTCGATGTCATGCAGGAATTCCTTGTCAATCTGAAAACATGAACAATGCACTTACAATATGCACCAGAGGAAGGACATGCCAGGAATTATTAGCTGTTTTATCACTATGTTATGTCAATATTAGTGAAGCAAGAAATAACTGGTCAACCATAAACACACTCTTGCGACATAAAGCTAGACATATAGGACATGCACCTCTTTCTCGGTGAACAGAGCTGGCCATCTGCTTTTAAAATCTGCAATGAAGGGCTGTCCTTGAATAACTTCTTGCCTTCTGTACGAAAAAGTCTTCTGCATTTTCATTGTCACTATATTGTCATTGTTTCTCTTCTGAACCTCTGAAAGCAGTGCAATCTCTCTCTTTTTCCAGGCTGTCAGTAGTTTCTCCTTTTGGATACTGCGGACAGTAATTGACTTCTGCTCTTCTAGGCTTTTTCACATTCAATGCTGCCTGACTTTTGTCTTGGGCCTTGTTCTTTAGTGAATTTACCAACACCTCAGCACAGCCTAGGCCTCTCAGTTTGGTCCGGACATTGGCCATTTTATACTTGAGGCTAATTTTCCAACCATAACAGCCATTGAAGGATCCCTGCTCCCTCAGACAAGGATGCTGTTTGACAAGGGCTTCTGCAACTTCATTCAGGTCATTGTCAGTTGGATAGACTTTAAATTTTATTATTTCTTCACCCAGCCTTTCTAAAAGGTGGGATTTCAGTTTTGGTGAGGGGTCAAATGAGTTCCACCAGCAATGAACTCAGCATTGGCCTTTTCAAGTTGCAGTTCAGCCTCATACCTGAAACGAGGGACTGTGAAGACACTTGGCCACACTGACAGTCTTGTAGACGGTGATGAACCTGACGATGAAACGGGCCTTGTATTGTCTGTGTCTGCTGAAGAGCTTGAAAAGGAATGTGTTGGACTTCGCACTGGTTGACACATCACTCCCTCATCTTCTGTAAAACTTTGCAACTGCACACTATCCAAGTATACAACCTTTAAAGTTGCTTTATCATTAATTTCAGAGATCGTGAGTCAGATTTACGAACTCATTTCCGAAATCAGGATCTTGATATTGAAGACGAAAATCCTGTTGCACTCCAAAATTTGTCTTTACTTCCTGACACAATTCCTCAATGGAGTCCGATATCCCAGCTGGTAAAATTAGTTTCCTGGCATCATCTTCTCCGAGAATGATCCTCAGTCTTATGGGCTGGGCCATCATGTTGACCTGGACAAATATAAAATATTTAAAAAATAAATAAAGATGTACTTATTGACTATTGTGTGAGTGTGTGTAACAAATCCCAATGTCAACGATAATTTGATGATGTCACCATGGCTTCTAGGAATTTTTTTTACTGGAGAAGGAAAAGTGAATAGTGCATTTTCCAGATTTGTCTTGCATTCTTCTAATTAATGACAATTCTTGCATAAGATGCTTAAAAGAAATCTACTCTCAATAAATTAAGTAGCAATTGGTCTGCAAAGTATGATGTATTATTTACTGTGCCAGGTGATATAGGGGAAAATACTTACAAACATCACTCCTGTTTACCCTGCAAGTTAGTGTGTCTCTTCAGAGTAACCAGACGCAGGCCTCCCACTGAATAGGCAGCTAACGGGTAGTCATCGAGTAGTTCCCCATGCTCAATCAGAGACACCTCTCACATGTGACATGTCAAGTTCAAAAGCTCTGAAGTGCTCTACCAAGCAGAGAACTTTTTTACAAAAAGTATATTCTGCCATGCAAAATAAAAATCTGCAGAATTTCTGCAAACTCTCATAAACCAAATAATTGCCCATGAATGAACAACTATCATTCCTGTGCTGTAGTTCATGCCATTGTATGACACGCTTTTTGTAATATGGACATCAGTTTCATCTGGTAATCTTTGCTTTATAGCTACTGCGATATCACTTTTCAGAACATCAACTGGTACTGATGAGCCAACATTTACCATTAAAGGTGTCTTATGGTCAGAAGAGTGCAAGTCAGAGGCAATCACGAGCTGATGTTTTTTGGCAAGTGTAACAAGTATGTTCTTAAAACAGTTTGTATGGCGAGCAATTTGTTTAAAAAAAACTATGTTTCGCCTCAAATCTCATTGTCCATTTGTGGACAAGAGGCCCAAAATGCCGAATCAGAGACCTGATGGACCCAGGTACGGTGAGGACGTCCTTTACGCACTGCACTGCTCTCCACAGCAAATAGAGAAGGGAGACTCTTACTTCAAACGCTAGATTGACAGCTGCCATTTTAATAACATACCATCTGGCACTACTTCCTTCCAGATCTCTTCTTCATACGCGTGAAAATTGCATATCTTAAAGCTCGACCAGTTCACGCTGGACACGCTTCGAGGTGCAAATGTGCACACGATCAGCTAGGGGCGTCTATCGCATTCGGTGTGAACGCACCGTTAGTCAGCCTTAATGCAGAGCACCAGAGAAACTATAACCCGAACAATTATCCACCTAAATCATTCTGAATTCAAAAACTAAATGAATATATTACAAAAAAAGAAAATGCATATGCAATTATTGTGACAGATTTTATCCTACTCCTTGTTATTAACTCCCCTAAACGCTGGTTTAGTTGAATTAAACCTTTCATCAATCCAGTTAATGCGGTTGCCCGCCACTAAACTTCACTGACAAAAACAGGAATTTTAGATAGAGCATCATAAAACACTCATAAAAATCACCAAAACCATGTCGGTCAGTCTTACCACTGCTACCAACAATCACCAACTCCAGTTAAGCAGAAAGTAACCCGTCATTCACGGAGCGAAGACATAACGGCTCTACGCGGCTTTCTCGCTCTTCAAAGTTAGCTAACTCCAGAGAAAAAAAACAGTCCTAACCATGCAGATAACCATGAAACATACCTCATTCAAAGTTGACAGAAACCAAAAAAACGAACTTACCAAAGTAACCTCAGCAGTTTTTGCTCTGTTGCAACAATTAGCGACTCCGGTTAAGTTTTTTAAAAAATCAAAAAGTTACATTTGAAAAATGTTTGGCTCTACACACTCCCTGCTATATATAAAACTCCTAAGTCACCACACTACACAGGTAAAAAAAAATTTAACTACTAGTATTTATCTCTCACACCACTAACCTAAATAAATATATCAAGAAATATGTGAATTACTTACCTCACTATCAGGTATGCCAAAGAAGTAACTCCACGCGCGCTCGTTAACTTCTCAACGGACCTTTCCGCATCCGGTGGGCGTGGAGCATGCGCAATACATGACACTATCAGAGCCGTTGGTTTGATGGACCTCATTCTCATTGGATTGCCATGAACGAATTTAACTCATCGAAGTTTTCTTTGATTTATAAAAATGATTTCTTCATGTAATGTAAACATATTACTACTTTGTTAATCAAACACATGCCCTAGTTGATTTTTTTGCGTGTATCTTTTATGTATCTATATCTTTGGATTAAGCTTTTAGTAGAGGCTCTTGATTAAAACATTTACTCAACATATTACATATATAGTTCCAATTGGGGTATTACATGTAAGGATGAGCCTCTGTTCTGGTGAAAGGTCGGAAGTGCAAAGGGTGAGATGAGAGAGCATTTAAGGACGAGACACACATACACACACATAGTTTCAGTTGTGTACGTGCTGGCCTTCTGTCTGGTGGAAAGGTTACAAGGTTTAGCTGATGAAGTGAAGGGTGAAATAAAGGGCAGCAGAAGCTGACACACACATACACATACATGTAAGTAGACTCATTTAGTAGGTAAGAAGTTAAGATGTGTTTTGCTGTAACTGCAAAGTTTGGGTGCGTACGTGTTAGTCTGTTCCAGGAAGTACACCAGATGTCCCAGAGATAAGCGACAGCGAAGGCAAGCTGAGGGGAAGCACCTGGGTTCGAGCCGAAGATAATGTTCTTTTAAACTGTGTCAAAAGTTAACTGAACAGTTGTGGTTTTGAATTGACGTATGCTGTATTGTGTCTGCTTTGCAAAAGAAGGGGCTGTACTATCTTACCCCTATAAAACCTTTGTTCTGACTATTGTGAGACAGTTCAACACTGAATCTGCACAGTGTTGGCTCCACGCTGCGTGTATTCATTAAATCTTCGTCTAATTGCACCTGGCCGGATCAGTGGTCATTATTTTGTATTCCTCCTTCAATTTCTGAACCCTAGCATTTGATACGTTATTACCAGTGTTGGGTAAGTTACTTTAAATTAGTAACTTAGTTACATTACTAGTCACTTCTCTAAAAAAGTAACTCAGTTACTTCAAGTTACTCGTTACTTTCAAAGTAACTAGTTACTAGGGAAAGTAACTTTGGTTTTACTCAGAATTCTCTTGTTAATGTGTTGCTTCCGTAACTGGATACCCAGCAAGGTTCCCAGTCTTCTAGCTTGCTTACTTGCCACAAGTGCACTGTGCCACCTACCAATAGAAAGGAAAAATAATGTGCACATTTCCACGAGAGAAAATCACGCCTGGACCGTCGTTGACCGCCGCCATGATTCTAGCCTGCTTTTACATCCAACACAAAAACTGCAGTCGTGGTGCTTTTGATTGTACTCAGAACTTGGAAATTCTGCCTTCTGAATAGGAAGATGTAGGTAACACCAGACTGCAGATGAGCTGCATACAGAGCTGGACTGGGACAAAAAATCGTCCCGGGCATTTTGACTAGAGACCGCCCACCATTATAGGAAAAATCATAAATACTTTGAATGAAAACAAACACTGTTGTGACAGTGATGTACATTGTTCTGATGGTATATATGTATCAATCTATCAATCGTTTGTTGTAAGACTCAGATAATTATTTTTTTAAAAGCTAGACATTTTAAATGAGAATAAGAAAGTATTTCCTTGTCCCCCCTTTCCCTGTTAATGCCCTACCTGGCCCCCTGGCAACACTTTGCTAGACCCGCCCCTGCACAGTTACCAGCTGTCAGCTACGTAGAAAAGGATCCTGGTGTTATTTGTCTCTCAGAAACAGTTCATAACTTCAACTCATTCATGTCACCTAAAAGGTAAACCTGTTTCTCCATCACCTGTTCAGCTCTGATGATTCAGTAAGGACATCTCCTGGTTTCATCTGCATGTTTGCCTCTCACCAGATATACAAACTGATATCATGACCAGCAGCTTTACAGCTGTGGCTCCAGCAAACATCAGCTGATACTAGAAATTAATATTAAATATATTCTAACAACAGCTGATCAAGCTTAAACGTGCTGCTGTTGTTTAACGCGACATCCGCTGGTTTCCTCTTTCTGGCGCAAAGTGGGCGATAAATAAACAAGAGAGAAAAGCCGATCAGCTGATCATTGATCAGTTTCATGATTGAAGTAGAAACGGGAGAGAATGAGAGAAGAAGAGGCAGCTGTGCAGCTTCAGCTTTGTGTCTTTTTCATTGTAGCTGAAGTCCGGGACAAACTGTGTTCCTTTTCACCTCAGTACGAAACGCGTAATATTTTCTCTGAATACCAGACGATTCTGTTTTGCAACTCTAATAACTAACCGTATGAACAAAATAAAGTTCAACATCAGTAACATAGCACCCACCCAGCTGTACAGAAACTCCGTCATGCTAGCTAGCACACAGTACGAAAATGTCAGCATACCGAAAATAAACTCCACCTAAACTTGGTTTATATCTGACCCAGATAGACTGCAGGTCATAACTTCTTACCTGAAGTTCAGTTCACCTGACACTCGGACCGGCGGCCGCCTCGGGTCTCTCCTCTTGCCTCCCTTTTCCTTCATCCACCTGCTGGCTTCCACCACTTGCTAATGTTATTGAATCTGTGGAAGCTCCGCGATATCCACCACACGAAGTAACGAGTAACGAGCCTATCTAAATCCCAGTAACGAGTAACGCGTTCCTGGTTTTGGCATAATAACTAGTTACCGTGCTCGTTACCACAATAATAACGTAGTTACTGTAACGCGTTACTTAATAACGCGTTAGTCCCAACACTGGTTATTACTTAGTTACTTTTGAAAACCATGATACACAACCTGAAAATGTAATAAAGCAATAGAATTTTCAGCCCAATCCTATTTCATCAGCATAATCCATCATATAAAATTAAATCAAATGAAAAAGTCTCTTTTAAAACTTGTTTTATTAGTTTTAATCTTTTAATTTTATGCACACAGTCTTTGACTTGAAGAAATTTGTTTAACATTTAAACCTATTTTCTGCATATTCAAGCGTATAAAATAAAATAATGTTTTGTGTTTACACTCACTCTTTCAAATAGATGCAAGTAAAACACAGCAGAAAATAAATAAAATCAATGATTCAGCAGCACTGAGTCATTCTTAAATCTATTGTCACCTGTTTAGCAGGAGTGGGACTGGTGCAGGTTTGCCCGGTGCCACAGCGATCATGTCAGTGGGAGGATCCGGGGGTTTCTCTGTGAATGTCACATTTCCGTGGCAGTGTGCTCGGTGCTTGCTCACAAGTTTAGGGGTTTGTTCGCTGTAAAAAGAACTTTTCTTCCCACGCAGTGTACAGTGGACGCTGTTTTTGTCACTCTTTACGGACTCAAACTCAAAGTAAGGTCAGTACTTCCACGCTTTAAACGCTACATGCTTGTACTCCATATTATCCATTGTTGATCTGCACATGTCTGTTGCTGCCACAGACATCGGACATGCTTATGTCATTGTCATGAGACACTTTGACAAATAAAATCACGGTTTAGTAACGCAGTAACACAGCGTGCTTATGGGAAAGTAACAGTAATTTAATTACTTTTTTTCAATAGTAAACCCTTACTTTACCTGTTACTTGAAAAAAATAATCGGATTACAGTAACACGTGGTCCTGGATACCACGCAATGTCATCACTGAGCTGGATTTACATCTGATAGAGACAGTCTGTCCTGGAACAACAGACTGAGCTATAACAGTCTGAGTCAGGATGATTTCTGCTGATGAAGCTGGAAATATGAAAAACAAGTATTAATGAGACAAATCCAGCTTTAAAATGTACATCAGACAAAATTTATAGGTTTTGTTTTTTATATACTGCATGTTCATGTTGGTGTAGTTGGGTTAGTTGGTCACTCATGCTTTGTCTTGTTGACTTTGGACTTTCCATTAGGAAGGTTGTCTTTCATTTTAAAGAGATTCACAAGTTTTCTGAGGCTGTTATATTTTTCAGTATTTTAACAGGGTTTACAGTGAAGTCATTTGACCCAGTCTGAACCTGAAATCAAAGGTCATGACCCAAATTTTAGACATTAACATTTCCACTTTGGCTCCTTTTTGAGTTTCAGAGAAATCAGATAAAGAGTTGGGATTGTAATGGAATTAAACGTGATGATTGATTTTAAGAACATGGAGAATATGGCAAAGTGTATGTGTGTGTGTCTGTGTGTCCTCGGTGAACTGTGTCAGTCTTTGCAGTAGCTTCCAGCTGCAGCTGTCAGTTCAGTTTCTCGTTAGTCTGACTGAGAGAAGTTTTGGTACAGTCCTTTTTCACTGTGAGATCACCCATTGATTGTTAGGATAGTGGGTTTTTACAGACAAAAACATGGACGTGCCATGGGCTCCCCGGTGTCACTGATTGTAGCCAACCTTTACATGGAGGAAGTGGGAAGAAAGGCTCTTTTCTTTTTTTAAAGGGACAGTACCCAGCCACTGGTACAGATATGGTGATGACACCTGGGTCAAAATCGAAGCCCAAGAAGTGAAATCTGTCACTGCTGTAGAATTACAGGGATTATTTTACATAACCATCATCTTATCATTGCAGGAATTATCATTTCATCAAAGTGTTTATTGAAGCTGCTGGCATTATGTTATAATTTATATTATAGGGGTTATCATAATCAAATATTAACATGTTTATTACAGGTGCAGTTATAACTACTTTAAAATGATTGAGTTAAATATATGTATCATAACTCATAGGCTGAGTACATGGTTACAGTAAAATAGTAGCTGAGCAAAGGCCTGAATGTATTCAGCTTCTTGTGGTATTTGAGTTTGCTTAGTTACAGGTGACGGAAGGATGTCCAGTCCATGGTGACCTCAAAGGCCTTAGATCATCACCATATTCGGAAGAGTATGCCACAAGGAGGAACCTCTGTGTTTGCATTTAATTCTTAAAATACATGAATGTTCTGTACATGCAAATTATGTGCTTGTAAACGCAAGAAGGGCGTTACAATACCCTGATGTTATAAAAGCAATCTAGAGTGTATTTTGGGCAGAGATGTACAACTGTTTGGCAGTTTACACCTCTCCACGCGGCGTGCATTCATTAAAATCAATTGTTTGAACGACTTCTTCTGGACCATCATTGTTTTACTCTCATCCTCAATTTCGAACCCGTAACATTTGGTGCATTGGCCGAGGGTTGAGGGAGAAAAGGTGGAGGTTGAGACTGAGAGGGTCCAAGGTGCTCAAACAGGCAGACACGAGTCAGTGGTCGAAGTGAGTGGACATAAGCCGGCTTATTCAAAGGTAAGGCACTACCTGTTGAATTATTTCCAAACAGTGCTGAATTGGTTCTGACAAAATTGAAAGTCTACTCACTGAAAATTACTGGTAAGGGTCTGTTTTGATTTTGGTGAAAATCTCATGAGAATTGAAGTTGAAGTAATGATAATGTAAGGTTAAGTGACAGTACTGATTAAAGGAAAAGCAGTTGGACTGCTACGAGGATTTAAATGCAGTTGGACTGCTAAGGAAAGAGAATTTAAAGTAGTTGGACTACTGAATTTAGGAAATAGGTCATTTGAAATCTGTATATGGTCATACAGTTATAATTGAATATAAAGCTGGGCTTGGACATCAATACAGTCGGTTTTGTGGTTTCGTAGGATGTCTTTAAAATACATGCAAATTATTCTAGAACGGAACTGTGGGAAGTTCTAAGAAAGTGCATTGTTCGGAGGTGACGCTCCCAATTTCCTGGTGACGACCAGGATTTTCCGTTGGACGGGATAGTTCGATTGGCAATCGTGGACAACTGAGGACGGTCCAAAATAGCTACTGATTGGATCAGTTGACCGTTTGGAACGGTGTTTGCACTTTGTTTGGGTAATAAAGGTTGGACCTTGGGCGTTGGACGCTTTTAAATTGACTTAGGAACTTTAGCAATTAGACCAGACACAGGTTGGACCTGATACTGGGTCATTGATTATCAAAAACTTGGAGTTTGTCCCTTGGAGGGTTAATTCAAATTTTGTCTAAATTATGTAGGTTGTGCAATTTAAGGCCTTGTAAATATTATTTAATTTATCAGACGTCTCTGTGTTATAATTTTTATGTTTGTATATAGGCTCTGTCTGCCACGAGCACTGCAGCAGGCTGGTTATTTTGAGAGTGTGTCTGTGTCTATGTAAATGAGATGCCTGTGACTTATTTAGAGTGACATTTCCTGTTTACGAATGAGTGGCTAATGACTGACTGCAGAGCCAGGGTTAAGGACGACTTCAATCTGTGTTTTAAGGGAAGAAATGCAGTTTATGTTTATTATATTTGTGTGACTGTTGTTGATTATGATAAGTATTTCATGATAACTGTAGAATATGAGTATGGGGTTTGCTTGACACGTGTCTGTACTAGGTAAAACTGTGTAAGACTGATAGGAAGTTTATAGAGACTGCTACACATGGCTGATGCCTGTATTTAAGACGCTGGAGTTGTTTATTACAATATTGTAAGTAAACTTTTATTTCTTGCCATGACTGTATGACTTTTGCTGGGTTTTGAGATAGGATACATAAACTGTTGATACTTAAGACCGTTATCTGGGTTCGAAGAACTGAAATTGAATTTGAGATAAGTTAATTAATAAAGATGTCTGTAAGCGATGTGTGTTTTGGGGTGTCGAAGTAAGATGTTTTAGGATTTTTAGATGGGTTCTGTTTCAGTTTGAGATAATATATACAGTTACATTTTCTGTGTGTGTGTTGTTGAGTGACAACACGCGCAGTTTAAATTGGGCGCTGTTCCTTCCTCTTTTTAGTTTCAAAACACAAAGGCTCTTAGATTAAATTACTGTGAGTAGAATTACTGATTATTTGTAGACTGTGAAACTAAAAGTAAGTCTCTGCAGAAGCTGTAGAAACAGGAAACCGTGTGTGTCTGGGACAGGAAATGCATGCCCATAAAAGGAACTGAGTGTGTACAGAAAGAACACAGAGAGATAGATGAGTTAACTCTAGGCACATGAAGCAAATGAAGCCTTTAAGAAAAAATGCATATATTACTAATTATATGGTTTAGTGTGTCAATACAGGTGGGCGTCTTTCAACTTTGCAACCTTGAGTTCAGCAGCAGAAAAGTAGATTAAAAGAATTGGGAGAAAATAAGCCAGTCTTTGGCTCGAAATTGTGCAGCGTGAGCTCTCACTTTGTCCTTCACCCCGAGAAGACACGTAAAGGACAGTCAATTTCCTGATGAAGACCGATAGAACATCGTGGACGTGAAGAAGTAATGGAAGCTAAAAGACCTTGCAGGCGAAAGCAGTAACACTGACAACGACTGATGAGTCCAGCAGCATGGAAGAAAGCACGTGATGCAACATGCATGCTGGTGAAGAACAGCGTGATATGTCTGCTTGAAGGCACTGACTGTCATATTTGCCAAGCTTGGAGCAATCTTGGAAGAAAAGACTGAAAAGATGGATGCAGAAGAAAACACAGCAAATGAAAATAAGACTGAAGGAAGAGGAAATACTGAAAGATCAAAACACAGAAGAAACACACTGTGTTTGCTGGGGCTCTGAAGCCCGAACAGGACACTGTGAATGAAAAAGGACCAGTGAGAGATGAAGCTGGACGAGTTTGACTGCGAGAAGATAGGAGATGATTGGATTGAAATTGAACCCTGAACTCGGGATAGTTTAGGGATGTCCACCACATCACAACAAAGAGGTAAACAATACAAAAGGTAAAGATAATCAAAATAACTGACAATTATATTAATGAATAGAAAACACACATATACCAATTGTTACATGAGATTATTTTGAAATGAATCAGAAGTGAGATAGTTTGAATCTAGAGCTCAGTGAAAAGATGCATAAATTAAATATGAATACATGAAAATGCAATGAATATATAAGGATGCAATGAAGAAAACAGCTTACACTCATGCAATGAAGAAACTGCTTACACTTAATTAAGATGATCACCTGGCATGCAATGAAGAAAACAGCTTACACTGCATTTACATGACCACATAACGCAAGGAAGAACACGCTTACATACATGGCATAATTGGTATTTTTGACTAGAAAAAGAGAAATGGGTCGTTTAGGCGTCCGTGATAATAATGAGAATGTTTTAGTTTGTTATTTTTAGGGGCAAGCAGACCTGGACCAATTCTCCAGATCCAGGAGTCGGATGAAACTACAGGTTAACATGAATGGATATGTTAAGGCAAGTTTCTGGTTGAATTGTTTACAGTGTCCAGGAACCTGACAGCAAGCCCTAACTGGTGGTGGAAGACCAGCAGGGCTGTGATTTAAGGTGGGGAAGTAAAATTTGGGTTAGTGATTGGGGGACGGAGAAAACTGACTCTTTAACTGGAGAATGGGAAAGTGTCTGTGAGACTGTGAAGCCATATATGCAAAATAGCACACACAAACATACGCAATGAAGATCGGCTTGCTACTTGTATGAGTGATAGAATGGTGTGAATGTTGAATAAACTGATTAAACTAGTTTAAAAGGGTGACTTAGCAGTGCTTTTGCACTGAGTGATCAAAACAAGTGATTAGTATAGAAAGAAAATGAAAATAATTCAATAATGTGATAAAGTTTAAACATGTATTTCTTTTGCCAAGTTAAATTGTTGAGATATGGCTGAGTATGGAAAAAGTTTGAGAGCTCGTGTGAATGTGGACAGAGGAGCTTGCTGTGTGTGTGTGATTGAGGCCTTAAAGGAGGGGTAGATTGTTCAGAGGTGCAAATTTGATTAGGAGGTCTATAAATTAGTGTTGACACATTGTTGTAAGGTGTTAGGCTGAATCTGAGTATGGTGATGTGCTTAACCGGGGTTATTGTGGTGTACGAAACGGTGTAGCTTTTGGCGAGGTTTTCGGTGTGTTGAATGGGTGAAATTTAAGATTGTTTTAGATTTTTGAGGCTGTTGTTTCTATTTCAAGAGAGGGAGTTTTGATAAACATGGACATGTCTAAAGGGGCCCATAGTTTTTGTAACAGTGCACTTAGAGAAAAAAACCTGTCAGGTGATTTTGTTTTGTACTTTGATGAGCTAATAATCAGCTCTCTTTTTTCATTTTTGTTCTAAGTAGGCCTGGAAGACAGTGAACGGACGGCGCTGACAAAATTACCAAGTACAAAAATCAGGTGGGCTTTACAGAATTATAATTGATTATAATCAGAGACTGAGTGGCGGCGAGTCCCTGTCTAAAAATGATTGCAGCGAGTCAATCCAGTCAAAAGTATAGCGAACTATTTTCCTAAAAAGGAAAACGAAATAAAACAAATGATTGAGCTCATTTTGCTGATGTGGAGCATCTGATGACGTGCGCAGAGGGCTGCAGATCAGCAAAATATCATGTGTGAATGCATGTGTGTGAATGTGAGTGATGGGACCGAGAGGGGAAATAAATAAAAGGTTGACAAACAGGACAAGTGGGAGACTTAAATCTGGGGATGCTGATTTTGGGATATTGATGTGTGCGTTGAGAAAATTATTTACTGGGGTTGGATTATGTTATTACATTATAGAATGCTAAATGCTAAAAGGGAAACATTGATGTAACTTAAGTTACCATGAACGGAGGGGACACATGATTAATAACTGTTCTGTGTAAGTTTATTTTGTGTTATAACACAGGTTGGATCATAAGTGGAGAAACTGAGTATAAAAGGTGATGTTCTGGTTAACACACAGGCTTTTGTTTCTAGGACGTTTCAAGGATGCAGGCTGTGGATGGAGCCAAGAAAGGATTTGACATGATGATTAATTTGATTTCATTCCTTAAACACAGGTTTGAAGTTATGGAGCATTTATACATAATGTGATAGGACTAAACTTTTCTTTTAATTGCCTAACCTGAGTGAAGGATTTTGAGTTTGTAACACATGAGATGTGTCACAAAAAGGGGGGTGTTAATATATGCGATTAGCTACATGAAATGTGCTCTTTTAGGGTTACTAAGCAAATGTCTACGTGACCTTTACCTAGTAACCTTTGTGATGATAAACTTGTTTACCGGCTTGCTCTCTTGTAGAACATACAGACTTAGAAAAGGGGAACTTCAGCTTTGAGTTTTGAGAATAACTCTGTTAAGTTGACAGGAAACACGTCGAGACAGCAATATAGGGCAAATGTATCAGAGCTTGTAATTAAATGTGGGACTTGAAAAGAGGAAGCAAATTTGGTACAGGACGTACTTGAGATGATCAGATGAGAGAAGGAGAAGGTCAGGAATAGTTTAAACTAAGATTGAGAAAGTAAATGGGGTAAAAGGGGGTGTAGCTTCAGGGCAGTTCACAGCCTGGCGTAAACGCAAGGTGCTGTCACACAGCTTAAGTTATTTGGTTGATTTATTTTATGACAAAATAATAAGGAAATATTAAAAATATACAACACGTTGAGGAGATCTCTTTTGTTATATTTTAGTGTTTAACATGGAAGATGCCTCTCTGGAGCTTCTCTCCTGATGCTACTCCACCAAAAGAAGTATAAAGTACCGAAATAACACTATATAAGTCACAGCTGATGATTCTAATGTTAGAGAGCTCTTGCAACTGGCGTCTGAGCTGTGCAGAGGTCTCTCTTAAGACAGGTACTTATGTAGGTTAGCATGAGGTTGAGTTAATTTTATACACAATGCATAACTGTGCTTGTTTAGAGTTGATGTTCCGTCCAAACAGGTTTTAAGCTTCACTGGTGAGAGTGTCCAGGTGATACATGTTGAGAGAAGATGAGAACATAGCAGGTTAATTGCACGCACGCTTACAAACACACATGATTTATATATAGGCCAGGCCAAAGGCCTGGACTTGATGTAGCTTTTAACTTTACAGCTCCTAACTTGCAGGAATGGCGGGGAGTGTAATGAATGAATGCAAAACATGATTACAGACACAAACATGACAGGGGTTTATTTTACAGGGTAAAGGTGGACCACAGGTTGCTTTGTTTCTGCTTAGCAACTACTGAGGTAAATGGTGTTAAAGATAAATATGCAATAAGTGAACAGGAAATGTGTGAGGGTGAGCCGGGTGAAACAAAATGTTGTAGATAATGGAAACTTGTCTAACGGGCATTAACAGTAACCTTGGCATGTTATGTATATGCTTGAGGCCAAAAGAGGCGTAAATCCAGATAGAAAACTTTGAAGTGTGCTTTTTAGCGGAGATTTAGGCTGACATGGGGATGGGGTGCATTTTACTGGGGTTGTGTTTAATAAAACTAAAAGCGTTGCTCACACACATAAAGAGTATTGAGATTGAATAAAGTTAATATAATGGATAGAGCCCAGAACATGATAATACATAAGTGAAATCAAATGCAATGTTTGATTTCACTTTTATTGGGAAATAATCAGGCTAGAAATGTGAGTAACCTATGTTTAAACTGTGAAAACACTCTCCACATACTTTGAAACTGCGCAACTCTGAGTGGGCAATGTAATGAAGCAATTGTTACATATTTGCATTAAACTAGCCAACATAGACTCACCACAAAATGATGTAGGATGTTGCCCTGCAGCGGGGGCAGAAAATCATTTGCAAACCAGGGATCTTATGTTGATTATTATATTCTTACTTATGTACACACACACACACAGAAGGAAAAATTTCAAAACAAAACAAAAAACAACTTCGCTTAACCTGTCAAGCACAGGAGTAAAATAAAAATCTCTTTGGGCTCTGTTAAAATTTCTTTAGTAAAAGTGTAAAAGGCCAAACCTAGGAAGTTCGGCAAACAGGAAAGTTCCTTGAGTATCAGGAGTTAATAGTCAGGAAACATTTCTCACTTTAACGCCTTTTTTCTGAAAAACCACTGACTCATAGATGCAGATAGACATACAAGTGCACATACATCCAGATGTGCATTTAGACATTAAAAGTGTAGAGACATGTACACACAGATTGGCAAACCGGTACAGAGTCTAACTGAAGAGCTTAACAAAGCAGACGTGGCAGTAGGGTTTGTGATTTTGCCTGATATGATATTGTGAACCAACTTTGAATAATGACAGGAACCTGAGATGAACACAGTAAGTTAGTAAGGTGTAGCAGAGAAAGGTTGTTTGTTTTCTATCCCTTACAGGAGAAGATTTCCACTAGAGAGGGACCCAGAAAAGGAGCAGAGACCACTTAAGCATGAAGTGTTTTCAAGTGGGAGCTGGTGTTTTATTGCTGGACCACCTAGAGGACATGAGGTTGTTGTCGGATTTGCTGAGTCAGGGGCGGCTAGAGAGGGTCAGAGCGAAGGTAGTGGACCTGGGAATGGTGTAGTGACGTCTTTGGAAGACGTCAAGAGAGGGAATTGTAGAATTACAGGGATTATTTTACATAACCATCATCTTATCATTGCAGGAATTATCATTTCATCAAAGTGTTTATTGAAGCTGCTGGCATTATGTTATAATTTATATTATAGGGGTTATCATAATCAAATATTAACATGTTTATTACAGGTGCAGTTATAACTACTTTAAAATGATTGAGTTAAATATATGTATCATAACTCATAGGCTGAGTACATGGTTACAGTAAAATAGTAGCTGAGCAAAGGCCTGAATGTATTCAGCTTCTTGTGGTATTTGAGTTTGCTTAGTTACAGGTGATGGAAGGATGTCCAGTCCATGGTGACCTCAAAGGCCTTAGGTCATCACCATATTCGGAAGAGTATGCCACAAGGAGGAACCTCTGTGTTTGCATTTAATTCTTAAAATACATGAATGTTCTGTACATGCAAATTATGTGCTTGTAAACGCAAGAAGGGGCGTTACAATACCCTGATGTTATAAAAGCAATCTAGAGTGTATTTTGGGCAGAGATGTACAACTGTTTGGCAGTTTACACCTCTCCACGCGGCGTGCATTCATTAAAATCAATTGTTTGAACGACTTCTTCTGGACCATCATTGTTTTACTCTCATCCTCAATTTCGAACCCGTAACACTGCTCACAGTAACGCTGTGGATAAAAAGTTCACCAGGGAGGATACAATGGATAACAGTTTGACTTTTGACACACCGCACACTTATTTCCACACTGTAATCCTCATCCTCGTGTAAGTGAGAGGGAATGATGTCTTGCCCCCAAGACATTTTATAGGTTTGGTGGCTCCTTAGAGTACGATGACCTGGATGACTGAGAACCTTCACGGATCTATTTTCAAGCAGAGCTCAAAGGTCATAGCCAAGCTTTTTTCAATACACTGCTCAGCTTTCTTTATCATAACTGTACACATCATGGTTTTGTCAGTTTCGTTTCAGAGAAATAATTTTTTGCAAGATGAGAGATTGTTTCTCGAGACTTTCTCCAACTTTACCTTGCTATGCAAAAAATGATGGTATTTGTTTAAGAGATATACAGTGTGTGTGTGTGTGTGTGCGTGTGTCCTCAGTGAACTGTATCAGTCTCTGCAGTATCTTCCAGCTGCAGCAGTCAGTTCAGTTTCTGTTCAGTTTGACTGAGGGAAGTTTTTGTACGACTGTTTTTCACTGTGTGCTCACCCACTGACTGTTAGGGTAGTGACCACTCTGACAGTAATAAACTGCTGCATCTTCAGCCTGGACTCCACTGATGGTCAGAGTGAAGTCAGAGTTTGATCCACTGCCTGTAAAACGAGCTGGAATCCCTGATTGTCGAGTGCTAGCATCATAAATGAGCACTTTAGGAACTCCTCCATCTTTCTGTTGTTACCAGGCTAACCAGTTGTTGTTATAAACATTCTGACTGGTCCTACACTTGATGGTCACAGATCCTCCCACAGCAGAGCTCACTGCTCCAGGCTGAGTCACTGTGATCTGTCCTCTGGACTCTGAGGATACAGAGACAAAAACATAAAGCAGCTTCATGGTTTTGTGGGCTTCATTTCAGAGGGACAGATGTTGATAGAGGAGAGGAGTTTGATTCTCTGGACTTTACCTGTGAAGCAGCAGCAGAGGAGAGTCCAGATGAGGACGCAGATCAAAGTCATGTTTTTGATGAGGAGGATTTCTGTGGCTTCTGTTGTGATGAAGGACAGCTGTCAGTCATCCAGTGTTCAACTCTCAGGACTATAAACTCTCCCAGAGCACTGGAGCATGGTGCTGCTGATGCAAAGTGCCTCTCTATGGAAATCACCTGACTGAAAACAAGAACTCGAAATGTGTTTGCGTTACACAGGTTAATATGTAACGTACAGTTAATGCTAAAACTCACCAAATGTAACATTTTCAGCTTTTTGTAGTTAACAGCTGTCATTTCAGAAAATAAAATTAGGTGATGATATCAAAGAAAGTACATTCACCTTCAGCTCTAATTCTTTACATGCTAGGACACACATAAAAAAAACATTTTCATTGTTAGAAAATTATTTAAATACAATATCTGATGAACAACATCACAACATATTAAACTATATCACCTTTTATTAAAGAAGAATTGAGGTGTAATGGTGACACATTGTGTGAAAACTACACTCATAATCAATTAAAAACCTGGAATAACTTGAAGTAATAGCTTTCTGTATGACTTTAGCATTTCTCATATCATCAGTGGCACTGACATTTCTGATCTTTGTTCTTCTAATCATATGCCTGTGATGGCTGAACTTGCTTTTCTCAAAAATAATCAAGAGTCTTAACTGTAAAGCTGAGCTCTGACTAAATAATTCAGCTCCCCAACCAATCAGACAGATATATAGGAGAGCTGAGTGAAGGTGGATGAAAGAGAAACAGGTGTCATATGTTGTACTACAAGATTCTTAAACTCTCAGGAGGCTGTCATCATGAAGTATTTTCCGGATATTGTTTGACAGATCCCATACTTTATTTAGCAGTTTTAACTCTTTTGTTAATCCTCCTTGTGCTGCTTGTCTTGTAGAGTCTTAAGGAATGTGTGAGAATTTATTTAATATTTTGTTGACAGGATTGTCTGCAGTCTGTCTTTTGACAGTTTCAAGCAGGCGTTGCCTTCATTGTTGGCCAAAGCAGTTATCCACTTGAAACCTCATCTAAACAAAAATTGGGACTGGGCCATGTTCAGGACTGTGTAGTATAATCTGTTCTTTTAACAACAGTCTATTAACACTAGGTTTACTATCCTGCGCAAATTTGCGTAACTTCCCTAAACCCAATACCCCCTAGAATTACTGGCTTTTTTATTTTCTGGTGCAAGTCCTGAGGTGTTAAGCACCCCTGCTGAGATTTTCACAGGTCGTCAGCTTGTTTCTCCCACAGCTTTTGTTGTGCAAACCACCCATTGTCCTTGAGGCCTGGCACATTTGCATTTGCTCACTCAGAGTTGCTCAGATCCAAGGCAGGCCAAACCTCTGTGTTACAACTTTCAGAAATGCCTGATAGAAATGCTTCAACTTACTCATGAGATTTTGACCACATTTTTGCGGAAGTCACAACTATACTGAATGCACGACCGTTGTTGCCAGCTGCAAGAATGCTTGGTAGGGAACAGCTGTTCCCTACAAGGTTCGCTTCAAAGTTTGAAAGACTTTGAAATAAAACAGACTTGTGTACCCATATATTGTGAATGTCTGTCTTTTGTATGTAGGTTGTAACACAGAGGTTTGGCCTGCCTTGGATCTAAGTAAACAAATGCCAATGTTGCACAAACACACACACAAACACACACACACACACACACACACACACACACACACACACACACAGCAAATCTGCATTTATTTGTCCCACAAGTGGAAAATCTGCATTGTCATTGCAAAAAAGTGGACAGAGCACATTATAGAAAGTGCACTATACAAACAATCTGGAAACATAAATATGGACACGTGTATTCAAAAATATTGGTGTATGTATACACACACACACACACATATCTATCTATCTACGTGTGTGTGTGTGTGTGTGTGTGTGTGTGTGTGTGTGTGTGTGTATATATATATATATACATAAACACACATACATATGTATATATATATATATATACTGTTAGGGTTCAATGTTGAGAGAGGAATCCATAAATAACCACAGATCCAGCCGGGTGGTGCAGTTAGACGGCATTTTAATGAATTACACATGTGTGAGTTCAACAACCCAATCAGTATTGAACTACTTTACCATATTCAAACAACGGTTTTATAGGGTTACGATAGTACAGCCCCCTTTTCTGTTGCTAGGCAGATTTAAACAAAGCATACGTCACTCCAAAACCACAATGACTCTTAACATAGTCTAAAACAGAACATCTTCTTCGGGTCAACGCCAGGTGCTTCCTGTCAGCCCGCCTTCGCTGTCGCTTATCTTCTGGGACATCTGATGCACTTCCTGGACTACCACGTACGCACCCAAACTTTGCAGTTATAAACTCTTACCTACTAAATGAGTCTGTGTGTGTGTGCACGTGCGGGGGCGCGTGCATGCTGTGTACTGCGTACGTGTCATGACCTCTCACTATTTGTGTCTGTATGTGTGTCTCGCCCTTAAATGCTCTCACATCTCACCCGTTACACTTCTGACCTTTCACCAGAACAGAGGCTCATCCTTACATATAATAACCTAACTGGAAATATATATGTAATCTACTGAATAAATGTTTTAATCAAAAGCCTCTACTAAAAGCTTAAATCAAAGATAAATGCATAATAAACACCCTACTCTTTGGCTTGCGCTCACTCTGCTTTCGGTTTCACTTCTGCAAAACCTGCAACTTCAAAAGCCTATAACTTCCTGTCTCATTTCGGTTTATAGATTCAACTCAACAGTTTAAAGTGGTTCTTACTGGACCTGTAATAAAGACTAATATGATACCAATATATTTGAACATTTGAATGCAATATCAATACCTCTTGTATCAATACTTCTTGTATACATATGCTTGCTATATGTTTATGATGCAACAGTAATGACAGTAATACCAATAATAACAAAATAATAAATCAAAATAACAAAACATACTACTTCCTTCTCCACAATACATATATATATATACATAGTTATACACACACACACACACATATATATATATATATATATGTGTGTGTGTGTGTATATATGATATAGATGTGTCTGTGTGTATAACTAGACTTTATGCATATTATATAAGGTGTGGCTATATAAATATATAAATATATGTACAACTCTGTATATATATGTTTATGGACAGGCATGCAGGCAGGTAAGGAAGGAAAGCAGCCTTGCAGGGAAGGAAAAACTTGAATCTCTCTCATGGTTAGGGGTTGGGGAGGTGTGTTTGCACAACAAAAGCAGGAGAACAATGGAGCTGACGACCTGTGAAAATCTCAGCGGGGTGCCAAGAGGTGTTAAGGTCGGGGGGAATTTACGCAAATCTGCGCAGGCCAGTAAATCTAGTAGTAGGGACTTGCACCAGGGAAAAAAGGCTCAGTAATTCTAGTGTTAAAGTCTAAGAACTGCGGAGAAAGAAAGGGCTGGACTGCAGGTAGACCAGTGCACCATCTGTACACTTTTACTATGAAGCCATGCTGTTTAATAGATGCAGTATGTGGTTTCGCTTGTTTAAATAAAATGTTTGGGGTTTTTTTTCATTTGTGTTAATGAGTTCAATAACAAAATGTCAGATTCTGTAACATTTTGCAGTCTGATAACTCAGTCAGTGTAATGTGCTAGTGTCCATGTTTAACTTGTGTGTTTTAAAGGAGATCAGAGCTGCTATGAAATCACAACAGAAGGTTACTGTTAAGTCTAATTGTTGAATGTTGTCATTGTGTTTCTTAAATTTGTAAAGTCTTTGTTCAAGCAGTAGCATCAAAGCCATTCCTTTGATCCTGACCACCTCTCCAGCCGCTCTGTGCTGGGGGAGGTTTTATTGTAGATACATCCCCTCTGGAAGATCTGTTTCCTCTGTTGTAAGCTTCCTGCTTTTATAACCCTTTTGGTGAGCAGGAGGTCACATAAACGCACCCCCATGACACATACACACAAATTCTCACATACACACACACACACAAGTTCTTTCACACACATATACACACACACAGTGCCTTGTCTTAGAACCATTGGGGGGTTTTACGTTGGGAGGTGCTTGTGTTGTGTTGTATTGTCTATTGTAACTGTCATGTCAATAAATAGCTGCGAGGAGAGCTACTCTTTGAAGGATTTGGGTTAGAGACAGGTGAGGAGCATTGCTCTACTGCCTGGTTCTGACCAAAGCTCTCCCTTGTTAGCGAGTTAAAGACTGGTTGAAGATGTTCTGTTATGTCTTGTGTTCTTCATGAGGAATAAGTCTCTAAACTAGTGGGGCCTGTGGAAACACAGACCCAACAGTTACTTTATGGAAGCAGAGAGTCTGAGTCTGTCTCTCCGTAACTTTGTTCTGTACTACATGTTAATGGATTAACTTGTTCATCACAGCAATGAGCAAATAATAATCAAGACAATGCCATACTTGTATCTACACTGAATTGTGCTGTATTAAGTTGTTTTCTGGGAATGTTTAATAAATTACAAGATATTCAAAATGTTTATTTATCAAGAGTATTAGTGGCACTGCATACAAACATTTTGAAATCATAAAATATAAGCTTTTTAAATATAAACATTTTTTATAATTAATGTATTTATAATATAAGCTTTTTCTGACATTATAAAACAAAGATTAATAAAAATAAAATGAAAGAACTCGCTACATTTACTCTTAAAATGATTTTTTTTTATCAACAATGCTGTTTACACTGTATTTTACTCTTTTAAGCCAAGTTGATGAGATATTTCAGTATTTTCAAGCTGAGCTCAAAGGTCATAGCTAAGCTTTTTTCAGTACATGGCCCAGCTTTCTTTATCATCATTTTGCAAGCTGAGAGGAGATTCTCTAGACTTTCTTCAACTTTTCCAAGCTACGTGAAAAATTATGGTAGTTGTTTAAGAGATATACAGCAAGTGTGTGTGTGTGTGTGTGTGTGTGTGTGTGTGTGTGTGTGTCCTCAGTGAACTGTATCACTCTCTGCAGTATCTTCCAGCTGCAGCAGTCAGTTCACTTTCTGTTCAGTCTGACTGAGGGAGGTTTTTGTACGACTGTTTTTCACTGTGTGAACAGATACTGACTGTTTAGAGAGTGGAGACTCTGACAGTAATAAACTGCTGCATCTTCAGCCTGGACTCCGCTGATGGTCAGAGTGAAGTCAGAGTTTGATCCACTGCCTGTAAAGCGAGCTGGAATCCCTGATTCTCTCTGACTAGTATACTTAATGAAAAGCTTAGGAACTCCTCCATCTTTCTGTTGGTACCAGAATAAATAGCTGGAGCTATAAACATTCTGACTGGTCCTACACTTGATGTTCACAGATCCTCCCACAGCAGAGCTCACTGCTCCAGGCTGAGTCACTGTGATCTGTCCTCTGGACTCTGAGGATACAGAGACAAAAACATAAAGCAGCTTCATGGTTTTGTGGGCTTCATTTCAGAGGGACAGATGTTTATAGAGGAGAGGAGTTTGATTCTCTGGACTTTACCTGTGAAGCAGCAGCAGAGGAGAGTCCAGATGAGGACGCAGATTAAAGTCATGTTTTTGATGAGGAGGATTTCTGTGGCTTCTGTTGTGATGAAGGACAGCTGTCAGTCATCCAGTGTTCAACTCTCAGGACTATAAACTCTCCCAGAGCACTGGAGCATGGTGCTGCTGATGCAAAGTGGCTCTCTATGGAAATGACTGCAACAGGGAGTGGGATCTGTCTGATGATGCTGTTGATGATGTTCACTGTAAATTATTTCAAAAATAACATTTCTTCCGCCTTCTATGAAAACTTATTTTCTTTTTATCTTGATCTGGTGGTGAATCAACTGATTTTATTTTTAGTTGGAAAGATATTTCAGATTTTGCATAATTATATTTTTGCGTGAATAAAAACTTTATTTTTCTTTCTTGTGTCTTAGGTTACAATCACACATAGGTATTTTTGTTTTTTTTAAATAGGACATTTTCTGTAATCCTCTTAAAAAAACATCTCAGCTGAAGGAGAAGACAAGAAAATATTTCAAGACAAACCTGAGCCCCACATTGTAATATAATATTAGTGTTGACCAGTCTGGACTGTGCAGGGTGCCAGTTTAAGCTCAGTGGGTGCGCAGACGACCACGTGCCCCATGGGATTAGGGCATCGCTGTCATGGTACTGGTTCTGAGACCCAGTGTTTTGTGTATTTTAGTGCTATTTCGTTGTTTATTGTATTTTTTGGCCGTGTTCCCTGTTTTATTTTGTTTTATTTTCAATTTAATTTTGAGTCTTGTGTTGTTTGTTCGTTGTATTAAGTTCACTTACATTTCCCCTGTCTCGTCAGCTCTGATGTCTCCCAGGTGTGTTGCCCTCTTGTCTCCCATCCCGGGATTACAGTTGTATGTATTAAAGCAATGTGTGTTCTCCTGCCTGTTGCTAGTTTGTCTGCGTTTATTCCCTGTGTCAACATGTGTTTCTCCCGCGTGTTCTATGTTTCCCTCGGTCACCAGTTAGCACTTCAGGTTTTTTTTCCAGTTCAGGTTTTGTTTAGTTTTCTCCACTCCTCTGCCGTTTCTGTTTGTATCTCCACCTTCTCTATAAAAACTTCCCTGCATCTCAGCTGCCTGCATTTGGGTCCTTATTAAATTCCACACAGCTCATGTTCAGACAATGTCATTGTCAGGTCGTCTGTTGTTAGGATTCAAAAATTGGAGAAAGGAGTACGGAGGGCTCACAAGCAAATAACAACTCTGGTCCAGAAGGTATGATCAAAGCGAAGATTTATTGAATTACACGCGCGGAGTTCAACACTGTGCAAAATCAGTGATGGAACTGAACTTACAATAATTAGACAAAGGTTTTATAGGGTAAGACAACAAAGCCCCTCTTTTGCAAAGCAGACACAGTACAGCCTACGTCAACCTAAACCACAAAATGTTCCGTTAACTTTTAACATAGTTTAAAGAACATTACGTCTCATCTCCATCCCGGTGTCGCACCATGAACGCATTCTTATGTTGTGGAAGTTTTCCATTAAATAAAGCCTGCAGATGAGCGGTGATCGGTAGCCAACATTCTTTAATCAAAACACACAAAGAACAGACAACCAAGCTTGATGGAGAGCCTGCATGACCACGGGGCAGGGTCAGCAGAGTCTCACTGAGCCTAGCATGGCTCTCAGTTAAATACCTTCTCCAGGAACAAAAGGCAGTACACAGCTGTTTCACACCTTAAGGTTCACACTCCCTTGCTACCTCCCAGAGTCCTCGAAGAGACAAAAGACTCTCCCTCCTGTGGAGTTGTCTGCTTCCCCCAACTTCCTAAATAGACCCCCACCATTTGTCTTACAGTATGAGTGTCAGACATGTTAAAATCACCAAGGCATTACAATAACGTGATTAATACATAAGTGAAAGAAATTCCATTACACTTATCTCCCAGAACATCTGGTGCACTTCCTGTAACCATCTGACAATACGCCGACACAATCTGCGATCACAGCAAAACACATCTTACTTCTTACCTACTAAAATGAGTCTACTACTGTGTGTGTGTGTGTAGGTGTGTGTGTGTGAGTGAGTGCTGTGTGCGTGTCATGACCTCTCCTGCACCCGGCTCACCTCACAACTCTCGCCCTCGCCAGACACAAGGCCTGCGCTCATACACTATGTGTGACTTCTAGACTAAATGTCACACTCAAATGATGATACTCAAACCATGAAGGAAACTTACTTGAAATGAACCTCAAATGAAACTTAAAACTTACTCAAAAGGCTATAAGGGATAAATGATAAAAACTTAAATCTTAGCTCTAAAGGATATAAGTAATAAAAGATAAAAATAACTCTAGGCGTATGTCATGTAAGCAGGTGTGTTGCGATTCCTTTCAGAGCTCCTGTCCTCCTCACCTTGTATTGGCTGATCATTAATGCCTGCCAAGAGTTTCTGACCCTCACTGGACCAGGAGCCACAGCTCTTTAATAAGCTCAAATGTAATCATGTATAAAAGATTAAAATCATTTTCATAACAAAGGGTTTTTCCTCTCAGATCTGCCAATATGTTTGCTCGTCTCCATTACAGTTTAATCATTGAAAATCACACTGATCAACATACTATGTGGAAGTTACAGATTACATAATGGCAAAAGCATTTTGTCAGACCCCTCAGACCCACCACAATTTGTCACTCCACACAATTTGCAACTCCTCTGTCATCATCTGCTTTTGGGTCCTGTTTAAAAAAAACACCGGCACACCCTGCAGTGACAGATTAATCTGACGCAAGATGGACCCAGTGGATGCTGTTTGTGAGGAGGGTGTCACCGTCTCTGGAACCTGTGAGCATGCATCTCTGGCACCTCGGATGTGTGGACAAAGCTGGTGGGAGTAAACACCATAGAGGTGATTTTTCACGGCAATTCGGAGCTGCTGGAGATCCCGTCGGCTTCGGCGCTGATCTGCTATCTGGTCCGAGCCAAGTAGACGATCCGAGTCCAGGAGTTGTTGGATTACACTGCCCACTACCAGTGGACTGCACGACTGCCGTTTCTGCTTTGTCTCCATTAGAGGTCTTCGCGACTGCTCACCTGCAGTTCTATCAGTTACAAATCCGTCGCCAGCAGCTCTACTATTCGTGCTGCCGTGACATTTGGAGTGCCCGACAACTGCCAAGCCAATGCTATGCAGCTACGCAGAGTGTGTGTAGCCAAGCCACTGGGGGCTTTTCTGCCATGGCCTCACCGACGTCACCGCTTTGTTTGCAGTTCATCTCCAGGATTGTTTCACCACCACAGGCCTCCTGATTGCCCCCAGAGTTGTGGGGGTCGAGAGTACTGTTAAGCTCTCGACCCCCACAACTATTTGATCATGGGCTATTGTGTTGCCGACCTCCGGGTCATCCTCCGGAGTTTCACTGAAACTTCATTGATTATCATTCTTTAGATTTTTGAGCCATGTGCTTTTTGTATTGGATTGTCTCGGACTAAAGTGCTGTTAACATGTAAGCAGGACAGAATAAATAGAAAAGTCTGTTTTCCAAAAGACCCCTGCACATGTAAACAGGGCCTCAAAAGTGAAGGACATTTTAAAAATATTCAGAGGAAAGGTACAATTTGTAAAACTTATTTTAGATTTTTAGAAAACTCACTCAGTTAAACACACTTTCAGTGATTCACAATGATGTACAATGCTGACCACAGGATGCAAAAGTTAAACCTGACCACAGCTCAGAATCATTCATCTCTGTTTTAACTTCACATTTGTATATGTTTTGTAGAATAACAGGAAAACCTGTGACACTGGACAGACTTGAGTTTCATGCCCTGAACATGTTTTGTGATGTAGTGTGTAATAACTGCTCATTATCGTGTTTAACCTGTTCTTGGGAGTACACACAAAATAGCTTTTTGATACAGTTTGAAGTTTAGTGAATGTAGGTTGAAAGTACATTTTAATGTTTAGAGTAGTGCTGTTAGCGTTAATTTCGTTAAATGACGTTGACGCCACAACTGCATTAACACCACAAATCTCTCTTAGCGAGTTAACGCAGATCGCCCCGTGCGTGGGGCTGCACGGCTTCAAAGCATTAGCGCAGTTAGCTCGTTAACGTGTTAGCAGCGTCCAGCCCCATGCACAGAAATGGGTCTGGCTGCAGCCACTGGGGACCGCCATATTGCGACCTCCACAGTTACCGGAAGCACATGACCTCTACAGTAGGCGGAAATACGTTCCTGCATGGATCATCAACTGTGGAAGCCTTGCAAGTGAATCGTAAAGGTTGGGACAGAGTCTTTCATGTATAAATTTGCCGTTAATAATTATATAATTCTAGGAATCATCTACTTTGCTTACACTGATTATGTTGGCACTCTGTTAGCGTTACAAGAGCGGTCAGACCTCCGAGGTATCTAAACTTTAGTAATGTGTGTGTTTTTGACATTTCTGCTTTTAGTGGTCAGTTTCAAATATATTTGATTTTTGCTTGTTATTGAACAAATTCACGTCACTAATTTTCACTATCTGTAACATCATTACTATAATAACATTACTATCATGCAACATGTTACAAATAGTAACATTGATTAGTTAGCCTTTGTTAAATTGTCTGTAAGTGTCTAAATTATGTTTTTGTAAAGTTTTTGCTAACTGTAACGTGTCATTTCTGCTAAAACCTGAACTTTAATGTATATACGGTGTTTATCTGTTTTTCTCTGTTTTAGATGCACATATCAATTTGGAATTCTGCCTCCAGGCCAGAATTGCAGGAATGCACCAGGTGTTTGCTGTTTCACTGCCCTTTGTGCCCCAATTTCAGCCCTACTGTCAGGGCAAAGATTGAGAGGCATATAAATGGACACATTAAAAATGCCTTTGAAAGGTATGTTGTTATTAAATATTCCTCAAGTTATAAATATGCACTTCTGTTCAGCACTTCTGCAGTCTCTTTCTTGACTTAAAAGTTGCTTTTCACATTGTACAGTTCAGTGCATTCATCAGCGAGAGAAAAAAGTGTGTTTTCATTAAATATTTTTTTTCCTGTTCACCACATTTCTTGACAGCTCTTGTGATCCACACCATTTTGCTTTCATTATTGAGGATGGCTTGGAAATTTTTGTTAATATGTACAATCTGATTCTTAGATAAACTGATTGCATTTTATACAACTACTTTTAAATTTAAAGAGTAAAAAATAAGAATGTAGATACAATTTTCCTTTTTGATGAAAAGGACTGGTGCTAATTTAAACAGTCAAGTCGATAAATGTTTTAATAAATTTTACAGCATTTTGTGAACATACACAAAAGGTGGCCATTTTTGGCAACGAACAAGCTGAGACAGAGTTTTATATTTTTTGCTGTCCTTGAACAAAAATAACAGTGCATAATAATGTTGATGCTAATCAGTTAAATGTCCCAGACTATTAATAATCAGCGGTCCCTCGTTTATCACTGGTGTTGCATTCTACAAATAACCCGTAAAGTAGCAAACTTTATTTTTTACAATTATTGTAGATATTTTAAGACTGTAAAACCCCTCACTACATGCCTCATACAATTTTCTTAGACAGGCACGAACATTTTCACACTTTTCTCCTTTTTAAAAAAAAACACTCTTAAGGTTCACACCTTCATAGAAGCATAAGTCCAGTATTATAAAATAAAACCGTGCAAAACGTTTCGTCGACATTGTGTTTTTGTTGGGGAGAAAACTTACAAACATACAGTAAAGCACAGCGTCACACTGCTAGCGATCATAGATTTATATAAATTCGACAAGCTAAACGCATCCTGTGCTGTACAGCAGCAGTCCCCAAGCTTTTTTGCACCACGGACCAGTTTAATGTCAGACAATATTTTCACGGACCGGCCTTTAAGGTGTCGCGGATAAATACAACAAAATAAAATGATACGACCAAGACAAAAACTGTGGTATTTTGTAAATATAATAATAAACGTGAATTCAGCTGTGTAATTGTGTAACTTTAATAGCAGAATCCTCCTGAAATTCGCCAACAACATTAACAGTAACATCCTCCTCTCTGCTTCTTGATGCTCTCTGGTCGCTATGGTAACGCGTAAATAGTTCTTTCAAAATAAGACACACGACTACAACACGGGAAAAGACCCAGGGAAACTGACTTAACGATAAAAACCCTGAAAACCATACATTTCACAGCCGAGCCTCAACTCTCATGGGTGTTGGGGACGGCTGCTGTTCAGGAGACACGGCACTAGATTGATTGACCATGGTCAAAACGCACAACACAATGTGCTGTAAAAAAAAAAAAAAGCGAAAAAGAAATAAATGGCGTTAACATCATTTTAACAAGATTAACGCTGACAGCACTATTTTAGATTTTTTCAAACTCTAAAATACACAATATATCACAGCCATAACCTTTTGGTTACTGAGGACCAAAACTGTGTCAGAAATTCAGAAACATATAGTTTTGCAAACTCTAAAATAAATGCAAATTACATTTTTGGAAAATGGTTTTATTGTGTTCCATTCATTTTTATTTCATAATTATAATAATATGTTATGAAATTATGATTTAAAGAATTCATATTGGTGAATTTGTTTGTTTCAGAGTCAGAGAGCCGTGTCTCTCTACAGTTAGAGGTTTTTGTACGGAGGCTCAATGAGTTTGTATCACTGTGGTGGACTTTTGGTGGAGGAACCAGACTGGATGTTGGAAGTAAGTCAAACTTAAACCTCTTTTACTTCAACAGATTTCTTTCTTATCTTTACTTTTCTGCTCAGTGTGCCAGAAAAAAGTCAGTAAAATAATGTTTACATAAATTTTCAATAAGAAACAAAGTTAGCTTCAGAATAAATGTTAAAATAAATATTAACAAATGATATAAAACATCACTTGAGGACATTTTACATATACATACATCTGGTTAAGTCCTACACTTGATGTTCACATCTCCTCCTACAGCAGAGCTCCTGGACCAGTTTCAACTGTGAATATACTGCTGTGTATTGAAATTCCTTTTGTTTTGCATAGAAATATACTGAACAACATACAAAGCATAATATGTAAAATAGCATCTACCTGAGTTTCTTCTTTGAAAGAAGCTCCTTATGTCCATTGTTGTGTTCATCAGTACACAACTGAAACCAATTTAGAGAGTTTATTTAGCCATGGAGGGTAACAACTGAAAATATGAAATAAATACACATTAGTGACGGTAAATTTGATTCTTTTTACTGAATCGAGTTTTAATGAGTCACTCACCAAAGTGAATCGGGTTTTTTGAGTCATTTGATTCACTGAGTCAGTTGACCAGAGAATGCAAAAAATGTACATTTTCACTCAAACTTAATTTCTTTTCTCTTTTCATGTATATCCTACAGCTAAAATGAGTGATTCTAAAAGAAAACAACTATTTTATAGAAAAAAAAAAAAATTCTAAAGGAACATTTATATTGTTTATTTTTATTTTATTAGTATTTTCCTTAAATGTGTCAAATATATATTTTCTCATCTAAATGTCCACTGAGCTGTGAGCCAGGGGGCGGTAATGCGCCTTAACATTGGTTGCCAACCAAGAAGAAGAAGAAGCTGTGAGCCAGGAGGGAGGGGGCTGTCACTACCCGATCTGTACCGGAAACCCGATCGGTACCCTGCATGCGCGAAAGGTGTCTACTTCCGGTCGAAGCGTTTTACGATAGTTACGGGTCAGAGTATCTGTTAAGATGTTAAGAATAATAAGTATATCTTCAAATGTTTGCAATAATGAAGCATTTCAGTACAATGTAGACAAAAACGAAAAATAAAAAGATAGTTACGGATCAGGACTCCCCGATCCTTACTGCGCGCATGTGCACAGTCCGACCGCATAAATCGGGTCTACCCGATCCGTACAGCGCATGTGCAGATGTTTTCTTCTTCTTCTGTTCGTTTAATGGCAGTTTACTCCCCAGTGTACGAGGATATCGCCACCTGCTGACCGAGCGAATGAACCCTGTTATAAACTGAATTAGCGTCATTTCAAATGCGTGTTAAATTTGATTTAGCGATAGTCAAGTGTGTTTATGCTTGTCTGTGTGGAGAGGATTGATTGGAATAGTGATGATGATGTCCGCTATCACTGTCAGTAAACACTTAATCTGGCTGATGAATCTTCACGTGACCTATTACAAAGTCTGTATTATTAAGTCTGTAATTAGGCGCCATTCTTATTATTTTACGGAGCTTTTGTTCAATCGGGGGACGCTGTCTGTTGAGGAGAAAAGCATGAATTTGTTTCTATACGGATTATCCATTGTTTAAATGTCCCGGTAGTCGAAAAGGAGGCAGAGCTGTTGAGAAATGCTAGGAGCTAACTGGGCACTAACTGTATCATTCAAATATATTGAATGTCGCAATGCTGGCAAAGAGAGGAAGTGACGTAAGATTTGCGCATGCGGGGTACCGATCGGGTTTCCGGTACAGATCGGGTAGCGACAGGGGTGAGTGAGTGAGTGATTCGTTCGCTCTATGATTCAGCACAGCAAGGGAGGGGGTGAGTACCTCAAATGTGCTGTTAGCATGCTAGCTGAGCGATGCTACTGTGAACCGAGGAGCTATTGTCTTGATGTGAGCTTCTACTCAGGGTTTTTTCTTCCAGTTCAGAGCAGAAATGTTTTTGTTAAGATACTGGATGTTGTGGTTTTCTCCAGAATTTTAATTATAAGCTAGATATATTTCTACTAATTGTAGACAACAGCAATGTTATGTTTGTCCTTACTGCCTGCTGTTGCTGCTGTTACGGAGAGTTCCAGCAGGTGTCGCGGTGGTTCTCGCTGTGATATATGTACTTCCTGTTAGGTACAAGACTATCTTTGGCTCTCAGCGAAGGCGGTCGCACTTTTCTCCTCTCCTCCTTACCCTTATCTTCCCTGCTTAGCCTCTGTGTCCTTGTCTTGTCTCGTGTGCATTACTTTCCCTGGAACAGTCTCTCACTGTCGTTCTCTAAAACCTAAAAGAATTATGGATTTGATCAACTGGTCTCTGAATGCTATTGACACCCTTTAAAGAGCAGCTTGACATTCTCCTGGCCTGCTCGCATGAAAAATCAACAAAACCAATATCGAAATGCGGACATCACCACAGGCTGGAGCCGAACACTTACTCCCTGATAACGACTGTGATGACTATTCTTCCCATCCCAAGGCCACCTGGATCGGCTGGAGGACTGTTTACTTAGCCTGATAGGGCGAAGGACAGTGTCTCTGCTGAACTATGGACATGCAGACACATACACTTACACTGATAAGCACTCACTGATCCCCCCTCCCCTCCCAACATCTTCGATGCTTCCCTCCCCCATGATGTGGACACCGGGTTAGCTGGCGGCGCAGTCGAAAGGTTGCAGCAGTCCCAGATCAGATGTGCACACTGTGTTTATTGTGTCATGATATCCCCCTACCCTACCCTGTGGCTTGTCGTGTCTTTCATAATGTTGTGCTGTGGTTATTCATGTGCTTTTTTTGTGCAGAGGAGTTTTTTTGTTTCCTGCTCCCGTGCTGTCCTGCCATGGAAGCACAGCATGAGAGGAGGTCTCTTTTTTTCCTCTTGTACCATCCCTTTGTTGTGTACATTTCAGTGTTCTTTCTGCAACACTACCGATCTCTGACTTGTAACCCCATGTGATGTCTGTGTAATGTGTGTAAGGTCGGGGGGGGGGGTCCCATCTCACTGCAGGGCAACCTGCTCGTGACAAATAAAGCTGATTCTGATTCTGATTCTGATTCATGTTGGCTGCTAATAAACGCCTGGCATACAGTTACAGCGGACTGGTTATTGTAAGCAAACCTACATGGTGTCAGAAGTGGGATTTACTACAAAGCTTGCAGAGTCCAAGAAGAAAAAGGGAGCCGGCAAGGACGATGAAAAAAGCAATCCCCGCACAACATGGCGGACGGATTCCGGCGCCCAGATCCTCTCATCTTTGACGGCAACGTCGCTGAAAACTGGCGTAAGTTCGAGCGTGAATATGATATCTTTATCGCCGCTGCCCACAGTGACAAAAATGCTAAGACTAATGCCTATATACTCCTCAATCTGGCGGGACCAGAGGCTATTGAAAGAGAGCCATCATTCACGTATGCCCCCGCAGTCATATCAGCTGAAGGCGTGGTAGAAGTCGCCGCGGAATCGAGGGAAGACCCCGCATGTCTAAAGAGAAAGTTCAGAGAGATCTGCAACCCAGAGACCAATGTCATAATGGAGAGGCATAACTTTAACAAAAGACAACAGAAACCCGGTGAAACCATTGAAGCATATGTGAGCACGTTAAAGAACATGGCCAGAACTTGCAGCTTTGGTGCGCTACAAGACGAATTAATCAGAGACAGATTAGTATGTGGCATAACCAGTGACAGTGACAGACGTTCCCTGCTTAAAGAGACGGAACTCACTCTTGCCAAGGCGGTGCGTATATGCCAAATAAGCGAGCTCACAGATTAACATAGTAAAGCCCTCTCTACGCCAAAGCATATTACATCTGCTAGTGTGGACACTGTACAGATTAAATATGGCAAGTTCAAAAGGAAAACAAATAAGCCGCTAACGAAGATTCAAAATTGCAGAAACTGTGGCGGTTCGCATCCAGCCACACGGGAACAATGTCCTGCTTTCGGACAACAGTGTCATGTCTGCAAAAAATACAATCATTACAAAAAATAATGCAGATCAGCAAAACCACGTCAAAGAGGCAAACAAGTGAACCAAATTTCAGAGGATACTGACCCAGACAGTGATGAGACATTTTGCATTGAGCACCTAACAACGGAGGGCGAGAACAATCACATTAAAGAAGGATACTGCACAGTCAAAGTTTTTGAAAAGACCCTCAAACTAAAAGTAGACACTGGGGCAAAGTGCAACGTAATCTCACTAGACACTTACAGAAACATCTGCAACAACAAAACCCTACCCAAGTCACGAAAACAGGTAAATCTCATTGCTTTCGGAGGCACGAAGATCAAGTCCACAGGCACAGTTACTCTCAAGTGCAAGCTAGCTGGACAGTTATATGACCTGCAATTCCAAGTTGTAAAACACGATGTGCAATCCATCATCGGATTAAAGGACAGTGTGTGAATGAAACTGGTTAGTTTCAGCAAGGAAGTTTACCATGTTGACACAGATCAGAATGAGACACTGGCGCAGAAAGTGTTTCACGAATATGCAGACCTGTTTAAAGATGAAGTCGGTGACTTACCTGTAACCTACTCAATGAAACTCACTCCAAACGTGTCACCTGTCGTCAACCCTCCACGGCGCGTTCCTGTTCCTATGCAGAAAAGAGTTAAAGAGGAACTCCAAAGAATGCAGGCCTTGGGAGTCATTGAACCAGTGGAGGAGCCCACAGAATGGGTATCCAACATGGTCACAACACACAAAAAGAATACTGACGATGTTCGTATCTGCATTGATCCAAGGGATCTGAACAAGGCACTAATGCGACCACACCATCCCATGCGAACTGTGGAGGAAGTAGCTGCTCAGATGTCTGGAGCAACCATCTTCTCAGTTCTGGATGCAAAGAGCTCTTTCTGGCAAATTAAACTAGATCCTGCCTCATCTCTCCTCACTACATTTGCAACACCCTTCGGCAGATTCAAATTCCTGAGGATGCCCTTTGGCATCAACACCGCTTCTGAAGTCTTCCAGAGAGCCATGGAACAGATATTCATGGGATATCCAAGCGCAGTGATTGTGGACACATCCTAGTGGGAGGCAAAGGAATAGAGGAGCACGACAAAAATTTGAAAAAAGTTCTGGAGCGGGCCAGACAAGTAAACCTCAAACTGAATCCAAAAAAGTGCAGGTTCAGACTTAAAGAAGTGAGCTATGTGGGACACATATTCACTGACGAAGGACTAAAGGCAGATCCAACTAAAATCTCCGCGATCAATGAAATGCCACCACCAGAGGACAAGACGTCTCTCCAACGTTTCCTGGGAATGATCAATTACCTGGGCAAGTTCATCCCAAACTTAAGTGAACTGTCAGCACCACTTCGTCAGCTGCTTCACAAGGATGTGGTGTGGAGCTGGACTCAATATCAGCAGGATGCTTTCGACGAACTTAAAGCGTGCCTCACCAGCCCACCAGTACTTCAATACTATGACATGCACAAGCCAGTGACTCTCACATGTGATGCTTCCCAGCATGGTCTAGGGTCTGCATGCCTTCAGGACGACAAACCTGTGGCGTATGCATCAAGGACTTTAACTCCAACAGAAAAAAGGTACGCCCAGATAGAGAAGGAGTTACTAGCTGTAGTGTTTGCATGTTACAGATTTTACGACTACATCTATGGAAAGCAAGTGGTGATTGAAACTGACCACCAGCCTTTGGTCACAATCCAAAACAAACCTTTCCACACAGTTCCGGCACGGCTACAGCGTATGATGCTACGATTACAAAAGTTCAACCTGACTCTGGTGTACAAGAAAGGCAAACACCTTTACATTGCAGACACACTCTCTCGCACACCAACGCTGGATTAGCAACCTTTAAAGGAAGAGGGGCGCGACTTCGAGGTTATGTCACTTCAGCTCATCTCACCAAGACGCCTGCAAGAGCTTGCCGAACACACCTCGAAGGACGTTACTCTACAGACACTTGCTCGTTACGTCCAGCAGGGGTGGCCAAAACAAGTGAGTAGTGTACCTATAGAAATCAAACCATTCTTCAGCTACCACGATGAACTAATCCTCGACAACAACATCATTATGAAAGGCAACAGAGCCATCGTTCCAGAATCACTACATGACACCTATCTGCAGGAACTACACAAGGGACATCCAGGCATGGAGTCTACAAAAAGGAGAGCAAGGGACAGTGTGTTCTGGTTGACAATAAACTCTGACATTGAGAACAAAGTCAAATCATGCAGCATTTGCAACAGTCTAAAATCTCACCAACAAAAACAACCCCTGAAACTACACCCAATTCCTGATCTTCCCTGGTCCATCACAGCCACAGACATATTCGAATGGGACAACCGCCACTACCTTGTGCTCGTGGATTCGTATTCTGGATGGTTTGAGATAGATAAACTTGAAAACCTAACAGCTGCCTCAGTCATCAACAAACTCAAACGCCACTTCTCAGTACATGGGATACCACAAAAACTGTACTCAGACAATGGCACCCAGTTTACCAGCCAGACCTTTCGTGAGTTTGCCACACACTGGGAGTTTGTGCATGTCACAAGCAGCCCTGAGTTTCCTCAGTCAAATGGACTCAGTGAAAGAGCTGTCCGGAGTGCTAAAAGACTCCTCGAAACATCAAAAAGAGATGGAACTGATTTCTATTTAAACCTGTTACATCTACGCAACACGCCACAAGACAACATTCTTGGTTCACCAGCACAGAGGCTGCTATCAAGGCGAACACAGTCAACCCTTCCTGTGTGCAGAAAACTGCTTACACCAACAGCAAAAGCGACAACCACTATCAAAACCCAACTCACATAAAAGCGTAAAATTCAAAAACAGCACTACGACAAGTCCAGCAAGCTGCTCAGTCCATTAACACCAAACCAGGTGGTGAGATTACAAACACAGAGAGGACATGACAAGATTGGAGTTGTAAGTAAGGTATGTGCTGAACCTCGCTCTTATGTCATTGAGTCGGGTGGAAAAGAATACAGGCGCAACAGACAACATCTTCTGCCGGTGAGCGAGTCTCAACCCGAACAGCTTGCTACAACACAAAACGAACTGGACGCATCTCAACAAGCAGATGAAACTGAGCTCGACAAAACACAAACCAACGAACGTGAAACAATTCAAGTTCAATTTCACCCACCACAACTTGGCACAAAACAGGCAGAACAGGTGATAACACCTACAAAATGCCAAGTACGCTCTGATGACAACTTGTACCGAACCAGATCTGGTAGAGTGTCTAAGCCAAATAGTAAATATGTGGATTAAAAGCACACTGGTGCTGTAATTTCTGTTTTGAAATGTGTTTTATCTTGTGTTATGTTATCGCATATTTGGAGCAGTTATGACAATGATTGCTGTAAATTTTATTCGACATTTGAACCTTTGTTTTTTTTTTGTGTAATCCATATCCTGAACAGTTCTTACGTTACGGTGATGTTGTTTGGTTTGGGTTTGCCTGAGAAGTGCAATACTAAGAAAAAAAAACTGAAAAGGGGGATGTAGACAACAGCAATGTTATGTTTGTCCTTACTGCCTGCTGTTGCTGCTGTTACGGAGAGTTCCAGCAGGTGTCGCGGTGGTTCTCGCTGTGATATATGTACTTCCTGTTATGAAGGTACAAGACGTTCATGTTGGCTGTTAATAAACGCCTGGCATACAGTTACAGCGGACTGGTTATTGTAAGCAAACCTACACTAATGAAATTAATTTGCTAACAGCAACAGGGATGAGTCAGTGAGACAGTTGGGCTTGTGAATCATAATTCATGAGTCAGTAAAGTGATTCTCGAGTATTGAACGATTCGTTCATGATTCGCGCATCACTAATACACATGTAAGCTAAGACTCTCTAAAAAACAGCACTGTTGTTCGGCTTTTCATTTCGCTATTTGTTGATTCACTCAAAGAGCAAGTAACGTAATATGGGTCAAGTGATCAGTTTGATATCAATCTTTTGTGATACACCGTCATATTTACATTATTTGTACAGTATGAATGATTTGCTTTGGTACCTGGTCAAACTTAAGCTCTCGTCTGTCTGCAGAAAACTCGTAGGCAGCAGCTTCTCCCCCCTCGCTCACATGGGTGCTGTGCTCAGTCGGCTAGTGCCTGAGCTCGGATCATACCAAAATTAGGGGGAATTTACGACGGTGCGCTATGTGCTTCGTGTGTTGTTTTTGTTTTATACAGTTGTCAGTCAGGCATCTAACTATGAAACAAATCACACTCCAAAAGACCCCGGGCTTCTGAAAAAATGACCCGGTCTTAAGACCAAGACCGGTCTCGAGACATCCAACTCTATGTGTGTGTGTGTGTACATTACAAAATGTAGACAATACTGAGGGTGGGAAGGTGCAATAATGCCCCCAAGGAGTCAGAGGCAAACAGAGAAAGATCCAGGAGATTCAGGCCAGTCGGACCCCGAGCAGGAGAAGGAGGAAGAACCCAGATGGGGCGCCCAGAGCCAAAGGGTGAGAGTCTCAGAGAACGAGAGGCAGCAGGCATCAGTCAGATGTCCTGGCATGACTGTGTTTAAGGTAAATCTGGAGGAAATCCATCAGTCTCTGCAGCAGTCAGTTCAGTTTTTATTCAGTCTGAGGTAAAATAATATTAAAATGTGTAAACACATGTGTGCTGGGATAACTCTGAACTCTAAACTTATTTGTTTTCTATCATGTAGGAATGTCTGTGAGCAGTAATGTGGATTTTCTGTAGCTCTTCATTTCATTCATGTTAATTTAAACTTTAAGACTTGAAGTTCAAACTAATCAAAACATTTCACTTTGATAAGGACAAATCATGTTAAAGAACTGAACATAATTTATTGGAGCACAGAGTTTGGTTAAAAAACATTTTACAATTATGCTCCAATAAAGCAATTTAGTAAAGTGGAGTCTAAACAATGATGGGAAATAGGAAACAAAGGCTGGATTCAAATGCTTGCATCTACTGATGGTTTCAGTGTGTTCGGAGTATTTACTGGTTTCTTAATTTGCAGCAATACACTCAATGTATATCTGTGTGTGTGTGTGTGTGTGTGTGTGTGTGTGTGTGTGTGTCCTCAGTGAACTGTATCAGTCTCTGCAGTATTTCTGTTCAGTCTGACTGAGGGAGGTTTTTGTACGACTGTTTTTCACTGTGTGAACACACCTTGACTGTTGGTGTAGTGATAACTCTTACAGTAATAAACTGCTGCATCTTCAGCCTGGACTCCACTGATGGTCAGAGTGAAGTCAGAGTTTGATCCACTGCCTGTAAAACGAGCTGGAATCCCTGATTGTTGAGTGCTAGCAGAGCGAATGAGCAGTTTAGGAACTCCTCCATCTTTCTGTTGGTACCAGTGTAAACGGTTAGAGCCATAAACATCCTGACTGGTCCTACACTTGATGTTCACAGATCCTCCCACAGCAGAGCTCACTGCTCCAGGCTGAGTCACTGTGATCTGTCCTCTGGACTCTGAGGATACAGAGACAAAAACATAAAGCAGCTTCATGGTTTTGTGGGCTTCATTTCAGAGGGACAGATGTTGATAGAGGAGAGGAGTTTGATTCTCTGGACTTTACCTGTGAAGCAGCAGCAGAGGAGAGTCCAGATGAGGACGCAGATCAAAGTCATGTTTTTGATGAGGAGGATTTCTGTGGCTTCTGTTGTGATGAAGGACAGCTGTCAGTCATCCAGTGTTCAACTCTCAGGACTATAAACTCTCCCAGAGCACTGGAGCATGGTGCTGCTGATGCAAAGTGACTCTCTATGGAAATGATCTGACTGACTCCAACACAGACTTGGATCAGTCTGATGATGCTGTTTATCAATAAATCAATCATTTCATGATAATATTGAGAAATATGTCAAAGAATGTTTTGTGGAGCATAATTAACAAGGTGAAAGCTGATTTGTTTAAATCTGACCTGATTTTAGAGGAGAAATGTTCCTTAAGATCTCACAATAATTTCATTAGAAAAGAATAAACATTTCTTTCATGTTTCTTGTTTTCCAAACGTAGTTATTTCACAAAATGTCTTTGGAAATGTAGTACAAAGTTATAAATCAAAATTTTATTAAAATCTTTAGTTAAATGTGAAACATTATATGAAATAATTCACTTCATAGAAATCTGAACTATTTGCCTCAAATTATATTTTAAAAAGAGTGAATTTGGAAAATTGTTGCATCGTTTCTTGTTTCAGTTTTTATGTTTATAAAATTATTCAAACAATGAATTATTTTGTTGAGTTTGTTTGTTTCAGAGTCAGAGAGCCGTGTCTCTCTACAGTCAGAGGTTTTTGTATGGCGGCTCAATGAGTTTGTATCACTGTGGTGGACTTTTGGTGGAGGAACCAGACTGAATGTTAACTGTAAGTACATTTGACTCATTAATGAGCTAAATTATATATTTCTAATCTTGATTTTATAATGTTATATAAATGCTTCATTTATCTCACAATTATGCACTTAAGAGATAAATTAATAATTATGTATTTATTATGTAGTTATGCTTTCACAATAAAATTTTCTTGAGCATTTTCTGTCACTGAAACTCAAATTTTTTAAAACTTTTTTGTTTTTGAATTTTAGAATCTTCAAAAACAGTTCATAGATGGCACATTTTTGATTCCATGTTTTAACCTTTTGCTGAAGTAACTGCAAATATTTTGTGATCAATTTTATTTATCTATTTAAAATGACTACACTGCAATATGGTTACCTATGCTGACCGAGGTGGGCTCAGTTTATGAGATGTAATGTGTCATTAATTAATTTTTATTGATCCCAAATACAGAAAAAATAAGTTTGTTTTTACCTGTTTAATATATAAAATGTTGAAATCTTGAGTTTTGATAAAATTTTGAGAAATTAATTCATTGATTATTTTAATTCTAATTATAAAACTAAGAAATAGTTCACAGAGATTACACACGAGAACATCAGAAGTCAAAGAAATGCTTTAATATTTTTATCTTTGGTACTGAAACTCATCTGTTGCCATAGTTCAGCAGTGAAGCCTGTCTGTTACCATAGTTACCAAGTTTAGAGAGGGAAGTGAAACAACTGGAGAGCAGTTTCACCCAAACTCCCAGTTTCTCTAACATCTATTCTCTCTCTCTCTCTCTCTCTGCAGTGGGTCGAGTCCCCCCCTCCCTGACCGTGCTGGCGCCCTCTAGTGAGGAGCTGCAGCAGGGGAAGGCTACAGTCATGTGTGTGGCCAACAAGGGCTTCCCCTCAGACTGGAGGCTGTCCTGGAAGGTGGATGGAAGAAGCAGCAGTGGAGAGGAGAGCAGGAGCCCCGGGGCGCTGCAGAATGACGGCCACTACAGCTGGAGCAGCACCCTGAGGCTCCCTGCAGACCAGTGGGAGAAGGTGGGCTCTGTGACCTGTGAGGCCACCCAGGGCTCCCACACTCCACTCTCAGAGACTCTGATGACAGACCAGTGTTCCCAGTCCTGAGCTGACTCACTGGGACTCTGATACTGGCTTTAGTCTGCAGCTTCTCTCAGTCTGCTCCCTCTGTGTCTGTATTGCTTTGATAGTTTTCATGTTTTCATGCTTGTGGCACTGTTGATGGTTTTAATACTTCAAATAAAAACTGAGGTCTTCAAATAGTGGTTTTCATGTGTTTCCATTCAGCTGCTCTTCTGTCTGATAATCATCCTTCAGGTTCAGCAGTGATGCTTCCATACACTGAAAATCTCTCCTTCAGTAACTTTGACTGAGAGAATCACATGTGCTGTATCACATCAGAAACTTAAAAAAATAATAATATAATCACCACCAGCTGCTTTCTGCTATTAATAGTTTCCAAGTTGTTTGTAGCTGCATCATGTTGGACTTTGTGATGATATTTGCTGTTGGGTGTAGCAGAGGCAGCAAAATATGGTGACAGATTATTGTAACCTGCATGTGACCCATGATGAGACCCGTCCTGGTTTTCTCCAAAGTCATTAGATCAAGTTGCTCACTGCTCCAGGCTGAGTCACTGTGATCTGTCCTCTGGACTCTGAGGATATAGAGACAAAAACATAAAGCAACTTCATGGTTTTGTGGGCTTCATTTCAGAGGGACAGATGTTGATAGAGGAGAGGAGTTTGATTCTCTGGACTTTACCTGTGAAGCAGCAGCAGAGGAGAGTCCAGATGAGGACGCAGATCAAAGTCATGTTTTTGATGAGGAGGATTTCTGTGGCTTCTGTTGTGATGAAGGACAGCTGTCAGTCATCCAGTGTTCAGCTCTCAGGACTATAAACTCTCCCAGAGCACTGGAGCATGGTGCTGCTGATGCAAAGTGCCTCTCTATGGAAATCATCTGACCGACTCCAACACAGAGTTGATTAATCTGATTATAGAATTTTCTGAAGAGGAGGAATTTCTCTTAATGCCTTTGGATGAAAATCATTGTTAAGTCTAATTGTTGAATGTTGTCAGCCATGATCGGGGGCGATCGCGGCTCAAGAGTTGGGAGTTCGCCTTGTAATCGGAAGGTTGCCGGTTCGAGCCCCAGCTTGGACAGTCTCGGTCGTTGTGTCCTTGGGCAAGACACTTCACCCGTTGCCTACTGGTGGTGGTCAGAGGGCCCGGTGGCGCCAGTGTCCGGCAGCCTCGCCTCTGTCAGTGCGCCCCAGGGTGGCTGTGGCTACAATGTAGCTTGCCATCACCAGTGTGTGAATGTGTGTGTGAATGGGTGGATGACTGGATATGTAAAGCGCTTTGGTGTCCTTAGGGACTATTAAAGCGCTATATAAATACAGGCCATTTACCATTTACCATTGTGTTTCTTAAATTTGTAAAGTCTTAGTTCAGTCTATAGGATCAAGACATTCCTTTGTGTCTGACCACCTCTCCAGCCGCTCTGTGGGGGAGGTTTTATTGTAGATACATTCTATCTGGAAGATCTGTTTCTTCTGTTGGAAGCTTCCTGCTTTTATGACCCTTTTGGTCAGCAGGAGGTCACACAAACGCACCCCCATGACACACACACACACACACATTCTCACATGCATACACACACACACACACACACACACACACACACACACACACACACACACACATTCTTGCACATACATACAGGTGCTTACACATACACACACATAGTCCCTTGTCTTAGAACCATTGGGGTGTTTTACGGTGGGAGGTGCTTGTGTTGTGTTGTATTGTGTATTGTAACTGTCATGTCAATAAAAAGGCTACGAGGAAGCTGCTCTTTGAAGGATTTGGGCTGGAGTCAGGTGAGGAGCGTGAGCTCCACGAGCTGGTTTTGACCCAAACTTCCCTCGTTAGTGGGTTAAAAAGCCGGTTGAAGATGTTCTGTCTTGTTTTCCGCTCTTCATGAGGAATAAGTCTCTAAACTAGCGAGGCTTCTGGAAACACAGACCCAACAATCATTTTTTTAAATGTTGGACAAATTGAAATTAAGCAGAGGTTGTAAGTAACGAAGTACAAATACTTCATTACTGTACTCAAGAAGAATTTTTAGATATCTGTACTTCTACTTTTTACTTTTACTAACTACATTTTAACTCAAATGTCTGTACTTTTTACTTCTTACTCTTATAAGAAGACTAAGAAAATAAATATACACTTTAGGACCAGGGTTAAAGGGATCAATAACAATTTAAAATTTATAATTTACAGTTTGATGATTTAAAGTCTCACACACAACCCGTCGAAAGGGGAGGGGCCGGCTGCTCCAAATAGAGCACATTTCATTCATATTGTTATAAATCCAAGCCCATTATGTATTCATGATTTGAATCCTGGGTTGTGTGAAATCCCAGAAATAAACCCGAGACAAAGCGAATCTGTGAACTAAGGTGCAGGTCTATTAGGTTATGTTGTGGTGATCCTCGAGTTGGTGGATTTGTGTTCATACTGGAGTGCAAAATTAAAACCAATGGTTGATGTAAAAGAAAAGTTCAAAGCCATCAGGTGCTCAGTTTAGAAAAAAGAGAAAAGAAGAGGAGGAGAAACGAGTGTAACCCATATCAACTACTCCCTGTCACATGACCCACGTCAAGATACAGGTAAGCAGATGTGTCATTGGATAATGGCAGGTCATCCTGAAACAATCAGAATCAGAATACTTTATTAATCCCGAAGGAAATGATGTGGGTTACAGTTGCTCCAAGAAGAAATGGTAAAAATAGCAACAGTAACAGACTAAACTCCAAACAATACATTATGTTACAGATTTTAATATTAATTAGTCAGTGTCAGTTGTTGATTTGTCCTGTTCTCATTGTATGATGAATTATGATGGCTGTCGCTCTTCATTTGTGTGTGTGTTTGTGTGTGTGTGTATATGTCGGCGGGGGGGGGCAGAGGGAGTGTTCGCCCGGGGTGCCAAACACATTAGGACCGCCACTGCTCATGTGTTTGTTTTATCTCTTTATGCATTTCTATTGGTGTTATTTCAGTTCTAAAATGATATCTGTTCCATGACAATTTCTGAGCTAACAGGCCAAAGAAGAAAAAAAAGGAAGGGGAGGGGGGAGGATGTAACTACTGCAACTTGTAGAAAAAACAAAACATAGAGCACATGGAACACAAAAATATGAAAATGCACAGATACATAAATCAACAAGCTTGTTGTGGTGTGTTTGTGAGAAAGTGATTTTCTGTGTTTGTGGGAAGCCACAGTAACGCCCCCAGAAGCCAGAGGCAGACAGTGATAGAGCCAGGAGATCAGTTTGTCCACATAAAGACCACTTTGTTTATCCAATGTGGCACCAACCAAACAGGCCAGCTCTACTCTGGAGTAGATGGTAATGTAGTGAAAGAGAGGCCAGTAAATCTGTCTTCTCCCAGTTTTGAGTTGTTCTAGGATAAAGCTTCATTTAGGGAAGGAAGGGCAAGAGCAGGTTTCATCTCAGGAGACTCTGAAGTGAAGAAAATTAATGCAGATACAACCACAGCCAGGACTGAGAGAAAGGTTAAAAAAAAAAAAGGTAGAAGCAGAGATTGCCATTAAATTGTTTTGCAGCTTTTTTTCAGTATTTCTGATTGTTTTATAAATTTCCATATTTAGTAATAAATATTATGTTGTGCATAATTTCAGATTTAATTTGAAAAATATCAATTTTAGGTATTTCTTGTAAATTATGTCCACCGGCCACACTGCTGATCACTGTTCTGTGGTGCTCACCTTGCTAGGCTAATGAGTTAGCATCAGTGACTGAGATAATATCAGTGCATAAATTCAAGAGTTCGTTATAATTTATCACAATTAACACATGAGTTTCTCACTGAAGCTTCCAAGCTGACAGATGACGTTGTCTTAATGCAAAAACACAGTTTCATCCACTAGATCTTAGTCCCAAGAAGCATTAGTAGTATACTTACTAGGTAACGTATACTTAGACTGATTTCCTTTCTATATGTTACATTTAGACTAATGTTTAAAAGTTACTTCATTGAGCAGGGTGTAGCTTTTTTCTCTTCTTATTCTTTCTTATACTGGAACTTCATTTTTTCTGTATAAGGTGGTACTTTTAAGACACCTCTGCCTAACTACAGTGAACTAACCAGAAGTCTCGGAATATGCTCTGGTGGTCATTTTACACAAGTTCAGGTGTCACATCCATGAAACCTACACCACTAACCAGCATCAGTCCTACAGCTTCACTCTCAAATTTAATAAATTCTGGGACAAGCAGAAACTGTATTTTTAGCGGTGCATTTTGTGGCAGGCCAGACTGCTATTAAATGCACTCTCCTATAGAAATAATTTCTTTGTAGCACCACTTCATCTTGGTTTAGAAGAGATGTCCTGGATATACATGATAATGTAACACGGGTGTTTCTGTTTGTTCATGTTTAGCGCGTTGGGTTGTGTTTTTAAAGCGACTGTTACGTTTTTAAACCGTTTTATGTGACAGGTGTGTGTAGCACTTGTTACACATCTCATTGGGAGAGCCATAGCCGACACCACACCTTTACCTGACGTACAACGTGACGTATGGCGCACACGTCGGGTATTCACTTTCAAAACAACAATGGCGGATAGAAGATATTGATCGAGGCGGTTAATGCTCCTTTCGCTGGTTGCCAACCACCATTAAATAACAAGAAGAAAATATTGATCTGCTTTTCTTAGTTGTGCACATTTAAGATGCGATTCAGACTCAAACAAAGCTGCAAAGCAGGAGAACAACATGACCATCAACTATTCTGTGCCACAGTCCCAGTTTGCTGCAGCACAGAGTGATGATGAGATGGTGGAAGAACAACTGAGACAATTTACGGACCGTTAAGATGTGCAACTTAGAAGTAGTCAGAGGTAACTGGATGGAGTTCAATCAGGTTAAATGCACAGTTGATTGGATTATATCTGAAGATCGTATGCTATTCGTGACAACTCTGCTAGACTCCAAATTTCTCATCCAATTAATGCGGGAGTATCTCAAAAGTAAATGAAACATCTAAACTTAACACTTTTTCCCTAATACTGACTGACATGGGAAACATTAAAGTTGGATTGACACCAGCTAATCAGTCTGAAGGTAAGTGTTTTTTCACTTATTTGAGAGAATGGTAAATGGTAAATGGCCGGTACAAGGACAGGACACAGTTAATCTACTAGAAGACAGGGATTCACAGCACAATACTACTGATGAAGATTTATTTCTATATCGATTGGCTTTGTTTTATTTAAAAATGCAGGCTAAAATGCTCTTGCCAACCAGCACTATACAGTGCACCATAGAGGAATTTCAGGATCTTCACAGCTGTGCAATGCACGATGTTCTGGCAAAACTGTCTGACAAACTGTCTGCATTTAATATTCCGCAAGCAGAAGTGGATAACATCATTCAAGAACTTTCACAGAATGATCTCTTAACACTGTACAATAAAGGTGTGTTGAGATCTGACAAAACAAGGAAGACATTTTTCAAAGAAAATTTCAGTTATGTGGAACCCACTCAAATTTTTTTAGGATCTGACAGTACAGGCAAACAGCGTTATTTTCAGTATGTGCCAATTAAAGAAAAACTGAAGTCTCTCTTGAGACAACCCACAATACGGGAACAGTACAAACAGTCAAAACTGCGCCGATCACCAGACATGGTTTTAGAGGATGTGTCAGACGGTCAAAATGTCAAGGATAATGCACTTTTACAGCACTATCCATCATCTCTTTCACTCATTCACTACCAAGATCCATTTGAAGTGGTTAATCCATTAGGGTCTGGCAAAAAGAAACATAAAATCCTGGCAGTGCACATGACTCTAGGTGAGATCTTACCACACAACCGGTCCTCTGTTGATGCAATGCAACTTGTTCTGCTTTGCAGGGACACTGACTTCAAAACTTTTGGCCATAACAAAGTTTTTTCCAGTCTTATTGCAGACCTTAAAGACATGGAAGAGACAGGGGTTCTGATAGAGGATGGAACCATAATGAAGGCAGCTTTGATAGCCATCTTAGGAGACAATCTGGGCTCCCACTGTGTAGGTGGTTTCACTGAGAATTTCAGCTGCAGCAAACATTTTTGCAGATACTGCTTAATTGACAGGGAAAGCTTTATCAATGATCCACTATCACTTGGACAAAAAAGAACAGCTGATAACTATAAAGACAGTGTTCAGGTCCTCTCTACAAGTGACCACTCGGTTGTGAATGGCATTAAATTTGATTCTGTGTTTAATTCACTGAAGTATTTCCATCTGTGCTCTGGGTTACTTCCATGTTTGGGCCATGATTTATTTGAAGAAGTGTTTTCCAGTGACTTGTCGCTATATATTGATACCCTTGTGCAAGTGGAAGGGCATTTCACATACAACCAGTTAAACAGAGCAATTGTCCAGTTCAAACACGTAGGAAGTGATGCTTTAAGTAAGCCACGTGAGGTGAAAACAGGGCAGAGGCTGGGGGGTTCAGCAGCCTCTGTACATTGGTGAAAAGATAAAACATCCTGTGGATAGTGAGGTTTGGCAGTTATGCCTTAAACTTAGAGACATTGTTGATCTTGTATGTGCCCCCAAAATAAGTCACAATGACATTGCCTACCTAAAGATACTGATAGAGGACTATATACATCTGAGACACAGTAGGTTTCCTGACAAAGCTTTAAAAGCTAAACATCACTATTTGTTACATTATGCAGAGCTTATCCTTCACTTTGGACCACTCATTCGTTTGTGGACCCTTAGGTTTGAGAGCAAGCACTCGTATTTCAAAGCATGTACAAGAACAGTGCACAACTTTGTCAACTTATGCAAGACTCTGACAGAACGGCATCAGTTACTGCAGTCCTACCTCTCAGTGGGCCAACTGTTTCCGCCTACAGTTCAAATCACTGGAGAAGCAAGTAATTATAATCATCTTTACAACGCTGTCATTCAAGAAGCTGCGGCAAAAGCAGGCTGCACTAATCAGACCACTTTGGATGTGTCAGCAGTTGTCTACAAAGGTACCAAGTATGTCAAAGGCTATGTTTCCTTTGTAGATGACACTGATGACGGCTTGGTTTTTGGGAAGATAGCTGTTATACTTGTTAACGATTCTGAATTGTACTTTGTGCTCGAGTTGCATCACTCAGTACTTCTCATTGACCTTGGACTTCACTGCTTGCGTTGCCCTACAGAAAGAAGTGTGTGTGTAAATGCTGACAGTCTGATGGATTATTACCCACTACCACTTTATAACATGGCAGGCCTTTTTGTTGTCCCCCTACACCTTAATTCTTTTTCAGGGATGGAAATTGAAGAGGAACTCACAAGTGTCCTGCCGGCACTAGACAGAGAGAAAATAATCTGCATTGTACAACATCTGATGGACGTCATTGGTGTACAACAAAAAAGTGATCTTTTGTTTGTGGAGGCGGAAGATCTCAAACCCTTTCTCACACCAATTCAAATACGTAAACTACTTCTTGCATTTAAAGAAGGTTTGTGTAGGTTCTGTACAACTCACAGACTTGAGTCTATGATTTGAAGGTCACTCATAGACTCTGTTAAGGTTCAAAAATATAGGGAAGTAAATACAGGCGGAATGCAAGTAACCACACCGGTCCAGAAGGTAAAGTCGGACGATGATTTTAATGAAACACGCAGCGTGGGAGCTGAACACTGTACGCCGACAGTATCAGGTCTCATCGCCCAGACTTCAAAATACAATTTTATATGCATCAGAGTATATTTAGTGACGCCCCCTCATTGCGTCATCACAAAACCACAAATGTTCTGTTTGACAACTTGTGACACAATTAAAAGAACACTGGCTTCCATCTTCTCCCCGGTGGTTTCCCGCAAGCCCGCTCAGCTCTCGCCTCGTGCACCTGCTTCTTCATCAAACAGTCACGTACGCAGGCACAATTTTCCAGCCACAAGCAAAACCTGGTTAAACTTTCACCTACAAGTGAACCTCTCTAAGTGTGTGTGTGTGTGTGGTTACGTGTGTGTCTATGTGCTAACCACAATCGCACCCCATTTCACCTCGCCGACTAGCTCCTGGCCTCTCCCCAGACAGAGAGACAGAAGCCGCTCTCGTGTATGCAATAACCGAACCGAAACTATGTATGTGTACTCTACTGAATAAATGTTTTAATGAAGAACCTCTACTAAAAGCTTAATCAAAAGATATAAAAGTATAAAAGATAACAGCATCATCGAAACTGCTCCTCAGAATAACTTTCACTCAGACTCTGGTTTTGGTTTCACTTCCTGCAAAGCATGTAACTTCAAAAACATATAACTTCCTGTCTTATTTTGGCACAGAGTTACTCTTTCACACTGCAGTCTGCATATAAACATTTAAGATTTTAAATCCAACTCAACAGTTTAAAGTGGTTATAACTGCACCTGTAATAAAGCTTAATTGGGTGCCAATATGTTTAAACATCTAAATGCAATATCACTATTAATAAATGTGTCAATGCAGATGCTTGTTATATGATTATGATGCAATAGCAATAACAAAATAATGAAACTAGAAATAACAAAATGAAATAATAAAAATGGCAGAAAAATAACACCTCAATTCCTCACAACTCATATGTGAGTGATTAGCTTGATTAGCTTTTTTTTTCTCTTCACCATACTACACATGTACTTTGACAGTATAATATTGAAGACCGTTTTGGGGCTCACATTGTCTGGTAGATAATTAACACGGAAAACATAATCAAAAGTAGACACTAAATCTAACACCATTAACCTTTCATTGGTAGTGGTACAACTAAGGGTGGAAATTGTGACAACTTTTGTGTTACAACTTTTCAATGCAAGACCTTGAGTTTGTAGTTCCTTTGCAGTCCTGGGACACAGCTCATCCAGAGGACAGGAGAAGTATGGTTAGAATTGTTGTGGAGGCCATGCAAGTTCACTGCAGGAACCCTAAACGTGCATCTTGTGAAGAAGTTGCTAAAATCATTGTAAACAGATGCCCTCAAACATTTGCAGATTATACTGAAAAGGGAGAAAGACTGGGTTGTGGACATTATTCACTACTAAGAAGCATCAAATCTAGAGTTGAACATGTTAATCGAGATAATACAACACATAGACTTCGTCAGACAAAGAGAACCAGGAATGAGGAAGACTGCAGTCCCAACAGTAGTGCAACCTCACCTAAAAAAGTTAGATGCCTTGTGGATAGCTATGGTTGTATTAATTGGCAGCCAGTTGAACTTCCTGAGGGGGAAACGCCAGCTTCTTTAGAGGAAAAAAAACACATCATGTTAACAATTTTTAATTCACAAGGACCTGGAGCTGTGGAGAGACCTGATGTGGATGACTTCATGTATTTCTCAGCGGCAGCTTATCAACAGTTGTCCCTCACTTTCAGTAGCTGATATTCAGGAGCAGTGGCCATTCTTGTTTACTCGGAAAGGTCTTTCGAACCACTTTTACAAACTCACACGCATCGATATCAGTGAGCGCTTAGGTCAGGCCCTCATAACCAAAGGCAGAAGGATTATTACCGTGGCTCAGGGGGTTGGGAAGCGCACCTGTAACCGGAAGGTCGCCGGTTCGATCCCCGGCCTTTCTGTCCCGGCCTTTCTGGCCTGGTCGTTGTGTCCTTGGGCAAGACACTTTACCCTACCGCCTACTGGTGTTGGCTAGAGGGGCTGATGGCGCGATATGGCAGCCTCGCCTCTGTCAGTCTGCCCCAGGGCAGCTGTGGCTACAACCGTAGCTTGCCTCCACCAGTGTATGAATGTGAGCGTGAATGAATAATGGCATTGTAAAGCGCTTTGGGTGCCTTGAAAAGCGCTATATAAATCCAATCCATTATCATTATTATTATTATTTCTCCACCCAGAAGCTCAAATGGAACCTTGGTATAAGGACACTCATCCAGCAGAAAGAAAGTGAGGAAGTTTTGACCAACAACAAGGTTGGCACAGCAGCCATACTTCTGATGATGAAGTATTACAAGGAAGACGAAGACTCACTCTTTGTCTCAGCAGATGTAAGCTTTTTTCATACAGCTCTAGGTTTAATGCTGTTGCTTGCTGTCCTGTTTTTTTTGGGGGGGGGGTTTGTTACATAAAATGTCCTGGTCCTTTTTCTGGCAGGAAACATCTACCAGTATGTCCCTTGAAGCAGAGAGCAACCTGCCAATCACCCCGAGGCTGATTATGCTTGGTAAGAAGTCATTTATGAAATAGAGCTGATTAGACCATATTACAGTTTCTGTTTGGCACAGGAGCTTTTCGTGGACACAGGTATCCAGTCTCTGTTTATTTAGCTCAAATTTCTGTAATTTCCTTTATAAACCAAGGTTGTTGGACATGTGTCTCAGTGAATCCAGCAAAGTAACAATATCAAATTTCACATTACATATTACTGATCAACATGGTAGTCTAGCTACACCAACAGCAGAAATACTGAAGTCAATACTGTAAAGTTTAACAGCAGCACAAACTATAAACTCCAAATTAACCATACAGTTGATTCATCTCCGGTAATTTAATTGGGCTGACTCTTTGTTAGGTGTGTTTAATGTGCAGAATAATTCCCAATTATGTACAATTATAATATGTTAAAATGGACTTATGTACATAAGGCCACTGATAATTAACTGTACGTAGCAATTTGCTTTATGACTATCTAGACAGTGTGAAGAAGTGAAGTATTGAAATTCTTTTATGTTGCATAATGACAACATGTTGCCCCTATACATTTAAGGACAAAGTTCAATGACCGCCACCAGCTGGATGATGAGTGCAGAGGGGCGTGTAATTGTTGAGCTGGACAAAGAGAACACCTTTGCTGATGCGATGTCTTCTTTGGTTCATTCTATGTATTGAACCTGGAATACCAGGAGTCAGCGTGTGCAACACTGGAACTAATTCAGAGGTATGTTTGAACAGTGAGCTAACAGTGATAGATGATAAATAAATTATAACTAAGTAACTCATTATTTCACATCACAACTCAATGTTACTGTATGTTACTATTTATTGTGGCATGCTTTAAGGTTTTTTGTAAGGATAAACCCTGAAGAGGGAACAAAATGTACCTCCAAGGTTGGGACAAGCAGAAAGACTGGGACCACTGTGAAGCCAAAGGTTGTTCACATTAACCCTCATGTCACAACTTTCCTCCAGCGGCTTACTGAATTTGAGTGGAAAACTTCAAATTAGATAACTGTTGTTGCCATTTATAGTGAATTTCTTGTATAATTTAAGTGAACAATGTGTTGTTATCTGTGTCTCCACAGATGATCCATGGCCCATGCTTTCTGGACATTTACACAAGACGAACAACAATGAAGACGAGCTCTCTCACCATCTTGCAAGAAGCTTTCTCTGTCCAATAGGTTTTTTGAGTGCAACAGTTTTGATTTTTTTTCCTTCTTTTACCTGTTTATTAAAAATTATTTCAGCTACTTACACTTTAATTGTCACATGTATTGGCTCACCCTACAAATCAATGAACTCAGTCCACAAAGCAAGGTCAGGGTTCAGTGCAGGTCAGTCAAGTTCCTTCACACCACACACGCTCATCCATGTCCTTGTGGACCCTGCTTTGTGCATTGATTTGGTGGTGTGAGCCAGTATTTTGGATAAAGTGTATATAAAGGCAGAAGTGTAGGGCTTGATATTATATTCATTACAATTCAGTTTATTTGTATGGTGCCAGCAAAATGAATGCAAGGCACTTCACATTGTAGGTTTAAGACCCTACAAAATATAACTAAGAAAACCCAACACTTGAGCATATGTTGTCTGCCATGATATGGATATGACATAATATCGTTATTGTTTGTACAACCATCTGAGAAAATAATGGATTACATGGTTTAGTAAAAAGAAGTGCTTCCTCAATAAAAATATGTTTTCAGTTTTTTCGGTTCTTGATTTTGGAAATGTGTATTTCAGCAGGGAAAAATCAACAGAAACAAAAAGTGGTGTAAAGCACATGAATTATATTTTGTGTGTGTGTCCTCAGTGAACTGTATCAGTCTCTGCAGTTTCTGTTCAGTCTGACTGAGGGAGGTTTTTGTACGACTGTTTTTCACTGTGTGAACACAGCTTGACTGTTCAACCAGTGATAACTCTGACAGTAATAAACTGCTGCATCTTCAGCCTGGACTCCACTGATGGTCAGAGTGAAGTCAGAGTTTGATCCACTGCCTGTAAAACGAGCTGAAATCCCTGATTCTAGAGTGCTAGCATAGTTAATGAGACGTTTAGGAACTCCTCCATCTTTTTGTTGGTGTCAGAACTGGTCATGGTATGCTCTTTGATGAACTCTAATGGGTTTTAGAGGCAGAGGATATTTAGCCTTTTAATGATTTGATTTAAATGTCAAGAAATAGAAGAAAACGAAATCCAATCCCACCTGGATCGTGACACTTTTACTGGTGGAGTGAATTAAATAATACTATTCACAATTAAACCTGGACATATCGGAAACAAGTAATTCAAAAAAGAATGATTGGAATCTATGTGAAGTACTAATGAAGACTTCTTATCTTTACCTGTTTCCAAGTAATACAAACTTGATGGTTTGATGCATGAGAGGGAAGTGAAACAATGTGAGAGTGAGTGACTGTTGGAGCAGATAAAAAAAAATAAAAAACACCTGACAGAAACTTATGGAGTCCCAGGGTGCTGCAGAAAGACAGTTCACTGAATTCAATGCAAACCTGCGGATGAAGGTGGGCTCTGTGAGGTCAGCCAAGGCCTCCTCACACTAGAGTGATTGAGGAGAGACCAGTGTTCCCAGTTCCCAGTTGAAGTATTGTTTTACACTCCTGTTTTCAGTCTGCAGTTTCTAACAATGTCACACTCCAGATTCATCCATAATGTCGATGTAGATGGCTGCCTTAAGACTTTGAAATAATAAATATCTTTCATATGTGCAAAACGTTTGACTTTATGTACAATAGTAAAAGTGGTTAAATTATTAGTTCTGAAGGACAAATTCACTCAGTTATCACAGGTCATTTTTTTATGTTTTAAGGACTGTTTACAAAGTTCTCACATCCACATTTGTTTTATTTTTATCCAGATTATTTCCTCACCTTTCTCTCTGAATATTTGAATTTAAAAAGTCAAAACAATAAAAATATTTTACTCTTGGTATCAAAGAGCACGTATAAAGGGATTTAGAAAAAACAGCTGCTGTTGATATTTAATAAATCAACTGTGGTCGTGCATATTTCATTTGAACTCATAACTTTTGTCATATGTTTTGACACAAAAATGTAAACTAGTGATATTTAATCAAAGGCCAGTAATGATTCATTTATGTCATTTAAAAATGCTTTATATTTGACTCTGTACTGAATAATTACATGTCAAATAAATAGATGAAAATTTAAATTTAAAAAAATAATCTTTTTTGTCAAAACATAGAGCACGGAAGAGTTGGAAAGTTTTAAAAAGTATTTGATAAAAACTTTTGACAATTGGTTTAATATAGCAAATGTAAAATATATGAAAAAAAAACAAATGTTTAAAATCTGAAATGAAATTATTTCAGTGTTGTTTATGTTAACCCATCTGATCAGATTGTTATGTCGCTGTATTTAAAATTCTATACTTTATGGTATTTTGTGTGAGTACAGCTGTTGATCACTTCCTCTTCAGCTGTTTGAGGTTTTTGTACGGCGTTGTATCACTGTGTGAGTGGGAAGCTGTTGTGCTGCTGACAGTAATAAACTCCTGCATCTTCAGTTTGAACTCCAGTGATGATCAGAGTGAAGTCAGTCTGAACTGCTGTCGCCCGAAAACAATCTGGAACCCCAGACTGACGAGCTCTAGTATCAGCTATCAGGAGTTTAGGAGCTTTTCCAGATTTCTGAAGGTACCAGTCAATGTCATCACCTATAGATGTACTGGATTTACATCTGAGACAGTCTGTCCAGGAACAACAGACTGAGCTTCAGGAGTCTGAGTCAGGATGATTTCTGCTGATGAACCTGAAAACAGGAAAAGAAGAGAAGAGTTATTGAGACAAATCGAACTCAGAGAAAGATGATCAAACATTAAAGGGTCATTTGTTTAACATGGAGAACAGATGGAAGAAGGTCAGTGCTGCTTGTTTCAGAGTTTCTCCATCATAGCAGAACATCATTGTGGTGAACCTGGCTGCATGCTGAAGCAAAGTTTTCACAGAGAGTCTCACCCTGAACAAGGAGCCCCAGGGTGGCCAGCAGTAGAGTCAGTGACATCATCATTGTGCTGCTGGTGTGTGAGTGGCTCTGAAAGGCCTGGACAGCCACTGATCAACACTGGCCTCTTAACAGCTGAGAGCATAGAGGCAGGACACATATGCAAACACAGAGTCAGTCATCTTTCCTCATCGTGTCATCCTGTGTCATGTGACACGTTCATCCTTTAGTTAGTGCAGTGCTTTTTTGTTTTACTTTGTATTTTTATTCATTCAATTTGCATTTACTAATTAAAGATATGTCAGCACACAGGAACATGTATATTTACTGAAGTATCCAAATCTCCACAATGTTTTATCAATTTGCGTTTAAAAGGTTAAACTTGACCAATTTTTCTTTTCCAATTTCTTCCATCATTTACTTTCAGAGAGTGTGTGATGACTCATGCTTCTGTAGTTATGAATATAAATAATTATTGAAACATATACATAAATGCATTAATTGTTACCTTTCCTGAAAATGTATCAGCCCTGATACTACAATCCCACACACCACTGCCAATCCATAACCTAATAAAGACATCATGTCAATCTGCAGGACCAGCACCCCAATACAGAAAGTCTGGATCAGCTCTCTGAGTAAAATGTTCTCTTCTCTGATCCTATCCTGACGTTTAACAAAACTAAATAGAAAAAGGTTGTTTTTGTCTGTTTTGCTCTTTTAAAGATGACTCTTTCTTTCGTTAATCGATTTTGTGAGCCAAAGATTTTCCAGCTGTTGAATATTCAAAAGCTTTCTCATGCTGTCAGTGTCATATCAATAAATATAAAAAAGCCAATATTTTACTGAAGAATGCAGAGGACGATGTAGAGCCTTTTCATGAATAAAGACTTAAACCAAATATTTGTTCTGAGTGATCACTACTCTCATTAAACTTTTCAATCTTGAGTTGAGTGAGCTTTTCCAAGATGACAGGAGGAACTATGTGTCACTGCTGAGCAGCCGGTGTGTTTGTGGAGTGGACCCAAGTGCAAACACAGAAGAAGAGAGAAGTTTAAACAAAAGGTGAGCCCTTTATTTGGCTACCCCCCCCCCCCTTTGACAACTATGACAAAGTGATATGAATATGATTCTGAGTAGGAGCATGCAAGAAACTATGATGAGAAAACATGAACATGAACATGGCCTGAACAGAATGATGAAATAAGTACTTTTAACCTGACGTGATGTGGGGGACGGAAAACAGACCTAATACCCACAGGAGGTGATCAGGGAAAGTGGAAACACTTGGGAAAACAGCTGACTGGAATACACATAACGATGCAACAGGGGAAGTAAAACAAAACACTATGAACATGGAAATACTAGACTCTTCAAAGTAAAACAGGAAACTTGGAGAGACATAGACATGATAACATATGATAGACTAACACGGAAGACAGGAAAAGACTCACAAACACGGAGACTTAGGTGGTAACACAACTAGGCTAAACTTCAATTAAACCCTAACTAAGAATAACACTACAAGAACTTTACATATTTTAATATAACCTAAGAAATCAAAAATACTAAATAAACTCAAAACACTGGGTCACAGACCCAGCCCCTGACACTAGGGATCAGTTAATGCTTTAATGAGGATGGAAATTATGTGAAATTATGTTTTTACAATGATTAAAGCTTAATCTAAATGTCAAGGAGATTTTTGGGCTGATGTGCTAGACAGAGCTCTCCGTTTGCATGATTTGGGAGAAAGGGCTTCATCCCTCCAGTAGAGTTCAAATTCTTTGAGAATCTGAAGCTGTTCTTTTCAGTGGCAACTAGACACTAGAATTGTTTTTATTAATGTATATATATTTCAGTTTATTGGAGGCAAATATATCTTTGTGTATTTTTTAGTATTTATGGACTTATTACAATTAACCTACACAGTATAACATGTGAAAAATGAAAAAAAAAAAATTGAGAATCAAAAAGGTCTCAGTTTATACTGACACATTTTCAATCAAGTTTTAAATTCCATTTGAAGTTGATGATTTCATAATTGATTGATTTGATATCATCAGAGGAAGAAATCCCCCAAAAATCCACTTCATCCATTTTCAAAACTCATATATTCAAAATAAAAATCTATGTTCTTTAAATGTGTAGCACTGCAATAATTTCATTTTTTTAGATTAGTTGGTAAAACTGGAAAGGAAGGAGTGAATTATTTTGTTGAGTTTGTTTGTTTCAGAGTCAGAGAGCCGTGTCTCTCTACAGTCAGAGGTTTTTGTACGGCGGCTCAATGAGTTTGTATCACTGTGGTACACGTTCGGTGGAGGAACCAGACTGGAATTTGGAAGTAAGTTAAAAAATACATTTCTGTCATTCAAGCATTCTAACAAGTAAAGAAAAAAACCTAATATTTATTAATAAACACAGTTTAATTATTTTAAATAGATTCAGGGTGGATGTTTGCCCTCTTTGACAGGGCTAATTATGATGAGCTCTGCAACATTAATATTTTTTTTTTTATCTTTACTTCTGTCAAAGTGAAACAGAAATAACTTTTATTATATACAAGAAACAAGTTCATCATCCTGTTATTAGTTTTGTAATTTCTAACTGTGATTTGGAAATATATATATATATATATGTATATATCATCCATGATTTAGACTTCTAATCATTTTTCAATTCAATTCAATTCAATTCAATTCAATTTTATTTATATAGCGCCAAATCACAACAAAAGTCGCCTCAAGGCGCTTTATATTGTACAGTAGATAGCACAATAATAAATACAGAGAAAAGCCCAACAATCATATGACCCCCTATGAGCAAGCACTTTGGCGACAGTGGGAAGGAAAAACTCCCTTTAACAGGAAGAAACCTCCGGCAGAACCAGGCTCAGGGAGGCGGCCATCTGCTGCGACCGGTTGGGGTGAAGAAGGAAAACAGGATAAAGACATGCTGTGGAAGAGAGACAGAGATTAATAACAGATATGATTCGATGCAGAGAGGTCTATTAACACATAGTGAGTGAGAAAGGTGAGTGGAAGGAAAAACTCAATGCATCATGGGAATCCCGGCAGCCTACGTCTATTGCAGCATAACTAAGGGAGGATTCAGGGTCACCTGGTCCAGCCCTAACTATATGCTTTAGCAAAAGGAAAGTTTTAAGCCTAATCTTGAAAGTAGAGATAGTGTCTGTCTCCCGAATCCAAACTGGAAGCTGGTTCCACAGAAGAAGGGCCTGAAAACTGAAGGCTCTGCCTCCCATTCTACTTTTAAATACTCTAGGAACAACAAGTAGGCCTGCAGAGCGAGAGCGAAGTGCTCTAATAGGGTGATATGGTACTACAAGGTCATTAAGATAAGATGGGGCCTGATTATTTAAGACCTTGTATGTGAGGAGCAGGATTTTGAATTCAATTCTGGATTTAACAGGAAGCCAATGAAGGAAGCCAAAACAGGAGAAATATGCTCTCTCTTTCTAGTCCCTGTCAGTACCCTTGCTGCAGCATTTTGGATCAGCTGAAGGCTTTTCAGTGAGTTTTAGGACATCCTGATAATAAAGAATTACATTAGTCCAGCCTGGAAGTAATAAATGCATGAACTAGTTTTCAGCATCACTCTGAGACAGGATATTTCTAATTTTAGAGATGTTGCGCAAATGGAAGAAAGCAGTCTTACATATTTGTTTAATATGTGCATTGAAGGACATGTCCTGGTCAAAAATGACTCAAGGTTCCTCACAGTGTTACTGGAGGCCAAGGTAATGCCATCCAGAGTAAGAATCTGCTTAGATACCATATTTCTAAGATTTTCAGGGCCGAGTACAATAACCTCAGTTTTATCTGAATTAAGAAGCAGAAAGTTAGCGGCCATCCAGGTCTTTATGTCTTTAAGACATTCCTGCAGTTTCACTAATTGGTGTGTGTTACCTGGCTTCATGGATAGATAGAGCTGCGTGTCATCTGCATAGCAGTGAAAATTTATGCTATGTCTTCTAATGATGCTGCCTAAGGGAAGCATGTATAATGTAAATAGAATTGGTCCTAGCACTGAACCCTGTGGAACACCATATTTAACCTTAGTGTGTGAAGAGGACTCTCCATTTACTTGAACAAATTGGAGTCTATTAGATAGATATGATACAAACCACTGCAGTGCAGTACCTGTAATACCTACAGCATGTTCTAATCGCTCTAATAGGATATTATGGTCAACAGTATCAAACGCAGCACTGAGGTCTAGCAGGACAAGCACAGAGATGAGTCCACTGTCAGAGGCCATAAGAAGATCATTTGTAACCTTCACTAAAGCTGTTTCTGTGCTGTGATGAGCTCTGAAACCTGACTGAAACTCTTCAAATAAGCCATTCCTCTGCAGATGATCTGTTAGCTGTTTGACAACTACTCTTTCAAGGATTTTTGATATGAAAGGAAGGTTGGAGATTAGCCTATAATTAGCTAAGACAGCTGGGTCTAGAGATGGCTTTTTAAGTAAAGGTTTAACTACAGCCACCTTTGAAGGCCTGTGGTACATACATACATTTTAAAGTCAAACTTCTGCTGTAAATGTTTCCAAATCTGCTTCTTTTATTTCCAGTGTAGTTTGAACATATTTCAGGTCAAACTGTGTGATGATTCTCTCTGTGCTGATATGCATGAGAGGTTTCTTAAACGGAAGTGAAACAATGTGTGAGTTAATGACTGGTGGAGCAGAAAAAACACCTGACAGAAACTTCTTAACGGAGAAATTCAAATTGTGGTTCCTGTCCTCTAAGCTGATTTGTGTTTCCTAGGTGATACCCGCCCCGCCCTGAAGGTGTTGGGTCCCTCCAGTGAGGAGCTACAACATGCAACAATCACATGTCTGGCCAACAAGGGCTTCCCCTCAGACTGGAGTCTGTCCTGGAAGGTGGATGGCAGTGGCAGCATCAGCTGGGAGGAGAGCAGGAGCCCTGTGGTGAAGGAGAACAACGGCCTCTCCAGTTGAGGGAGGTTTTTGTACAGTGTTGTCAAAGGAGTTTGCAAAGAAAAGCGTCTGGACTTCTTAAGTTGCTTGAAGACGTTTCACCTCTCATCCGAGAAGCTTCTTCAGTTCTAAGGTCAAATGGCCGAGAGTCCCAGATTTAAACCCAGTGGGAGTATCCCCCCAAGGAGGGACAAAGGACCCCCTGGTGATCCTCTAATCACATGCGCCAAGGTGTGAAAGTGGGTGTGGGACCTAATCAGCCAGGGTTTCAGGTGAGCTCATTGTGAAACCTGGCCCCACCCTATCATGTGATTTCCTGAGGTCAGATGGCCCAGGATGTGAGTGGGCGTTAAAGGTCTCTGGGAGGGAACTCAAAACTGGATTATAGATGGCAGACAGTTGGTGTCGTAAACCACCGCCTCTGTTCAAAGATGGTCGCTCACAGTGGACATAGATGGCCTCTTTCACTCCTCTTTCAAACCATCTGTCCTCTCTGTCCAAAATGTGAACATTGGCATCCTCGAAAGAGTGACCTTTGACCTTTAGATGCAGATGGACTGCTGAGTCTTGTCCTGTGGAGGTGGCTCTTCTATGTTGTGCCATGCGCTTGTGAAGTGGCTGTTTGGTCTCTCCAATGTAGAGGTCTGGGCATTCCTCGCTGCACTGTACAGCATACACCACGTTGTTCAGTCTGTGTTTTGGAGTTTTGTCTTTCGGGTGAACCAGTTTGTGTCTGAGTGTGTTGCTGGGTCTGAAGTACACTGGGATGTCGTGCTTGGAGAAAACTTTCCTGAGTTTCTCTGATACACCGGCTACATAGGGGATGACAATGTTGTTGCGTCTGTCTTTCTTATCCTCCCTCGCTGGTGTCTGATCTTCTTTTCTGTGCCTCTTTGCTGACTTTATGAACGCCCAGTTAGGATAACCACATGTTTTCAGTGCTTCCTTTACGTGTGTGTGTTCCTTCTTTATCCCTTCAGGCTTAGAGGGAACAAGTTCTGCCCGGTGGTGTAGGGTCCTAATTACTCCAAGTTTGTGTTCCAGAGGGTGATGGGAGTCAAAGAGGAGGTACTGGTCCATGTGTCCCACACCCGCTTTCACACCTTGGCGCATGTGATTAGAGGATCATCAGGGGGTCCTTTGTCCCTCCTTGGGGGGATACTCCCACTGGGTTTAAATCTGGGACTCTTGGCCATTTGACCTTAGAACTGAAGAAGCTTCTCGGATGAGAGGTGAAACGTCTTCAAGCAACTTAAAGAAGTCCAGACGCTTTTCTTTGCAAACTCCTTTGACTACGATGACCTGGATGACTGAGAACCTTCACAGACATATTTGTACAGTGTTGTTTCACTGTGTGAGTGGGTAGTTGTGATGCTACTGACAGTGATAAACTCCTACATCTTCAGCCTGAACTCCACTGATGGTCAGAGTGAAGTCAGCTCCAGACTGACAGGAGGTAGCATCATGAATCAGCAGTTTAGGAGCTTACCCAGAATTCTTTTATATACTGTGTGTTCATGTTGGTATAGTAGGGTTAGTTGGTCACTCGTGTTTTGTCTTGCTGTCTTTGGAATTTCCACATAGAAAGACTGTCTTTAATTTTGTCGAGATGCATTCATTCATGGAAATTGTAACAGGGTTTAAAATATTGAAATCATTTGATGGTTGCTTTAAAGAACATGGAGAATATGGTAAAGTGTGTGTGTGTGTGTGTGTGTGTGTGTGTGTGTGTGTGTGTGTGTCCTCAGTGAACTGTATCAGTCTCTGCAGTATCTTCCAGCTGCAGCACTCAGTTCAGTTTCTGTTCAGTCTGACTGAGGGAGGTTTTTGTACGACTGTTTTTCACTGTGTGAACAGATACTGACTGTTCAACCAGTGAGCACTCTTACAGTAATAAACTGCTGCATCTTCAGCCTGGACTCCACTGATGGTCAGAGTGAAGTCAGAGTTTGATCCACTGCCTGTAAAACGAGCTGGAATCCCTGATTGTCGAGTGCTAGCAACATAAATGAGCAGTTTAGGAACTCCTCCATCTTTCTGTTGGTACCAGGCTAAATGGTTGGAGCTATAAACATCCTGACTGGTCCTACACTTGATGCTCACAGATCCTCCCACAGCAGAGCTCACTGCTCCAGGCTGAGTCACTGTGATCTGTCCTCTGGACTCTGAGGACACAGAGACAAAAACATAAAGCAGCTTCATGGTTTTGTGGGCTTCATTTCAGAGGGACAGATGTTGATAGAGGAGAGGAGTTTGATTCTCTGGACTTTACCTGTGAAGCAGCAGCAGAGGAGAGTCCAGATGAGGACGCAGATCAAAGTCATGTTTTTGATGAGGAGGATTTCTGTGGCTTCTGTTGTGATGAAGGACAGCTGTCAGTCATCCAGTGTTCAACTCTCAGGACTATAAACTCTCCCAGAGCACTGGAGCATGGTGCTGCTGATGCAAAGTGCCTCTCTATGGAAATGACTGCAACAGGGAGTGGGATAATCTGATGATGCTGTTGATGATGTTCACTGTAAATTATTTCAAAAAGAACATTTCTTCCTCCTTCTATGAATAATTCAATTCTTTTTATCTTGATCTGGTGGTGAATCAACTGATTTTATTATTGGTTGGAAAGATATTTCAGATTTTGTATAATTATAGTTTTGAGTGAATGTATGATTGTAACCTCATGTCTTAGGTTACAATCATACACAGGTATTTTTTTTAAATAGGACATTTTCTGCAATCCTCTTAAAAAAACATCTCAGCTGAAAGAGAAGACAAGAAAATATTTCAAGAGCAAACCTGAGCCCTACATTGGATTATAATACTGACCATGGCTCAGGGGTTTGGGAAGCGCATCTGTAACCGGAAGGTTGCCGGTTTGATCCCCCAGCTCTCTCTGTCCTGGTCGTTGTGTCCTTGGGCAAGACACTTTGCCCTACCGCCTACTGGTGTTGGCCAGGGGGTGTGAATGTGAGAGTGAATGAATAGTGGCATTGTAAAGCGCTTTGGGTGCCTTGAAAAGCGCTATGTAAATCCAATCCATTATTATTATTATTATTATTATTAAGTGTTGACCAGTCTGGACTGTGCAGGGTGCCAGTTTAAGCTCAGTGGGTGAGCAGACAACCACATGCCCCATACGATTAGCGCATCGCTGTAATGGTACTGGGTCTGAGACCCAGTGTTTTGTGTATTTTAGTGCTATTTCGTTGTTTATTGTATTTTTTGACCGTGTTCCCTGTTTTATTTTGTTTTATTTTAATTTTATTTTGAGTCTTGTGTTGTTTGTTTGTTGTATTAGGTTCACTTCCACTGTCCCGTCATCATGTTAATGTCAGTCAGCTGTTTCCCCATGTGTTCCCACTTCCCCATTACACCTCCTGTATGTATTTAAGTCTTCTGTTTTCTGTATGTCTGTCATGGTCCTGAGTCTGACGATTCGGTGTTTTGTGTTTCCTTATATTATTCTATGTTCTTGTTTGTTCTGTTATATCTTTTGTTAAGGTTTGCCATTTGTTAGGGTTTTGTTCTGTGCCTGCCCTGGTCCCACTTCTCTGTGTTCCCTCGTCTGTCCACGGTGTCACTGTGTCTGCTTGTGAATCTGTCCGTTCAGTTCAGTGTTTTGTCTGGTCCTCTGTGTCTGTTTCCTGTTTTATTCTGAAGGTCCTTGTCTTATGTGAGTGTGTTCAGTTTACGTTTCCCCTGTCTCGTCAGCTCTGATTTCTCCCAGGTGTGTTCCCCTCTTCTCTCCCATCCCGGGATACAGTTGTGTGTATTTAAGCCCTGTGTGTTCTCCTGCCTGTTGCTGTGTTTATTCCCTGTGTCAACCTATGTTTCTCCCTGCGTGTTTCTATGTTTCCCTGGGTCTCCAGTTAGAGCTTCAGGTTTGTTTTGTTAGTTTTTTCCAGTTTAGGTTTTGTTTAGTTTCCTCCACTCCTCGTTCGTTTCTGTTTGTATCTCCACCTTCTCTATTAAAACTCCCCTGCATCTCAGCTGCCTGCATCTTGGGTCCTCATTAAATTCCACACGGCTCATCCTGCGAGCCCTGACAATGTCATTGTCAGGTCGTCTGTTATACCCACCACAATTTGTTACCGTTGTCACAGTTCTCATACTTTTTTCATAGTTTTCGTTTTTGGTTCAGCCCTAAACCCAAATAAAGGCTTGTTTTTTGTTGAAACCTGCAAATCCTCTGTCATCATCTGCTTTTGAGTCCTGTATAAAAAAAAAAAACACCCTGCCCTGACAGATTAATCTGACGCAAGATGGACCCAGTGGATGCTGTTCGTGAGGAGGGTGTCCCCGTCTCTGGAACCTGTGAGCATGCATCTCTGGCACCTCGGATGTGTGGACAAAGCTGGCGGAAGTAAAATCCATAGAGGTGATTCTTCACGGCAATCCCGAACTGCTGGAGATCCCGTCGGCTTCGGCGCTGATCTGCTATCTGGTCCGAGCCAAGGAGACAATCCGAGCCCGGGAGTTGCTGGATTACTCTGCCCACTGCAGCTGCAGCTGCCAGTTGACTGCATGCCTGCTGGTTCGGCTTCGTCTCCATTAGAGGTCTTCGCGACTGCTCACCCGCAGTTCTACCAGTTACGAATCCTTCGCCAGCCGACGTCACCGCTTTGTATGCAGTTCGTCTCCAGGACTGTTTCGCCACCACAGGCCTCCTGGTTGCCCCCAGAGTTACATCGGTATCAACTGTTAAGCTGTTGACCCCCACAACTATGTGATCATGGGCTATTGTGTTGCCAACCTCTGGGTCATCCTCCGGAGTTTCACTGAAACTTCATTGATTATTATTCTTTTGACTTTTGAGCCATGTGCTTTTTGTATTGAATTGTCTCGGTCTAAAGTGCTGTTAACATGTAAGCAGGACAGAATAAATAGAAAAGTCTGTTTTCCAAAAGACCCCTGCACATGTAAACAGGGCCTCAAAAGTGAGGAACATTTTAAAAATATTCAGAGGAAAGGTACAATTTGTAAAACTTATTTTAGATTTTTAGAAAACTCACTCAGTTAAACACACTTTCAGTGATTCACATTGATGTACAATGCTGACCACAGGATGCAAAAGTTAAACCTGACCACAGCTCAGAATCATTCATCTCTGTTTTAACTTCACATTTGTATATGTTTTGTAGAATAACAGGAAAACCTGTGACACTGGACAGACTTGAGTTTCATGCCCTGAACATGTTTTGTGATGTAGTGTGTAATAACTGCTCATTATTGTTTTTAACTGGTGTTTGGGAGTACACACAAAATAGCTTTTTGATGCAGTTTGAAGTTTAGTGAATGTAGGTTGAAAGTACATTTTAATGTTTAGAGTAGTGCTGTTAGCGTTAATTTCGTTAAAATGACGTTGACGCCACAACTGCATTAACACCACAAATCTTTCTTAGCGAGTTAACGCAGATCGCCCCGTGCGTGGGGCTGCACGGCGTCAACGCATTAGCGCAGTTAGATCGTTAACGTGTTAGCGGCGTGCAGCCCCATGCACAGAGAAGGGTCTGGCTGCAGCCACTGGGGAGCGCCATATAGTTGCGTAAATAGTTCTTTCAAAATAAGACACATGACTACAACACGGGTAAAGACCCAGGGAAACTGACTTAACGATAAAAACCCTGAAAACCATACATTTCACACCCGAGCCTCAACTCTCGCAGCCCGGTACGAAACGACTCACGGACCGGTACCGGTCCGTGGCCCGGGTGTTGGGGACCGCTGCTGTCAGGAGTTTCCCTGCAGTGCAACTCAGGTCGGAATAAATGACACTCAGACAGGTTTGCAAGTTTAACGTGCACACGGGTGAGACTCAACGGAGACTCACACCCTGGAACAGTTGTCAGGCTTTATTTATACTTCAAGCATGTTTTTTCTTCTCAGAGACGTACAGGAAGAGATAAAATAGAACTGTGCTGCATGCAGGCTTCCTGTTGAACAGAGCGTAACTTCTCTATTTAAGCTGAATACTAAAAGAGCAAACACATCTAGATAATGAAATGTACTTTTAAGCATAAACATAGTAAAAAATCCTTTAACAGCTGCTGTACAGGAGACACGGCACTAGATTGATTGACAATGGTCTACAGCAATCAGAACGCACAACACAATGCGCTGTAAAAAAAAAAAAAAAAAATCAGCGAAACAGCGAGTCCACGAAAGGGGAACCGGGTTATAGCGAGGGACCCCTGTACAATAATTTCCAGTAGCACTGCTGATATATGAAATGGTGGGTTTTGAGGTTGTCTTCAAACTAGTGCATTGTACTAGAAAAAGGTGTTTGAAGGTGTCAAGAGATTTATTCTAAATGACACTTCTTCAGCTGAGAGTCAGAGAGTGGAGACACACATGCTGCAGATTTTTACTTGCAAGGGCGTTCACAGAGCGCTCACATCAGAGTGGGGGCCCTGTGAAGTGCACACTCTGTTCTTGCACTTGTCTTTATTTAGACACAAGAAAAATGAATACATTTGTTCAGTGACGTGAGCGTGTGTGTATGTGATTGTGTGTGTGTGTGTGTGTGTGTGTGTGTGTGTGTGAGGTCAGAACTGGTTGTTCGACTTCTTACTATCGCTGTGGGAAGATTCAGGTAAAAATATAAGAACACGTTTTATAAAGAACAATCTGTCATGATCCTGAGTCCATGACTCAGCGGTTTTGGGTTTGGTGTATTTATTGTTATTATTTGTGGGCTGTTTTGGGATGGTTTGTGTTTTGGGATTTTGGTACTGGGTTTCTGGGTTTGTGCTCCCTCTGTTGGTCCCTGGTGTGAGTGTTTCCCCTGTCTTGTCAGGTTAACCAGGTCCAGCTGTGTCTCCCACCTGTGTGTGATTTCCCAGTGTCCCTCTGTGTATTTATTGTGTGTGTTTGCCTTTGTTCCTCGTTGCGTCGTCTGTGTTCATCCTCTGTGTCATCCTGCGTGCTCTCCCTGCTGTCCTCCCTGCTGTCCTCCCTCCATGTTCAGGTTTGCTGCTCTTTGGTTTAGTTCTTCCCAGTTTAGTTCATCCTTAGTTCAGTTTTGCCATCTCCACTTTATGTTTGGTATTCTTAATAAATCACCTTCACATCTGAATAAGTACTGCATTTGAGTCCTCCTTTCCTCACCTCACACGGCCGCTGCCCCGAGCCGTGACACAATCAGTTCTAAGCAAGGAAAAGGACATCATGCAGTATTCTATCACAAGTAAACTTATATCATTAAAAGCTTATACTGACTACTCAGTACAATTTTCCATTAACAGAAGGATTAAAAATGTAAAAAGTAATGACTATTTTATATTTCTGAAAAAATCTTTATGCAGAACAAGTAGCAAAGAAACAAACGCATAACACATGGACACTTTTGGCCACAGACAAGCTGAAGGGATGGTGATAAAGTGGTAAAAAAGACTTAGAACCAAATTCATTTATCAGCAGCATCAATAGTAAGAAAAACACGTTTTAGTTTTCGCTGTCAAAGTCGATTTAACTGAAATTATGTGTTTCCGGTTACTGTGGAGGTCACAATATGGCGCTCCCCAGTGGCTGCAGCCAGGTGCTCTTGCATGCACAGGGTAAACCACATTAACTTGCTAACAGAGATTTGCAGCATTAATGTGTTTATGGTGTTAACGTCATTTTAACAAGATTAACGCTGACAGCACTATTTTAGATTTTTTCAAACTCTAAAATACACAATATATCACAGCCATAACCTTTTGGTTACTGAGGACCAAAACTGTGGCAGAAATTCAGAAACATAGAGTTTTGCAAACTCTAAAATAAATGCAAATTACGTTTTTGGAAAACTGTTTTATTGTGTTTCATTCATTTTTATTTCATAATTATAATAATAATATGTTATGAAATTATGATTTAAAGAATTCATATTGGTGAATTTGTTTGTTTCAGAGTCAGAGAGCCGTGTCTCTCTACAGTCAGAGGTTTTTGTACGGCGGCTCAATGAGTTTGTATCACTGTGGTACACGTTTGGTGGAGGAACCAGACTGCAAGTTGGAAGTAAGTCAAACTTAAACCTCTTTTACTTTAACAGATTTCTTTCTTGTAATTATCTTGACTTTTCTGTTCAGTGTACCAGAAAAAAAACTCAGTAAAATAATTTTTACATAAATTTTCATGAAGAAACAAAGTTAGCTTCAGAATAAATGTTAAAATGAATATTAACAAATGATATAAAACATCAGAGTGGACTTAAGGATATTTTACATATACATACATCTGGTTAAGTCTTGAGAACTTTTAGTTTTAATTCAGTCTGTTAGAGTCAGAGAGCCGTGTCTCTCTACAGTCAGAGGTTTTTGTACGGAGGCTCAATGACTTTGTATCACTGTGGTGGACTTTTGGTGGAGGAACCAGACTGGATGTTGGAAGTAAGTTTATACTGTTTTTAAAGAAACAATGTCTAAGTGTGAATGTTAGCTTTATAACATTCATGCAGAGGTTATATTATATTACCATTATACACAGAGGGTAACTTAATCAGCTTTGCTCAGATTTGATGTCGACATTTTGACATAAAGACAATGTGATGTGTAAATAAAATGAAATGGAATCATCCTGTGATTTTTTTTCTATTTGTAAATTACATTTTTTGTTAAGATAAATTAAATGTTACTGTCCTTAAGAAAACCTGAACAGAGTGAAGATAAAGATCACTGGTGTTTTTACTGTGTCAGAAAAAATGTAGATTTTACATATCATCATAAAATCATAGAACCACTACAATAAATGACTGAAGCCCGCATGAGGTAAGTAGACAACTAGTGTATTTTACAGAACTGAGGATTTTGTAGCTTAACATCTTTTACAATTGTTGCCACTTCTGCTTATTCTATTTACAAAAGTTAAAGATGGGCATTTGACAGTGTGCAACATGTCTGGTGTTTCTATTGTATCAGATATGAACATATTTCAGGTCAAACTGTGTGATGATTCTCTCTGTGCTGATATGCATGAGAGGTTTCTTAAAGGGAAGTGAAACAATGTGTGAGTTAATGACTGGTGGAGCAGAAAAAAACACCTGACAGAAACTTCTTAACGGAGAAATTCAAATTGTGGTTCGTGTCCTCTAAGCTGATTTGTGTTTCCTAGGTGATACCCGCCCCACCCTGACAGTTCTACCCCCCTCCAGTGAGGAGCTACAGCAGGGAAAGGCCACACTCATGTGTCTGGCCAACAAGGGCTTCCCCTCAGACTGGAGTCTGTCCTGGAAGGTGGATGGCAGTGGCAGCATCAGCTGGGAGGAGAGCAGGAGCCCCGTGGTGCTGCAGAATGACGGCCTCTACAGCTGGAGCAGCACCCTGAGGCTCCCTGCAGACCGCTGGATGAAGGTGGGCTCTGTGACCTGTGAGGCCACTCAGGGCTGCCAGACTCTGGTCTCAGAGCCACTGAGGAGAGACCAGTGTTCCCAGTCCTGACTTGACTCTGATACTGGTTTCATGCTCCTGCTTTCAGTCTGTGCTCTTTAACAATCTCACTCACTCGCTTCATCCTTAATGTGTTTGTTGCTTTTCATAAATTTGATGTTTTCAAGGTTTTTAAAATAATAAATATCTTCCTTAGACATTTGTCCTTTCATTGTTTTGTTTTTTTTACTTCAGAATTTGTATTTTACAGTAGTCACATTGGTCAGATCATCACTTTGAAGGATTTTTTTTTTTTTTGAATGTTGACTATTTTCTTAGATGTGTTTTTAATTTATTTGAATTCAGATTATTTTCTGTCATTTTGCTCTCATTATGAAAATTTCAAAATCTAAACACTAAAGATTTTATCAGGGTGGAATAAAAAAGCAGAGTATCATCTGTACAAACAGGATTAACATGAACAGAGTAAGAAATAACACATATGCTAGTACTCATCAACTCTAAATGGCAAATAGCCTTTACTCATTTAGCACATTTTTAGTTGTGCTTTTTACTAAAAGTCCACTACACACAAATGCACATCACCCATCACATGGTGCTTTGTTTTTAGAGTCACACTCAAACTCTGGTGGATGCATTGAGGGTGGTAGGGGTTCAGTATCTTGCCCATTGACAAGATACTGGGCATATAAACAGATGTTGTAAATGCAGCCTCATAATAACGTACAATATCCACAATATAGTTGAGTAGAAGTAAGTAGAGTTCAGCATACAATAGAAGTATTTGAATAAAGTTTTTGATTAAATGTATTAAGTTATATTCTACCCCTGGTCCCATCTGTTCACTCATTGGGCTGGGCTTCCCAGTGGAGAACAGCTTTCTAGTCTAATGGTGCTGGTGCAGATGGGCCAGTCAGATTTAAAGGTGAGATGTTTGATTCTTATTGGTTTAATCTCACTTTGTGTCTAAATATTAATAAATATAGATGCTTCAACATCTGCTTGACTGCATGGAGTTAAAGAAGCTCAGTACTGACAGCTTGAAGCACTTGGATATGGATCCCAGCTGCTTTTGTAGTTCTGCAAATTTTGACTTCAATCAGCTGTATTTCAACGTCCTCTGTGTCCAACCAGTTAATACGAGACAAATCCAGCTGCTCATTAAAGCTTTCTGGTTTGATCAGGGAAGAAAACATTGGTCCATACACCTGAAAGTCCCGAAAACACATTGTGAATTCTGTCTCGAGTCTAGGGATGTAACCGTGTATGTCCGTGGTGCTGATGCTGCGCTGAGCAGACATCTCCTGAAGCATTTGAAGTGTCGGGATGTGGAAATTTTGCTTGAAAAAACATCACTTGAAAAAACTGCCAGCTAGCAACGTCCATCTCACCGGTAGGCTAATTTATTTTTTAGCCAATTACAAGCTTAATCTGGTAGCTGTTAAGAAGTGGCACAACTAATGTGTCTATGCGAGCTAATTTGCGATGTGCCATTTATTTTTTAATGCATCTTTTCAGATTAATTCACTGCGTGTCGTGCCCAGGGCTGGACTGGGACAAAAAATCAGCCCGGGCATTTTGACTAGAGACCGGCCCACCAAGTATTATAGGAAAAGCCATAAAGCCTTTGAATGAAAACAAACGCTGTTGTGACAGTGATGTACGCTGTCTTGTTGGTATATGTATGATTTCTATACATTTTACATCAGATAATTAATGCACTACCTGCCCCCCCCCCTGGCAAAACATTGCTAGACCCGCCCCTGCACAGTTATCAGCTTATTTAGAAAAGGATCCTTTCAGTTCATAACATCCCTTCAAGTCATTCATGTCACCTAAAGGTAAACCTGTTTCTCCATCACTTGTTCAGCTCTGTCTAAGAAGCTTGGAAAGAAAAGCGTCTGGACTTCTTAAGTTGCTTGAAGACATTTCACCTCTCATTCGAGAAGGTTCTTCATTTCTAAGGGTCAAATGGTGGAGAGTTCCAGATTTAAATCCAGTGGGAGTTTCCCCCCCTAAAGAGGGACAAAGGACCCCCTGATGATCCTTTACCTAATCACATGAGCCAAGGTGTGAAAACGGGTGTGGGCCACAATCAGCCAGGGTTTTGGGTGAACTGATTGTGAAACCTAGCCCCACCCTGTCATATGATTTCCTGAGGTCAGATGGCCCAGGTTTTAAGTGGGTGGTAAGGCGTCTGGGAAGGGATCTCAAAACTGGATTAAAAATGGCAGACAGTTGGTGTCGTAAACCCCCGCCTCTGTTGAAAGACGGTCGCTCACAGTGGACATTAATGGCTTCTTTCACTCCTCTTTCAAACCATCTGTCCTCTCTGTCCAAAATGTGAACGAGAGAGTGACCTTTGTCCTTACTTTGATAAAGATGAACTGCTGAGTCTTGTTCCGTGGAGGTTCTTTCCAAGCTCCTTAGACTACGATGACCTGGATATCTGAGAACCTTCACAGACACATGTTCAGCTCTGATGATTCAGTAAGGACATCTCCTGGTTTCATCAATAAACTCCACCTAAACTTGGTTTATATCTGACCCAGATAGACTGCAGGTCATACCTTCTTACCTGAAGTTCAGTTAACCTGACACTCGGACCGGCGGCCGCCTTGGGTCTCTCCTCCAGCCTCCCCTTTCCCTCATCCACCTGCTTGCCTCTGTGGAAGCTCCGCCATAGCCACCACCAAACAACTGAGTTATTTTTACACATCGGCCAGCATCTGGCCAATCCACCACCTTTCATTGTTTATGCCGTTAAAAAAAACAACAAAAAAACAACAACAAAAAAAACCCCATCGGCCCATAAAAACAAAAAATCACCATCGGCCCACCGGGCAAACACCTGGTATGCCCGACACCTGGCTATGGCACGACCATAGCCAGTCCAGCTATGGTCGTGCCATCAGTTAACCCTTTGCGTGCCAGCGGGTTGCCGACCCCTGGTTTAAAACATCTGAAAGGTATTTACAATTATCTTGTATGTTCCCCACATCAGTTATGCTTATTGTGGAAAACAAAATAATCAATCACATTTAGCCCCGAAAGAACAGCTTCCAAACATGTCTGAAGCCTAGTAAAATCACTCAATGAAGTGTATTGACCCCAAAAACCTATTTTTAGGGTGTCAAATAATGTGTCAGAATTCTGTAAATATGTTAAAGGAGCTTACAACTGTTGTTGCTATGTTTACTGGGATAATGAGAATTTAATGCACTAACGTATCAGGTGTACTAGAAAAGCAGTCTAGCTGCTATACAATCTCTGCAGGTGTAATTTGTTAGTCAAGCAGCTGTAAAATTTGCATACTGTAATTACTCCAGTCACTTTTAATCAGGATCAGGACTCGAAAATGGAATACAGATCACTGTAAATATATATCATTTCTAAAATGATTAGAAAAGTCACACCAAGTTCAGTGAACTTTACTTATAGGTTATCAAAAAACTTATCTGAGCATGAAGGTACCGCCTGTAGAGTTTTTAATTCCTGTACATGAATTGTTAGTCACACAAATCATGGAAAAATCATTAAAAAAAAATTTTAATCTCAGTTTCAAGTCAGTCAAAACTTGTCTACATCATTAGTCTGTGACAGTCCAGTCAGTCCCCTCACATGTATCACTGCTGATAGTGGAGCCTCTCGCGCAACATACTTATGTCTCAAAAAAACAGAAAGAAAAAGAGAAAAAAGAGATTTTTATGATTTTGAAATGGATTGAATGGCTGCAGTCCTTTTAGACACAGGGACTTATCATCTGATGTGATTACGCGTCCTAGATAGATGAATTTCTCCGAAACCCATTGTAATGTGGAGAAGCTCGCCTTGTATTCGATATTTTATAATGTTTTTAGTTTCAGTCTTGCAGCCCTGCTTAAATTAATGCTGATTATTATATCACCCCCTGGAGGGATGACACCAGACAGGTTAGAAAGAGAAAACAAACCAAAACTCAATGGCAGGATCAACCTGGTACTGAAAAATACATCAGACAGATAAAACACAGAAAAGTTTTTGCATTCTGGTGGAACTGTATGGTGTAGGCATTGAGAAACTCAGGTGCCATGACATGCAGTGCTGCATTTACTGCTTCTGACCTTACTTTTTTTAAAATAAGACTAAGGAGTCACTACCCTCATTCATTTCCCCCAAATCATAATTACTGGTTGTCCACAAGTGCTCTGAGATATCACAGAATTCTGGAGAGTCTGGGGTCAACTGGCATGGTTCCACCTGCTGAATCCACAGATAGAGACAGAGAGAGAAAGAGAAAAAGAAGATCTAAGACACTGAGAGGAAATGGTGATCTGAACAAGATCAGCGAGATATGGAGGGGAAAGATGACGAATAGCCTTCAATGTATACAAAAGTATTTTGAAATTGATGCGATATTTGACCGGGAGCCAATGAAGCTGCTGCAGGACAGGGTGATGTGGTGAATAGAAGGGGTCCTGGTGATAATACGGGCAGCAGAGTTCTGGACGCGTTGGAGACTCGCCCAGCTCTAAATGCTGGTCCTCTGAATGTCCACCCTGCTTCCACTGAAGGCGTGAATGTACAGAGAGATGTTCTCTACCCATCACAGGAAAATACAGGCAGAACTACTTATTCCGTCTGCATGGGCTTTTTATATATGTACTATGTACAGTAGTAACAGTGGTTAAATTATTAGTTCTAAAGGAAAAATTCAGTCAGTTATCACAGGTCATTTTTTATGTTTTAGGGACTGTTTACAAAGTTCTCACAACCACAAGTATTTTATTTTTATCCAGATTATTTCCTCACGTTTCTCTTTGAATATTTAAATGTAAAAAGTCCAAACAATAAAGATACTTTAGTCCTGGAGCAGGGCATCGCCCTTATAAAGGGATTTATAAAGGGATTTATAAAGGCTGTTAATATTTAATAAATCAACTGTGGTCGTGCATATTTTGTTTGAACTCATAACTTTTGTCATATGTTTTGTCACAAAAATGTAAACTAGTGATATTTAATCAAAGGCCAGTGATGATTCATTTATGTCATTTAAAAAATGCTTTATATTTGACTCTGTACTGAATTATTAAATACTGAATGAATTGATGAAAACATAGCTTAAATTTAAAAAATGAATCATTTTTTGTCAAAACACAGAGCAGGTAAGAGTTGGAAAGTTTTAAAAAGTATTTGATAAAAATGAAAGATATCAAATAAAATTCAGTCCACATCGGTTTAATATACCAAATGTAAAATGTATGAAAAAACACAAATAATTAAAATCTAAAATGAATTTATTTTAATGTTCTTTGGTTAACCTATCTGTTCAGATTGTTTTATTTCCATATTTAAAAATATATATTTTATGGTATACTGTGTAACTGCAGCTGTTGATCAGTTCCTCTTCAGCTGTTTAAGGATTTTGTGCGGCGTTGTATCACTGTGTGAGCGGGTAGCTGTTGACCTGCTGACAGTAATAAACTCCTGCATCTTCAGCCTGAACTTCACTGATGATCAGAGTGAAGTCAGTTGTTAGGTTTGTCTAGGTACAACTCTATTGCTGGAACAGCCAAGACAATTCTACTGCTGCTAGCAAAGCATTGGACACCAGGCTGAACTCTTTGTGTGATCTCGTGCAGGAGGGAGAGAACCGTGACGAGCGCTGTACCTGCCGCTCGAACCCCAGTCACTGTCAGTTAGCTCCCCCGTAGCACTGCTCTTTATTGTGGTTACATGAATATGCATAGGTTCATTAACATATGACATCTTACACAGGCATACATGTGAACAAAGAGTACCATCTGTGTGTAGTGTGGGTATGTGTGTGTGTGTGTGTGATTGTGTGTGTGTGTGTGTGTGTGTGTGTGTGTTTGTGTGTGTGTGTGTGTGTGCGTCAAGATAAAGCCCTGTGAACGCCTTCTTAAAAAGCCGGTGCCAGGAGTCCAGCGGTCCACCTAAACAAAGGGCTCTTATACTTAAACAGCTACAGAGTGGGTGTCCTCCCATACTATATATCAGAAAGAGAAGGTACGGCCTCTCTCATGACCTTAGGATGTGTGTGCATGCCAGAACACTCTGGAAGGCACACAGAGTCTTTGCAGACTACTAAGGATCAGACCTCTATCATTATACAATTGATTATATACCTCTTAGCATATATGATTATATATTTCTAAGCATAAATGACAATCCAACAATATAAACCTGACATCAGTCTGAACTGCTGCCCGAAGGCGATCTGGAACTCCAGACTGATGATATGTAGTATCAGCTATCAGGAGTTTAGGAGCTTTTCCAGATTTCTGAAGGTACCAGTTAATGTCATCACCGATAGTTGTACTGGATTTACATCTGATAGAGACAGTCTGTCCAGGAACAACAGACTGAGCTTTAGGAGTCTGAGTCAGGATGATTTCTGCTGATGAACCTGAAAACAGGAAAAGAAGAGAAGATTTATTGAGACAAATCAAACTCAGAAAAAGATGATCAAACATTCGAGGATAATTTCTTTAACATGGAGAACAGTTGGAAGAAGGTCAGTGCTGCTTGTTTCAGAGTTTCTCCATCATAGCAGAACATCATTGTGGTGAACCTGGCTGCATGCTGAAGCAAAGTTTTCACAGAGAGTCTCACCCTGAACAAGGAGCCCCAGGGTGGCCAGCAGTAGAGTCAGTGACATCATCATTGTGCTGCTGGTGTGTGAGTGGCTCTGAAAGGTCTGGACAGCCACTGATCAACACTGGCCTCTTAACAGCTGTGAGCAGAGAGGCAGGACACATATGCAAACACACAGAGTCAGTCATCTTTCCTCATCGTGTCATCCTGTGTCATGTGACATGTTCAGAATCCTTCAGTCAATACAACACTTTTTTCCTTTGTCTTTTTTTTTTAACTTAAGTTTAATTTAGTAATTAAAGATATTCCAAAATAGGAACATGTATATTTACTTAAGTATCCAAATCTCAACAATGTTTTGTCAATTTGTGCTTAAAAGGTTAAACTGGAACAATTATTCTTTTCCTAATTTCTTTCATAATTTACTTTCAGAGAGTGTGTGATGACTCATGCTTTGGTATTTATGAATATAAATAATTATAGAAACATATACATATACACATTAATTGTTACATTTCTTGAAAACGTATCACTGTGGTGATCGCAGCCCAAGGAGGTGAAGCCTCTTTGGGCATCTTTTCATCTTTGCTTTGTGGTTTTAGCCTTTAAATTTATATTATTAACTGGTAATTTAGTGTCAATGCATTTCAGTGTAACAATGAAGTAATGTAATAAGTAGTGTAACTAAGTACTTTCTCTGGCAAGGATTTAAGTAATGCTCTGCATTACTTTTGAACGTGTAATACATTACTTTCTTTGAATAATCACCCGAACACTGCACACTGCACACTGCACTATTTACCTTCTCACTCTCTAATTTCTCCCTTTATTTTTCACTGCTTATTAACTGATTATTTCAACATTTTAATGAATGAAGCAAATATTAAATAAGAACATTTTTGGCTTATTTTGTGTTGTCAAAACGGTCATACCAGTAGTTAGATACAATTAATAAAGAGCATCAAAGTAAAAGATGAAGTAATGTTGCAATTTATACATTTTCAGACTGAATACATAAAACTATTTTCTGCCTTTTAATGAATATTTTTTATATCAGTATTAGCATTATTGCTATTTGATTAGGGGATCAGCCATCTGTAAAGGGTTTGGAGACTCATTGTTTTTACAAGACTTTAATTATTTTGACTTTATCAAAAATAAAAATCTAACATTTATTTAATGAAAAAAAAAAAAGTCCTGGTTTAATTCGATACGATTTTGACAGATTTGACATCATTGCATGTTGTGCAAGTTGTCTGAAAAGCTGTGTGTGTGTGTGTGTGTGTGTGTGTGTGTGTGTGTGTGTGTGTGTGTGTGTGTCCTCAGTGAACTGTATCAGTCTCTGCAGTATCTTCCAGCTGCAACAGTCACTTCAGTTTCTGTTCAGTCTGACTGAGGGAGGTTTTTGTACGACTGTTTTTCACTGTGTGAACAGATACTGACTGTTAACATAGAATTCTCCCATACAGTAATAAACTGCTGCATCTTCAGCCTGGACTCCACTGATGGTCAGAGTGAAGTCAGTGTTTGATCCACTGCCTGTAAAACGAGCTGGAATCCCTGATACTCGAGTGCTACCAGAGTAAATGAGCAGTTTAGGAACTCCTCCATCTTTCTGTTGGTACCAGGAAAAATAATTGCCATTAACATTCTGACTGGTCCTACACTTGATGGTGACTGTGTCTCCCACAGCAGAGCTCACTGCTCCAGGCTGAGTCACTGTGATCTGTCCTCTGGACTCTGAGGATACAGAGACAAAAACATAAAGCAGCTTCATGGTTTTGTGGGCTTCATTTCAGAGGGACAGATGTTGATAGAGGAGAGGAGTTTGATTCTCTGGACTTTACCTGTGAAGCAGCAGCAGAGGAGAGTCCAGATGAGGACGCAGATCAAAGTCATGTTTTTGATGAGGAGGATTTCTGTGGCTTCTGTTGTGATGAAGGACAGCTGTCAGTCATCCAGTGTTCAACTCTCAGGACTATAAACTCTCCCAGAGCACTGGAGCATGGTGCTGCTGATGCAAAGTGCCTCTCTATGGAAATGATCTGACTGACTCACACAGGGACTTAGATCACATAGTTGATGCTGTTTATCAATTAATCAGTCAGTTTTTCATATTATTCACTGTAAAATATTTTAAAAAGAAGAATATTTTTGAAAGAATATTTCTTCTATGTGTCATGGTCCTGGTGAGCTTTATTTTTTTCCCTATGCCCTCTCTGTGTTCCCTGGTATCCGCCCTGCACTGAGCCCTCATCATGCCAGTTGCTCAGCTCACCTGTTCCTGATCTACAAGCAATCAGCAGAACATATTTAAGATCAGCATCCTCATCTCTGCTTTGCCAGTTCATCAACTAACCTCACGATGGTAACATGCCTCTTCGGTTCATGCTCCTGGTTAAAGTCTTGTACTACCTTATCTTGTCTGTGCTTCTAGTTGCCACATCTCACCATCATTACACTACCCACAGCTCAGGTTCTTCTGGACACAGATCTCCACAGCAAGGCTTCCATTTTTTCGCTGCACACTTCACTGCTCAGATTTGTATCATTCACCACCTCCACCTGCCTCTCCTCCTGCTACTGTCTCTTGTGGATCACTGGAAAACAAGGTTGGAAACATCCCACTCACTCACCAATCTGGGAGCTCACCTGGCCATCACCTCTCCTAGAGGTGTTTTACCCTCGACCTGGCAAGTAAGAATACCTTTCCAATATTCCTCACCTCTCCAGTCGAGCTTCCCCTGCAGTCCTCTCTAATCACCCTCTCCCTCTTCCCACAGTTCTGACTCGCTTGCCTTCTTGCCAAGAATCCCTCCTTCGTGTTGCCAGTAACTCCTGTATTTAAGTGAGTAAACTAGTTGAAACTTTATTGTTGCCTCCCATGCTTGAATCTGCTTTTGGGTCCTGGATCTCGCAACAACCTCCAGGCTCTCATGAAAATTTGCTTTATCTTGATCAGGAGGTGAATCAATTCATCAGATTACTGGTTGGAAATATATTTTTTATTTTTAATAGACATCTTTAAGTATATGAACATTTTTTTCTTGTCTCTTAGGATACATCTACACATCATTATTTTTTTTAATTGGGCATTTCTGCAATGTTGAATTCCTCATTTTGAAAAACACATCTATTGGCCGGAAAAGGCAAGAAACTATTTCAAGAGCAAACCAAAGCCAAACATTATGATATAACCTCACGTCCTGGCCAATCATGACTGTGTAGGGTGCCAGATTAGCTCAGTGGGTAAGCCAGCGACCAGATGCCCCAGTGGGGGGGAGGGCAGCATCCTGCGTTTGAGTCTGACCTGTGGCCTTTGCTGTTTGCTTTATCTGATAAGTTTGAAGTTTTGTGAATGTAGATTGGGAATTAAGTTTCATGTTTAAAGTTCTAGAATTTAAGAGTTAGTTTGTTTCTTTCAGAGAGCCGTGTCTACGGTGGCCCTGAAGTGCAAACCACAAAAACAAATCACAAAATGCACAACAAATTGAAAAGCGCAAAAACAAATTGAAAAGCGCAAAAACAAATTGAAAAGCGCAAAAACAAATTGAAAAGCGCAACAACAAATCACTTAACGCAAAAACAAATTGAAAAGCGCAAAAACAAATTCACTTAACGCAAAAACAAATTCATTTAACGCAAAAACTAATTGAAAAGCGCAAAAACAAAAACCAAACCGGAAGAGGTAGGTACCAATGCTGCAACAACAGGCATCACTGATTGGATGATGGATCCGGTAGCCTTTTGAACTGGAAGTTGTTCTGTTCGGAAGTTTGGTGACTGCTCTACCAACTTTTTTCCACAACTTGGACAAAACATGTTGGCTGTATCCCAATTCAGAGTCTGCTGCCTTAAAGGCCACATTTTAAGGCCGACACGTCTGGCGGCGCCAAGGCTGTCCCAATTCAAAGGCTGCTCAAACGCTGCCCTCAAATTCGACCTTCATTTCCATGAATTTTAAGGCTGTGGCGGTGTAGACTTCGTGGCCCAACATATCCCACAATTCATAGCGCGGCAGTCACTGTGGATAATTTTGCCGCAGACGGCAGAAGCGTAGCGGCCGAAGAGTAAACTGTTAAACGTAAGTACTGAATATGATGTCACTTTTTTATGTGCAAATGTTTAATAATGAGGAACATTAAAACATTATTGTTGGCCACATGTCGGCAAAGTTATTTGCCATTAGCGATGTTTGTACTTTCAGCGTTTACTTTGTTTTAAAGCATTTAAAATATAATAATACAATAGTTGACCTTAATCTTACAGAGAATGTGATGATTTTATGCGTAATTAAAGTCAGTCATATATCCACAAACACAACAAGCTGAAAGTCAGTGATGCTGCTCGGTTTGCAGTCCTGAATATGACGGCACAAGCAGGATTCACTGCACTGTTAATGTTAGCTATGTTATATTGCTGCCTCTGTTCGGTGGTGTCGAGCCAAACGGACTTTAACGTGTGTTTGAACGAGCTGACGGTTCACTCGTTAAGCTGAAAGAAAGATGCTTTAATCACAGGAGTCACACATGTGTCCACTGTACCATCTGGAACTCTTCTTGTTTAGCACTCGTCGTAATAACACAAACACTAAATCCTCCTTCTCTTGTGCTGTTTTGTAGCAGTGTATACACCTGAGACTGTCACCTGTCTGTCTGTCCTGCACTCTCTCTGTTTCTTTCTCTCTGATTGTGGAATAAAAGTATGAACATGTATTTATAAGTTACACTTGTGTTTGAATCCTGCAGCTTATCACACATTTGATTTCCATGTGTGACAACTGCAAGTGTCCAGAGTGAGGACAGACTGAGGGACCCACTGCTGCACATCATCTGTGAGGCTTTGCACCCTGATGATCCACCAGGACAAACTCAGGAGTGTGTGAGGAAGAGGAGGAGGAAGAGCCAGCAGCAGCTGACAGATGGAGAGAATAGACAGACTGTTCCCTGTTTGTGAAGGACTGCTAGGAAAGTTTAACATAACTAATTCTCTGTCCTGAATCATTATTAGGTAATGTTCAGATAATTTGATCATCCCAGTGTTTTCAGTGTGGGAGAAAGTACTCAGGGCCTTCAAGTTACACACTATGAAAGGCAGCAACAAGTTTAATATTCAGAAACCTAAAGTATGTATCAGCAGCAGAATGGAGCTAAAAATAAATGTTTGTTTCAGTTCTATGAAGCTTTGAGTATTTTGGATTAGTAGCACTGCTGTGTTTGTTGCATCATATTGCTGTAATTGTTTATATGCTTTATATATTCTGAGGTAAGTTGATCTATAGTGTTACATCATATTCTATAAGGATGTTATGTGTTTGTAGACTTTCTGCCCAGTTTGACCCATTTAGCAGAAGTCAGCCTGTTTAAGGCTCTGATATCTATTCTGTATGACTAAAAGCAGTTATGACATGCTCTGATTTTCTCACCCAATAAAGGGATATTTAATATATCAGTCTACTCTTCATTCTATCAGACACAGTTATCACAGCTCGTACATTTTCTTTTTACACATATATGTAAGCATTGAGCCAAATTTAGTAATGCCAACATATTACACGGACAATATTTGTCTCTTATATATAATACATCTACATATACACTGTCAGAGATACTTGTCTTTGAGTGAAGATTTAAGGTGATAGGAAATATAAATAACTGCAACTTGAATCTTTACTGAAGCTCAGTATTAGACACAGAGTTCACTCACATGAATTTCACTCACATGTGCTGTACCAGTGTACCTGCACATGTGATGTGACAATAGAAGTGATTTGATTTGAGAGTTCAAACTCACTGCTGTAATAACTTATGATTAATATAATAACTATGATATTGGCCATATCATATTTACACTGACTTTAGTCTCATGAACAACATTAGCTAATTGTTATTTACTAGCTAATCTTAAATGACTGTTCAGTACAGATATGAAGGCCAGCAATCATATTTTACAGTCCTGTGGTCTCAGCCTCAGATACTTATTAAATCACACAAAGCTCGTGTAGAAACAAACACACGAACAAAATATGTTCTCCTTCATTTCCGTCAAAGCTGTATGAAACGTTTCCAGCGGTTGGTGTTATGGTTGCTAGTGTGAAGGGGAGAAATATTTTACTGCTATTATTTGTTGCTATTTTTATAATCATCATTACCATTTCATGTTAATAGGGATGTTGCATTCAGATGCACTCAGATGTTCAAATATATTGGTATTATATTAGCCTTTATTACAGGTCCAAGAAGAACCACTTTAAACGGTTGAGTTGAATCTATAATTTAAATGTTTTTAATGCTTTTATGATCTCTGTGTAGAGGGCAGAGACAGGAAAATACACTCTGTGCCAAAATGAGACAGGAAACGCGCGTCTGCAGAGCATGTTTTGCAGAAGTGAAACTCAAGCCAGAGTTTAAGTGCAAGCCAAAGAGCAGGGTGTTATTATGCATGTATCGTTGAGACACACACACGCTTAGTTAGAGGGATCACTGATAGGGAAAGTTCAAATTGCTTTGCTTGGGGTTACTTTTAGACTATATTAGGAGGAGCAAACATATTGGCAGATCTGAGAAGGAAAACCTGTGTTATGAAAATGATTTTAATCTTTTATACATGATTGCATTTGAGCTTATTAAAGAGCTGTGGCTCCTGGTCACGTGAAGGTCAGAAGTGTAACGGGTGAGATGTGAGAGCATTTAAGGCGAGACATATACATACAGACACAAATAGTGAGAGGTCATGACACGACGCAGTACACAGCATGCACGCCCTCGCGCATGTGCACACACACACACACACACCATGGTAGATCTATTTTGGTAGGGCAGAAGTGAAGATGTGTGCCGACGCACTTAGAGGAAGTGCACCAGATGAGCGACAGCGAAGACGAGCTGAGGGAAGCACCTGGCGTTGACACGAAGATGATGTTCTATGTTAAAAGTCATTGTGGTTTAGGCTGACGATGCTTTGTTTAAATCTGCCTAGTAACAGGAAAGGGGCTGTACTATCTTAACCCTATAAAACAGTTGTCTGAATATGATAAAGACAGTTCAACACTGATTGGGTTGTTGAACTCACACATGTGTTTATTAAAATGCCGTCTAAATTGCACACGCCTGGATCTGTGGTTATTTATGGATTCTTCTCTCAACATTGAACCCTAACATTTGGGGGCTCGTTCCGGTGAGAGAGGGAATTTTGGTGTAGATGGAGAGATCCAGGGTCTGTGGTGATTAGATGGGCAGATACGAGTCAGTGGTCTGAAGTGAGAGACAAGCCGGCTTAAACAAAGGTAAGGCACATACCTGTTGAATTTTCCAAAATGTGCTAGATTGGACATGTCAAATTAAAGTCTACTCACTGAAAATTACTGGTGAATGTCTGTTTTTTAATTTTGGCGAAATTTTGATGAAGTTTACCGGTTGAAGTAATGATAAGGAAGTATAAGGGACAGTACTGAGTAATGAGAATAAAGGAATGAAAAGAGAATTAAAGCAGTTGGACTGCTAAGTGAACTCTTAGAATGATAGGGAATTTGGTCATTGTGTGGGGTGAAGCCCCGTTGGTCATTTGATCTACGTGTGATGGTCAGTTCGTGGGTTCAAGTCCCTTATGTCCACAACGGGAGATCTGCCTCAATCTTGATCCTGTGTTGGGTGTAGATTGTTGTTTTAAATTATTCTAAATTTTTCTAGGACGACAGCGGCGTCTGTTAAGAAGCGCATTTTCTCGGAGGTAACGCTCCCTCCTGGATAAAGACGTTTATCCTTGACCTAGCGGCGACTAATGGGATAGTACGGTACGACAAACCGGGGAGAACTGGGGAATCTTCAAAATTGCTAGGAGTTAGAGTCTCCTATTTTTGCGCTTATTGGGTATGCTGGCAAATTAAGTTAGGTTTAGAAATCTGGACAGGACAGTCTGGGACCGCCCTGGTGAATTGAGCACAAAAAGTCTGGGACTGATCGGTTGGAGCCGTTATGTTATATTATCGAAATTACATAGGAGTTGAAAAGGCCTAAAAAATCTGTGCAGTTGTAATTAAAGACGTCTGTAATATAAAATATGAGATCTATGAGTAGGATCAGTCTCTGTGTCAGTAATGCACAGCCGGATGTGCACTGATGGTGTGTGTAAATGCAAATGAGCAGCGGTGACGCGCAGAGAGGGTGGTTTCAGTTTCGACAGTATTGAGCGTTTTGCTAAATGCCTGTATATAAGAGGTTGGTTTTGCTTATTATGAGAGTATGAATACAGTTTGAATATATTAGTGTGGATGTATAGAAAATGATTAGAAAATGACTGAATTTTGATAGATGTATATTTCGTGAGCCATAAATGTTGGTGTGTTTTATTTTTTCAGTTATGTGTGTGTGGGGAGAAGCGGGGTGTGAGACGATGAGAGGTTTCAGTTTTCTTTTTCTTTTTTCTTTTGACTTGCTCTTTCTGATCATGGAAGGCATGTCCAAAATACTCGTATGAAAGCGTATTTTGTGTGATTTTAACCGTGTGAATGCTGTCAGTATTTGATTTGAGTGACTCTGCATGATTTGTCTGAGTGAGTGGAAAATGGAAGTTTGAGAGAGAAAAGGCAGTGTGTGAGACGAGTCATGGCGTCTGAAAGAGGTTAGAAACATTTAAAAGTGGGTATGAAATATATTTCTTTTGTGATGAAAAGTAGGATGTTTTAAAGTTTGAAAGTGCTTTTAATTCAAGAAATCTATGAGAGATGTTATGACAGGTTGAGTTTATTTTTACCGATTGAAAACACATAAGTATATATACTTGGGAAACCCAGTTAAGAGATTATTGGGTGACTGATGCTATAAAACTGACCTAAAGAATGGTCCTGTGTGAGAAGGAGTGTTGATTGTCCTGATGTTTGAAAGAGCTCTATTTAAATGTGTGTGAGTGAAATGAAGGTGTATTGTTTTTTAGATCAAGATTTAGTAGAATTAAAGAGGGTTTTTAGACTATAAATATAAAGAGAGACAGACTCTGCAGAGAACAGGAAATAGTGAACAGGAACTCTGCATGCCCATAAAAGGAACTGAGTGTGTACAGGAAGAACACAGAGAGACAGATGAGGCCCATGAAGCAAATGAAGCCTTTAAGAAAAAATGAATATAATACTAATTATATGCTTTAGTGTGTCAATACAGGTGGACGTCTCTCAACTTTGGAACCTTGAGTGCAGCACCAGAACAATAGATTAATAGAATTGGGAGAATAAGCCAGGCTTTGGCTCGAAATTGTGCAGCTTGATCTCTCACTTTGTCCCTGAAACTGAGAAGAAACTCAAAGGACAGTCAAGGACAGTCAATCGCCTGATGAAGACCGACAGAACATCGTGGACTTGAATACAGCAGGCAAACGACAGTGCCACTGATCCATTAACACTGATGACGACTGACGACCAGCAGCAGCATGTAAGAGTAATGCAACATGCACTGTGAAAATACAGGCTGGGCAGTTGAACGGTGGGATAAAGAATTGTGGAAGAGCACTGGACATTGAGTGATATTTTGCCATGCTGGGACTTAATCTGAAAGAAAGACTGTAAAGAAACAGAGAAGAAGACAACAGCTGAGTTGAGACTGTGTTTGCTGGAGCTTTGAAGCACGAATAGGACACTGTGAATGAAAAAGAGACCGGTGAGAGATGAAGCTGGACGAGTTTGACTGCGAGAGTATAGGATATAATTGGATTGAAAATTGAAACCTGAACTCATGAATTGTTTAGGGATGTCCACCACGGCATAACAAAGAGGTAAACATTAGAAAAGGTGAGAATAATGAAAGAAAATAATTGTCATTACCTTAATGAATAGAAAACACACATACAAATTGTTACATGTGAGATTATTTTTGAAATGAATCAGAAGGGAGATAGTTTGAATCTAAAGCTCAGTGGTGAAATGCATAAATTAAATATGAATATATAGGATGCAATGAAGAAACAGCTGACACGTAGTGTACATTAACATGAATACATAGAAAGGCAACGAAGAACTCAATGAATTAATTTAATGAAGAAGCAGTTTACACTTAATTAACATAAAATGCAAGGAAGAACACGCTTACATGCCTGGCATAATTGGTATTTCTGACCAGAGATAGAGAAATGGGTCATTTAAGCACTTGTGGTAATAATGAAAATGTCTTAGTTTTGTTATTTTCAGGAGTAAAGCAGACCTGGACCAACTCTCCAGACGCACCAGTCGGAAGAAAATTGTAGGTTAACATCAATGGATAAGTTAAGGCAAGTTTCTGGTTGAATTGTTCACAGAATCATGTGTCCATGAACCTGGAAAACAGGCCCTAGCTCCTGGCTGAAGACTAGGAGTGCTTTATTTAAGGTGGGAAATCAAAACAGAGGGTTAGTAATTCGGGGAAGGAGAAAACTGACTGTTTAACTGGAGGGTTGGAAAGGTGTCTGACAGACTGCGAAGCCATAGATGCAAAATGCCACACACAAACAGAAAATGTATTAACCTTATAAAGACAAGCTCCTGAAGCTTAATGCATAGAGACATTGATTAAAACCTGGCTAAGAACATAAGCATATGCAATGAAGATCTGCTTGCTGCTTGTATGAGTGAGAGAATGGTGTGAATGGTTAATAAAATTGATGGAAAGATTTAAAATAGATGGAAAAAATAAAAGAAAAGTGTTTATAAGAGTGACTCAGGAGTGCTCTTGCACTGATTGATCAAAGTAAGTGATTAGTATAGAAAGAAAATGAAAATAATTCAATAATGTGATAAGGTTTAAATATGTATTTTTCTTGTCAAGTTGGCGGTTGAGCTGTGAGTCTATGCAAATTAGCTGGAGCAGAGACACTTCCTGTGTGCGTGTGTGTCGGAGGCTTTCAGTTCAAGAGAGAGCAGTGGCTGTTGAAGATTATTTGGCGAAATATATAATGGTAAAGTATCAGGATATTTGATTACGGTGGTCAGGTCTGTTCAGAGGGGCAGATTTGGACAGGAAATTTATAATTTAAGGATGATACGTTGTTGAAATTGGTTTTTATCTTGTGCTGAATGAACACATGGCAAAGTGAGGAAGGGTGACATTGTGCAAACGGTCTTTGATCTTTTGACGAGGTTTTCGGTGTGTTGAATGGGTGAAATTTAAGATTGTTTCTGATTTTGGAGGCTGTTGTTTATTTCGAGAGAGGGAGTTTGATTAGACCTGGATAGGTCTGAGAGGGGCCCAGAGGAAAAATTTTTTGTAGTAGTAAGTGCACTCAGGAAAAAACCTGTCAGGTGATTTTGTTTTGTACTTTGATGAGCTAATAATCAGCTCTCTTTTTTCATTTTTGTTCTAAGCAGGCCTGGAAGACAGTGAACGGACGGCGTTGACAAAATTACCAAGTACGAAAATCAGGTGGGCTTTACAGAATTATAATTGATTACAATCAGAGACTGAGTGGCGGCGAGTCCCTGTCTAAAAAATGATTGCAGCGTGTCAATCCAGTCAAAAGTATAGTGAACTATTTCCCTAAAAAGGAAAACGAAATAAAACAAATGATTGAGCTCATTTTGCTGATGTGGAGCATCTGATGACGTGCGCAGAAGGCTGCAGTATCAGCAAAAAATATCATGTGTGAATGCATGTGTGTGAATGTGAGTGATGGGACCAAGAGGGGAAATAAATAAAAGGTTGACAAACAGGAGGAGTGGAAGACTTAATTCTGGGGGTGCTGATTTTGGGATATTGATGGATGTTTGGAGAAAATTTCTTTTTACTGGGGTTAGATTATGGGATTACATTATATTGTTGGGAGAATGCTAAATGCTAAAAGGGAAACATTGTTTGATGAAACTCAAGTTACCATTAACTGAGGTAACTCATGATTAATAACTGTTTTGTTTAAGTTTATTTTTTGTCATGACACAGACTGGATCATAAAGGGGGAGAGTTGAGTAGGAAATGTAAAGTACAGGTTTTGTTTTCAGGAAATTCCAAGGATCCAGAGTTCGATGGAGCAGGAGTTTGAGAAGATTTGTCAGGATAATTCAATTGATTTTGTTCCTTAAACACAGGTTTTCAGGGCTGGAGCAAAATACCGGAGAGGAGAATTGCTCAGCTGTCCTGAGAAATGATATGACTAACCTTTTTTTTCCCTTTTAATTTCCTAAGCTTCGGTGAAGCATGTTGAGTTTTTTGCCACATGAGATGTGTCAAAAAAGAGAGGGGTTTAAGATTTAATTTGTTTAATTTGAAATGGGTTTTAGTATGATTTTATAACGATTGGGGTTGTTTGATAATTTAGATATGGTAAAACTGAGGCAGAGATTGTTAATTCTAAAGAAAGGAGTAAAATGAACTGAATTCTGTTTAGAAGATAAATTGCTGGTGTTAATAAGAACTTGTACACCAAACTTAGAGGGAAACTGTGGGAATAAAGGATATGCTTTGGGGAAAATAGTGAAGATTTTATGAGTAGAAAATGTGTGATTTCTTTTTGACTTTTAGAATGTGGTTATAATGTAGGCTTTAGAAACAGATAGTAAATAGATTTATTTCTAGGGTAGAGGAGAGCTTTTATGAGGATGTTAAAAGTCTCGCTGACTTAAATGAATAATATTGGAGATTATATATGTAGAAATGATTTTTTATACACATTGCATTTTTGTGCCTTTAACGGAGTTGTGGCTCAGAGAGTCGTCTCTTGAGGGTCACAAACTTTTGGTTAGCGTTAATGATTAGCCAATCTACTGTGAGAAGGACCTGAGTTATTGAAGGATTGCACACGCTTACAGACACATAGAGCTCATTAAGACACATGACAGTACTGATTCCAGGCAAAAGGCCTGAAATCCATTTAGCATTTAACTGAATAGGAGTTTCGCTTGTAACTAAATTGGGTGACATGTAAAATATTGAGATAACACATGCAGCTCTAACTTAGTCCTCTTATATAAAATGCAGTTACAGAATAACAGATGCTTGTTGAAGTGACCAAGTTTTTGTTTAAAACAGAAGCAAAGGGAGAAAGCTTATATATTTTGGTTAAGTCTGATAAAGTATAAATTAGAAGGTATCATTACATTAAGAGCAGCAAAATGAAATAAAATGATATATTCAAACAGGTTATCACCCAGGAAATGGGAGTTCAAAATACAGTTAGAGTTCAGCTTTTAGCTAGGATGAAGTTTATTTAGGAGCAATTAACTATGTGTTTACATGTAATGATTAAAGTGGTTGTTTTTTATTATCCTTTTAGTAGAATAAGCCGTTATGATGATTTTCTTGATACATTTTCTTGTGATAGGTGACTCTAGATGAGAGGCCCTTGCAGCAGTGACAGTTTTGTGCACAGGATGTGGGTGATCAGATAAGGAACAACAGGAAACATATGACAGCAGTGCAGTGAGACTGTTAAAAGCTGTAGATTGAGATGAGTGATGTTTAAGATTATATAGGAACAAAAGTCAGAAAGTCAAAACATAATTAGGTTTATGCTTTTGAATGAAGAGAACAATTGAGGAAACAGAGTAAGTTAGAGCATAGTAGGGAGAAGGTTCTTATCCATTACAGTTAAGGTGGATCTAGTCTTAGACTAGGATCTACTCCGTGAATTATTAGTTTCGGTCATGCTTTTCGTTGTTTTGGTGACCTCTGGATGTTATCCAGAGGTCAAAAGGGGAAGTGTGAAGGGGAGAAATATTTTACTGCTATTATTTGTTGCTATTTTTATAATCATCATTACCATTTCATGTTAATAGGGATGTTGCATTCAGATGCACTCAGATGTTCAAATATATTGGTATTATATTAGCCTTTATTACAGGTCCAAGAAGAACCACTTTAAACGGTTGAGTTGAATCTATAATTTAAATGTTTTTAATGCTTTTATGATCTCTGTGTAGAGGGCAGAGACAGGAAAATACACTCTGTGCCAAAATGAGACAGGAAACGCGTCTGCAGAGCATGTTTTTGCAGAAGTGAAACTCAAGCCAGAGTTTAAGTGCAAGCCAAAGAGCAGGGTGTTATTATGCATGTATCGTTGAGACACACACACGCTTAGTTAGAGGGATCACTGATAGGGAAAGTTCAAATTGCTTTGCTTGGGGTTACTTTTAGACTATATTAGGAGGAGCAAACATATTGGCAGATCTGAGAAGGAAAACCTGTGTTATGAAAATGATTTTAATCTTTTATACATGATTGCATTTGAGCTTATTAAAGAGCTGTGGCTCCTGGTCACGTGAAGGTCAGAAGTGTAACGGGTGAGATGTGAGAGCATTTAAGGGCGAGACATATACATACAGACACAAATAGTGAGAGGTCATGACACGTACGCAGTACACAGCATGCACGCGCCCTCGCATGTGCACGCACACACACATACACACCATGGTAGATCTATTTTGGTAGGGCAGAAGTGAAGATGTGTGCCGACGTACTTAGAGGAAGTGCACCAGATGAGCGACAGCGAAGACGAGCTGAGGGGAAGCACCTGGCGTTGACACGAAGATGATGTTCTATGTTAAAAGTCATTGTGGTTTAGGCTGACGTATGCTTTGTTTAAATCTGCCTAGTAACAGGAAAGGGGGCTGTACTATCTTAACCCTATAAAACAGTTGTCTGAATATGATAAAGACAGTTCAACACTGATTGGGTTGTTGAACTCACACATGTGTTTATTAAAATGCCGTCTAAATTGCACACGCCTGGATCTGTGGTTATTTATGGATTCTTCTCTCAACATTGAACCCTAACACTAGGCAACCTGGGCAGCGCGACGGAGGCTAGACCGTCCCATTTCACAAGCCTCGCACTTCCGGCCTTAGCGGTCTTTGAGTACGCGGCCCTTGAGGATCGTTGAGGCTGCGTACTTTAAGGCTGCAGACCCTGAATTGGGATACAGCCGTTGACTGCTCTTTCTCATAACCACGTTCGTACAGAACAACTTCCGGTTCAAAAGGCTACCGGATCCATCATCCAATCAGTGATGCCTGTTGTTGCAGCATTGGTACCTACCTCTTCCGGTTTGGTTTTTGTTTTTGCGCTTTTCACTTTGTTTTTGCGTTAAGAGATTTGTTTTTGCGCTTTTCAATTTGTTTTTTGCGTTTAGTGAATTTGTTTTTGCGCTTTTCAATTTGTTTTTGCGCTTTTCAATTTGTTGTGCGTTTTGTGATTTGTTTTTGTGGTTTGCACTTCAGGGCCACCGTACATGTCTCACTACAGTCAAAAATGCATAACTATTTAAATAATCTCGATGTTATTTTCCTAAATAGTGTGCTGTTGCAGAGTTTACACTAAGAAGTTCACAATGAAAAATGTTAATGGAAAATCTTGATTGTGATACTGCAGGTAGTAGAGTTAATAAAGGATGTTTTGATGCTGGTTCATGTTTAAAGCTGCGATATTGCAACTCTGTAAAAGAGTGTGTGTGTGTGTGTGTGTGTGTGTGTGTGTGTGTGTGTGTGTGTGTGTGTGTGTGTGCGCGTGTGTGTGTGTGTGTGTGTGTGTGTGTCCTCAGTGAACTGTATCAGTCCCTGCAGTATCTTCCAGCTGCAGCAGTCAGTTCAGTTTCTGTTCAGTCTGACTGAGGGAGGTTTTTGTACGACTGTTTTTCACTGTGTGAACACCTCCTGACTGTTAGGATAGTGCCAACTCTGACAGTAATAAACTGCTGCATCTTCAGCCTGGACTCCACTGATGGTCAGAGTGAAGTCAGAGTTTGATCCACTGCCTGTAAAACGAGCTGGAATCCCTGATTGTCGAATGCTAGCAGCATAAATGAGCAGTTTAGGAACTCCTCCATCTTTCTGTTGGTACCAGGCTAAAAGATGGTTGTTGTTCCAGACAGCAACATTCTGACTGGTCCTACACTTGATGCTCACAGTTCCTCCCACAGCAGAGCTCACTGCTCCAGGCTGAGTCACTGTGTATTGTCCTCTGGACTCTGAGGATACAGAGACAAAAACATAAAGCAGCTTCATGGTTTTGTGGGCTTCATTTCAGAGGGACAGATGTTGATAGAGGAGAGGAGTTTGATTCTCTGGACTTTACCTGTGAAGCAGCAGCAGAGGAGAGTCCAGATGAGGACGCAGATCAAAGTCATGTTTTTGATGAGGAGGATTTCTGTGGCTTCTGTTGTGATGAAGGACAGCTGTCAGTCATCCAGTGTTCAACTCTCAGGACTATAAACTCTCCCAGAGCACTGGAGCATGGTGCTGCTGATGCAAAGTGCCTCTCTATGGAAATGATCTGACTGACTCACACAGTCAATGGATTTTATTTTGTCTGTTTTTATGTTGTTGTTTTGCACACTATTTCATGTAAGTAATTATGTGCATGAGAAATACAAATATGCAGTTAATACCGAGTGGCTTTTTTTCTGTCATCTTATTTTTGTGAATCTGTTCATTTTATTTTTTTTCAGATAGTAAACATTCAACCTATAAATACATTTTGATTTCTGTGGTCAGCTCTCCCACATTACTTCCATTCTGCACATCTCTAGATCCTTCCTAAGGTCAGTTTGTACAGCAGGATGCTCTTCCTTAATTGGAGATAAATTATATGATTTTCAGGAGCAGGACCAAGCCTCCAAACACGCTCCTTCCGATTCTTACATGTTCCACTTGCACTTACAATTGCCCTCTTGTCCGCCAGCACACCAGACAAAGAACTACTCAGCTCTGCTTCATCGGTTTTCCCTCCCGCTATCCAAGAAGCTCAAACACACTGAATGTCACAGCGGTGCTTCCGAGAGACCGAAGCCCGACAGCTGTCCCGGGAAACCAGCAGTTTTCTCGCCACCCAACACATGGTCTGCTACATCGATCCATCCAGTCATCTTCTCCCTGCTAAATCCAGTTATGAAGTAACTCAGGCTGCTCGCCATTGCCATGAAATTCAGCGGGGTCGCCCACCAGCAGAACTCACAGCTCCACTCACGTTGCTCTGAAACAGGCCCACTGTCAGGGGCTGAGTCTGTGACCCAGCATTTTGAATTCATTATGTGTTGTGTTGTCTTATATTAGTATTGAAGATATGTTAAATTCTTGTTGTTGAGATTATTTAGCTAGGATTTGAGTCTTTGTATTTTGTTATTCATTGCCTTTGTTAAGTTCATCAAGTTATCTTAAGCTCCTAAGTTGCTCAGTCTTTAGCTCTCTTTTTATTAGATCCCTTTGTGTCATCACCAGTGGTGGTCAAGTTACTTGAAAAAAGTAATCAGTTACTAATTACTGATTACTTCCCCCAAAAAGTAATCCCGTTACTTTACTGATTACTTATTTTCAAAAGTAATTAATTACTTAGTTACTTAGTTACTTTTTAAAAACACGATTTACAACCTGAATAGGTGATAAAGCGATAGATCTTTCAGCCCAATTCTACTTTTTCTGTATAATTCATCATACAAAATGTAATCAAATGGAAACGTCTCTTTTTAAAACTTGTTTTATTAGTTTTAATCTTTTAACTTTATGCATCAAGCAAAAATTAAATTATATGCAACATTCTCTGACTGGAAGAAATTTGTTTAACATTTAAACCTATTTTCTGCACATTCCAGCACATAAAATAAAATATTTTGACCGGGAGCCAATGAAGCTGCTGCAGGACAGGGTGATGTGGTGGATAGAAGGGGTCCTGGTGATAATACGGGCAGCAGAGTTCTGGACGCGTTGGAGACTCGCCCAGCTCTAAATGCTGGTCCTCTGAATGTCCACCCTGCTTCCACTGAAGGCGTGAACATACTGAGAGATGTTCTCTACCCATCACAGGTAAATACAGGCAGAACTACTTATTCCGTCTGCATGGGGTTTTTATATATGTACTATGTACAGTAGTAACAGTGGTTAAATTATTAGTTCTAAAGGAAAAATTCAGTCAGTTATCACAGGTCATTTTTAATGTTTTAAGGACTGTTTACAAAGTCCTTTAAACAAATATGTAAGACTGCTTTCTTCCATTTGCGCAACATCTCTAAAGTTAGAAATATCCTGTCTCAGAGTGATGCTGAAAAACTAGTTCATGCATTTATTACTTCCAGGCTGGACTACTGTAATTCACTACCTCCTGCACCAAGCTCTGACTCACTTGGAGAAGCCTGGAAGCACTGTGAGGATCATGTTCTTTGATTTCTCCAGTGCTTTTAACACCATCCAGCCACGACTTCTGAGAGACAAGCTGGAGCTATCGGGAGTGGACCACCACATGTCCCAGTGGATACTGGACTACCTCACAGAACACCCACAGTATGTGAGGTCACTGGGCTGTGTCTCTGATACACTGGTCTGCAGTACGGGGGCCCCACAGGGAACTGTGCTGGCACCGTTTCTCTTCACCCTCTACACTGCAGACTTCTCCATCAACTCCCCACGCTGCCACCTACAGAAGTTCTCTGATGACTCTGCCATAGTTGGCCTCATCACAGGTGAGGACGACTCAGAGTACAGACAGTGGACTCTGGACTTTGTGGACTGGTGTCAGCAGAACCACCTGCTGATCAACGCCGGGAAAACCAAGGAGTTGGTGGTGGACTTCCGGAGACGCAGACCCACCACACTGACACCAGTGAACATCCAGGGAGTGGACATTGAGATAGTGGACTCTTATAGGTACCTGGGTGTTCACCTGAATAATAAACTGGACTGCAGCCACAACACTGATGCTCTTTACAGGAAGGGTCAGAGCAGACTCTACCTGCTGAGGCGGCTGAGGTCATTTGGAGTACAGGGAGCACTTTTATAGACCTTCTATGACTCTGTGGTGGCATCTGTCATTTTTTACAGTGTGGTATGTTGGAGCAGCAGTTTATCGGCAGCTGAGAGGAAGAGGTTGGACAAACTCATCAGGAAGGCCAGCTCTGTTCTGGGATGCACCCTGGACCCAGTGCAGGTGGTGGGAGACAGAAGGACTCTGGCCAAAATAACGTCTCTGATGGACAGAGTCTCCCACCCCATGCATGGAAATGTTGCTGAACTGCAGAGCTCCTTCAGTGACAGACTGCTGCATCCTAGATGCATGAAGGAGCGTTTCCGCAGGTCCTTCCTCCCTGCAGCTGTCAGACTGTACAATCAGAACTGCTCCCAACAAACATAGATGTTTACATCTGCGCTGTAACTGCAATAAGTTAATTAACCGATTCGCACTACAACCTGGTTTGCCTCTTATCTGTAGTTAGTTTTATTTAATTTAATAACTGTACAGTACTCTCTGTATATAGTAACCATTGTCCTTAATGTGAATATGTAAGAAAAATTGTTTCTGTTCTGTGTCCTGTGTACTGTTTGTTTGTATATGTGTCTTTTTGGCTGCTGTTACAACCAAATTTCCCCTTGTGGGACAATTAAAGGATTATTCTATTCTATTCTATTCTATTATTATCAGGATGTCCTAAAAAATCCCTGAAAAGCCTTCAATTAATCCAAAATGCTGCAGCAAGAGTACTGACAAGGACTAGAAAGAGAGAGCAGATTTCTCCTGTTTTGGCTTCCCTTCATTGGCTTCCTGTTAAATCCAGAATTGAATTCAAAATCCTGCTCCTCACATACAAGGTCTTAAATAATCAGGCCCCATCTTATCTTAATGACCTTGTAGTACCATATCACCCTATTAGAGCACTTCACTCTCACATTGCAGGCCTACTTGTTGTTCCTAGAGTATTTAAAAGTAGAATGGGAGGGAGAGCCTTCAGTTTTCAGGCCCCTCTTCTGTGGAACCAGCTTCCAGTTTGGATTTGGGAGACAGACACTATCTCTACTTTCAAGATTAGGCTTCAAACTTTCCTTTTTGCTAAAGCATATAGTTAGGGCTGGACCAGGTGACCCTGAATCCTCCCTTAGTGATGCTGCAATAGACGTAGGCTGCCGGGGATTCCCATGATGCATTGAGTTTTTCCTTTCCAGTCACCTTTCTCACTCAGTATGTGTTAACAGACCTCTGCATTGAATCATATCTGTTATTAACCTCTGTCTCTCTTCCACAGCATGTCTTTATCCTGTTTTCCTTCTCTCACCCCAACCAATCACAGCAGATGGCCCCGCCCCTCCCTGAGCCTGGTTCTGCCGGAGGTTTCTTCCTGTTAAAAGGGAGTTTTTCCTTCCCACTGTCGCCAAAGTGCTTGCTCATAGGGGGTCATATGATTGTTGGGTTTTTCTCTGTATGTATTATTGTGCGATCTACTGTACAATATAAAGCGCCTTGAGGCGACTTCTGTTGTGATTTGGCGCTATATAAATAAAATTGAATTGAATTGAATTAAACTTGTGACATTTTAAAATATTTTGTTGTTCAAGAGCAACAAGACTGACAGAGTGTGTTGAAGGTAACCTCACAAATGTCAGAGATGAAATATTTAGTATTTATTTGCTGGTTTGTCGGTAGCGGCTTCTAAAAAGCAAGTCTACCACACATCTGTTCGACCAACACAAGTTAATTCGCGACACCAGTTAATCTGGAACACCGGTCCAGATTTCCCCTGGGTCTGGTGCTGGTAACAGGTTAGCAGTACATTACTTATCTTTTTACATTCCTGCCGACACAATAATCTGCCAAGGTTGTAACAGTATCATGTCTCCGGACAGTTTCCTCTAGTACACAGTCATGCCATTTGGGTTATGTAATGCGCCACCTACTTTTCAGAGGCTAGTGAACAAAATATCGGGTGATGTGCCAAACTGCCGGGTGTGTCTGGATGACATTGTTGTGTATTCCAGTGAATGGGCAAAGCATCTTGCTACTTTGTTAATAGTTTTTGAGCGCCTCTCAGCTGCCTTGCTGATTTTGAATCTTGCAAAGTGTGAGTTTGGTAAAAGCACCTGTCATGAGTTCAAAATATTGGGGATGGATACAGGAGGAAAACCAAAATAACAACACTGGTCCGGCCGGGTCAAGTCAAACGATGATTTTAATGCACACGTGTGGGAGATGGGACACTGCACGCAGACAGCACCAGATCTCTCACCGAAAACCACACAACAATAGTTTTTATGAACATCAGGGTATTGGAACGCCCCCTCATGCGTAAAGTAGGTACAATACAATCAATGTTGACAACTTTTAACACATTAAAAGAACATCATCTTCTTCCCGAGGCCAGATCCTTCCCAGTAATCTTCTAACTCTGCTTATCCCCTGGAACAAACAGTCTCTCCTGCAAGCATAATCAAACAGCTACAAGGCCTTGCAAACTATTATTTAAATGTTTGAACTCTCCCCTCTACATGAATTTAACTACTGCTTGTGTGTGTGCGTGTGTGCCTCGACCTCAGCATTCACTCTGTCTATAAGGACAGAGGCCAACACTTCATGTGTGCAATAACCTAACTGAAACCATACATGTAATATGTTGAATAAATGTTCTAATCAAATGCCACTACTCAAAGCTTAATAAAAAGAATATAAATGAATAAAGGATGATGATGAATAACATGATATATGTGTTTTGTAAGCATGTGCGGCCTTCTACGCTCTACGTCACTTCACTCAATAGATCAGCCAGACATCCCGCTGACTGTAGCTTTTAACCCTTACTGACGTGAGCACAACTCCATAATAAGCACCAAGCGACAATATGTATAAAGATGATCATGGTTACACCTGTAATGAAAGATTATATGATTATACCAACACCTGTAAATAGAAGATTAACATGAGGTTATAACAATCACTGTAATACAAACGTTAATGTAATGTCAATAGCTTCAATAAATGCTTTAATGCAATGCTTATTATATGATTCTAATGTAATGATAAAATAACAGTAAAATATCTCTTCTCACACCATTCTCTATTAGGCCAACAAGTTGGCGGAGGAAAGGTATGTCCAGTGGATGCAAAGATCCGTGCCATTTCCACCCTTCCAGTTTCTTCTACAAGAAGAGAGCTACGTCGTTTTCTTGGAATGGCCAGGTATTATCGTCAGTTATGTAAGAACTTTTCAACAGTAGCTGCCCCGTTGACTGCCTTGACCAGTCCGTCAGTCCCATTTTCTTTGTCTGATGAATGCCAACATGCCTTTGAGAATCTCAAGGGATTGCTTTCATGTCCGCCCTTTTCTCTCCGCCCCAGATTTTAGCCGACCATTAAAGCTGGAGGTCGATGCTAGCGCGGTTGGGGTAGGTGCTGTTCTTCTACAGGAAGATCAGGATGGACTTGATCATCCTGTGTGCTACTTCTCAAAGAAGTTCACTCATCCTCAGAGAAGGTATTCTACAATCGAACAAGAAACTCGTCTCCCTTTCTGTTAGCTCTGCAACATTTTGAGGTTTATCTTGGATTAAATGTGGAACACATAAAAGTCTTTACAGACCACAGAGCTCAGCGAAGTTTTGGTTTTGTCCTTTTTGGTGTTTTTTTTTTTTTTTTTTTTTGGCACAACCTAACTGTCCCTTTTCTCCTCCACATTTGTTGTATGATTTTGGGTTGTTGTTATTGTGAGAAAGCTGCCATTAAACTTGTTTCAGTTTATAAGACTGGTACCTTGTTTCTGGAGTTGTTGTGTGACCCCTTCCTGCCCTCAAGGTGGGGTAACAAGCTGACCAGCTTTTCCAGGATGACAGGAGGAATTTTGGATGAATGAATGCTTTCCTGAGGATTGAAATTATGTGAAATTATGTTTTTACAAGCTTGATCCAAACGTCAAGGAGATTTTGGGCCGATGTGTTAGACAGAGCTCTCCATCTGCATGTTTTGGGAGAAAGGGCTTCATCCCTCCAGTACAGTTCAAATGCTTTGAGAATCAGTGCCAAGGAGCACTGAAGCTGTTCCTTTCAGTGGCAACTCAACAATAGTATTTTTAATTTATTTATCCATATATCTTTGAGTTTATTGGATGCAAATAAGTCTGTAGGTATTTTTCAGTATTTGTGAATGTATTACAATAAACTATATGGTTAAAAACATTTTAGAGAATCAAAAAGGTCTCAGTTTATACTGAAACATTTTAAATCAAGTTTAAAATTCCACTTTAAATTGATTTCATTATTGATTGATTTGATATCATCAGAGAAAGAAGTTCCAAAAAATTCACTTTACCAATTTTCAAAACTCATATATTCAAAATTAAATTAAATGTGTAACACTGCGATACTTTCAGTTTTCAGATCAGTTGACAAAACTGAGAAGAAAGGTTCAAATTATTTTGTTGAGTTTGTTTGTTTCAGAGTCAGAGAGCCGTGTCTCTCTACAGTCAGAGGTTTTTGTACGGCGGCTCAATGAGTTTGTATCACTGTGGTGGACTTTTGGTGGAGGAACCAGACTGGATGTTGGAAGTAAGTCAGCCTTAGAGCTTTTTTAAATATATTTTTTTCTTTACATTCCTCTTATTTCATTTAATATTCAGCATACTAGTAAACATTTTATGTAAATGATTCATTACTTTATAATTTCATAATATCTTTTGCCCTAAGAAACAAAGTGAGCTTTTGAAATGTATATTCAAACACTCATTACTTATTTTCTAATGAAAGCCTAGGATACTTCATAGTATAGTATAGTAGATTTTGTTATATTATTTTTTCTTGATTACTTGTTAGAAATGTATTTTTTAATTTTAAATAGTTTCAGGATAGATGTTTGCCCTCTTTGACAGGGCTAATTCAGATAAGCTCTGCAACATTAATATTTTTTTTTATCTCCATTTCGGTCAAACTGAAATCGAAATAACTTTTATTATAGACAAGAAAAAAGTTCATCATCCTGCTATTAGTTTCAGAATTTTCACAACATCAACTGTTATTTGGACAATCAAAGTTGTCTTTGTTTACCAAAAAATAGGATGTGTGTGTATATATATATATATATATATTGTGTCAAAGACTCTTTCAGATTTAGTTTCCAGTTGTGTGGCTTTGTCAGTAAAATTTAAACAAAGAACATTTTGCTGTAATGATTTTGGGCTCTGTGCTTGCCTCCACTAACTTCATCAGTCATTTATAATTCAGACTTCTCATCATTCATCAATCATTTTAAAGCTAAACTTTTATTGTAAATGTTTCCACATCTGCTTCTTTTATTTCCAGTGTAGTTTGAACATATTTCAGGTCAAACTGTGTGATGATTCTCTCTGTGCTGATATGCATGAGAGGTTTCTTAAAGGGAAGTGAAACAATGTGTGAGTGAATGACTGGTGGAGCAGAAAAAACACCTGACAGAAACTTCTTAACAGAGAAAATCAAATTGTGGTTCTTGTCCTCTAAGCTGATTGGTGTTTCCTAGGTGATACCCGCCCCGCCCCGAAGGTGTTGGGTCCCTCCAGTGAGGAGCTGAAACAGGGGAAGGCCACGCTCATGTGTGTGGCCAACAAGGGCTTCCCCTCAGACTGGAGTCTGTCCTGGAAGGTGGATGGCAGTGGCAGCATCAGCTGGGAGGAGAGCAGGAGCCCTGTGGTGCAGGAGAATGACGGCCTCTACAGCTGGAGCAGCACCCTGATGCTCCCTGCAGACCACTGGATGAAGGTGGGATCTGTGACCTGTGAGGCCACCCAGGGCTCCCAGACTCTGGTCTCGGAGATACTGAGGAGAGACCAGTGTTACCAGTCCTGATGTCATTTATGGAGTCTTCAATGCTGTTTTTCTTGTGGTACTGATCTCTGCTTGTGTGCCATAACATCCTTTGTTTCTGTTACTTTTACTTTTCATATTAAAAAAAAAAAACAATGAAAAATTTTCCATCTCATAATTACAAAAAATGATAACAAATGCCTCTACATTCATACTTTTGTGTCTACTGTCTGTTCTACAAAGAATAAACGTTAATGAATAACTTAAACGTACCATATAACTCCCACAAGTGCATAAAATTCAACACAACTACACAAGCATCGTTTTAACCTTTTAAACCAAACGTTAACGTTACTCTGTCAACAGCCTATTTGTAAATTACCGAGCTAACAGAGCTAACAGTCAGTAATACAGCGTAATGGAATAATCTCCCAACCTTCGCAAAAGTTATGAACTGCCTCCGGAACCCAGTTATGGTACAAAAAAATTTATTCAGCAAAAATCGTGATGCAGTTCAGTCTTTTTTCGCTCAGACGAGCCTTCTCTGTTGCTGTGTGCAGCAGCCTGTGTCAGTCACCTCTTTCACACGTCACTCACTCATCCAGTCATGCACAGCGGTCTCATAAAGAAACTCAGCTTTTTGATATAAAGTTTTTCTTGTTCCCGAATACAAATATTTTTTAAAGTATTTGTTCGACATAAGTATTCGTAAATAACACGTTATTTGTGCCTTTTCGAATACCGTATTAGGGTTCGACTCCACCCCTAATATATATATATAGTATAATGGTATTTTAGCCATATTTCCTCTTCATAATTTCAAGTCTTGATGCAGTTATTTCACCTGTATTTTATTACTTGTACACACACACACACACACACACACACAGATGGCATGACATCTTATATATAATCTCCATTTAGGTAACCAATCTGTACAATAAAATCATAGCAGCCTTTTATATTCTCCACCAATCACAGGGAGGCACCTTCACACTGAGATTCATATAATCACATGAATCAGCCTTTGAAAGTCAGAATGACAGAAGAGCACTGAGATTTGAAACACCAAGAACACACGCTGCTTGGATGTAATGGGTATCATACATTTATAAATGCTGCATAAAACTGAAACAGTACTGTACTCCTACATCTTCAGCCTGAACTCCACTGATGGTCAGAGTGAAGTCCCAGACTGACTCCCACTGAAATGACCAGAAACTCCAGACTGACGGGAGGTAGCATCATGAATCAGCAGTTAAGGGCTTCTCCAGATTTCTGAAGATACCACCAGTGTTGGTCAAGTCACTTGAAAAAAGTAATTAGTTACTAATTACTGATTACTTCTCCAAGAAAGTAATCCCATTACTTTACTGATTACTTATTTTCAAAAGTAATTAGATACGTTATTACTTAGTTACTTTTGAAAACCATGATACACAACCTGAAAATGTAATAAAGCAATAGAATTTTCAGCCCAATCCTATTTCATCAGCATAATCCATCATATAAAATTAAATCAAATGAAAAAGTCTCTTTTAAAACTTGTTTCATTAGTTTTAATCTTTTAATTTTATGCACACAGTCTTTGACTTGAAGAAATTTGTTTAACATTTAAACCTATTTTCTGCATATTCAAGCGTATAAAATAAAATAATGTTTTGTGTTTACACTCACTCTTTCAAATAGATGCAAGTAAAACACAGCAGAAAATAAATAAAATCAATAATTCAGCAGCACTGAGTCATTCTTAAATCTACTGTCACCTGTTTAGCAGGAGTGGGACTGGTGGAGGTTCGCCCGGTGCCACAGCGATCATGTCAGTGGGAGGATCCGGGGGTTTCTCTGTGAATGTCACATTTCCGTGGCAGTGTGCTCGGTGCTTGCTCACAAGTTTAGGGGTTTGTTCGCTGTAAAAAGGACTTTTCTTCCCACGCAGTGTACAGTGGACGTTGTTTTTGTCACTCTTTACGGACTCAAACTCAAAGTAAGATCAGTACTTCCACGCTTTAAACGCTACATGCTCGTACTCTCTCCCACACTCCATATTATCCATTGTTGATCTGCACATGTCTGTTGCTGCCACAGACATCGCACACGCTTATGTCATTGTCATGAGACACTTTGACAAATAAAATCACGGTTTAGTAACGCAGTAACACAGCGTGCTTATGGGAAAGTAACAGTAATTTAATTACTTTTTCAATAGTAATCCCTTACTTTACTCGTTACTTTAAAAAAGTAATTGGATTACAGTAACGTGCGGTCCTGGATACCACGCAATGTCATCACTAACACCTGAACTGGCTTTACATCTGATAGAGACAGTCTGTCCTGGAACAACAGACTGAGCTATAACAGTCTGAGTCAGGATGATTTCTGCTGATGAACCTGGAAATATGAAAAACAAGTATTAATGAGACAAATCCAGCTTTAAAATGTACATCAGACAAAATTTATAGGTTTTGTTTTTTATATACTGCATGTTCATGTTGGTGTAGTTGGGTTAGTTGGTTACTCATGTTTTGTCTTGTTGACTTTGGACTTTCCATTAGGAAGGTTGTCTTTCATTTTAAAGAGATTCATAAGTTTTCTGAGGCTGTTATATTTTTCAGTATTTTAACAGGGTTTACAGTGAAGTCATTTGACCCAGTCTGAACCTGAAATCAAAGGTCATGACCCAAATTTTAGACATTAACATTTCCACTTTGGCTCCTTTTTGAGTTTCTGAGAAATCAGATAAAGAGTTGGGATTGTAATGGAATTAAACGTGATGATTGATTTTAAGAACATGGAGAATATGGCAAAGTGTATGTGTGTGTGTCTGTGTGTCCTCGGTGAACTGTGTCAGTCTTTGCAGTAGCTTCCAGCTGCAGCTGTCAGTTCAGTTTCTCGTTAGTCTGACTGAGAGAAGTTTTGGTACAGTCCTTTTTCACTGTGAGATCATCCATTGATTGTTAGGATAGTGGGTTTTTACAGACAAAAACATGGACGTGCCATGGGCTCCCCGGTGTCACTGATTGTAGCCAACCTTTACATGGAGGAAGTGGGAAGAAAGGCTCTTTTCTTTTTTTAAAGGGACAGTACCCAGCCACTGGTACAGATATGGTGATGACACCTGGGTCAAAATCGAAGCCCAAGAAGTGAAATCTGTCACTGCTCACAGTAACGCTGTGGATAAAAAGTTCACCAGGGAGGATACAATGGATAACAGTTTGACTTTTGACACACCGCACACTTATTTCCACACTGTAATCCTCATCCTCGTGTAAGTGAGAGGGAATGATCTCTTGCCCCCAAGACATTTTGTAGGTTTGGTGGCTCCTTAGAGTACGATGACCTGGATGACTGAGAACCTTCACAGATCTATTTTCAAGCTGGGCTCAAAGGTCATAGCCAAGCTTTTTTCAATACACTGCTCAGCTTTCTTTATCATAATTGTACACATCATGGTTTTGTCAGCTTCATTTCAGAGAAATAATTTTTTGCAAGATGAGAGATTGTTTCTCGAGACTTTCTCCAACTTTACCTTGCTATGCAAAAAATGATGGTATTTGTTTAAGAGATATACAGTGTGTGTGTGTGTGTGTGTGTGTGTGTGTGTGTGTGTGTGTGTGCGTGTGTGTGTCTGTGTGTGTGTGTGTGTCTGTGTGTGTGTCCTCAGTGAACTGTATCAGTCTCTGCAGTATCTTCCAGCTGCAGCAGTCAGTTCAGTTTCTGTTCAGTTTGACTGAGGGAGGTTTTTGTACGACTGTTTTTCACTGTGTGCTCACCCACTGACTGTTAGGATAGTGCCAACTCTGACAGTAATAAACTGCTGCATCTTCAGCCTGGACTCCACTGATGGTCAGAGTGAAGTCAGAGTTTGATCCACTGCCTGTAAAACGAGCTGGAATCCCTGATACTCGAGTGCTAGCAAGGTAAATGAGCAGTTTAGGAACTCCTCCATCTTTCTGTTGGTACCAGTGTAAACGGTCGTTGTTATAAACATTCTGACTGGTCGTACACTTGATGCTCACAGATCCTCCCACAGCAGAGCTCACTGCTCCAGGCTGAGTCAATGTGTATTGTCCTCTGGACTCTGAGGATACAGAGACAAAAACATAAAGCAGCTTCATGGTTTTGTGGGCTTCATTTCAGAGGGACAGATGTTGATAGAGGAGAGGAGTTTGATTCTCTGGACTTTACCTGTGAAGCAGCAGCAGAGGAGAGTCCAGATGAGGACGCAGATCAAAGTCATGTTTTTGATGAGGAGGATTTCTGTGGCTTCTGTTGTGATGAAGGACAGCTGTCAGTCATCCAGTGTTCAACTCTCAGGACTATAAACTCTCCCAGAGCACTGGAGCATGGTGCTGCTGATGCAAAGTGCCTCTCTATGGAAATCATCTGACTGACAGAAACAGGCAAGTTAGAATAGAATAGAAAGCCTTTTTTGTCACTATAAAGTTGTACAATGAGACAAAGACACAAAGTTGCGGGGGGGTGGGGGGGGTTTATAGTCAAAAAAATTGAATCATCATAAATACATTATTTTATATTTATTACTTTAATTTTTTAGTCTCACTTTACTCTTATTGTCATGGTTTGCGAGGCAAGCCGCATGGTGTTATGAATGAAGGACCAAGATGCAGGCACAGGCTGTGATGCAAGTGAGCTTTTATTCCAACAGGTGAAAACACAAACCAAAGCAAGGATGGCAAGAACAGAACTAAGAAAACCTAAACTGGGAAAAATCTAACAAACAAGACTCAAAACCATACTCGCAGGATAACACGCAGAAAGAAACACAGGGCATGATGCACAGAGAACTGCAGACGGACCGACGATGAGTACTGGAGAACACACACTAATATACACAAAGGGAAATGAGGAAACTGCACAGAGGAGGGAGACACAGCTGAACCTAATAAGCAAGTCGAGACAGGGAGGACGCAAAACTGAACACACTGACATAAGACACAGACCTTCACAATAAAACAGGAAACTCAACACATGTGCAAAGACACAGAATAAGAGACACAGGCTTTACACAGAGACCTGACTAAACTGGAACAGAGGGAGCATGGGAACCAAAACCTAGGAACTAGAAATCATAGCAAAAGACATAACCAGAATAACCTAAAGCATAAGATAATAATAATTAACACAAAACACTGGGTCACATGACCCAGGACCATGACACTTATAGCACTAGACTTAAATAATAAGGGAAGGATTCTGGATCAGCACCATGATGAAAACTTGTGGCCGTAGTATATACAGTATTCTGAAGAAGGTATAAAATGTCACCGTGTGTGTGTGTGTTTTATGTGTATGGATTTTTTAAATTACTACTCATCATATATTACTGTCCAAACATGTCTTGTAAGGACATGAGGAGGAAACAGTGACAAAGGGAGCTGTGTAAGGCTGTTAAAGGCAATAGATTCCTCAGCAGCTGGATTAAAAAGAGCACAGGTAACAATAACACCTGTACCAGTTGTTGCAAGCAGAGGTGCTCAAGTATAAAAACAATAATAAACACAATGCTAATAGATTAATGAAATACCAGAGTGTGCCCTGTTCTGAGATGTACAGCAAGTGGAGAGTGATAGATGAGATGAGGAGATGGGAGGAGGAAGAGGGGCAAAGAGTGACTCACAGGCAGAGCCTAGTTTATTTCCCACAGTTTTGCTGTTTAATGCTTCCAAGCGCTGTCACCAATCTTTGCATTTTATTATCATCTCATAACACTTCTTTAATCAGCTACCATCTCTCCTGTGGACTTTTTAATGTCTACAGTCTCAAAGCAACACAGACCTCCATCACTATCTGCAGCAGCAGCAGCAGCAACCCCTCAACAGCAACAGTGTTGTTGTTATTCAGCCTGGTTCTATGTGCCCCTTTTTAACTTTGAGCACCCGTCCCTTCAAACATCTCTGCACGGCCCTGCTCAGAATCATTCATCTGTTTTAAGCTGACATTTTATATGTTTTGTAGAATAACAGGACAACCTGTGAGACTGGAAAGACTTGAGTTTCATGCCCTGAACATGTTATTTTCTGTTTTGTGATGTAGTGTGTAATGCTCAGCAGTATTATCATTTTAACTGGTTCTGTGCATGATCTGAAGACACTAAGTGTTTGTGAGAGAACATAAAACTGTTTTGATGCATTTGTGAGGTTTTACCTGATGAGTTTTAAGTTTTGTGATCGTAGCTTGAAAATTAAATTTAATGTTTAGAGTTATGAGAAAGAAGGTGGAAGCATTAAAGTGATGTATCTTAACATTTGTAGAATGTAAATGACCAAATTGGATTATTGGAATATAGTTTTATTGTGTTTCATTGATTTTTATGTAAAAATTATAATATTAATATGTTATGAAATTATGATTTAAAGAATTCATATTGTTGAGTTTGTTTGCTTCAGAGTCAGAGAGCCGTGTCTCTCTACAGTCAGAGGTTTTTGTACGGCGGCTCAATGAGTTTGTATCACTGTGGTACACGTTCGGTGGAGGAACCAGACTGGATGTTGGAAGTAAGTCAGCTTTAGAGCTTTTTTTTTTTTTAATCTAATTTTCTTTTCTTTTCTTTAATTTCATTTAATATGAAAGGCTAGGAAACGTTTTGTGTAACTGATTAATTATTTTATTCATAAATTTTGTCCTAAGAAACAAAGTCAGCTTTGGAAATTAATATTCAGACATTCAGGACTATTTCCAATGAAAATCTGGGATTTTTCATAGTATTAATTATTATTTCTAGTTCTGATGATAAAGTTGTATTTTGAGGGCTTGTAGGTTTAGTTCAGTCTAACAGAGTCAGAGAGCCGTGTCTCTCTACAGTCAGAGGTTTTTGTACGGCGGCTCAATGAGTTTGTATCACTGTGGTGGACTTTTGGTGGAGGAACCAGACTGAATGTTGGAAGTAAGTTTATACTGTTTTTAAAGAAGTTTTATCTATTTAGCTTTACTACAATTATATCAGGGAGGCTGACTCCATCAGCTTTGCTCAGATTTTATGTTGATATTTCTGACATAAAGACAATGATGTGTAAATAATATAAACTGTAATCATCCTGTGATTATTTTCTTGGTTTACATCACCATTAATGTTTCTAGGATGAATTAAATGTTACTGTCCTCAAGTTAAACTGCACAGAGTGAAGATAAAGATCTCTGGTGTTCTTATTGTATCATATCATTTAAAATTGTCATTTAAAACAATGTAAGCAATAAAACAAAACACACATGAGGTAAGTAGTGGTATTGAGTTTCTTATCCAGAACAAGCCGTTTATTATGAAGAATTGATGATGTTGAAGCTTAACATCTTTTAAAATTGTTGACACATCTTTGATTTTGTTTTGTTTTTTTTATTTCCAGTGTAGTTTGAACATATTTCAGGTCAAACTGTGTGATGATTCTCTCTGTGCTGATATGCATGAGAGCTTTCTTAAAGGGAAGTGAAACAATGAGTGAGTTAATGACTGGTGGAGCAGAAAAAACACCTGACAGAAACTTCTTAACGGAGAAATTCAAATTGAGGTTCCTGTCCTCTAAGCTGATTTGTGTTTCCTAGGTGATACCCGCCCCGCCCTGACAGTGTTGGGTCCCTCCAGTGAGGAGCTGAAACAGGGGAAAGCCACGCTCATGTGTGTGGCCAACAAGGGCTTCCCCTCAGACTGGAGTCTGTCCTGGAAGGTGGATGGCAGTGGCAGCATCAGCTGGGAGGAGAGCAGGAGCCCCGTGGTGCAGGAGAATGACGGCCTCTACAGCTGGAGCAGCACCCTGATGCTGCCTGCAGACCACTGGATGAAGGTGGGCTCTGTGACCTGTGAGGCCACCCAGGGCTCCCACACTCTGGTCTCAGAACCACTGAGGAGAGACCAGTGTTCCCAGTCCTGACCTGACTAACTGTGACTTTCATGCTGGTCTTACTTTCAGTCTGCAATCTGTAGCTTTTTAAAAAAATCTAATTTCTTCTCTCATTTTTAATTGCTTTGTTTAAAGTTGGTTTTAAAAGTTTTAAAGAATAAAAAAATATCTACATTAAATAAGAACCGAGTGTTTGTCTTACTTTTGTGGTGATGTCAATTTTAAACTCTAAATAATGATTTCCAGGGTTCTAATTGGAAACCAGTGTGCTATCTGTAGAAAGTCAATATAAGTCAGTAGAATTAAGTCACTTTCAATACATGAAGTTAAGTGAAGTATATTTTAAAGAGTAAGTGCAAAGGGGATTTGAGAGAAACTGCCATTACTAAGCAGGATATTAAAGACATTACATATATGCAAATTCATTGCATGCCGTGTAATGAAATGTTTCAGCATCTTGCATTTTGTTGTATAAAACACTGACTGTGCAGGTGGAGTAGAAAAGCGCTGTATAAGAATTAGTCTATTCTCGTGATCAGTGTCGGGGTAGGTATTTTAAGAAGTAATTTAATATATAGAGGGGTTTTTTTGTTAAAAGTAATTCAGTACGTTATTTTTGTGTTTTTTTCTGTAAAATCACCTGAAACACACCATGTCATAACTGTCATTTAACAATATGAACTTGTAGGCTACAGTCTCTCACACCAACATAAATCCCTATCCTAATGAGGACACACATATTTTCTTTCTCTTGGCATTTAGGTATATGAATGCAAAGCCAAAAACACAAAGTAAAGATTAAAACCAGCACACAGAGAATTCAAAGTGATCATCACAGTGATTCTACTGTTAAACCACAAACAGGTAGAAACAGAGGCTGCAGCCTTACTGCTCATGCATTTGTTACCTGTTGACGTTCAGGGTCTGGCTGCTGGGCTGGACTCAGCTTCAACATCAACATGGATTCTTGGTTAGCTTAGCATTAGCATGCTGTCTGTGCCGAAGTTGTGTTAGCAGCATAATGTTTAGTTACTTTGTGCTTTAATAAGTGCCTGCTAATATATGCTGCACTGTTACATTTAATGAATGGAACTATTTGTTCAAAACAATAGTGAGTAAATAATGATCATGAAAATGCTATACTGCAGTCCCTATCCAGAATTTTGCTGCATTAAGTAGTTTAATGGGAATGTTTCGAACAAAATGTTTCATTATCAAGATTAGCAGTGGAGCTACTGAAAGTTTCAAATTATAAAATTGTGCTTTGGAGCTGAAAATAAAAGCTTTTCCTCACATTTTGAAAGCAAAAATTAAAATTTATTAGGGTTGACTAAAACATCTGTCCAAAAGCAAATGCGGAAATATATCCAGAGATAAAAATGCCAGGGAGCCCTGAATCTAATCTGTTATGTTTCCTCGTCTGCAGTCCTCGCTGATTGACCTGCCATGTCTATGTTGTGTTTTCTTTTTCTCTCCCGGTCCCTCGTTTCCTCCTTTGCTTGCTGGTGTGTGTGTGTGTGTGTGTGTGTGTGTGTGTGTGTCCTGCCAAACCAGGCCTGAAGAGTTTTCCTACCGTGGGGCCAGCCATACCTGAGGAGTAATCACACTGACCTGCTGCTGATCAGCCTCATCAGGGGAGCTGCTTAACAGAGTAGCTGAGCTTCAGTTGATGCTGGATCCTTGTGAGAAACTCCATCAGTCTCCAGCTTGCACTGTTAAAGTGTTTTGGTGTTTGTCACTTGTGTGGATTGTGCTAACGGCTGCCTCTGTGGTTTTCAAGAGAATTGGATAAACGAGTGGAGAGAGTGGGACATGTTGTACACTATATCAGGGTTGCATGAATCTTAAGTTTTATATTAACATTTCTGATAAACTGAAATAAAAACATAGTTATGTGTAAATATTATAAACTAATCATCCTGTGAATATTTTCTTAATCATTTCTTTACATTTTGGAAGTTGATTGTTGATCATTTGAATGAATGTTTTGTAGATAGTTCTGCCACCTCCACAAGAGCTTCAGTAGCTTTCTGTGGGAGATTGGAACATGGTCCGTTTCACCAATCTTCAGTTGCTGAAGCTGCTGTGTGGAACTGTGGCTGTGAGGTGGTCAGAGCTTGTTCTGGCTATAATGCCTGAACCAGATGTTGGCAACTACAGGTGAAGACAGCCATCAAACTGAAGGAGTCCTATCAATTACATTTAACTTGTTTCTCCCTTATTGCTAAAAGCATCACAATATATAACTTTTTACATGTGGAGGACAGTGAATAGTGAAGTGTGGTTTGTACTGTGGTAGTGTTAAGGTTCAAAAATATGGGGAAGGAAACACAGGAGGAATGCAAGTAACCACACTGGTCCAAAGGGTAAAGACGATGATTTTAATGAAATGACACGCGTGGGAGAATGAGCGGACTCTGTAAGCAGACAGCCCCACAATCTCATCCTCCTAACATCAAAATACAGTTTTATATGCATCAGAGTATATTTAGTGACGCCCCCTCATTGCGTCATCACATACATCAGCTTCAAAACCACAAATGTTCTATTTGACAACTTTAAGGCACAATTAAAAGTACACTGGCTTCCATCTTCTCCCCGGTGGTTTCCCGTAAGCCAGCTCAGCTCTCGCATCGTGCATCTACTGCTTCATCAGTCAACTTTCACCTACACCCTAACAGTGTGTGTGTATGTGTGTCTGTGTGACACGCGTGCGAGGGGCGTGCATGCTGTGTACTGCGACGTGTCTGGATGTGTATGTCTCGCCCTTAAATGCTCTCTTTGCTTTCAGTTTCACTTCTGCAAAAGCTGCAACTTCAAAGACATAACTTCCTGTCTCATTTTGGCACCGAGTGTATTTTCCTGTCTCTGCCCTCTACACAGAGATCATAAAAGCATTAATAACATTTAAATTATAGATTCAACTCAACCATTTAAAATGGTTCTTCTTTGGACCTGTAATAAACATGTTAATATTTGATTATGATAACCCCTGTAATACAAATTATAACCTAATGCCAGCACTTCAATAAATGCTTGGATGAAATGATAATTAATGCAATGATAAAGATGATAGTTATGAACAGTAACCCTAAAATAATTCCTATAATTCTACAGTAGTTTTCAAATCAAATATTAATTGTGCTGTTTTGCCAGGTTTAATATAGTTTAGTATTTGTAACATAATGTCAAATACAAAGTTATCAGATTAGCATTTATCACATCTGCTAAGGCAGACGGCATGGAGATGAGAGAATGTGGTCCAAATGGAGATGGAAGTTTAACAAAAGGAGAGCCTTGGTTTTGGCTGCCCAAAAACACTACAAAACAACAAATGAAGGGGTACTGTGAAAAACTAACAAAAATCTAAACTGGGTAAAGCTAAACTGAGACTGAATACAAAGAATACAAAGAAAAAACAATATAGAACCTAAGACCTGAAGAAACCTGGGGGGGACTTGGAAACACAAGGAGCGATAAGCAGATGATCAGGTGATCCGACGGGGACCACCTTCTTCTTGTTTTGTTTTTTTTTTCTTTTTTGTGGTTGGCAAACAACAATGTGGTGCATTACACCGCTAACAGGCTTGGAGTGTGGACCTGAATTCCACCCACCCCCCCCGCCAAAAGAAAACAAAACTAACGGATGCATATTTCCTCATATCCTTCTATACAGATTTGTCTGTTTTACAAACTGAAGTAAAGCCATGAAACTTTCACATCTAGATTTCCTGTGCAACAAATCCCTTTATCCAGCTCAATGTTGTTTTTCTTTGGGATGGAAGTGACTGGAAAGGTAAGTGACTCATGCTGTAGGTGACGCCAGATGCCGGAGATTGGGCGGAAAGAAAGCAAATGGTAGCTTAGAATTTAACAAACTTTTTTTCCCCCCAAACTCCCATTATACCAATTATACCAATCAGTTGTCATAGAATTAACCACATCTGCTTAATCATCTCCAACACCTTGGAAGACAGCGGGGAGAGTTTAGATGCTCTCCAAGATTACATCGACCGGTCCTTCGAGGACATACTTATGAAGAAGGCCCAGAGCGCATCTTCCCCGGCAAAAAATGAGACCCCGTCATCGAAAAGAAGTCACACGGCAGACTTCCTTGGCACAACATCACCTGCCAGCAGACATTACTGACATCCTGGAGTCAATCGACAAGTGACTGTCCACCTTGGATGCGAGCAGTGGCGGTCCTAGCCAGTTTGGCACCCTGGGCGAACACTCCCTCAAAGAGCACCACAGAACGACACAGGAAATCATTCCTGCCCGTGGCCATCTCCCTGTACACTCCTTCATCTAACACACTGTAAACACTGAAATGGTTACACCCTTTTTACACACGCTCTTTTCTACTCTGTAATATTCTTGTCAATTTTCTTGATATTTATTTATAATCACTTCTGTTAATCCTTGATATTTATAATTGAGTGATCTGTATATATTAGTGCTATTTCTTAAATGTGTAAAATCTGTAACATAATGTATTGTTTGGAGTTTAGTCTGTTACTGTTACTATTTTTACCATTTCTTCTTGAAGCAACTGTAACCCATAAAATTTCCTTAGGGATTAATAAAGTATTCTGATTCTTAATGTTTCAGGATGACCTGCCATTATCCAGTGACACATCTGCTTACCTGTAGCTTTGCTCATTTCTCCTCCTCTTCTTTTCTCTTTTTTCTAAACTGAGCACCTGATGGCTTTGAACTTTTCTTGTCCATCTTCCATTGGTTTTAATTTTGCCAATATGAACACCCATCCCCCAACTCGAGGATCACCACAACATAACCTAACAGACCTACACCTTAGTTCACAGATTCGCTTTGTCTAGGGTTTATTTCTGGGGTTAAGCGCAACCCAGGATTCAAATCATGAATACATAATGGGCTTGGATTTACAGCATTATGAATGAAATCTGCTCTATTTGGAAGCAGCCGGCCCCCCTCCCCTTTCAACAGATTGTGCGAGACTTTAAATCATTAAACTGTAAATTATAAATTTATTTTCTTACTCTTCCTATATTTATTGTTTGTTTACACAGTAAATTTCCTAGTGTTAAATCAGCAGTGTTAAAGTGTGTTTACTCTAATAGAGTCATTATAACAACAGCTGGAGCAAAACACCCCCCAGTGTGCTTGATAATTTGCGGAGTTGAAAGACACAGTGTCAGTGTTACTCTTCCCACCACAGACTCATTTTCAAACCGAGAGGATTTTTCACGACGCCATTTTCTTCACGTCAGTTACATGGGAAGTTGTTCTTATTCACTTAATAAACCAACAATTTGAGATTTTAAACACAAGTAGCGTGTTAAAATAAGGTTACATTCCTTTTGTCCATGTTTATTATATATTTCATTTTGTACCAGAAGCAAATGTGACATTTGTCTGTATGCTAACGTAAGGTTGTTATTTTTGAAATTGAAAACCAAAGACCAAACTCAACATGAAGCCGTGTGTGTGTGTGTGTGTGTGTGTGTGTGTATTCATCCACATGAGTGGCATGTGGCACTCAGATGAGGTGGGCCTTGCAAACATAGGCATCACATTTGCAGCATTTTAGGCTTGCTTTGTTGTTTCTAGGGGCACAGAGCTCACAGCTCTTCCTTTTCTGCCCATTTGCTTGTTCGCAGAGAGCAGCAGCGGTTGGGGCTGGGGCTTGCACACTCCTAACCAGACTGGCAGAGGCTGGTGTGTGGGGAATGTGCTGGCACCATTGAATAAGAGGAGTCACCAAGGCTTTCCCTACCTTTGCTAGGAATAGTCTCCTCTTTAAACTCTTCCCCTAATTCCAGGTTGGGTCGATGGCTGTCCACACCACTTATGCGTTGTAAGCAGACACATCAAGGATGTTGTGGAAGAGTACCACAGGCCAGCAGGCTGTCAGTCGCTTGCAGGTGTATGTACCAGTAAAATAAATATATTATAATAACAAAGGTCAATCAAATGGACCGATAGGGCTTTGGAGCGTGATGTCACAGGGGTGGGCGTGGAAAGGATTTTGGCCCGATCCGCCATGTTGGGGGTCTAGCGCAAGTGAAAAGGGAGCGAAGGCACACACAACAGCCATGGTTCGTATTTGCTGTGTGGTCGGCTGCAATGTTCGATCGCACGACCGGCAAGAGAATAAGCTTGAAAAGGGTTTGTCTTTTCATTCTTTCCCAACCTGGAAGCAACATGAGGCAGCTCGTGTATCGATGTTACCAAACGAAGGCGTCTAGCCTGGATAGCAGCTGTGAGACGAGCTGATATCCAGCTCTCTTCCATCTCCAAATATCTGTTGGTGCTCAGGCGGTTTCATTCGGTAAGTTCTAAATATGTTCATATCACTCTTTATAGCCTATTAGTTTTATTTTCGATGCGCTCTGAGGTCATAGCAAATTAGAACAAACATCCTACTGAGTGATTTTGCAGAACTACCTTCTCTTTATAGAGTTTCATATATTTGGCATTATTGCAGCAAACCAGCCTATGAAATGGATGAAACACATCGTGACTGGGTTCCAGCGCTACATAAGGGACCTGCTTCAAACATACCACCATGCCAATCAGATTACTTCTTCCATGTGAGGGTGAAGAGGTGACCCTTCTGGATAAGATGGTGAAGGTTTGCTGCGTTTGGTGAACAGTGTGGTAGTAAAACCAGGGAAAATGAAACTTGCTCCTGTTAAATATTCTTAAGTCTTTTGCTGTATAAATAGTGGTATTTTTTTTTCAAAAGATACAGTAAATAATGTTAGTAGTGGGTAATATCATGTAAACACTGTCATGATTTTATGTAAACATTTTGTCTTTTGTAAACTATAAATGACATGGACTCTACATTGTAACTGATGTGATGTTCTATAAAGTGGTTTTAATAATAAAAAAAGAGGCAAAAATTTGTTTGTTTCTTTATTCAACTTTTGAACAGTGGGACTCAGTCAGTACATATTCAGTAAATACAAATTATTTACATGGCAGTGCACTACAGGTATAAATCTAGACCCCTATATAAAACATTATGGCATTATAGCAGTGACAACTCCTCCACAGTAGCAGGTGGGATTTTGAGGACGGCTCCTTTTACCTTTCAATACGGATGGTCTGTTTATGTTTTGATCAAGAGCCTTTTTTTGGGCAGCTGAAGAGGACAAGTCTATCTTATGGCCAACCTCTGGCTGTATCTTGGTCACATAACCCAGCAAAACCCAGTATGCAGGTTCATCTGTAACAGGCCTTGTGCCACAGATCTGCACTGTTGCTTCTACATTAAACAGAAGAGCAGTGACATGGCTGCAGGTCTCCACGACTCCGGCCATACAGGTGCAGTGGGCGGCTTCAACCTTCCCTGTGATGCTCACAGTGACCCATGGCTGCAATGCTGGTTCATTCAGTCTTTGAGAGTGCAGTACCTGAAACACACACAGACAAAGTTCATTTAAAGACAAGAACTATGAGCCAAGGCCAACATAAATGTGTTTTATCTACTTTATCATAAATGTAACAGTGTTTAGAAAGTTAGCACATACATGTAATTTTTCATTTCTTTATGCATCCATCTATAGAACGCTGCATTTTATAGGGTAAATCAGCCTGTTCTCTGTCAGAAACCTGCCTGCAGAAAATGAACCTAAAGTATGTAATGTAAGGATGTAATCACTTTAGAGATGGAGAAAGCATAAAGTGACAATTATGAATCACTTAATGTGATAAGGAGATTCTGCAGGGCATTAATCAATGTATGAAACTAAAATAAAATGTATTTTTAGTGACACAAGATACAAATATTGAAGCAAGATCTATAATTAGAATTATTTATAATAAATATGAATAAATTATTGCAATTTCTTTAACCATAAAGAATAACTAAATCCTTCAGGACAATGTCTCATCAATGCACTGAACTCACTATGTTATCCCTCTAACAGCCTCCACATGTTCTCACTGTAATTTCACCCTCATGAATGAATTTATGCTGCACTAATCTGAATGTTTGCAGGGAAATCAAACACATTTCACACGCAGTACTCGAGCTGACTTACCTTTGTTTGAATAACGACTTGTAAGCGCTGACTCCACAGATAAGGTACGAAAATATGTCAGGCTACGTCAATAGCGGTTTGGTCTTCAGGGTTTCTACTCCACGGCTGTGTTTCATTCGGGTCCACATTTCCAATGTACGCTATTTCTGCAAGTACCGCTGCTTCGCCTCTGGACGCAATCGGTCTCTATACCATCCGTTTTCTTTGGAGCTGCTTTTAAGCATGATTCTTGTCGTCGTCGTTCCAACACAGTGTCCGTTTTGAGTCGTAGACCCCGAACATGGCGCCGCGCTCCCACAATGCATTGCGGCGTGACGTCAACTCCAAAGCCCTATACGGCAATACCGTGATGATCCACTTGGTAAAGTAAATCCTTTGGGAATCTTTCTTGGCCTTCAGACATCAATTCTGATGGCTAAATAACCAGACGGGACAGGCAAAAAATAAATAAATAAATAAATCTTTTTTTCCTCAGGTGTTGAATCAGTTGGCTTCTTTCTTCCTGATAATTTTGACAATGCAACAGAATGGTTTCACTTATTCCACAGCGATTACATTTCCCTGTTTGATGTTTCCCTATAATCAATAGTGACCTGTTTAACCCAGTGTGTCCAAATGTTCCTTTTTTTTCCTTTGAATAGAATAAAACTATCTGCCTGTCCTCTCCTCCTCCCACTGCTTTTGCCATCTTTCCCTCATTTTCTGTTTTACCATGCTCTTCATTTCAGCTTTGCTAATACTGATATTTAAATCAACTTGATCTCCTTTAGTAGCCTGCTTTGCAATTTTATCTGCCACCTCGTTGCCAGTAACACCATAATGTTCTGGTATCCATACAAGTTTAACTACCAGTCTCATATTTATTCTGTAGATCGTTTGTAAAATCTTAGTTAACATGTCTGGTCTAGCTTCTGAATGGCTGTTATCCAAGCTGGCCAGTGATGAACTAGAGTCCGAACAGATTATTGTCCGTAAAGGCCTGTGTTCCTCCACCCACTGAACAGCTAACAATAAAACATTTCCCCTGGGTACACTGAAAGTCCATTATTGAGCCTTTTTCCTACCTTTTTTATCTAGAATTCTGTAACATTGAATGCCACACCCACTTGATTGCCTGTATTTTTGATCCATCTGTATACATTTGTACAAAACCAAAAAAACTGATTATGATCGGGGGGTGAGGTTACTAATGACTGACAAACATGCTGTGAAGTTGAAGATTTATTAGGCTGTCTTTTAAGTTTTGTTCGAAAAAGAATAACTTCATATAAGAAAAAATATATATATAAAACATGCAGGACACGTTAAACTAGTTTTTTACTTAAGCTGCAAGGCAGAACAAAATCAGGGCTGTATCAAGACACGGGGACTAAACCCCGATTCAACCAGAACTGATCCGGAATTAAAACAGGACTACAACAGTTCAAAATCTGGACTACTTTAGGACTTAACCAAGACAGAACCAGAGTCAAAACTAGATGATAGTAGCACTGAAAATCATCATAGACCTGCACTACACTGACAACACCTCTTTATTGTGGTAACATGAGACTGTATCTTCGAGGCTTGAATTTTGCAAACCTATCAATGACATTTTCAGGGTCAACATTATTCAACTATTCTTTTTCAATAGATAATATGATGAGTTACTAGTTTGTACCATATTATTTTTTAATTCTACCAAAGTACACTATTTAGATTCAGAAAAGGTTATATAACTATTTAGCCTTGCTGTGCAAGCAAGCCTGCAAAACTTAATAAATATAGAATTTGAAAAATAACAAACCTAAAAAGTTACACTAAGTACCAGATACATGTTCTGATGAGTTTTGGCAAACAACCATTTGACTAACATGTCTGTCTCACCTGGCTCTTGTTCCCTCTCTGTTCCTCTCTCTCCTTCTCTGTTCCTCTCTCTCCCTCTCTGTTCCTCTCTCTCCTTCTCTGTTCCTCTCTCTCCCTCTCTGTTCCTCTCTCTCCCTCTTTGTGCTGACAATCAAGCCAAACACCAACATCATCAAATATACAGTTGAAACCAGATATTTACATACTCTTCAGATAAAAATACAAACACTCTTTTCATTGTAAAACATCAAATCAGACTAAATGTTTATTTTTTTAGATTGATAAATATATAAAAAAAAAATTTGTTAAATTTAACAGTAAAGAGAGAAATTGTATGTATTTCTTAATTGCAAATGGCACCCAAATGGTATTCAAAATTGAGCCACATTTATGGAGCTCCACAATTTTTTTCCTGGTGTTTTGGTTGACATCTCTTGATTTTCCCATGTCAAAGAAACAGGCTCTGTGTGTTGGGGGTGCCTTATATGCATCCACAGGTGTGCCACCAATTTACTCACATGGACTCTACTAACCTATCAGAAGCTTCTTGAGCTCAGAATGGAATCGTCTGGAGTTTTCTTATTAATTAACAATAAACTTAGTGTATATGTACTCTTAAATTTGATGAAAGTGATAAAAAATAGACAGCTCCCTCTCTCTTTATTCTGACATTTAACTAATTCAAAAGATATTTCAATATTTATTTATCTAAAACAAAAACGTTTTCTCTAAATTGATGTTTTACAGTAAAAAAAAAAATGGTTTTATGTTTTTTCCCAAAGTGTATGTAAATATCTGGTTTCAACTGTGAATAAACTGCTGTCTATTGAAATTCCTCTTGTTTTGCATAGAAATATACTGAACAACATACAAAGCATAATATATAAAATAACATCTACCTGAGTTTTTTCTTTGAACTAAGCCCCTTATGTCCATTGTTGTGTTCATCAGTACATAACTGAAACCCATTTAGAGTGCTTTGTTTAGCCGTGGAGGGTAACAACTGAAAATATGAAATAAATAATAATAATAATAATGCATTGGATTTTATATAGCGCTTTTCAAGGCACCCAAAGCACTTTACAATGCCATTATTCATTCACGCTCACATTCATACACTGGTGGAGGCAAGCTACGGTTGTAGCCAGAGCTGCCCTGGGGCAGACTGACAGAAGCGAGGCTGCCATATCGCGCCATCGGCCCCTCTGGCCAACACCAGTAGGCGGTAGGGTAAAGTGTCTTGCCCAAGGACACAACGACCAGAACAGAGAGGCCGGGGGTCGAACCGGCAACCTTCCGGTTACAGGTGCCCTTCCCAACCCCCTGAGCCACGGTCGCCCCCATAAACACACATGTTAACTAAGACTCTCTAAAAAAAACAGCATTGTTGTTTTGGCTTTTCATTTCGCCATTTGTTGATTCACTGGAAGAGCAAGTAACGTAATATGGGTCAAGTGATCAGTTTGATATCAATCTTTTGTGATACACCGTCATATTTACAGTACGAATGATTTGCTTTGGTACCTGGTCAAACTTAAGCTCTCCTCTGTCTGCCTGTCTGCACTTCTCCTACAGCAAATTTGCAGGCAGCAGCTTCTCCCCCCTCGCTCATGTGTGCTGTGCTCAGTCGTCAAGTGCCTGAGCTCGGGTGGTACCAAAATCATATGGCAAGCCATCAGGGCCAAAAATCGCCACTTTTCTAGTCCGTTTGATTAAGAAATGGCGTAAAAAACGTTGTTTAATCATTCAAACCGCCGTAAAAAACGGCATTTGTCCCAACAGAATGCCGTTTTTTATGCCACAGATTGGCGCCTTGAACGCCCCATCTGAGTGGCGGAAAAAACACTGTTTTTATCTGTCTTTGAACACCGCTTTTTACGTCACTCAGCAGAAAACGCCGTTCAAAGATACATAAAAATGCCTTTTGTGTCAGCTGTGACGGTGTTTAAAATGCTGTTTTCTTGAAATTATGCAGGGCACTCCCCATGGTTCCCTCATCCAATTACTTTCAACTAATTTCACCCAATCAAAGAAGAGGAAGTGCAGACCACACTTTAACTTACATCTTAGCAATTAGATTCTGCCATCATGCATTATTGCTTCCTGCTAGTTCTGTTTACTTTTCTCTTCTTTTGTCTCCACTTTTTTCACCCGTATTTGGTGATCCGGCGCATGGCTCGTTTGTTTACGTTAGGGATCAGCTGTTAGCGCTGCGACCTGCAGCTGCGTTACCGGCAGACAGATCCGACATCCCCAGTGAGCTGAGGAGGAAGAGACGGGGGTGTTGTCGTCCGAGAAGGAGACATTACAGACCATCTCTCTCTTCTGTAACCATTTGAAATGTGAGATCGCTCCCTAATAATATTGAGAAGCTAATGACGCTAACCCGGTCACAGAGGCACTGCCCGGTACTCCCTCTGTGAATAGGCTGCCCAGCTTCCAGCTGCTGTGGGTTCACAGGACGAGAGACAGCGGTGAGAGGAAAGGAGGGGGACTGGCAGTATTTGTTAAACGACAGATGGGGTATCCCTGGGCACATTGCTGTGAAAGAACAACTCTGCAACATACATTGAGCTGTTAGCTGTTAGCATGCGTGGATGCAGCCTGTGATTCTCTCCACTCTGTGGTCAGCAGACTGCAAACGCAATCTCCAAGAGCCCTTCTGCTAATATCAGGGGACTTTAATCATGTCTCAGTTGACTCCACACTGCCCACCTTCACCCAGTATGTGACCTGCCCCACCATAGGCAATAAAACATTGTACTTACTGTATGCCAATGCAAAAGTGGCATACAGTTCACCCCCCGACCCCCCGGGAAGATCTGATCACAACCTGGTGCACCTTGTCCCTGTATACGAGCCCTTAGTGCGCAGGGAGCCACAAATCACCCACACAGTGCAGAGATGGTCCGAGGAGAGCCTGATAGAGCAAATAAATGACAGAATGATTTTTCTGAAACAAGTGGAGACCTTAACTTTGATCAAAATACTGTTTTGCTCAGTTTAAAGTAATATCACTGTATAATAACCTTCAATTTTATTGGAGATTATGTATCGGAATTTCAGGAGCAGGACCACGCCTCCAAACACGCTCCTTCCGGCTGTCATCTATATAGGTTCCCCCAGTTCTGCAAGCTGATCATTCTCGTTTGCGTGCCCCACCCTCCCTCCCTCCTTGTTCTCCATTCTTCAACTTCTTCACTTCTATGGGGATCTGCCAGGCCCAGGAGCCATAGCCAGTCCCCTTCGAGGCCTTCCCCAAACCGCAGCTCAATTCATGTCCAAGCATTCACTTTTACCTACTAAAACGCTGTCAAACCTAAAATGAGGACGTGGGCCCAGTTAGTCAAATAATATTAACATCATCTCAGGAATATTTTTGCCCTTTCAACATGCATTAAACAAAAAAAACCCAAAACAGATATGCAGTTTTGAATCAGACCTGTATGTACGTAAATAAGTAATCTCAAGTACATGAAATAATTGTTTTCCTTTTAAACTGGAGATGTCTTTGTCAGTGTCATCATAGTACTCTGGAAGTCTTACACAAATTTGAAACATAACACCAGAGAGTGAGACATCACAACATTGCACATCTCATAACTAGTTTACCTGTATGACATGAAGTTATTAAAAAAAATCCATGTATCTTGGTTATGGCTTCTCTCTGATAACTGTATATACAAATCGCCTGCAGTGTGCATTATCTTGACAAAAGTATAACACATAGGACCCGCTGGTGTCATGTAGTGGAGGAGTACAAATACCTGGATACCCATATATACCACGGACTGAAATGGAAGATCAAAACAGAGCCTGTATACATGAAGCGGATGGGCAGGCTGTTGTTTGTAGGGAAGCTTGTGTGTGCACCAAAATGTTGGAGATGTTCTGTCAGTTGGTGTGAGTGTAGTGCACTTTGTTTTGGTCTGCTTGGATCAGGAGAGCTAGCTCTGTGATGCTCTGCACTTCTGAAGCTGAGGTGTAGAGGAAGTGACAGAACAAACTGCCATCCATCATGGATATTCCTGTCAACCCACTGCACCACGTACTTCTCTAAAAGAGTGACTCAGGTCTGTTGCCCCAAAAGATACAGGAAATGGACTGATTTCCATGACAGAATAATGTCTGTTTTTAATGCAGTTTCCACTGAGCGCTTGAAGATCACTGACATCATGACTTTTAGCCTCAGTGTTTCATTGTTTCTCCATAGTCACTGAATCTTTTGATAAAATATATTTTGATGCCTTTAGAGGATGTAATATTTCAAGTCTTCACAACTTTACACAGAGGAACATTATTCTGAAATTGTTGCACAATTTGTTAATGGAGTTTTTTTGTAGCTTGATTAACCTCTGTCCACATTTCCTTCAGAGCAACTCTGCTTCTCTAAGATGTTCTTTTAATATCAAATCATGTTACTGACCTGTTGCCAAGTAACCTAATTACTTTTAAAATGTCCCTCCAGCTGTTTCTTTTTAGAACCACTTATTTTTCCAGCCTTTTCTTGTCTCATCCCAACTGTTTTGAAACATATTCCTGCCATTAAATTCAAAAGGACTTATTTTTAACAACATAGTCTTGTTTAAACATTTGACATCTTTTCTGTGTTCTACTTTGAATAAATAATGGCTTTGAGATTTGCAAATCACTGCTTTCCCTTTTTTTAATTTACATTTTACACAGTTCAGTATTTTCAGAACTAGGTTTATACAATCTATCTGTATGGGAAAATGTAATCTGCTCTCTAATGTTAACTCTTTTTTTTTTTTTTCTGTGCACTGTCAAAACACAGAAAACACACTAATCCACGTTATGTCCACTGGACTGTATTGAGCCACTTCAAGACCTAATATAACATATTTTTCTTAATTTAATTACTTACTGTAAATGTTTTATAGTTGTGTTTATCAATATCAACTGCTGTAACTTTTATATAAGTTAAGTTTACTATATCGAGATTCAGTTTCAGTTGTAAACCTTACCACTTTCATCTTATACACTTTAAAAATCACTCATGTCGTGGCAGATTTCTTTTGATTACATCACCTTAGTAATAGTAATATAATTTTCTCACTTAGTTGTATGCATGTGCACTACAAATGGGCCTTATGCTCTACACACACACTTGACACAGTGGGGGCCATTGTAATGGGAGATGTTAAACAAATAGTGAGACTCCTTCTGCTTATCCTTAGGTGATGACCAAGCAGAAAACAAGGTCATAATTCTCACTGAGGGAGTAGGTTTTAAGGATGGTATAGTCACAAGGGGCAACATGTAAGAGTTGTGGAATGTTTTTGTCTGTGTGTGTATATAACATGTGAGAGCAGCAGCTATTGTCAGAGACTACTATGTGTAAGACCAGAGTCTCTCCATATTGCAATATGTTATTCAACCACTGTAATATGCTCACTGGGGGTGTTTGCAAGTTATTTAATATTTCAACAACATTCAACAAAATTGTTTATTGTCAGTGTTACACAGCTCCTTCTTTTATCTCCACTAGTCCATGGTCTACATAGTACATATGTATTGTAACTTTTCACAATACTGTATCCAGTCATCTACATAATTTAAAGTGTTTCCAGTTTTGCTATTATGTTTCAGTCATTAATTGAACTGTTTCAGTGATATGTGGAGTCCAGAAAGTATATTAGGCCACTGATAAGTTCAATACCATGACTCAATCTGGGGCCACTTAGTGGATTAAATAGTTCTACCACTTGCTCCATCATAGGACCATCCAGAGTAAATTCTTTGTCTGGCACAGTAATTCTCTCTGGCCAGTCAACCAGCAATCCCAGCTCATCTGTCCCACAAGCACCACCACCACCACCAGAATCTGCACCTGAGCCCTGAGCAGTAGTCATCTCAGTCTCCTGTCACACCACCATCAGCTGTCCCACCAATAGTCTCATCAGCAGCTGCTGCTCTGATCTCAAAGATGTCGTGCATGGCAGTTGAGGGTCGGCCTTGTTGCTCAAGGCTGCCTCGAACAAAAATCTGTAATGGGCTCAAGTGTCTCTCTGTCCGCAAGCCATGATTGTTCCACTGTTGAGTGAAGTCTTTCAAATCTCTGTTGATCCTTGGGAGATAGATGTAACGGAGAGCCCAGAGGTGCATCTCATTGTCAATGTCAATGATGCCTTCCTCCTCCAGGTGGTGAAATAAATCAATGTAGACATTATTCATTTCTCGCCACAAATCACCCCAGAGCCTCTCAATTCTCTGATTGTGGGTACTCCTTCCTCTTCTGCTTCCATGATCAAAGCCTCTGAAAATGTTCATCATCAGGCAGACAGCATTGTTTTCACCTCCTCTGTCTGTCCTGACCCTCGAGGGTACACCATAGGATACCACGGCACTGATGAAACTTGTTAAAACCGTACTGCTACGGTTGTTGTTTGAGGCATGAAGGAAGACCACATGAATGACAATAGCCCCATGAATGACTATCCTCCACCTAAAACCGTTGTCCAAAAGAAGTAAAATAATATTTATGCTTTGTTATTACAACAATGGAAATGACCTAATTTGCTTGTTTGTTTACCTTATCAGCTTGTGATTGCCATCAATGTGCCACAAAGAGTTTGGACCTGCCACCTGATATGACCTTCGTTATGGTCTTCGCAAAACTGCTCTAAGGGCAGCTGCTCCAGGATTTATCCGTAACATGCTTGCTCGAACCCTTCTTCTCTGTACACGTAGTTCACGTACTCGCAGGGAGGCGCTGACAGCCTCTGGACCAATTTGTTCATTGCCAGCGACAATTTCCTGCACAAGCTCATCCAAGGCACTGTCAGTCAGTTCTGCATACAGTGATGCACGGGTGAAATGATACCGCCTGAAATCACAGAAAAAAACCAGAGTAATTTATCACTACCATAACAGCACATTTAAGTACTTGACTAGTGGTTCACATTCAAATATAGTCACATGGTTTTCCTTTTTTAAACGTTCACAATACCTTTCAATTGATTACACAGTGTTTGTGTCACAAACAACTGAAAGTCACACTGATTTCAAAAGTCACTGACCGCAGACGTCTTCGAATTGTACGAACTGAAACATTCAGAATATCTGCCGTTTGAGGTGCAGTGAATCCACATGACTTCAGGAATTAAAGCTGATCCGGAGTGATAAGGTAAAGGGATCGACCTCTACCTCTGTTCAAAACCACTGGTGCCTGGTATCGAAAACAGCCTGAAAATATATCAGCGTTTGGTGTATTTGGAAAATAGGTTAAGACACAGTCTTAATTTGTTTCATGCTTTAGATGAGTCAAGGAATCCACACAATATGTGCTCACCTTGTTGGCTATGCTGAGTAGACAGTCCGACCTCCTGAATCAATTCTGCCAACTCACTTAGAAGTTGATCTGCCATAGTTACATTGATCAGTCTTCCTCTTGCCCATTGAAGGCTTCTCTGTATTGTCTCCAACTTAAAAAACATTAAAACAATTAGTACTTACTTAATGTTATATTTTCAGACCATGTTAATGTTATATTTTCCCCTGTAACATTTTATGCAACCATTAAATATTTTTGACACAAGCTTTTCAAAAAATCCTTTTAAAAAGTTTATACAATTGTATAGTGCTGTTGTTGTTTAGAATTCCAATATGAGGGCAAAGATGCAGCCACATCAGAAGCAAACATGTGGCAAACAAATGGCAAACTTTTACTCAGGCAGACTTCATAGAGTCCAGAATTAAGTGCCCATTATATGGTGAGTGAAAACACAATCCACATCACTTACAAAACGTCCTTGTTGGGGACGGTGTATTAAAAATTTTCTTCTATGATGGCCCTTTCCAACAACGAGAAATGGCTTAAGAGGCCATTTCCACCCACCCCAAACCATATGAAAAAGTGAACATGAATCAAAATTTTACACACCAATAGTATGCACGTCCATAAATGTTAATTTATCAACCAACTTATCTACAGTGCAATATAAGTTCATCCAGTAGTAACTCCTAAATGTTTTCAAGCATGCTTGGATCATACCTCCTTAACGCTAACTGTAGCACATCTGACCCAACATCGTCCATCAGCAGCCGCCATGTACAGTCATTAAGAATGTTCCTGCGCCGCGAAATGAAAATCCTCCAGGCCATACTTTGTCACGGTCTGGGTGAGTCAAAGTTATTTTCCACAGTGCCTTCTCTTCTCTGGGTGCTGGCTGCTGTACTTCATCGCTCCTCCGAGGATCATCACCTGAGACTAATCAAGCTAACTGTATTTAAGACCACCGTTCACAACCAGCCTTCACCAGATTATCTGTTAACCCTATGTTAGTTCTTGGCCTCACGTTGCTCATACCTCTAGTGCAGGGGTGCTCACACTTTTTCCGCATGTGAGCTACTTATAAAATGACCAAGTCAAAATGATCTACCCACTACAAAAATCCAAAACATATACTTATTTATAAATATATTGAGGATTCTTTATATCTACAATGTATATACATGCATAACCATAATATCCAATATTTCACAACACAATTAACTATGTAAATTTTTGTCATTACCTGAGTTTACTCTGATGACTTGCACTGAATTGAATCAGCCAGGGATGCATAGTCCGGACAGTAGCTGCTGACGGCCAGCCTCAAACACACTTCAAATGTTCATCAGTCATGGTGGAACGGTACTTGGACTTAATGATCTTCATGTGGGAAAATGATGACTCACATAAATAAGTGGAGCCGAATAACGCAGTCAAAGAGGCAGCACATTTCCTCATGTTGGGGTACTTTACTTCTGTGAGTAAGTTCCAGAACTGTCCATGATCTCTGGACTTCAGCTCAATGTCGGCTTGTAGTGTCAAAATCTCATCTTCCACTCCAGAAGAGTTCAGGTGAAATAGTTTTGCAATTTTTGATGCGAGTGAATCGACCTCAGCATCTTCCCGAAAAGGATAGCACATGAAGGTAGCGACTGGCTCGAGCAAAGAAAAGTCTTGAAAGCGTTTGTCAAACTCTGACAGACAATTGTCAATCTGCTCTGTGTAGCGTGCACTGTCAAGTTGCAAACAGGCCATCCTTGCATCTCCAGCTCTGATGCCAGGTTTTGAAAGTTTATCAAATCATGGCGCTGCAGCTTTAAAGAGAGATGTTGCATCTTTCGTTTGAAAGCATTAACTGAGCTGATCATGTTGATCACTGTTTTGTCTTTTCCTTGCAGCTCTAGATTAAGGTCATTCAACATGTTTGTCAGATCGGTTAAAAATGCCAAGTCTAACAGCCACTGACCGTCATTAAGTTGCATGTATTCTGCTTGTCCAGCTACACGGAAAAACTCCTTAATCTCCGGACAGAGCTCTCGAAATCTTTGCAGGAATTTCCCTCGACTAAGCCACCTCACGTCAGTGTGTAGCAACAACTCAGAGTGGTCGCAGTCAGCCTTCTCCAGATGTGCACGAAATAACCGTCTTTGAAGAGATCTGGTGCGAATAGAACAGGCGATCTTCGTTGCAACATTCATGATCTCCTTCATGTTGAGCATTTTAGCGCATAACGCTTGTTGGTGGATTATGCAATGGTAATTTAGGAAGTCCGGGAAAGCATCGTCCTGCCTGCACTTGGCAATAAATCCATTCAAGCGGCCAACCATTGCGGGTGCTCCATCTGTGGTAATAGACACCAATTTGTACACTGGGAGCTGGGTTTTCTCGATAAAGTTTTTGAACGACTGAAATATGTCCTCTCCTCGCGTCTGTTCTTTCATGGGCAGGACTGTTAATAGCTCTTCTTTTGCAGTGATATCAGTAAACACCATACGAATGAAAATGCACACCTGGGCTGTGTCACTCACGTCCGTAGATTCGTCCAACTGCAGTGAGAAACACTGGCAATCTGGCAATGTCCTTCCAAAGTTGCTGGGTTAAATCCTCCGCCATGGCTTCACAACGCCGTGTAACTGTACTTCTTGACAGCTGGAGAGCTTTGATCGAAGATGTTATTTCTGCCTTATTTTTAAAGTCTCTGAACAATGAGTCAGCTGCTTCAACAAATGCCTCTTTTACCATCTCTCCATCTTGAAAAGACTTCTTGTTTTTAACGATGATTTGACTCACCCGGAACGATGCTTCGGTGGCGGCTTTCGCTTTTGAAGTTTGTTGTGTGAAAAATGACTGCTGTCCGGACAACTGGGATTTTAGTTCCTTCACCTTTTTCTTTCTTAGCTCGCTTTTCGGCGGGAATGTAGTGTCGTATTTTCCGTGAACAGTTCGAAAATGCCGCTCCACATTTCCCTTCTTTGGCATTGCGATGGTAGCCTGGCAGATGAGGCAAACGCACTTCGAAAATGACATCGTGAAAAAAAAGTCCTCCTCCCATTCCGTATGAAAGTGATACGTTTTGTCTTCTTACTTGGTCCAGCTCCCTCACTCATTTTAACCCTTTCTTAGGTTTAAGAGAAAAACCGAGAGCTAAAATTGGAGTTAACTCGCTGACTAGCTTGTCAGTTTTACTACACTTCGCGCCGCTGTTTGCGCATGCGCAGCGACCTAAGCGTCAGAAAAAATCTGATGTCATCTGACTGGCTTCCCTGTATCAATCAAGTGACGGGATGGATGATAGGCTGGCATCTATTTTTTTAATGCCATGCGATCTACCAATACTACCTTTGCGATCGACTGGTCGATCGCGATCGACGTATTGAGCACCCCTGCTCTAGTGCTTACCGCTGTGTTCTTGTCTTCTTAGTTGCTTCATGGACAACCTTTCACCCTCGGAATAGCCTCACTCCTGTGGATGCTGATCTCTGTTTGCTCCTCAACAGCTGATAACCTCTCACTCTTTTTACTCCATTCCTGCATTCCCCCACCTGCAAACAAGTAAGACTGTTCAGACTGCCTCTTTGGATTTATCCTGCCCCTCTTCCAAGACCCTCCTGAGTCTGCTCTCCCTCTGTTGCAGTACCTGTAGAAGCTAAGCCTACACTTGAAGCCACTGAGGTGTTTGATGGCAGGGGTGAGGTGATGCAACTGTTATGAATTAAACTTGTAACAGCCCAATAACTCAAGGCATACTTATCTTGTACGTTTCACATTGTTTTTGTATTCATCAGTTTTATTTGTTGTTGAACAGTTCTCTTTATCTAACGTCATTTATCATAACAGCGCCACGTTTACAAACTGTTTGTTTCTTCCGACCAATAACACCCGGCTTTAATTACATCTACCGTAAATACATTTCCATAAACACACCATACGGAAAAACACAAAAGGTGACCCGTAGCCGCACACATAAGGTAACAACACAAAAAATGGTGCCTCTCCACCATCAGCTCTCACACCACTGTTTCACTTGCCAGTCTCTGGCAGCCACAGATCATGTTACTGGCCCCTCTAGTATGAACTACCATAGTCCATCTTCATAGCATTTTGCTCCTAGTTGTAGAACTCAAAGTTAACATTCATGCATTCTAGGCTTGTTTTTAGTTTTACCTTTTGCGTCCTTCTTATTCATCACATACATGTAAAGAACGTTTTCTGTTAACTTCACTCTGAGCCTCTGCTTGAATCTGCTCCTGGGTACACTTCATGTTTCTCGCTGTGTAAGGAAGACAGTTTGATTATAGTCTTAGTCATTTACAGTGATACGATACTTGTAGGACATACCCTGCTTGCTGGTGTTTTTTCGTAGACAAACTCGGACTGTATTAGCAATCTATACATTACTGTGATCATACAAAGCCAAAATTTTAAATTATTACTTTCTTCATGTTTATATCTTGAAATCAAATCAATAATTCCATGTTAGTCAATTATTTCTGAAAATTGTGACTGAGCACTTTTAGAAACACTCTGTCATCACTGTAAGTATAGAGACAGCGAACATTTACGGAATACATCTAAAATAAATGTCAGATTCTAACAGGTTATAGTTCTGTTAATTGAGTTTTTGAATCTACACTTCAGACATATTCCTATCTTTAAATAAAGTAGCTGAACAATGTTAACCAATATTTTCATATTTCAAATACACACCTATTTGAATCTCCACATCTTCTACTCTGCATATCTCAGAAATCAGTTTTGATCAGTTTTAATAATGTCACAATTCCATAAGCAAATATTTTCCCATGTATGTGATTCATCTTTTTTTAATTTAAATGTTGTTATTAGTTTTTATTTTCTGCAATTTTTTAACACAACGAATATGGTCTACAGTGACATTGTTTGGTTCACTTGAAGAAAACTACATTTTTTGTGTTGTAATGTGGGGTCTTGATGACCATGCTGTCTTTTAACTTTGTTCTTTATTTTCAGCACATACTGTTCATTATTCATTTGTTTATTCTCTGAATATTCTCGTACCATTCTGTGTTCTCTGTGCCAAGTCTACATTTCTGTGTCCTGTGTTTAATTGCTTACTGCTTTATTTTGTTGTCCTCTTTTGCGCACTTGCTTTAGTTTTGCTTCCATTGGTCATACTCGTTTGATTCGAATCACCTTAATCACCTGTGCAAGTATTTAAGCCCTCAGTTTTCCTCAGCTCTTTACTCTGTTGTGCTGTTTCAAGCTGTACACTTTGTTTGTCTGCCTTGTTGCTCCCGGTGGACTGTTTATGGATTCTTGAATTTTTTATTCATTTATTTTTTTTCTTCATTATCTCTCAACACTGTGGATTTGCCGCACCCATATTAAAGGTCAGTTTTTAGTTCATAAAGTTTGTCTTTTAGTCTGCAGTTTTGGGTTTACTTCCTGCTTAACCGTCTCATTGTGCTCTTTGTATATGATAGGTTTATAGCTTAAACCTATTCGCTGGAACGTTGAAGACAATTTAATTACACAGCAAAGCAAGACACAAGTAGGCAATGTTCTTTATGTTTCTCGTGCACGGGAGAGAACTGCATAAACACCGTTCCTTCACTTGACCCCAGTTCCTCTCGTCTGCTCCCCCCGTAACACTGCTCTTTTATTGAGGTTACATGAATATACATAGGTTCATTAACATATGACGTCTACATACACACAAAGAGTACCTTGCCTGTGTGTGTGTGTGTGTGTGTGTGTGTGTGGTCAGTGTGTGACCCCATAAACGACTTCCCTAAACCTGCTGGTCTGGAAGTCCAGCAGTTCATCTAAACAAAAGGCACTTAGACTAAAACAGACAAATACGTTTATCCTACCACAAAACAATAAGACAAGGTACGACCTCTCCCATGGTCCCAGGATGTGGGTGTGAATGCCAGAGCACTCTGGAATGCACACAAAGCCTTTGCAGACTATTAAGGATCAAACCTCTACCAAAATGACATTGATTATAAAACTCTAAGCATATATGAGTAGATATTTCTAAGCATAAATGACAATCAACAATACAAATCTAACAGTATACTCTTACTAAATCCAGGTATTGTAGATACAAAAATGCAGGGTTTTTTTTCTTTTTCTTTTTTTTAAAGGCACATGCGTGTTCATGAAGATGCACATCAAAAGATGCTTATTCTGAACATCTGTCATGATCTAATTCAGATGAGTTTATTGAAATTAATACTCGGTGTTGCACTCCGACTTCATGGTTAGACAGTTTGTTAATCTTGCTTACTGGAAAAATGCTCGGGGGATAATTACTCGGCTGTAGAGTTAAATGAGTAAGGTTTCTCCCATTGGACATAATGTATTATATGCAGCAATTACGCACAACCATACCGGAAAAGCAATGTGCTATTAGGTGGCTCCAATTGCAGTGCAGTACCATGTAGCCTAATCCGGCTAATGTAACTAGTGTTATAAAAACCTATTTTAAAAAATATAAAGTGGCCAAACGGAGTACCATATCAAAGATCTTATTAACATGTCTCACCATAGCATGTTTGCAACATTCTTAATGGACCAAGATTAGCATGACTTATAATTTTTTTCTTTTTTTGCTTATTTCAAAGCTAACATGCAAAATGTGCTTAAAAGGACAAAGTACTGTTTCAGAATTATCGCTTTGACTTTGTAAGTACCCTAGTTAATCTCAATTAATGTTATATTTTAGGTAGCAGTCTATAAATGTGTTTTTTGTTGGTGCAGAGATGCAGACATAATTTCACCCCCCTTACATCCATTCACCTGGATGTAGTTTGTCACACATAGCTTGATTGGGACAACACAAATATGAGGTTGACTGTGAATGTTTTTCACAAATTCTGAACACAGGTCGTGGTTAGGGGTGGATAAAAAAATCATCAGTCTTGCTGATCCAATCATGAACAAGTTACCTTCTCCCGCCATAGTTTGAATTTTCGGGATGCTATATATATATACCCAGCCTTTTGGCGGACTATTTTTGGACAATCCTGTCTGAACAGAGCGCTCCATTCCGACAGAGAGTCACTGATATACGATATAGAATGAATGCCCAATTTAACCAGCTACTGAATCAAGATGACTGTGAAGAGGGGGACTTCTCTTCTACAAAGGTGGAATACTTTGGTGGTGATTACTGTATTGGCTAGCTTTCAGCTTTGTGGCTTTTTTTGGGGGGGGGGGAGTGTACTTGCAAAACGAGAAATAACTTGTGCATTTTAACAGAAGGAATAAATGGTTTGTTTACATTTTTTTTTCATTTCCATCCACAGCATTTAACAACTGTATATTTATTCTTTAGTTATAAATGTCTGTTCAAGGTCGATGACTTCAAATGACAGTGATTTTAATCCCTCTTATGTGCTTTTATGCATAAAGGTTTTAGTTTATAATGTAGCATATCCCACATATGTACAGGGAACATTTACTTTGCCAGACAATCTAAAAATACATGCAGTAAACACCGATTTGTTGAACATTCATGTGTTTTATCCTGCGTGCAGTGTTTTTTTTTTTTTTGGTGTGTATGGGAAACAGCACGAGGGTGGACCAGTGCGCAGGCCAAGAGGTGGGAGAACCAGACATCGCCAGATAAGATTTAAGGTGTCAGTACTAAAGAGTCCGACACTGACCCACTACTGATCTCATAGGGGTAATTTTTATTTATTTCAATAGTGATCATTTGGAGTGATATGTTTCAAAAAAATTAAATTATGTCATGGTGTCATTTGTTTAGCAATTTTAGATTTTGACATTTAGATTGTTATCACCTTTTAATAGCTGTTTCCTTGGACCAATAAACTGATATTGACACACTACAATGTGATAACTTACCCTTTTCCTTTATTAGGGAAAACCTTTTTAGTAAAAATAGCTGGATAACTTGGTTTAAATCTGTTGACAGATGCCACTTCTGCTACTCGGGTAGTCCTTCCTGTAAACCTAAATGTCGAGGAAATCAGGCAAGCACTATGGGACAATATTCCAGAGATACCATTGCAGTTCAATCTATGCAAAGTGAACGGACAGCGGCTCATTCTTCTGCTTGAAGAGGAGACGCCCCGAGAAATTTCGAACAAGAAACCTACTGTGTCGCTCCAATCTTTATATCCGTCCAAATGTATTCAAATGTTCCACTCAGGTGGCTGATATGGCATAATTTATTGTTACTGTTACTGTAATACAGTGGCTCTTCAGTCACCCAAATATTGTATAAGCCATTTAGATGGCTATGCTTAAATAATGCCCTTTCAGTTGATTCACTGTTAATAACAGAAATGCAGCAGAGCAAGCTTGAACTGTGGTCTAACAGTTTTTTTATATGGGCTGATGTGTATCTAATTCATAAAACAATTGTGTATTGACAAAGTTTTTAATTTTTTCATTCTGTTCTTGTAATCCCTGTTTCTTGGGTTTTGGTGTTTTGGGTTTTTCAGTTTCTTTTTTTTTTCTCTCCTTAACATTTTTTCAGTTATCCTATCTTGTACTTGAATAACTTAAGTTCTACCCAAATAGAATCTGATCTTCTGTGGTTCTGCATTCATCCTTTTTGAGTGTGGGTTTTGTTTGTTTGTTTGTTTGTTTGTTTGTTTGTTTGTTTGTTTGTTTGTTTGTTTGTTTTGGGGGTTGTCTTTGACTTGTCCTCTGTCCTTGTTTCTCATTTGTTGTGTTGTGCCATTTTATTTATATTTAAAATATTTTAATACTCTGGTGTTTTAGATTACAGAAGCCATTGAGGACTCAACTGGTGGACAAGTTGTGCAGCCTGAAATGGCAATGTAGGTGTTTGACAGCTGCCTTTGGACTATAGCACTATAAGTGCTTTACACTCTCATCATCAATATTTACCATATTGCAGTGTGCTGCATGACACCAGGACACCTGACCATGGCAGGCACGATGTACAGGAGCCGGAGGTTATCAGATAAATGGCACTTTCTTTATGATGAGGTGGACTTTTAACCCTAAACTATTTCACTAATGTTTTTATTTTTTTGAAAAACAACTGTTGTTCAAACTAATTCTATCAGTATCAGATCTTTTTGTGTAGTCTACATCAATAAATATCTGCACTGGGGTGCTCTTCCTGCTATGAAATATGACTGTTATTCCTTTGCAGTGGTCTACATTGTTGGAGTCAAATTGTTGAATGTTGTCACTGTGTTTCTTAAATTTGTAAAGTCTTATTTCAAGCAGCATGATCAAAGACTTTCCTTTGTCTCTGACCACCTCTCCAGCTACTCTGGTGCTGGGGGAGGTTTTATTGTAAGGACATCCTATCTGAAAGATCTGTTTCTTGTCTTGTAAGCTTCCTGCTTTTATGATCTTTTGGTGAGCAGGGAGTCACACAAACGCACCCCCATGACACACACAGACACACACACACACGTGCACACACACACACACACACACACACACACAGTGTCTTGTCTTTTAGAACCATTGGGGGTTTTACGGTGGGAGGTGCTTGTGTTGTGTAAACTGTAACTGTCACGGGAGTAAAAGGCTACGAGGAGGGCTGCTTTTTGAAGGAGTTGGGCTGGAGACAGGTGAGGAGCATTAAGCTCCACAGCCTGGTTCTGACCAAGCCTTTCCTCGTTAGCGAGTAAAAACTGAGGTTATTGTACTCGGCCCTGAAAATCTTAGAAATATGGTATCTAACCAGATTCTTACTCTGGATGGCATTACCTTGGCCTCCAGTAATGCTGTGAGGAACCTTGGAGTCATTTTTGACCAGGATATATCCTTCAACGCACATATTATATGTCACTTCCGGCGCCCCCCGTGTGCGGCAGCCTGTTACAGCAGCTCTGTTCATTCTGAGTTTCTTTCTTTCTTATCTTTTTTCTTCTCGTAATTTTTATAACTAACGTATTAGTAATTAGACTCTGCAACCATGTTCTACCGTTTTGTGCTAGTTCTGGTCGTTTTTCTTAGTTTTTTTCTACTTTTTTCACCCGTGTCTGGGGACCCAGAGCAGGGATCCTTTGTTTACAGTAAGGATCAGCTGTTAGCGCTGCGTCCTGCAGCGGTACTGCCGGCGGACAGACCCGACATTCCCAGCGAGCTGAGGAGGAAAAGACGGGGGTGTCGTGCTGGGAAGGAGCGCCATCGCCCGAGAAGGAGACGTTATGGACCATCTCTTCCTTCTGTAATTATTGGAAATGTAAGATCTTTGCCCAATAAGATGGATGAGCTCACGTCGCTAACCTGGTCACAGAGGGAGTACCGGCAATGTAGCATCATGATGCGAACGGCGTCGTGGCTAAAACCGCTAACTCCGGACACCAGCGTGACACTACCGGGATTCCAGATGCTGCGAGCGGACAGGACGAGAGACAGCGGTAAGAGGAAAGGAGGGGGACTGACAGTGTTTCTGAATGACAGACGGTGTAACCCCGGGCACATTACTGTGAAAGAACAACTCTGCAGCAGAGACATTGAGCTGTAAGCCGTTAGCATGCGTCCGTACTACCTGCCCCGGGAATTCTCACATGTTATCGCGATAACAGCGTATGTCCCCCCCTCGGCCAGCCAGGATGCAGCCTGTGACACTCTCCACTCTGTGGTCAGCAGACTGCAAACACAATCTCCGAGAGCCCTCCTCATAATATCAGGGGACTTCAATCATGCCTCATTGGTCTCCACACTGCCCACCTTCACGCAGTATGTGACATGCCCAACCAGAGACAATAATACACTGGACTTACTGTACGCCAATGCACAAGAGGCATACAGTTCATCACCTCTCCCTCCCCTGGGCAGATCTGATCATAACCTGGTGCACCTTGTCCCTGTGTATGAGCCCTTAGTGCGCAGGGAGCCACCAGCCACCCGCACAGTACAGAGATGGTCGGAGGAGAGCGAGCAGGCTCTTAAGGATTGTTTTGAGTCGACTGTGTGGGAGGTGATCTGTGACGACCACGGAGAGGACATCGACAGCCTTACTACATGCATTACTGACTATATTAATTTCTGTGTGGATAACACCGTACCTACCAGGACTGTACGGTGTTTCTCCAACAACAAACCTTGGATTACCCCAGAAATTAAAGCTGTCCTCAAGCAGAAGAGGAGGGCCTTCAAATCCAAAGACAAAGAGGAGTTGAAAAGGGTGCAGAGAGAGTTGAGGGGACTGATAAGGAATGGGAAGGATAGCTACAGGCAAAAGATGGTGTGGAATAAGGAATATTTTACTGCTACTTATGCTTATTATCATTATGATTGCATTAATTAACTTTGCATTAAGTCATGATCATTGCATTAAACCATATAATAATCACTTCATTGAAGCAGTTATTGAAGCTGCTGACATTACATTAAAGTCTGTATTACAGGTGTTATCATAATTACATAATATTCTTTACACATTGCAATTTGGTGCTTATTAATGAGTTGTGGCTCAGTCAATTGATTAGAAGGTTGAAAGCTCCGTTGGGCGTGAATGTCCCAGCGAAACATGGAGTAAGTGGCTTGGAGCTATGGAAGGTTCAATGCATGCACGCCTACAAAACACATATAATACATTTAATCAAGAAACAGGCTTGAGGGAAGGCCTGAATGTATTCAGCTTCTTGTTGCAGTTGAGTTTGCCCAGATACAGGTGACAGAAGAGGTGGCCAGATGACTACCATCCCCAAGGACCGTCTGGAGGGTGCAGCAAGTGGCCTTATATGGAAATTGTGATAGAAAACAGGAACTTCTATGTCTATTTTAGTTTATTAAAATGAATATTTACTGTAACTGACATATCATAATGTTTGTAAACGCATGAAGGGGCGTTAACCAACCCTGACGTTATAAAAGCAATCTGAAGTGTATTTTTGGGCGGAGTTCTACAACTGATGTTTGGCAGTTCGTACCTCCCCGCATGTGTATTCAATAAACTCTTCCGTTTGATTGCATCCTTCTGGGCCTTTGGTATTTTGTTTTGGATCTCAGTATTTCGAATCGGGACAGTTTTGGTGCCGTGACCCAGATATCTGAGTCCATTGACTTGGTTCTGAGGTTCTGGTGGAGAAAAACAGAGGCCAGAGGTGGTCAAGCAGGCAGACGGGACCCAGTGGTTCGGCTGAGTGTTCAGGGCCCTGACAAAAAAGGTAGGCACAGCCTGTTAAATCAAAATGTGCTGATTGAAATATTATATTCTAAATTTACTCAGCTAAATTACTGGTGGATGTCTGTTTGAGTAATTGTTGAGAAATTGAAGCTTCATAAGATGTTGAAAAGGTCAAGCTTGATGTTTGTTGATAAAAGTGAGAAAGACAATAAGGTGTCTTTAGAATATTGAAGGTGAAATAAGTTAATATATTGAAGGTGAAATAACTTTAAAGTTCAGGGGTGGAGACCCCCTCTATCGGAGACGTCCTTTAGAGCCGCTAAGGTTGCGGTCACTCCAGATTGACCATCTGCCGACGACTTGGGACCATGGTATTAAAATTGGTTATGATCAGAGGATCATGTTGGTATAAAGTTATTGGTTCATAGAGAAAGTAATCTTGGACATAGAGGTCCGACAAACAAACCTTGGGTTGTGCAAGGTTTTCTCATGTGAGGCAGAATTTCAGGAAGCCAAGTGTTTGATAGGTTTTCTGAGAAAGTAATGTTGAGAAGAATAAATGTTGACATTACTGAGTTAATGTTGATAAATGTCAGTGGATCTGCTGTGGTCCTGTAAAGAAACATTGCTGGTTGTGAGAAGTATTGAGTGAATATTTCTGAGTCTACTCTGAGTCAGTGCAGGCGTCAAGGTGGAGTGATTTGACACTGAATGTTGCGTGTATCACTGCCTGGCAGATACCCAGGTTTTGAAATAGTGTCGGATCCCATGATTTTCAGGTGATGAATTGCCTGACAATAGGAGTCAGAAAAGGACTTTTTGATGCTATATTTTGTGTGATTTGAGAAAGCTTGTGTTCGAATAGACACACACACACATTCATTGCAGCTGTTGGGTGTGAACAACTTCCTCTTTTAATTTTAAACTGCGACACATGTGTTCATTGAACTAGAACTTCAGCAGTGAATGAGACAGGATTTAGAATTTCAGAAAATAGAGTCAGAAACGGTTTTGTGGCTCTTGGTAAACTGATTTTGAAGGAAAAAATCAGTGTTTATTGTGCTGGAGTAACAGATCCGGTGTGGTCTGAAGTGTAGAATCAGCTGGGTGTACAGCGTTGTTGATATTAACAGATCCGGCGTGGTCTGAAGTTTGGTGGATCCGCTGAGGTCCAGAAGAATAGTCAGTGCGGACTGCGTTGGTTTGAATGTTGATAAATGATCCATTTGATAAATTGCCCTGGGTCTGTCTCTGTGTGTGTGAGCTGTTGAGTAACAGCCTACGCAGTTAGAATTGGGTGCTGGTTACTTCCTCTTTTCAGTTTCGAAAAAGAAGAGTTTTGGTTTCACTTTAAAGTTTGATTACGTATTACTGGGTGAAACACGGTTTCACTTGTGATTAGGGAAACAATATGCTTACTTTTGGGTCTATGAAAATTGAATAACAGTGGGTGATCTCTGTGACAACATACAGTGTTGAGATACTGGATGTTGAATTGAAGATAGTGGATCTTGACGTTTTGTTTTTATTGATTTTAAAACCAGCAGAGAGTTTATATTTGCTCAGTCTTTTGACTGCCTGAGCTGACTTCCTCTTTCTCAGTGAACAGCTGTGTGCAGCTGAATTAAAGGACTGAGAGAACAGAGGGAGTGATTTTCAAGCTTTGTGCGTGTTTACACCAAAAGTGGCTGGTTTGGTGCATTCATGAGGTGAATGCAAGATTAACATTGTTGAGCTGATAATTGTGGTTGGCTTGGTGCATACTCCAGGTGAATCCAGTAGTGACATTGCTGGGTTGACTATTGTGTTTCACCCCTAGAGTGAAAACAGAAACTGAAGCAGCTGAATGAAGACACACTGGGCCAGTAAGTGAACAGGAAGACCAGTGCAGAGATGAAAACATTGAAAGAGAACCACAGTGAGTGTTGCAAATGGATGATCATGTGCCAAGGAATATCCGGTTGGATGAAAGAGGATGTAAAGAGCATCCTAAAGTCTTTGCAAGATTTGCAACAGGAAAATAAGAAACTAGAGGGACAGATACAGACTCTGTCCATAAACAAAGAGGAACTGGAGCTCCTGAATGATGTACCATATGACACAGTGGAGAATCAACTAGCCGATGCAGTCAGGAGAACCACATGACTGCACCAAGAAAGCTGAAGCTGAAGAAAAGTCGGAGAGACCTGGAGACTTGAAGGGCAACAGTCAGCTCAGAGAGCAGAAGAAATTGCACTGAGCAGGGCCCTGAGACTGGCTAAAGAAAAGAGAGCGAAGATATACACAGATTCAGCTTATGCATTTGGGGCAGCACACGTGGAGCCCACTCAGTGGAAGAGAGCAGGCTTCAGAGCGGCAACAAATGCGCACATTTCAAAGAAGAAAGAAATGGGAGGACTGGAAAAGGTCCTGGATGACCCAAACGAGGTCAGTATCATAAAATGCAAAGGATACTCTCAAGCAACCACATTGGTGGCACAAGGGAACCAGAAAGCAGATGAGGCTGCCAAGTAAGCAGCAGGCTACAAAGGAAAGCAGCAAATGGTGAGATGCCGGGGTAAAAAGAGTGAGTTCGGACGAAGAAGTCCGAGAAAAGGACACCTTGAGTTGAGCAAGGTGTTTAAATGACTCAGGATTTCAGAGAATCGAGTCAGCTGTGATCTTGAGTTCTAATGGTAAATTGATTTTAAAGGAAAATCAATGTTTACCATGTTGAAGTAATTGTGAAAATATTACTAGATGTGCTGTGATACAAGTGAAGAATAAGTTGTGTACATGGGGATACACAATTGTGTTGATATTGATGGATCGGCTGCAGTCCATGTGATAAGTTAATACTGGGTGAATTGAGACAAGAAACTGTTTTTAAATCAGCACTGGCAGCAGTGATATACATGTGCTGAAGAGTACTGGACCCAGCGAGGTCCATTTGATGAAGTTCTTGGGTAGATAAATGACAGAAACAGTTTTTGAATCTTGTGTGAGAATTTTGAAGCACTGAGATTGAGTTTTCTCCGTGCTTGGTGCGCTGTGAGGACTTATCTGACGGTTATAAGTCCAAAGTTTATGCCTTGGAGGCCAAGAGTTGTGTGAAGAGAAGAACATGACGTAGAAAAGGACATTTATGGTCAGATTTTGTCTAAGATGGGGAGAATTGTCCGATATGGGTTTATTTTTCTTTTCTTGTAAAAGGACAGACGCAGTTACTGGGTGTTGTCTACTACCTCTATTGTTTTTTTGTTTTTTTTATTTTAATAGAGGGAGTTTTATTAAACATGGACATGTCTAGAATTGGGCACTTTAAAATGATAACAGTGCACTTAAAAATCCTGTCAGGTGATTTTGTTTTGTGTTTTGATGAGCTAATAATCAGCTCTCTTTTTCTCATTTTTGTTCTAAGCAGGCCTGGAAGAGTGAATAACAGCGCTGTAAAAAATTTCCGGACAAACAAATATAAGGTGACTTTTCCAGATTACAATGGGTGGAGGAAAGGCTACCTGTGGGGACCTGATCAGATTGAAAGTCCCTGTCTAAAAGGATTGTAGCGACTCAATCCAGTCCAAAAGCATAAAGAACTAGTTTCCATTTTTGTGTGTGCTGTGAGAGTGATTAGAGGTTTCAATTGTTTTTCTTTGACTTGCTCTTTCTGATTATGAACAGCATGTCCAAAATACTTGTATGAAAGCATATTTTGAGTGATTTTAACTGTGTGAATGCTGTCAGTATTTGATTTGAGTGATTCTGTGTGATTGGTACCAAATAATAAATAAGTAGAATGACTTAGAGTGCGTGAACAGACGAAGTCTGAGAGAAAAGTGTGTGTGGGACAACGAAGTTCAGGGAAGGATACACAATGCTGAGGAAACTATTGTGTGGATGATGTTACAAAATTGGGCTGAAAGAATGGTGATATGTGTGAAAAACAAACAACAAAAAACTGTTAATTGTCCTGAGGTCTGAAAGAGATCCGCTAAGCATGCTGAAGAGTTTGATGTGAATGCTTGCAAATGCAAAGAGCTTAGTATATTTAAGTATGTGTGCGTGTACTGAGGGTACATTCTTTTTAGATAACACCTAGCAGAATTATAGAGGGTTTAGACTGTAAATGTATTTAAAAAACAAAACAAAAAGAGTTTGATTAGCCGGTAGAAACAGGAAAGAGTAACAGGAAGTATGTGTGTGACAGGCACTACATGCCCATAAAAGGGAAACTCACGGTGACAAGTGTGCACCCAGAGAAGAGAGAGAGAGTTAACTCTAGGCAGACGAAGCGAATGGAGGTTTTAAGATAAAAAAAATGAATATAATACTAATTGTATGCTTTAGTGTGCCAATACAGGTGGACTTCTCTCAACATTGGAACCTTGAGTACAGCGGCAGAACAATAGATTAACAGAATTGGGAGAAAATAAGCCAGTCTTTGGCTCGAAATTGTGCGGCTTGATCTCTCACTTTGTCCCTGAAACTGAGAAGAAACTCAAAGGACAGTCAATCTCCTGATGAAGACCGACAGAACATCGTGGACTTGAAGAATTAACTGAAGCCAAAAGACAGTGCAAGCGAAAGCAGTAACACTGACGATGACTGATGAGTCCAGCAGTATGAAAGAAAGCACGTGATGAAACATGCACAGTTGCTGGTGAAGAACAGTGTGATATGTCTGCTTGATGGCACTGAATGGGATATTTTGCCATGCTGGGACTTAACCTAAAAGAAAAGACTGTAAAGAAACAGAGAAGAAGACAACAGCTGAGTTGAGCCTGTGTTTGCTGGAGCTTTGAAGCCCGAACAGGACACTGTGAAGAGAGGGATCAGTGAGACGTGAAGCCGCACGAGTTTGACTGCAAGAATACAGGGTATGATTGGACTGAAAATTGAAGCCGGAACTCATGATTGTTTAGTGATGTCCACCACATCACGTTTAAAAGAGGTAAACATCAATAGAAAACACACATGCACAAATTGTTACATGTGAAATTATTTGTGAAATGAATCAGAAGTGAGATAGTTTGAAGCGAAAGCTCAGTGAAGATGCAGCTTACACTTAATTAACATGAAATGTAACGAGGAAGAACACGCTTACATTCATATTCATGACATAAACATGACATAACTGGTAGTTGTGGCAGGAAAGAGAGAAAAGTGGGTCGTTTAAACACTCGTGATAATAATGAAAATGTCTTAGTTTGTTATTTTCAGGAGTAAAGCAGACCCGGACCAGTTCTCCAGATGCCGCAGTCGGAAGGAAATTGTAGGTTAACATCAATGGATAAGTTAAGGCAAGTTTCTGGTTGAATTGTTCACAGCATGATGTGTCCATGAACCTGAAAAGCAAGCCCTAACACCTGGCTGAAGACCAGGAGGGTGATCATTTAAAGTGGGAAATCAAAGTTTGGGTTAGTAATTCGGGGAAAGAGAAAAACTGACTGTTTAAGTGGAGAATTCTCAAGGAGTCTGAAATATTGCAAAACAACATATGCAAAGATAAGACGCACAAAGAGAAAATGCATTAACCTTACAAAGACAAGACAAGCTCATGAAGATTAATGCATAGACATTGATTAAACCTGGGTAAAAAACATAAACATACGCAATGAAGATCCGCTTGCTACTTGTATGAGTGATAGAATGGTGTGAATGTTTAATAAAATACACTTAAAGCTTGAAGTTGAGGGATGATTCAGGGAGTTCCGTGACAAGGGAGTGATGTATGTGTAAAGGAAAATGTCTCCAGCTTGGGAAAGGGTGAAACTGCAGATCACCCGAAGCCCTTGATGGATACAAAATGAAATATGAATAAAATATTATAATGGACTATTGTATATTAGTAGTATATTGTAATGTACTGATACATTTGGGTGTGACCAACCCCAAGCATGAAGTGTTCTCAGGTGGAAGCTGGCAACTTACTACTGGCAACGGCTCTGCTCATCATGCTATCCGCAATGGAAGACGGCAGAAAACACTACACGAGCCGAGAAGAGAGATGGACACATGACAACTCACATCTAACGCACATGACATAAGCACATCAGTACATCTAACCATATATGTTAAACACGCTGGACCTTACGAAGCATTCTGCATACTGATGAAAGCACTGAACGGGACAACTATAATAATTGTGTACACAGAGTGCTTATTACGAAGTGTGTTCTGGTCGACCACCTCGAACACCTGAGGTTGTTGTTTCATTCCCTGTGCCAGAGGACTGCTGGAGAAGGTAATAACAAGGGCCGTGAACTCCGAATCGGTGACTTGGGTGGCCATGATGCCACTGATGGGCGTGGAGGTGGCCGACTGGGAGGAGGAGTGACTCGACGGAGTGTGGTGACCCTGTTTGTGAACAGGGTCAAGAGAGGGAGTGTGGAATAAGGAATATTTTACTGCTACTTATGCTTATTATCATTATGATTGCATTAATTAACTTTGCATTAAGTCATGATCATTGCATTAAACCATATAATAATCACTTCATTGAAGCAGTTATTGAAGCTGCTGACATTACATTAAAGTCTGTATTACAGGTGTTATCATAATTACATAATATTCTTTACACATTGCAATTTGGTGCTTATTAATGAGTTGTGGCTCAGTCAATTGATTAGAAGGTTGAAAGCTCCGTTGGGCGTGAATGTCCCGGCGAAATATGGAGTAAGTGGCTTGGAGCTATGGAAGGTTCAATGCATGCACGCCTACAAAACACATATAATACATTTAATCAAGAAACAGGCTTGAGGGAAGGCCTGAATGTATTCAGCTTCTTGTTGCAGTTGAGTTTGCCCAGATACAGGTGACAGAAGAGGTGGCCAGATGACTACCATCCCCAAGGACCGTCTGGAGGGTGCAGCGAGTGGCCTTATATGGAAATTGTGATAGAAAACAGGAACTTCTATGTCTATTTTAGTTTATTAAAATGAATATTTACTGTAACTGACATATCATAATGTTTGTAAACGCATGAAGGGGCGTTAACCAACCCTGACGTTATAAAAGCAATCTGAAGTGTATTTTTGGGCGGAGTTCTACAACTGATGTTTGGCAGTTCGTACCTCCCCGCATGTGTATTCAATAAACTCTTCCGTTTGATTGCATCCTTCTGGGCCTTTGGTATTTTGTTTTGGATCTCAGTATTTCGAATCGGGACAATGGAAAACCAGCTTCAGCAAAATAACATTGGTGAAGTCTGGAGAGGCCTCAGAACCATCTCAGGCCACAAACATCAGAACTCTCTGCCTGGGAGGGATGTGAGGTGGGCAAATGAACTGAATCATTTCTTCAACAGATTTGATTCAGCCATGAGGCAGTCTCCAACATCGGCTGCAGACTCACCCACCCCCACTGCTGCTGTTCCACCTCTGATACCTCAGACACTTCACACCTCCTCTATTCACCCTGCTCACGCCTCCCCACCCCCAACAACAGCATCCAATACACACTCAACACAAGGCTCCAGCCTGTCCCTCTCAACCACCCAGGTTAGGAGGGAACTAAGGAGGATTCAAGCCAAGAAGGCAGAGGGCCCAGATGGCATCAGCTCGAGGGTCATCAGGTCCTGCGCAGACCAACTGTGTGGGGTGATGGAGCATGTAGAGATTAGAAAATTATTTTGCTGTTACTATTCATGTTGCATTAGTTATCATTTCATCGACACATTTTTTGAAGCTGTTGATGTTATATTAAAGTCTCTATTTCAAGACTGTATTTCAGGTGGTAGCTTAATCACATAATGATCTTTCATTGCAGGTGCAACTGCATTTATGTCATACACATTTGCATTGTGTGCTTATTAAAGAGTTGAAGCTCGGTCAATTAATTGATGATCAGAAGCTTCGGCAGCGCGAGGTCCGACTGATCTATTGAGTAAAGTGACCTTGAGTTATGAAAGTACTGCATACATGCTTACAATACACCACATAGTATATAGGAATTCAGCAACCTGCGGCGTTGGAGTCTGCCTGGCAACAGATGACTCAGAGTCTCTGCTTGTCGAGTGAGGCCATGCACTGAGGTCAAGGCACACATAGTTTGCCTGCACACATACACAGTATCTAGACTTGTTTTGCTCGAAACTGAAAAGTTGTTTTACCTGCCTATGTGACAGTTAGTTCCAAAGTAAAGGACATTAAGTGAAATAACAGGACGCATCGGGTGGAGGAACAGAGGAAGGAAAGGTTATTTTAGAATGTGTCCAAGATTGGGATTACTGGAACTGATGCATGTTATCTATCTGGTTTGACGCATGATGCCCGTCATCAATGTTATATTATAAATACAACTGGTGATGTATTGTTCGGGGGAGATCGAGGCTGATGGTTTGCAGAGCCCATCTTCCCCACACGCGTGTGTGTAATAAAATCATTGCTTTGACACACTGGGACCTTGCAGTCGTTTGTCTCTTCCTCAAATACGAACCATGACAAGCACCTCTTCAACCTGAGCCTGATGCTGGGAACAGTCCCACAGCTCTGGAAAACCTCCTGTGTTGTACCAGTGCCAAAGACTTCACGCCCCAAGGACCTCAACAGCTACAGGCCGGTGGCTCTGACATCCCACCTGATGAAGACCCTGGAGCGGTTGGTCCTGGCTCAGCTTTGGCGCCTGGTGAGCTCATCACTGGACCCACTTCAGTTTGCCTACCAGCCTGGCATTGGAGCGGATGATGCCATCATTCACCTCCTACATCGTTCCCTCGCTCACCTGGAGATCGCTGGGAGCACTGTGAGAATCATGTTCTTTGATTTCTCCAGTGCCTTCAACACTATTCTTCCCTCGGATCTGAAGGACAGGCTGGAGAACTCTGGAGTGGACCATCACCTGACTACCTGGATTCTGGACTACCTCACCAACTGACCACAGTATGTGAGGACTCAGGGCTGTGTGTCGGACAGGGTTGTCTGCAGTACGGGGGCCCCACAGGGAACGGTTCTGGCTCCGTTCCTCTTCACCATCTACACTGCAGACTTCTCCCACAACTCCACCCAGTGCTTCCTGCAGAAGTTCTCTGATGACTCTGCAATAGTCGGCCTCATCACTGATGGGGACGACAAGGAGTACAGAGGACTGACCCAAGACTTTGTGGACTGGTGCCAGCTGAACTACCTCCAGATCAACGCCAGTAAAACCAAGGAGCTGGTGGTAGACTTCCATGAGGCACAAACATCCTCCACTGCAACCACTGAACATCCAAGGTATGGACATTGAGGCTGTGGACAGCTACAGGTACCTTGGTGTTCATCTGAACAGCAAACTGGACTGGACTCATAACTCAGACGCCCTCTACAGGAAAGGACAGAGCAGACTGTACCTGCTGCGGAGACTCAGGTCGTTTGGAGTGGAGGGCCCACTCCTGAAGACCTTCTATGACTCTGTGGTGGCCTCAGCCATCTTTTATGGTGTGGTCTGCTGGGGCGGCAACATCTCTGCTGGGGACAGGAAGAGACTGAACAGGCTGATCCAAAGGGCCAGCTCTGTTCTAGGATGCCCTCTGGACCCAGTGGAGGTGGTGAGTGACAGGAGAATGGTGGCTAAGCTGTCATCACTGTTGGACAACATCTCCCACCCCATTCAGGAGACTCTGACAGCACTGAGCAGCTCCTTCAGTGGCAAGCTGCGGCACCCACGGTGTGGGACGGAGAGATTTCGCAGGTCTTTCCTCCCCACTGCTGTCAGACTCCACAACAAAGACTTTAACTGATCAAACACACACATCCACACATGTGCAATAACACTAAGTGCAATAATCTTTTCTGGCATCGTCGTATTTTTACTCAGTTGTATATACACTCTCAGAAATAGAGGTACGAGAGAAGAACATTTTTGTACCTATAGGTACATTTTTTGTAAATGTTCCCTTAAAAGTACAATACTGGTCTTTAAAAGTCCAGAAATGCCCCTTTAAAGGTTCAATTTGAAATAAAGTACAAATCTGTACCATTTTGACCTGTACTGCAGTGACAGTGGCAGAATGTGGTAATGGGTCAGCATGGGAAAATCTGGATGGGCCTGGTTAATTGTAAAATTCATATGAGATGTGAGTGTGCTCATAAAAGCTACATGTTATAATCAAATCTGTTGGTCCTCTCCTCTGTACGTAAATTATCCTATGATGCAAAGAATATCTGTAACCTACCTTTGTGTAAGTTATGTTAAATTATATTAAAAAAAACACACACACAATGACATGCAGGCACAACCAAATGATGTTAAAAAAAAAACTGGTCCATTTCCATTTTATTAAGTTCCAGTTATAATTTTTAATGTTTTAAATCTTGGTTGTAGCCTTCAAAAACATGAAATCATTTTACAGTTATGTTTGGCCATTTACTTTTTCGCTTTTACTACATCCTAGAATTGTTCATTAATTGTGAGGTTTTTATGGAATTTGCAACATCAAGTTAAACCGAGGTTCTTTGGAAGTTAAAATGTCAAGCAGATTTTTATGTTACGGTGACTAAATTTTGTAAGTTACAAATATAGTTCGCCAAGACAGCATAACGGTTTCTAAACAACTGCGCATTAATACCACAATGTTGTATTTTCATGTGTCAAGTTCGCAACGCGCATTAATCCCAAAGGCTGAAAAGCCAGCAGCGATGAGTGCTCCGCCTCCGCGCTGACTAGCGTTGACACAGAAAATGACTCTCAGGGGGTTATTGATGGAGGAGCTCCTTAAAAAGTTGATGGAAGAAGGCATTGATGTGTCAGACGACGAGGCGCAAAGGTTTAGAGGTAAGTCGGGTGTGATTTTGTGTTTTTATAAAAATTACAACGTGTAATTTTACAGTAGAGTTAGCAAAAGTCCGAAGAGCTAGATTTAACATGGGTGAAAGCTAGCAGTTAGCTAAGTTTTAAACAAAGAAAGATACAAATGTGGACTATTTAGACTGTTGGTGGAATGTTCAACGTCTGTCTGCCCGCCGTATTCGAGTGTTTTATCAATAAATAGTGACTAACCGTGTACAACAATGTAGAAAATCAATAATTTCTCAAAACGTGCTAGTATGTAAATATAGCTATTAACAAAATCGTTTTCTAAGCAAAATTTATCGCATCTAACTTGTTTCCCGCTCAAAGGGATTTTAAACAATGGAAGGTACACATTTGTACCATTCCACCTACTTAGTGGGATTTTCGAATATGAGAGCTGTAAGCTCTGCGCAGGGACACTGTCTGCAAACACCTGTGATGCCAGCTAGCTGCTCGATCAGGGATCGATTTATAATTTCAAATAAACCAAAATCAAGGAGGCAAATTGTGGGCAGCAAAAACAGACAAGATAGCCTAGGATTCTATTCTATCCACAACTCGGGTTATTGTTTTGGTTGCAATGAATAATGCCTACAGCCAACAGGCAATCGGCGCAAGGATTTCCCCCCCCCCCAAAAGAAATTTGAAAATGGTTTTATTTTTATTTCATACTGTACTTTATATTTCAGATAACGATGTACAACATTGAAGGTACAGTTGAAGGTCCAGTGTCCCAAGCAAACCAGAGGTAGGTTGTGATAAATGTCTAAATTTGCATATGCATTTAAGTGCTTGCAAAATGGCTAGTTAATGCTGTTTTCCTACTGTATTGCAGTTCTATACCTTCTTGCCTGCAGTTATTTCCATTCCAAAATTCCCACAAGATGTCCAGAGTCGCTTGGATCTCAAAGAACCAGTCCAGAAAGAACAGAAGTACCGAAACAAAATAATTGGGACTCTTTATGAAATGCTGTCACAGTACACAATGTAAGGGTTCCTTTCTGAATAATTACATTAATTTCTTAATATTAATATTGCTGTTGTACGAGAGGCAGAGAACAAATGGTTAGCCCATCTGCCTCCCAATCTGGAGACCAGCGTTCGAGTCTGGCGTGACACACGGTTCCAATGAACTGGCAATAGTGGTAAAACCATACATCCTGTGTCTCCAGACCTTGTCTGGACTATGATATCCAAAGTGTTCATTTTCGAATTTGCTCAAGAGTAAATTAATAATTCAGGACTGCAGTCAATTAATTAATGAAGTTTGGGAGAGGTGTGGCTGTTTGTCCGCGCCCATTTTTAAAAAATTAAAATCAACTTTAGCTACATTGATTTGACATTGGTCTATAACATACTATTTACGGTAATAACAATATGAGTAGAAGAATTGAAGAACAGAAAAGCCCCCAGAAAAGGATAAGAGTAATCAGTGTACTGTGTGTTGTTTTTCTTATGTTTGAAACAGGTACCCAACCCACTCAGACTACATCCAGGTCATCAAAGCCCTGATTGTGAAGTATCCTTTCTTAAGAGATGTACACGAAATGGTTATGTGAGTACCTCTCCTTTTTGTTTCTTTTATAGATTATATTAATATAAAGTAAGCATAATTAACTACTTATATACATTTGAAACAACTAGGACACCTGGCACAGCCAACTCAAGAGAAAGTTCAAAGCAGAACGGGCTCCCCTAATCAGCAACGAAGAAGTGAACCGGGTTAAAGAAAAGTTTGGACGCACGCAGAAACATCGGACCACAGAGGAATCCAGCAGCTCCTGTCTGAAGAGACTGAAGCCCTCTCTCGTAAATCCTCACACCCTCAGCCTCTAAGAGCTAAGGTAACATATGTAGTCTTATTATGTTCACTGTAAAGCTAAAAGTAAACATTAATTGAAAGAAACATGTTAACAGATAACATTAACATAGAAAAAGGAACTTCACAGTTGATTTAACAAAAGTCAGCTCAACTTGCAATTCCTATTCAACATTTTTGCATTTTTTTCAAAGCATTTGGTGTACAAATTACTGCATTTCGAGTAACATTAACTGTTAGGTCTAATTGTTGAATGTTGCCATTGTGTTTCTTAAATTTGTACAGTCTTAGTTCAAGCAGTATTATCAAAGCTATTCCTTTGATCCTGAGCACCTCTAACCACTTTGTGTTGGGGGAGGTTTTATAGCAGATACATCCTATCTGGAAGATCTACTTCCTTTGATGTAAGCTTCCTGCGTTTACGACCCTTTGGTCAGCAGGAGGACACACACACACACACACACCTGCATGCATATACATACAGTGCCTTGTCTTTGTAACCAAAGGGGGTTGCGAGGGGAGGTGTTTTGTAAACTATTGTTTGAAGTTTGTCAATAAAAGCCAGCGAGAGGAGGCCCTCATCGGGGTCACTTCCATGCTGGACATAGACGAGGCCTCCCTTGCGCAAGTAATCGATCGATCGCTGACTGTCTTGTTTTCATTCATGATGAATAAGTCTCTAGAATTAGCGGGGTTTGTGGGAACAGACTTATCAGATTTTACTTATGATAATACTGATATCTGCTTTGACAAAGGATTCGTGCTTTGTGGGGGAAGATGCAGCCTCCGTTGATGCTCATATCAAGGTGCTAAATGATCAGCACAGGACGCTACATCCTGACACAGCACTGGTGAAAGACCGCATGACAAAAACCTTTGCATGGAGACGTCAAGAGGTAGCTGAAGGAATGTGTACTGTGGACCTATTAAAGAGATATCCATTCCTGGGGACATCTGCAGGGGTAAGAATTGTTAAGATGATTGGGCAAACAGCTAATGATTTTTTTGTCTGTAAATCTGATTATTATTTTCTGTACTAACTGATTAATCAATCTGTTTATTATCTTTAGAATTTTTGTTCAAGGGTTAAAGCACTTTACATTTATCTCCAGTCTGTGTCTTTAAACATGTCAAAAGTTTAAATCCTCAATGTAAAATGTCATTCTTTTGTCTATTCTGCTCTTTTCATTTCCAGTTGTGTGATGAGGTTGATTTAATGCATCCCTGCCAAGACAACATCTGTTGCCGCTTTAGCGAGAACTTCACTGCTGTTCTTCAAAATGTTCTTCAAATGACCAAGGATTTGCCACTGAAGAAGGTCTTCATGGAGGCAAGAGAGAATGCACTGGCTGAAGACATTACAGGTACTAATTTGACCTCATACAAATAGTAAATTTTGTGACAATTCATTTGCGCTCTCTTCCAAAGATAATTGATGTACCATAGTGCCATGTCAAGAGCATGTTAATGGGAATTTGCATGCTATCAAAATCTAATGAAGTGCATTTGCATCTGTATGACCTAGGAATTGACTTCAAGGGGCACTTCTCCTCTTGCCATCCATCTTCAAGGAGAAGATAGAAGATTTCATCATCCTTGGAGAGGTAAATGCATGATGCAATGCATAGCCTTTGGCCACAAGTTTCATTCTCGGTGTTTTGTTGGCATGGAGCTGAATTCAGCTGCGGTTCAGCATCACAGCTAAGCTAATGTAGGGGAAACACTGCTGTTAATCCACAGACTTACAGAATGCTCTGGAAATGAACAAAAGTTTTACAGATGTGCATTTTCAGGATAAAGTGCTTCAGCGTGTGTCTGCTATATCTGTCAGCAGTGTCAAATATGAACTTGAGGATGTTTTTGTAGTTGGCCATGTACACACTGAAGCCATACCTATATTCTTTAAAATCAAGTATATTTTGAATGTTGATACTTGTTGGGTATTGTGTGGGAAACTGTTACTTCCTTGCACTTATGAATGTCATTTCCATGCTTACCAAGTGGCAGTTGACAATGACTGGATCCTGTTCAATCCAGGAAATGAATTAGACTTTCAAGCTCTAGACACCTATTTAGTTGATGATAGGCTGTTTGTGTCCTTGAGGTATTCTGTGTGACGTTGCAAGCACATTTTCCACTTTGTCTATATATATGACATATATATATTCTGGCTTGTTGAAGTAGAGCAAAACATTTGTGTGGACAGTTTTTAAATACATGCCATCTCTGTGATCCGTCAAAAACATTGTGTTCAGGTGTTTAATGTCTTTATGTGATTGTTACTTTTTTTTAAATGAATGTATTTTTCTTGACATGTCCTATGGCAATATACGAATGTAATCAAGGATGTATTCCTGTGGTTGTTTAAATGCTTTGATGTGATTCTATTATCGAAAATAAATGGTTAAATAACCAAATATTTTGGACTATTGGGGTACATTTTTTGTCTCTTTAGGTACGAAATAGGTTGTCGCTGGGGGGTACCCTCATAGGTACCCTATTGTACCCTTTTCAAGGGAACATTTCTGTACTATAGTTTGAAGGTACATTTATGTCTTAGGAAAGTACATGATTGTACTTCAGATGGTACAACTTCATAAGGTACAAAAATGTACCACGCCTAAAGGGTACAGAAATGTCCTTCAAAAAGGAACACCCCCAGCGACAAGCATTTGTACCCTTTTTGGTACACTTTGGTACCCCTATTTCTGAGAGTGTAGCATTTGTATTCTATTTTTATCTTATTGTATATTCTATTCCATTTTATTCTACTGTATATAGTATTTTATTTTATTTTATTTTATTCTATTCTGTACAGTTGTGTACTGTATTTTTAATTTTTGCTTCATAACTTTTGCACTGTCCACTTCCTGCTGTGACAAAACAAATTTCCCACGTGTGGGACTAATAAAGGTTATCTTATCTTATCTTATATTAAACAAATATGTAAGACTGCTTTGTTCCATTTGCGCAACATCTCTAAAATTAGAAATATCCTGTCTCAGAGTGATGCTGAAAAACTAGTTCATGCATTTATTACTTCCAGGCTGGACTACTGTAATTCTTTATTATCAGGATGTCCTAAAAACTCCCTGAAAAGCCTTCAGCTAATCCAAAATGCTGCAGCAAGAGTCCTGACAGGGACTAGAAAGAGAGAGCATATTTCTCCTGTTTTGGCTTCCCTTCTTTGGCTTCCTGTTAAATCCAGAATTCAAAATCCTGCTCCTCACATACAAGGTCTTAAATAATCAGGCCCCATCTTATCTTAATGACCTTGCAGTACCATATCACCCTATTAGAGCACTTCGCTCTCGCACTGCAGGCTTACTTGTTGTTCCTAGAGTATTTAAAAGTAGAATGGGAGGGTGAGCCGTCAGTTTTCAGGCCCCTCTTCTGTGGAACCAGCTTCCAGTTTGGATTCGGGAGACAGACACTATCTCTACTTTCAAGATTAGGCTTAAAACTTTCCTTTTTGCTAAAGCATATAGTTAGGGCTGGACCAGGTGACCCTGAATCCTCCCTTAGTTATGCTGCAATAGACGTAGGCTGCCGGGGATTCCCATGATGCATTGAGTTTTTCCTTTCCAGTCACCTTTCTCACGTGGGAAATTTGTTTTGTCACAGCAGGAAGTGGACAGTGCAAAAGTTGTGAAGGAAAAATTAGAATAAAATAAGATAAGAATAAATACAGTACACAACTGTACAGAATAGAATAAAATAAAATACTATATACAGCAGAATAAAATAGAATAAAATATACAATAAGATAAAAATAGAATACAAATGCTATATACAACTGAGTAAAAATACAACGATGCCAGAAAGGATTATTGCACATTAGTATTATTGCACATGTGTGGATGTGTGTGTTTGATCAGTCAGGGTCTTTATTGTGGAGTCTGACAGCAGTGGGGAGGAAAGACCTGCGAAATCTCTCCGTCCCACACCGTGGGTGCCGCAGTCTCCCACTGAAGGAGCTGCTCAGTGCTGTCACAGTCTCATGCATGGGGTGGGAGATGTTGTCCATCAGGGATGACAGCTTAGCCACCATTCTCCTGTCACTCACCACCTCCACTGGGTCCAGAGGGCATCCTAGAACAGAGCTGGCCCTGCGGATCAGACTGTTCAGTCTCTTCCTGTCCCCAGCAGAGATGCTGCCGCCCCAGCAGACCACACCATAAAAGATGGCTGAGGCCACCACAGAGTCATAGAAGGTCTTCAGGAGTGGGCCCTCCACTCCAAACGAACGTACTTAAGTCCTCTTTCCTCCTTTGTTCAGTGTTAGGTTGTCTGTTATTCCTGGTCATACCTCCATGTCGCCAGGATTTTCTATGTTAAGGGTTTTTTTTTATCACCTTCAAGGTTTTATTCTTTGTCTTTTGTGTTTAGCATTTAGTTTTCCCAGTTTGGTTCTTGTTAGTTTTTCCCCAGTGTGCATCTGATTTTGTTTTTGTTCCCTTTTTATCAGCCTTATTGAACATCTTGCCTTTTGTTAATATTCAGGTTCTGTTCCACGTTCCTTCATGTCTGCATTTCGGGTCCACTCTTCATACTTCACACAGTCTGCTACTCCACCAGACTGTGACAGTTTCGGTCTTTTATCACAAGCTGTTCTGCCATTTTTTCCTTTTTACCTTCCTTGGTTAGGTTTAGGTATTAGAAATTGGATCTGGATTAGAATTTTAAAATTTAAGGACACATCATCAGTAGTTGACCTTAGATTCATCGGGTGTTTCGGCCATTATCACTAGATACCCTCATCCAAGGAGGCCCTGCCAGGGGTGATCAGGCCCCAGAGTGTGTCACTGGTTTATGTTAAATTGTTATTTCTCTTCTATTTTCTTCTGTTTAGTTTTCTACAATTTATTGTGTCAATTCACAGCAAAACATGTCAGAGAAGTAATATTTACCTCTTTATTATTTTAAGAGCCTCACTTCTTCAAAGGGATAGAAAAGTAAGACAAAAGAAACAAGAAAGGAGAGAGGCGAGCTGGAAGGGGGGCGTCTGATCTGGCATCCCACACCTCCCAGTTGGATCGGGCTGTACGCTCTGCCTCCCCACTGCCTCCCAGAAAATGGAAAAAATAGAAAGGAGAGAAGACTGGAACATTTTACATTTATCCCTTAGGTTTCACTACCATGTCAACCAGGTTTCTGGTTTATCACAGTAAAAGTTAACTCTTTATAAGATAAGATAACCCTTTATTGCACAGTTATACATAGTACAATAGTACAATGAAACTGGAAAACTGTCCCACTAGATACAACACAACGCGACGCGACACGACACATCACAATGCAACACAACACAGTAACTTAACTTAGTAATGAAATGAAGAATAAGTGTATTGCACATTGTTGCCGCACAGCAAAAAGGTCCTGAGTTCAATTCCACCATCAGGTCGGGTTCTTTCTGTGTGGAGTTTGCATGTTCTCCCCGTGTTTGCGTGGGTTCTCCCTGGGTACTCCGGCTTCCTCCCACAGTCCAAAGACATGCAAATAGTCGGGTTAGGTTAATTGATCAATCTAAATTGTCCATAGATGTGAATGTGGGAGTGAATGTGAGTGTGAATGGTTGTCTGTGTGTTAGCCCTGCGACAGACTGGTGACCTGTCCAGGGTGTACCCTGCCTCTCGCCCTATGACATCTGGGATAAGCTAGAGCACCCCCCGTGACCCTGAAAAGTATAAGTGGATGGATAAATATTATTATTGTTATTGGTGTTACCCCCCAAAAAAGTCCAGGGAGGTCGCCAGTCAGGTCAGGCCCACCATGGGTTGATCAATCCTTGACGTGTGTCTCACGGTTAGCTGACTGCCTTAGCTGCCCAAGTGATGTCAGCCCTCTTCCATAGCCAGTGACTGGTCGTCTCAGCAGTGTTAGCTAATTCTCTTGTAGCCTGCCATTGGCAACAAAGCCCCTGCACCCCACTTCCATCGGGCGCACTTTGATCTTCCAGCCTCTGTCCTCTGCCTCAGCTGCCAAGTTGGCACACTGCAGCTCAAATGCTTCTTCAATTGCATCATCCCATGGTACGGTCAGCTCAGTGATGTAAGAAAATCTTTGGGAATTGGACCAAAGGACGAGGTCTAGTCGCAGAGTAGTTGTTACGATCTCTGTGGGAAAAATGAGCCAGTGATCCAAGTCGACTTAAATCTGCCAATCTGCTCACTGCAGACCCTGGCGACCTTCAGTGGGCCAGGTCCAGGGTTGAAGGGCTAGTCCTCGGCCTTTGTCCCCTCCCACACTGTAATGGACCGAGTCGAAAAACAGGAGGAGTCCCAGGAATTATTAGAAAAATATGGTTTTCATTTATTTAACCCCCAAAAACTGCAAACTTAACAAACCAAATGCCTGTGGTGTTCTCCTCTGTCTTATAGTGGAAGGAAACATTTTTTTTGGAGTGGCACAAATAATTTGTGTGCCTTCTTATTTGATGCAGCACACCTGATTGTTCTGTAAACAGTTTTAAATGGTTATAAACGCCTGAGGCCTTGGCTGCATTTTTAGATAAATAGTACCACATATGAGTTTGTTGTTTGCAAAATATGTGCATAACGTTTAGAAATGTACAATTTCTATTTGCATTCGAAGTTATGAAAAATAAACATGTTTGTGGTTTTCACAGTAAAAAAAAAGTATAACTTTTTTCTACTCGGATTTTAAATTTTTTCTCTGAATTTGTGCTAATATAGTATGTCAAAATGAAAAAAATTACTCATATTTCAGATATTTGAGGTTGTGTTGAAAATATTGATACCAAACAAGGCAAGATAAACATATTTTAAAGGTGAAATATAGAGGTAAAATCAAAAGTAGTCAACAATGGCAAATTATACCCTGAGGGTTAATAAACTAAACACCAAAGAAGAAAATCAAAAACATTAAACCCTAAACTCAAATATTTAATTAAATACAAATACTTTGTTTTTAATTTGAGAAAACACACATTCTCCCCTTCAGCAGGAAGTGGTGGTGCGGTCCAATTAATCCTCTTTTTATTTAATGGCTCAAAAGCCGCCATCTTTTGTCTGGCAACTCCCAAGGATGATGGCAGGTAAGAAGCAAATAAAGAAACAAAGGTTAGTCAGAAATCAAACAAAGCAATGAACTGGTATGCATGAGTAAACTAAATGTGCGCGCTTACAAATATAACAAATGTATCCAAACCAATCAATAAACTTATTGGAAACTAAAGTGTGTTATTGTGTTCAAACAAAGGAATTAAACTACAAGAGTTACCGCCTTTAGAGTGTGGCCATAGGTTTGGCCATCACACAGACAAAGGCTGATGGATACTGACGCTCCTCTTGGTTCGTGAAAGGCTGCGTGTTGATGGATTTCCTTTTGCACTCAACTTGTTTAGCTACACAACTGAGGACCTGGTTGTGTCTCCATGTGTTTCTGCCCTGAGTAAGGCTAGTCCTACAACCAACCAAGATGTGCTTGAGTGTGGCTGGGACTGTACACAGGGGGCAGGATGGGCCCTTTCCAAACCACAGCTGCAGATTTATTGGGGAAGGTAGCACATCGTATGTCGCTCGGATGATGAAACTTAGTCTGTTAGACTCCATTCCCCAGATTTCACTCCATGTGAGCTTCCTCTTTTCAACGCTCTCCGAATTCATCTAGCGACCCTGCTTGGCCAGCGCTACGGCTCTGGCATGTCTGGGTGTTTCCTCCTGTCGACGCACCTCCTTCACCACCATTTTTCGACGTTCGGTTACAGATGCCTGTTGCCACCGAGGTGTTACTGCGCCAAGACCAAATGCTCCTCTGCCCTGTTGGACGTCACCCACCACGTCACAGTGGCGAAGAGCAGATTTGCCCTGTAACACAGCTGTGGCTGGGGTCCACTTCCTCCCAGAGTATATGACACATGGAACGCAGGGAAGATACAGAAACCTGAAACTAGAAGCCAGAAAAACAACAAATTTAACATGAACAGAAAACAATCAAGAGAACTCAAAACGACGAATAACAATAATCAAGGAATGTAAAATAAACACAAACTCAAAACACTGGATCGCATATTTTTCAATATTTATGAATACAGACACTAAAAATATAGCGAATAAACAAACGCTTAATTAATACTGATGCATTTTTATCAACATTTAAAATTCTGGAAATTGGATCCACTGTGTTATTCTGAGATTTTAATATCACAAAAAGTCCAAAGACATCAAAGTCAAAAGTTTTACATTCCAAATGAATTATTTAATATTTAAAAGTGATGCACTGTAATATTTTCAGTTTTCACATCAGCTGAAAAAAATGATACAAACAGTGAATTATTTTGTTGAGTTTGTTTGTTTCAGAGTCAGAGAGCCGTGTCTCTCTACAGTCAGAGGTTTTTGTACGGCGGCTCAGTGAGTTTGTATCACTGTGGTACACGTTCGGTGGAGGAACCAGACTGAATGTTGGAAGTAAGTCAGTCTTAGACGCGTTTTTAATTTTTTAAAATTTTCTTCCATTTAATTTTATAGGAAAGGCTAGGAAACTTTTTGTGTAACTGTTAAATTATTTTAGACATAAAGTTTGTGTTAAAGAAAAAAAATCAGCTTTGGAAATGTATATTCAAAACCTCACTACAATTTTAGATAAAAGTCTGGGATGTTTCATATTATTAATTATTATTTGTGGTTCTGATGATAAAGTTGTATTTTGAGGGCTTGTAGGTTTAGTTCAGTCTAACAGAGTCAGAGAGCCGTGTCTCTCTACAGTCAGAGGTTTTTGTACGGCGGCTCAATGAGTTTGTATCACTGTGGTTCACGTTCGGTGGAGGAACCAGACTGAATGTTGGAAGTAAGTTAATTAATCTGTGTTTATTGTTAAATATTTTTATCATTTTATTTTATAACCACTTGTTAGGCTGCTTAGATGAGAGAAAAGTATTTTTTTTATTAAAAGTAATTTTGTGTTTGATGTTTGTCGTGTTTTGACTAATTCAGATTAGCTCTGCAAGTTTCTCTTGTTTAATCTACATTTCTGTCATAGTAAAATATATGTAGACAAGAGTAAACTTCATCTTATGATTAGTTTGTAAATTTCCACCACATCAGCTGCTGTTTGGATGAGTTAAAGTTTGCTTTCTGATGTTTTTATCGTGTCAGATGTTTCAGATTTAGTTTGAAATCATGTGAGCTGTTCAATAACATTTCAAATCTATATGAATGAGTAGCTGCTCTGTGCTTGTGTCCACTCATTTCTTCAGTCATCCATGATTTAGACTTCGAATCATTTTAAAGCCAAACTTCTGCTGTAAATGTTTCCACATCTGCTTCTTTTATTTCCAGTGTAGTTTGAACATATTTCAGGTCAAACTGTGTGATGATTCTCTCTGTGCTGATATGCATGAGAGGTTTCTTAAAGGGAAGTGAAACAATGTGTGAGTGAATGACTGGTGGAGCAGAAAAAACACCTGACAGAAACTTCTTAACAGAGAAATTCAAATTGTGGTTCCTGTCCTCTAAGCTGATTGGTGTTTCCTAGGTGATACCCGCCCCGCGCTGAAGGTGCTGGGTCCCTCCAACAAGGAGCTGGAGAATGGGAAGGCCACGCTCATGTGTGTGGCCAACAAGGGCTTCCCCTCAGACTGGAGTCTGTCCTGGAAGACGAGCGACAGCAGTGGCAGCAGCAGCATCAGAGGGGAGGAGAGCAGGACTCCTGGAGTGCTGCAGAATGACGGCCTCTACAGCTGGAGCAGCACCCTGACGCTCACTGCAGACCAGTGGGGGAAGGTGGGCTCTGTGACCTGTGAGGCCACCCAGGGCTCCCAGACTCTGGTCTCAGAGATACTGAGGAGAGACCAGTGTTCCCAGTCCTGATGTCAGTCACTGAGTCTTTGATGCTGTTTTTCTTCTGTCTCTTTGTTTCTTTGTGTTTGCAGATTTTTAAAAAAAGCATCAAATAGTCATGTTTCCATCTCATAATGACAAAAATCATAGCAACAATCTCCTCTAGTTTCATCTTTTGTCTGTCGTAAAGCTGATTTTTCAAACTTTTAAAAGAATAAAAATGTAATGAGGAAACATGTTCTTTGACTCTGTGAGTTTAATAAATGCACATTAAAAAATAAAGATTTTGTAATATTTATTAAACCAGACCAAAAGAAATAAGGTAAACAGACACACGAGTGTAGAGTACAATTAAATAGTTAAATATATTCTTATTCACACATTTAATATTTTCTATAAGATGTTGAGGTCATGTCAACCATAGATTATCTCTGTGCTCTTCATAATTTCTAGTCTCAAAGCTGTTTTATGATCTACATTTTAATCTGATGATGCAGAAAAGAAATCCTAATAAGTAAAATTAAAGAGCAGGGTGTCATCTGTATGTTTAAACAGAGATCATTTAATTAAAGTTTAAAAGAAGATTTACTGAAGTTTGGTTAATGAACTATTTGGCAGTGAAACTCTGATGAAGCAACAAAGCAGAGAAGAGTCTAGAAGCTGGTGGTGGCAGAGATGAAGCAGGTGGAGACTTAGTTGAGGATCTCTAATTGTCCAGGATGAGGTGGAGATAAGGAGTCTGAGATTTAAAGAACACAAAACAGAGGCTGAGTAACTCACAGAAGGCAGCGAGATAATAACTGGACTCAAATAATGACGACAGAATTGAGCTTGACAGTGGACATGATGTTAAGAACAGACTAACAGAACAAACACACAGGAATGCAGGCAGGTGAGAGACTACAGGTCTGCTTTAATCAACTTACATATAGTTTTAGTTTTTGTCCAGTTTAGTTAATTGTGTTTTAGTCCTCTCTTTCTTTTGTTTTGTATTTTTCATGCAGTCCCAATAAACGGCTCGCTCCACTTCCATCCTGTTTCCACGTTTCTGATTTTGGGTCCTCTCACTCTCCGCTCCACAAAATCTGCTGCTGCAGATCGAGACATTAAATGAATTATTCATTCTTTTTGTTAAAGCCTTTATTATTTCCATTATTATCATTATTTGTCATGTGGTGTGCTGTGTAGCAGGCAGGATGTAGGACCCACGAGATGGAAAAATTTAACTCAAAGCACAGCTTTATTGCTGGAAAACACTATTATAGTACAAAATAAACCTGGAACCGAGAACCAGAATTACTTGGAAGACAAAGGGCAGAAACACAGTACAACAAGCATACGACACAACACTAACAGAGTGATACACAGGGCTTAAATACACTGAGGGATAACGAGGGAATGAGAGACAGGAGGAGAGCACAGCTGGGAGTAATCAAACATGACAGACCAGGGGAAGCAAAACTGAAAACTTTAACACAGGACAAGGACTATCAAAATAAAACAGGAAACATGAGACAATTCACAAAGACGCAGACTAAACACTAAGACGTGGAAACATGACAGACCTCAAAAGAACTAAAACCAGAAATAACCATAATCAAGAAATATAAATTAAACACAAAACACTGGGTCTCACCCAGGACCATGACATTATTGTCAAATTATTAACATGTGATAATGTGGATATCGTACCAAAATAGTAAATTAGCTTCTTATTTTGTATTTATTTATTACTATTATTGAATCTTTGATTTCAGACACCCAAATTGTACGATCCATAAATCATTTAAGTGAATTTGGTTGATTGAGTCAGAAAGCTGTGTCTCTTTACAGTCAGAGGTTTTTTACAAACTCTTTTCTTTCAGGAACCAGACTGGCTGTCTGGAAATAAATCAAATTTAAATTAGTCTTTTAAACGGCACTTTGTGTTTCTGTTTTAATTTCAGCATGCTGTTTAGAAACAGACATTTAATAAACACATTAGTACAGACAAAGTCAGTCAGATGTAGAAGTGTGATGTGATGGTGTTTAAACCTGAGTGAGCACTTGATTAAATTATTTACGATATCCATATCCATTTCATCTTTCCACTAAATCAGTGTATTTGAACCTTTAGAGTCCGAGAGCCTGAAAGTGGGAAAATAAAATGACAAAATGTAAAAACTTATATTTAGAAGGACTGGAAGAGTTTATGAGATCAGACATGAATACAGTTCATTCTTAACTTAACTTTTTACCACTTTGCTTCAGTTTTGTTCATTTTATATGTAAATGTTTACAAATTGCATTTATTTCATATTTAAATCATGATTTTAAAATGGGAAAGAGAGACATTGTCCTGGTAATTTAATGTTTTTGTGTTTGCTTTTAAATCCTTTAATGGTTTTGTCCTGCCTTATCTCTGAGCTGCTTTACCCCCACACTCCTGTCCAGAAATATATTATTAATATTTATAGTTTAATCCTGTCCTGTCTGGCAGGTTCTGCAATCTGAATTATGATCTGAATGCAATGTGGTGCCAGAAACATTTTGACTTTCCAAGATCAGCTCTATAAATTCTCTGTAGGTTTTCCTTTATCTGTGTATTTATTCATTTCCTTTAGTATTATTTCAGTTATTACAGTATATGTGCAGTATGACCATTTTTAAGCTGACAGACAGGAAAGAAAAAAGGAAAAAGGGAAGAAAACAGGTGAAAATATAATAAAAGGATCGAGCACAAAGAAAAGCACGAAGTGTCACCAACTGCTGCACCTGTAAGAAGAAACAGAGGGAAAAAATCATACAGCACCTGGAACACAAAGATATGAAAATGCATGGACACATAAATCAACAATCTTTTTGCGGTGTGTGTGTGTGTGTGTGTGTGTGTGTCTTTGTCAGAAGATGCAGACAATAATAAGGGTGGGAAGGCACAATAATGCCCCTGAGGAGTCAGAGGCAGACAGAGATCCAGGAGATTCAGGCCAGCTGGAGCTCCCAGCAAGAGAAGCCCTTTGGCTGTGGGGCGCCCACAGAGAACCAGAGGCAGCAGGCATTGGTCGGATGCTGAGAACAGTGCCCTAGATGCCCAAGGACCACCTAGCACGAGGCAGAGCCGACCTAGATGAGGAAGAGGTTCAAGCGTCCCTGACCATAACCCCCAAGAGAGCAGGTCAACGAAATCTAAGCGCAGGGTCAGAGTGACACAGCATTCTCCATTGCTTCCTGTAGGCTTTTTGCTTTTTTCCCATTATGTTTTTATTTTCATCATTTTCAGTGTATTTAGTCATTTTAATGTACAGCACTTTGTATGAAGTCTGTTTATAAAGTGCTTCAGATAAAGTTGGTGTGTTATGGGGAGTATGTTACAAAGGTTGTATAATTATTTTGTTATGATAAAATGATAAACTCATTTCTTCAAAGTAAGTTTTGTTTATATAAAAATCAGTTCAATATAACATTTGTCTAATGTTGACTCCAGGGGTTTTATACTGACAGAAAAACATGTCATATTTGAGAGAAATATTGTAGTATCAAAAATGAGATGTTACAGATGAGACAAGTACAAAACATAAATCACAGAGAGAGAAGACACAATTTAATTATATGAAGTTTTATCAAATTATCCCAACAGAGTACTCACTCTCAGACTGTCAGATTACTGAGAGACGACCATGTTACTCGTTTCCAAAAGTGGAATGAGAGACAGAGACTTCAACTCAGAGAAGATCGGCTTCCAAGTTTAAGTCACGAACCAGCATCACTCACATAAAATGTGTGTTTATTCATGCTGAATACAGTTATGCTGTATTCATTGTATACTCTGATTCCAATGTAGAAAGAGTGAAATGCATGTTTATTACTGCTTGTATTATGTGGATTTTCTGTAGCTCATCATTTCATTCATGCTGGTTTAAACTTTAAGACTGAAAGTTCAAACTGATAAAAAAAAAAAAAACATTTAATTTTGATAAGGAGAAGTCATGTTGAAGAACTGAGCATTATTTACTGAGCACAGAGTTCGTCGACAAAACCATTTCACAATTATGCTCCAATAAAGCAAATTAGCAAAGTGGAGTCTAAGCAGTTATAGGAAGTAGGAAACGAATACTGGATTCAAATGTTTGCTAAAACATAATTGATAAGACTTAAATTTCTACAGCAGCTATTGAATAAATATTTAATTTATCTACTGATGTTTTCTGTGCGTTTGGAGTATTTGGTGGTCTTTTAATTTGTAGCAATACACTCAATGTATATGCTTGTGTGTGTGTGTGTGTGTGTGTGTGTGCGTGTGTGTGTGTGTGTGTCCTCAGTGAACTGTATCAGTCTCTGCAGTATCTTCCAGCTGCAGCAGTCAGTTCAGTTTCTGTTCAGTCTGACTGAGGGAGGTTTTTGTACGACTGTTTTTCACTGTGTGAACACACGCTGACTGTTGATAACATGAGTACCCAGACAGTAATAAACTGCTGCATCTTCAGCCTGGACTCCACTGATGGTCAGATTAAAGTCTTTGTGTGATCCACTGCCTGTAAAACGAGCTGGAATTCCTGATACTCGCTGGTCAGAAAACTTAATAAGCAGTTTAGGAGCTTCCCCATCTTTCTGTTGCAACCAGAACTGGTCATGGTATGCTCCTTGATAAACATTCTGACTGGCCCTACACTTGATGGTGACTGTGTTTCCCAGAGCAGAGCTCACTGCTCCAGGCTGAGTCACTGTGATCTGTCCTCTGGACTCTGAGGATACAGAGACAAAAACATAAAGCAGCTTCATGGTTTTGTGGGCTTCATTTCAGAGGGACAGATGTTGATAGAGGAGAGGAGTTTGATTCTCTGGACTTTACCTGTGAAGCAGCAGCAGAGGAGAGTCCAGATGAGGACGCAGATCAAAGTCATGTTTTTGATGAGGAGGATTTCTGTGGCTTCTGTTGTGATGAAGGACAGCTGTCAGTCATCCAGTGTTCAACTCTCAGGACTATAAACTCTCCCAGAGCACTGGAGCATGGTGCTGCTGATGCAAAGTGCCTCTCTATGGAAATGATCTGACTGACTCCAACACAGAGTTTATTAATCTGATTATAGAATTTTCAGAAGAGGAGGAATTTCTCTTTATGCCTTTGGATGAAAATCATTGTTAAGTCTAATTGTTGAATGTTGTCATTGTGTTTCTTAAATTTGTAGTCTTAGTTCAGTCTATAGGATCAAGACATTCCTTTGTCTCTGACCACCTCTCCAGCCGCTCTGTGCTGGGGGAGGTTTGATTGTAGATACATTCTATCTGGAAGATCTGTTTCTTCTGTTGTAAGCTTCCTGCTTTTATAACCCTTTTGGTCAGCAGGAGGTCACACAAACGCACCCCCATGACACACACACAAACACACACACACACACACACACACACACACACACATTCTCACATGCATACACATACACACACACACATTCTTGCACATGCATACAGGTGCTTACACATACACACACATAGTGCCTTGTCTTCGAACCATTGGGGCGTTTTACGGTGGGAGGTGCTTGTGTTGTGTTGTGTACTGTAACTGTCATGTCAGTTGTTATGGCCCCGGCCAGATTCTGTTTTGGTGGCTGTGTTTTCTTTGTTTGTGTCTTTAAATCTTTGCAGGTCCTGATTGGATGAGCTGACGGCTGCTGATTGGTCCGCGGATCATGTGGCCGCATTCAAACTCCATCACCAGCAGTTGTCCCGGGGCAGCCACTGACAGCAGCAGCAGACCTAACCCTGGCCTCCAAACTCTGTGATATTTGTGATTCTCGTGAACTATTGAGCTTGTATATAGTGTGTAAATTAGCCTTCTCTTGTAAATAGCACCTTGTAAATAGTCACTGAAGCCAAAGGGGTGAGCTGCCTTGTTGTTTTCTGTATTGTTTTCTCCTGTTTATCACAGTTAGGGAGTTAGGTGTAGCGCTTGTCTTTTGTTTGGTTGTTGGTTTCACGTAGGGTTTAGGTAGCACATCCTTGACTGATTAAGCTGGTTTTGTTTGTTATTTTGGCCTTTGTTCACCCCGAAGTCACGCTTCAGTTTAGACAATAAACCACTGTTCACTAAGAATTGGTTTTCCCTCTGTGTATGGTTTTGGGGACCAGGGCGGGGTCAATCTTTTCAACTCTTATGTTGCGTTCCGGTACCCCTAGACTGGGGCGTAACACAGTAAAAAGGCTATGAGGAAGCTGCTCTTTGAAGGATTTGGGCTGGAGTCAGGTGAGAAGCGTGCGCTCCAAGAGCTGGTTCTGACCCAAACTTCCCTCATTAGAGGGTTAAAAAGCCGGTTGAAGATGTTCTGTCTTGTTTTCCGCTTTTCATGAGGAATAAGTCTCTAAACTAGCGGGGCTTGTGGAAACACAGACCCAACAATCATTTTTTTTTTTTAAATTTAATAACGAAGAACATTAAAACATTACTGCTGGCCACATGTCGGCAAAGTTATGTGACATTAGTGATGTTTGTACTTTCAGTGGTAACTTGGTTTTAAAGCCTTTACTTTATACGCCGTTCAATAGTTGACTTTAATCTTACAGAGATTGTGATGATTTTGTGGATAATTAAAGTCAGTCATATATCCACAAACACAACAAGCTGAAAGTCAGTGATGCTGCTCGGTTTGCAGTCCTGAATATGACGGCACAAGCAGGATTCACTGCACTGTTAATGTTAGCTATGTTATATTGCTGCCTCTGTTCGGTGGTGTCGAGCCAAACGGACTTTAACGTGTGTTTGAACGAGCTGACGGTTCACTCGTTAAGCTGAAAGAAAGATGCTTTAATCACAGGAGTCACACATGTGTCCACTGTACCATCTGGGAACTCTTCTTGTTTAGCACTCGTAATAACACAAACACTAAATCCTCCTTCTCTTGTGCTGTTTTGTAGCAGTGTGTACACCTGAGACTGTCACCTGTCTGTCTGTCCTGCACTCTCTCTCTGTTTCTTTCTCTCTGATTGTGGAATAAAAAGTATGAACATGTATTTATAAGTTACACTTGTGTTTGAATCCTGCAGCTTATCACACATTTGATTTCCATGTGTGACAACTGCAAGTGTCCAGAGTGCGGACAGACTGAGGGACCCACTGCTGCACATCATCTGTGAGGCTTTGCACCCTGATGATCCACCAGGACAAACTCAGCAGTGTGTGAGGAAGAGGAGGAGGAAGAGCCAGCAGCAGCTGACAGATGGAGAGAATAGACAGACTGTTCCCTGTTTGTGAAGGACTGCTAGAAAAGTTTAACATAACTAATTGTCTGTCCTGAATCAGTCTTATTAGGTAATGTTCAAATAATGTTATCATTCCAGTGTTTTCAGTGTGGGAGAAAGTACTCAGGGCCTTCAAGTTACACACTATGAAAGGCAGCAACAAGTTTAATATTCAGAAACCTAAAGTATGTATCAGCAGCAGAATGGACCTAAAAATAAATGTTTGTTTCAGTTCTATGAAGCTTTGAGTATTTTGGATTAGTAGCACTGCTGTGTTTGTTGCATCATATTGCTGTAATTGTTTATATGCTTTATATATTCTGAGCTAAGTTGATCTATAGTGTTACATCATATTCTATAAGGATGTTATGTGTTTGTAGACTTTCTGCCCAGTTTGACCCATTTAGCAGAAGTCAGCCTGTTTAAGGCTCTGATATCTATTCTGTATGACTTAAAGCAGTTATGACATGGTCTGATTTTCTCACCCAATAAAGGAATATTTCATATATCAGTCTACTCTTCATTCTATCAGAAACAGTTTTCACAGCTCGTACATTTTGTTTTTACACATATATGTAAGCATTGAGCCAAATGTAATAATGCCAACATATTAAACGAACAATATTTGTCTCTTATGTATAATACATCTATATATACACTGTCAAAGATACTTGTCTTTCAGTGAAGATTTAAGGTGATAGGAAATATAAATCCTTCAAGCTCGGGTCCTCTACCAGAGGCCTGGGAGCTTGAGGGTCCTGCGCAGTATCTTAGCTGTTCCCAGGACTGCGCTCTTCTGGACAGAGATCTCCGACGTTGTTCCCGGGATCTGCTGGAGCCACTCGCCTAGCTTGGGAGTCACCGCACCTAGTGCTCCGATTACCACGGGGACCACCGTTACCTTCACCCTCCTCATCCTCTCGAGCTCTTCTCTGAGCCCTTGGTATTTCTCCAGCTTCGTGTTCCTTCTTCCTGATGTTGCTGTCATTGAACCGCTACATCGATCACTACGGCCGCCGTCTTCTCCTGTTTGTCTACCACCACTATGTCCGGTTGGTTAGCCACCACCATTTTGTCCGTCTGTATCTGGAAGTCCCACAGGATCTTAGCTCGGTCATTCTCCATCACCCTTGGGGGCATCTCCCATTTTGACCTCGGGACTTCCAGGTTATACTCGGCACAGATGTTCCTGTACACTACGTCGGTGGTACATACCGTGCAGGGGCCTGTCCTTCCATGATGGTTTCTCGTCTCCCTCCTCTTTCTTGGGTTTCTGCTGCCTGAGGTATTCGCTGAGCACTCGGTCAGTTGGGGCCATCTTCCCAATGTATTCTTGGATGTTTGTTGTCTCATCCTGGACTGTGCTGCTGACACTCACCAGTCCTTCCGCTTAGTGTACAGCCTCAGGGTGCTGGACTTGGGCTGAAACCCTCCGTTCCTGGTCAGGAGCTACCTGGTCTTCATGTCAGTGGCTTCTATCTCCTCCTTTGGCCAGCTTATTATCCCAGTAGGGTACCTGATCACGGGCAGGGCATACGTGTTGATAGCCCGGATCTTGTTCTTACCGTTCAGCTGACTCCTCAGGACTTGCCTGACCCTCTGCAGGTACTTGGTGGTTGCAGCTTTCCTAGCGGCCTCTTCATGGTTCCCATTCGCCTGCGGGATCCCCAGGTACTTGTAACTGTCCTCTATGTCTGCAATGTTGCCTTCTGGTAGTTCAATCCCCTCAGTTCTGACTACCTTCCCTCTCTTTGTTACCATCCGACTACACTTCTCCAGCCCGAATGACATCCCGATGTCATTGCTGTATAGCCTGGTAGTGTGGATCAGTGAATCGATGTCTTGTTCACTCTTGGCATACAGCTTGATGTCATCCATGTACAGGAGGTGGCTGACAACTGCTCCGTTCCGTAGTCGGTATCCGTAGCCAGTCTTGTCAATTATCTCACTGAGGGGGTTAAGGCCTATGCAGAACAGCAGTGGGGACAGAGAATCTTCTTGGTAGATCCCGCACTTGATGGTGACTTGTGCTATGGGCTTGGAGTTGGCCTCTAGTGTTGTACACCACATCCCCATTGAGTTCCTGATGAAGGCTCTTAGGGTCCTGTTGATCTTGTACAATTCTAGGCATTCCAGTATCCAGCTGTGGGGCACTGAGTCATAGGCCTTTTTGTAATCAATCCAGGCAGTGCACAGGTTGGTCAGTCTGGTCTTGCAGTCTCGGCTGACTGTCCTGTCTACCAGTAGCTGGTGTTTTGCGCCTATGGTATTCTTGCATATCCCTTTCTGTGCCCCGCTCATGTATTGAGCCATGTGCCTGTTCATCTTAGCCGATATGATGCCTGACAGGAGCTTCCATGTAGTTCTGAGGCAGGTTATTGGTCGGTAGTTGGATGGGACCGGTCCCTTCTGGGGGTCCTTGAGGATCAGGACCGTCCGGCCTTCGGTTAGCCATTCCAGGTGTCTCTCCTTAACTAGCAGCTGGTTCATTTGTGCTGCCAGGCGCTCGTGGAGTGCAGTCAGCTTCTTCAGCCAGTAGGCATGAACCATGTCGGGCCCTGCTGCTGTCCAACTCTTCATACTGGAGACCCTTTCTTGGATATCTGCCACTGTGATGGTTACTGGACCCTGTTCAGGGAGGTCGCTATGGTCTGCCCTCAGATCCGCTAGCCACTGAGCATTGCTGTTATGGGTTGTGTCCTTCTCCCATATGCTCTTCCAGTATTGCTCCGTCTCCAGCCTTGGTGGTGCTGTTCTCTTATTGTTCCCTTGCCACTGAGAGTACACCTTTGCTGGTTCTGTGGAGAACAGCTGGTTTATTCTCCTGCCTTCTATCTCTCTGGTGTACCTCCTCAAGCGGGTGGGCAAGGCTGTGAGTCGTTGCTCACAGCCTTGAGCAACTGTTTTGGTCTTTCGTTAATTAGCCTATTAATTAACGAAAGACCAAGACAGACTTTTAATTCATTTGAAAGCCTGATGCTTAACCTTGTCCACCCCAGCTGTAAAACTCAGAAACCAGTCTTACTTGTTATCATCTATCGTCCACCTGGGCCTTACACAGAGTTTCTCTCTGATTTCTCAGACTCTTTATCTGATTTAGTGCTCAGCTCAGATAAAATAATTATTGTGGGTGATTTTAACATCCATGTAGACGCTAAAAATGACAGCCTCAACATGGCATTTAATCTGTTATTAGACTCAATTGGCTTCTCTCAAAATGTAAAAGAACCCACCCACCACTTTAATCACACTCTAGATCTTGTTTTAACATATGGCATAGAAACTGAACATTTAACAGTGTTTCCTGAAAACCCTCTGCTGTCTGATCATTTCCTGATAACATTCACATTTACAATAATTGATTACACAGCAGTGGAGAGTAGACTTTATCAAAGTAGATGTCTTTCTGAAAGTGCTGTAACTAAGTTTAAGAATATAATCCACCCACTGTTATCATCTTCAATGCCCTGTACCAACATACAGGGAGTGCAGAATTATTAGGCAAGTTGTATTTTTGAGGAATAATTTTATTATTGAACAACAACCATGTTCTCAAAGAACCCAAAACACTCATTAATATCAAAGCTGAATGTTTGTGGAAGTAGTTTTCAGTTTGTTTTTAGTTTTAGCTATTTTAGGGGGATATCTGTGTGTGCAGGTGACTATTACTGTGCATAATTATTAGGCAACGTAACAAAAACAAATATATACCCATTTCAATCATTTATTTTACCAGTGAAACCAATATAACATCTCCACATTCACAAATATACATTTCTGACATTCAAAAACAAAACAAAAACAAATCAGCGACCAATATAGCCACCTTTCTTTGCAAGGACACTCAAAAGCCTGCCATCCATGGATTCTGTTAGTGTTTTGATCTGTTCACCATCAACATTGCGTGCAGCAGCAACCACAGCCTCCCAGACACTGTTCAGAGAGGTGTACTGTTTTCCCTCCTTGTAAATCTCACATTTGATGATGGACCACAGGTTCTCAATGGGGTTCAGATCAGGTGAACAAGGAGGCCATGTCATTAGTTTTTCTTCTTTTATACCCTTTCTTGCCAGCCACGCTGTGGAGTACTTGGACGCGTGTGATGGAGCATTGTCCTGCATGAAAATCATGTTTTCTTGAAGGATGCAGACTTCTTCCTGTACCACTGCTTGAAGAAGGTGTCTTCCAGAAACTGGCAGTAGGAGTGGGAGTTGAGCTTGACTCCATCCTCAACCCGAAAAGGCCCCACAAGCTCATCTTTGATGATACCAGCCCAAACCAGTACTCCACCTCCACCTTGCTGGCGTCTGAGTCGGACTGGAGCTCTCTGCCCTTTACCAATCCAGCCACGGGCCCATCCATCTGGCCCATCAAGACTCACTCTCATTTCATCAGTCCATAAAACCTTAGAAAAATCAGTCTTGAGATATTTCTTGGCCCAGTCTTGACGTTTCAGCTTGTGTGTCTTGTTCAGTGGTGGTCGTCTTTCAGCCTTTCTTACCTTGGCCATGTCTCTGAGTATTGCACACCTTGTGCTTTTGGGCACTCCAGTGATGTTGCAGCTCTGAAATATGGCCAAACTGGTGGCAAGTGGCATCTTGGCAGCTGCACGCTTGACTTTTCTCAGTTCATGGGCAGTTATTTTGCGCCTTGGTTTTTCCACACGCTTCTTGCGACCTTGTTGACTATTTTGAATGAAATGCTTGATTGTTCGATGATCACGCTTCAGAAGCTTTGCAATTTTAAGACTGCTGCATCCCTCTGCAAGATATCTCACTATTTTTGACTTTTCTGAGCCTGTCAAGTCCTTCTTTTGACCCATTTTGCCAAAGGAAAGGAGGTTGCCTAATAATTATGCACACCTGATATAGGGTGTTGATGTCATTAGACTACACCCCTTCTCATTACAGAGATGCACATCACCTAATATGCTTAATTGGTAGTAGGCTTTCGAGCCTATACAGCTTGGAGTAAGACAACATGCATGAAGAGGATGATGTGGACAAAATACTCATTTGCCTAATAATTCTGCACTCCCTGTAGAGCAGAGCAGCTATCTGAACGCTACTCCAACAGAGGTCGATTATCTTGTTAATAATTTTACCTCCTCACTACGTACGACTCTGGATACTGTAGCTCCTGTGAAAACTAAGGCCTCAAATCAGAAGTACCTGACTCCGTGGTATAATTCTCAAACACGTAGCCTAAAGCAGATAACTCAGTAAGCTGAGAGGAAATGGCGTGTCACAAATTTAGAGGATCATCATTTAGCCTGGAGAAATAGTTTGCTGATTTATAAGAAAGCCCTCCGCAAAGCCAGAACATCTTACTATTCGTCACTGATTGAAGAAAATAAGAACAACCCCAGGTTTCTCTTCAGCACTGTAGCCAGGCTGACAAAAAGTCAGAGCTCTACTGAGCCAACCATCCCTTTAACGTTAACTAGTAATGACTTCATGAACTTCTTCACAAATAAAATTTTTATCATTAGAGAAAAATTACCAATAATCATCCCACAGATGTAATATTATCTACAGCTACTTTTAGTACCATTGATGTTAAGTTAGACTCTTTTTCTCCAATTGATCTTTCTGAGTTAACTTCAATAATTAATTCCTCCAAACCATCAACGTGTCTTTTAGACCCCATTCCTACAAAACTGCTCAAAGAAGTCCTGCCATTAATTAATTCTTCAATCTTAAATATGATCAACCTATCTCTAATAATCGGCTATGTACCACAGGCCTTCAAGGTGGCTGTAGTTAAACCTTTACTTAAAAAGCATCTCTAGACCCAGCTGTCTTAGCTAATTATAGGCCAATCTCCAACCTTCCTTTCATATCAAAAATCCTTGAAAGAGTAGTTGTCAAACAGCTAACAGATCATCTGCAGAGGAATGGCTTATTTGAAGAGTTTCAGTCAGGTTTCAGAGCTCATCACAGCACAGAAACAGCTTTAGTGAAGGTTACAAATGATCTTCTTATGGCCTCTGACAGTGGACTCATCTCTGTGCTTGTCCTGCTAGACCTCAGTGCTGCGTTCGATACTGTTGACCATAATATCCTATTAGAGCGATTAGAACATGCTGTAGGTATTACAGGTACTGCGCTGCAGTGGTTTGTATCATATCTATCTAATAGACTCCAATTTGTTCAAGTAAATGGAGAGTCCTCTTCACACACTAAGGTCAATTATGGAGTTCCACAGGGTTCAGTGCTAGGACCAATTCTGTTTACATTATATATGCTTCCCCTAGGCAGCATCATTAGAAGACATAGCATACATTTTCACTGCTATGCAGATGACACGCAGCTCTATCTATCCATGAAGCCAGGTAACACACACCAATTAGTTAAACTGCAGGAATGTCTTAAAGACATAAAGACCTGGATGGCCGCTAACTTTCTTCTTCTTAATTCAGATAAAACTGAGGTTGTTGTACTCGGCCCTGAAAATCTTAGAAATATGGTATCTAACCAGATACTTACTCTGGATGGCATTACCTTGGCCTCCAGTAATGCTGTGAGGAACCTTGGAGTCATTTTTGACCAGGACATGTCCTTCAGCGCACATATTAAACAAATATGTAAGACTGCTTTCTTCCATTTGCGCAACATCTCTAAAATTAGAAATATCCTGTCTCAGAGTGATGCTGAAAAACTAGTTCATGCATTTATTACTTCCAGGCTGGACTACTGTAATTCACTATTATCAGGAAGTCCTAAAAACTCGCTGAAAATCCTTCAGCTAATCCAAAATGCTGCAGCAAGAGTCCTGACAGGGACTAGAAAGAGAGAGCATATTTCTCCTGTATTGGCTTCCCTTCATTGGCTTCCTGTTAAATCCAGAATTGAATTCAAAATCCTGCTCCTCACATACAAGGTCTTAAATAATCAGGCCCCATCTTATCTTAATGACCTTGTAGTGCCATATCACCCTATTAGAGCACATTGCTCTCGCTCTGCAGGCTTACTTGTTGTTCCTAGAGTATTTAAAAGTAGAATGGAAGGCAGAGCCTTCAGTTTTCAGGCCCCTCTTCTGTGGAACCAGCTTCCAGTTTGGATTCGGGAGACAGACACTATCTCTACTTTCAAGATTAGGCTTAAAACTTTTTGCTAAAGCATATTAGGGCTGGACCAGGTGACCCTGAATCCTCCCTTAGTTATGCTGCAATAGACATAGGCTGCCGGGGATTCCCATGATGCATTGAGTTTTTCCTTTCCAGTCACTCACTATGTGTTAATAGACCTCTCTGCATCGAATCATATCTGTTATCAATCTCTGTCTCTCGTCCACAGCATGTCTTTATCCTGTTTTCCTTCTCTCACCCCAACCGGTCGCAGCAGATGGCCGCCCCTCCCTGAGCCTGGTTCTGCCGGAGGTTTCTTCCTGTTAAAAGGGAGTTTTTCCTTCCCACTGTCGCCAAAGTGCTTGCTCATAGGGGGTCATATGACTGTTGGGTTTTTCTCTGTATTTATTATTGTGCAATCTACTGTACAATATAAAGCGCCTTGAGGCGACTTTTGTTGTGATTTGTCTCTGTAATGCTCTAAAAGTTAAAACAAGAATTTTAACATGGAACCTGAATCTGATTGGTAGCCAGTGCAGCGACTTTAAAACAGGGGTCATATGAGCACCCTTGTTCGAGCGGGTCAGTAGCCTCGCTGCAGAGTTTTGAACAACCTGTAGGCGGGCTAACCCTTTCATGTTTAGACAAGTAAACAGGCTGTTACAGTAGTCAAGTCTTGTAGAGACAAAAGCATGTATTATCATCTCGAGTTCACTTGTTGACACGATGGATCTAAGCTTAGAAATGTTCCTCAAGTGAAAAAAGCAGGTTCTTACTGTCTGATTTAAATGTCCCTCCAAAGAAAAAGCTTCATCAAAAATAACACCCAGGTTTCTAAGGTTATGTTTCTGTGAGGAACCTAAGTCACCCAGTCGCCGTTTAATATCAGGTATTGCACTGCCTGGTGCAATAATCAAAGTCTCTGTTTTGGCCGGGTTTAGCTGTAAGCAATTATTGTTCAACCATTGTTTAATGTTGGTTAAACAGTCAATCAGATTGGAGAGCTTATGAGCTTCAGCAGCCTTAAAAGAATAATACAGCTGAATATCGTCAGCAAAAAGATGATAAGATACTTCAGGAAACTCCTGTATTATCTGACTTAAAGGAAGAATGTATATTAAAAACAGAATAGGTCCCAGCACAGAGCCCTGAGGAACTCCACACAACAACTCTGTAGATTCCGACATGATCTGGTTTGCAGACACACTAAAACTCCTTTCAGATATATAAGATGAAAACCAGTCTAGAACAGAGCCAGACATCCCAACCAGGTCTCTCAGTCTGTTTATCGGGATCGTATGGTTGACTGTATCAAAGGCTGAGGTAAGGTCTAACAAGACTAGGACTGTGTATTCTCCGGAGTCTGCTGACATCATAATATCATTAGTAACTTTCAGTAGTGCTGTCTCAGTGGAATGCAATTTACGGAACCCAGATTGAAAACGGTCATGGATGTTATATTTCTCCAAGTATGCCGTAAGGTGGACAGCTACTGCCTTCTCAAGGAGTTTTGACATAAATGGGAGTTTGGAGATAGGTCTTAAATTTTGAAGTAGTGTTGGGTCCAGGTTGGGTTTTTGAGCTTTGGTTCCACAATGGCATGTTTAAAAAGCTGGGAACACCCCAGTCTGAAGAGAAACATTAAAAAGGTTCACAACCCTGGGACCAATGGTGTCAAAGGCATTAATAAAAAGCTTAGTGGGGATAATGTCTGAGGGGCTTGAGGACGGCTTCATTTTGTCAACCAGGGCTGCTATTTCATCATATGTTACAGTTGTAAAAGTTGACCAGGAGTACAAAGGGAGTGCTTGACTCGGAGAACAAGAAAGCTTTGGGGAGATTTTAGCATTGATGTCATTAATCTTATCAACAAAAAATCGGAGAAGTTTATTACTATCTACCTTAGAGTGTACATCTAAAGGTACCACATTTGGGGAGACAATAGCACTAACTTTGTCAAAAAGAAACTTGGGATTTCTCTTGTTTTTTGTTATGAGTCTAGAAAAATATTCAGATCTAACAGTTCTCACCGTGTTGTTTAAGGAGAGCATGAGATCTCGAAGATGGAGCCTACGTACGTCAAGTTTGGTTTTCTTCCATAGTCGTTCTATTTTGCGGCATATTCTCCTTTAAAACACATCTTAAAACCCATTTTTACTCCTTGGCATATGACACAGTCTGACCCGATTTTATTGATTTTATTGTTTTGATCTAATGTGCTGATTTTATTGTTTTAAATGTAATTCTCATCATTATTTTTATACTATTTTATTATTGTTTTTGCGATTTATGCTAATTTTATTTATTTTAATGTCATTTTAATAATTATTTTTATATATATATTTTATTTATTTTTATATTATTTAACATGTTAAATGTATCACTTTGGCATGTCAAGTGTACAGCACTTTGTGTTCAGCTGGGGGCTGATCTGAAAGTGCTATATAAATAAATTGCTTGCTTGCTTGCTTGCTTAAGTTTAAGATAGACTCATTTATCCAAGGGCATGTCTTCTTTTGTAGAGCCGAGCTTGTTTTAATAGGTGCCACTTGATCCAAAATGGATGTGCATTCCCTATTAAAAGACTGAATAAGAACATTTACATCATTTCCGGTAAAAAGTGGAGACCTATCAAACATAATGGAGAACCTCTCAGCAGTAGTCTCAGTTATTGTGCGTCTATGAGTTTTAAGCTTCACAGGCGTCTGTTTAGAGCTAAAATTAAGTTCAACAAAGATACAGTTATGATCACTCAAATGTACATCCTCAGCAAACACATTGCCAATGTTGAGGCCCAAGGAAAAAACAAGGTCCAAGGTATGGCCTTTTAAATGGGTTGGACCGGAGACATGTTGGACAAAGTTAAAAGACTCAGATATAGATAGAAGTTCAGCTGCAGAGTTAGATGAGGGATCATCAATATGAATGTTAAAATCCCCAAGAATTAAAACTTTCTCCAGCTTGATAATAGAAGATAAGAAGTCCATAAAATCCTTTAAGAACTCAGTAGCAGGGCCAGGAGGGCGATAGACTAAAACACAATAAAAGATGTTCGTAGAGCCCACCTTAATTGTTTGCGACTCAAAGGAAGAATAGTTTTCAGTTTGCATACCTCTGCAGGTGAAGCTGTCCTTAAAGACAACAGCAAGACCTCCACCACAGCGACCTAAATGGGGGGCGCCCAAGTAAGAGCAGTCTGCAGAACGCAGTTCGTTTAGGTGAATAAATTCGCCATCCCTCTGCCATGTTTCAGTGAGAAACAGAAAGTCCAGGCTTTTCCTTGTGAAGAGCTCATTCAGGGAGAAGGATTTATTTGCGATGGAGTGAGCGTTCAAGAGCGCAATCCGAGTAAAAGCTGGCAGCGCAGGTTTCCCATCAGCTTGTCGGAGTGGAATAGACAGCAAACACCGTGTCCGCATGCGAGGTCTCCAGCGGCGCCACGGAACCGGCGGGGCCAACCACCGGTTGTGCGATGCGGGCTGTGAGGGCGCAGCGGTGGGGAGATAATCGGCAAAATCCAGAGCATCAGATGGGCAAGATCCACGCTGTAGTGGAAGCAAGTACGTGTTTCCAATCAAATCCGGAAGGGTAACTGGCAGCAGAAAACGGGGGCGCCTCCAGACGAGTCGGGAAATCTCCGATCTGTAGGCTCGTCTGATGTGTACCTGGATGCCGGCCCTACAGCCTCTTTTCCTCAATTTCTTCTTGGAATTGCTTAGGGCACGTTTCGCAGGTAGCAAGAAGTAATCCGGTGAGGTGGAAGAGTGAACAAATGGTGGGGGGAAAGTTTTTCTATAACTGTCCCAGTCATCATAAAGACGTTCCATAGACTCTTTGATGTGGAGCAAGGAAGAACGGTCGTAAATCACAGCAGCATAGCTCCATATATTAAACGTCAGGGCTGATATAAAAGCATAAAATACAATACAACGTAGGCAGGTAGACGTCAAGCTGAGCAAAGGCGCCATCTTCCTGTCACAGTCCTGTCACCAGTACCTCGTCAATCTCTAGCTTTGAGAGCAGCCCCTTCTTTCGAATGTTGGAACACTGAGCTACTAGTTGTTTCGCCGTCATTGTGGATGTTGGGTATCAAAGAATCCATAGGTCCCTCATCCTATTCATGTAGCCCCTTCCGCCAGGATTACTTGCGTAGTAGCATTCCAACAACGCCCTGTTTTCGTCTCTTGCCCACCGATGCCTTCTTGTTCTAGTAGCCCACTTGTCGTCAGGGTGCCCTGGTTCCTCAACACCTGACACGGACCTTGTTGATCCGGGCGACGTCCGAGTCGGCATGCCTTCATATTTATCTGTCTCGCTCATGTCTGCCGTAGGCTCGCTTTAGCATAGGGGGTCTAGCCTTACTGCCAGTACATATAATATTGGCCATATTATATTAACATTACCACAGTGAGATGATTTTAGTCTCATGAAGAACATTAGCTAATTGTTATTTACTAACTAATCTTGAAATGACTGTTCAGTACAGAAATGAAGCCCAACAATCATGTTTTACAGTCCCGTGGTCTCAGCCGCAGATACTCAACTAATCAAAGTGATGTCATGACAAAAATGAATGACCAACAAAACATTTTTTCTCCTTCATTTCTGTCAAACAGTGCTGTATGAAACGTTTCTCGCGGTTAGTGTCATGGTTGCTAGGCAACCTGAACAGCGCGACAAAGGCTAGACCGTCCCATTTCACAAGCCTCTCACTTCCGCACTTCTCGTACTTATAGTACGCGCCGTACGTAGTACGCGTAGTGTGCGTACTTCAAGCGTGCAGACCGTGAATTGGGACACAGCCAGCGTTTGTTCAATAAAGTTTCTATGGAGAAAAAAAGAGGGCTGTCCACAGCCACTCACTTCCTGACTACCCGTCCGTCTAAGGACGCTACCGTGACGTAGGTAGGTAGTGTCCTTATGAGCATCCTTCCCCTGAATTCGGACACAGCACTATTCTCTCTCTCTCTCTCTCTCTCTCTCTCTGCAGTGGGTCGAGTCCCCCCCCCCCTTCCTGACCGTGCTGGCGCCCTCTAGTGAGGAGCTGCAGCAGTGGAAGGCTACAGTCATGTGTGTGGCCAACAAGGGCTTCCCCTCAGACTGGACTCTGTCCTGGAAGGTGGATGGAAGAAGCAGCAGTGGAGAGGAGAGCAGGAGCCCCGGGGCGCTGCAGAATGACGGCCACTACAGCTGGAGCAGCACCCTGAGACTCCCTGCAGACCAGTGGGAGAAGGTGGGCTCTGTGACCTGTGAGGCCACCCAGGGCTCCCACACTCCACTCTCAGAGACTCTGATGACAGACCAATGTTCCCAGTCCTGAGCTGACTCACTGGGACTCTGATACTGGCTTTAGTCTGCAGCTTCTCTCAGTCTGCTCCCTCTGTGTCTGAATTGCTTTGATAGTTTTCATGTTTTCATGCTTGTGGCACTGTTGATGGTTTTAATACTTCAAATAAAAACTGAGGTCTTCAAATAGTGGTTTTCATGTGTTTCCATTCAGCTGCTCTTCTGTCTGATAATCATCCTTCAGGTTCAGTAGTGATGCTTCCATACACTGAAAATCTCTCCTTCAGTAACTTTTACTGAGAGAATCACATGTGCTGTATCACATCAGAGTGTAAATGTAAAGAAAAAAAATATACATGAACAAATAAAGCAATAAGTCAATAAATAAAGTCACAGCCAACATTTGCTCCCTGCTATAAATAGTTTTAAAATCTTTTTCGTTTTGTAGTTCTATTTCCTGTTGGGTGTAGCAGAGGCAGCAAAAGATGGTGACAGAATATTGTAACCAGCATGTGACCCATGAAGAGACCCTTCTTTATTTTATTCAATATCATTAAATAAAAGTCAAAGATAAAAAATAATATTTTTCTAAAAGTGAGAAACTCTAAAATGAATTCATGTTTCATGTGTGTTATGTGAAGTTTAATTCTGTGTGTGTGTGTGTGTGTGTGTGTGTGTCCTCAGTGAACTGTATCAGTCTCTGCAGTATCTTCCAGCTGCAGCAGTCACTTCAGTTTCTGTTCAGTCTGACTGAGGGAGGTTTTTGTACGACTGTTTTTCACTGTGTGAACACATACTGACTGTTAGGATAGTGAAAACTCTGACAGTAATAAACTGCTGCATCTTCAGCCTGGACTCCACTGATGGTCAGAGTGAAGTCAGAGTTTGATCCACTGCCTGTAAAACGATCTGAAGTCCCTGAATATCGAGTGCTAGCAGAGTGAATGAGCAGTTTAGGAACTCCTCCATTTTTCTGTTGGTACCAGGCTAACCAGTTGTTGTTATGAACATCCTGACTGGTCCTACACTTGATGTTCACAGTTCCTCCCACAGTAGAGCTCACTGCTCCAGGCTGAGTCACTGTGTATTGTCCTCTGGACTCTGAGGATACAGAGACAAAAACATAAAGCAGCTTCATGGTTTTGTGGGCTCCATTTCAGAGGGACAGATGTTGATAGAGGAGAGGAGTTTGATTCTCTGGACTTTACCTGTGAAGCAGCAGCAGAGGAGAGTCCAGATGAGGACGCAGATCAAAGTCATGTTTTTGATGAGGAGAATTTCTGTGGCTTCTGTTGTGATGAAGGACAGCTGTCAGTCATCCAGTGTTCAACTCTCAGGACTATAAACTCTCCCAGAGCACTGAAGCATGGTGCTGCTGATGCAAAGTGGCTCTCTATGGAAATGATCTGACTGACTCACACAGTCAATGGATTTTTTTGGTTTGTCTGTTTTTATGCTGTTGTTTTGCACACTATTTCATGTAAGTAATTATGTGCATGAGAAATACAAATATGCAGTTAATACCGAGTGGCTTTTTTTCTGTCATCTTATTTTTGTGAATCTGTTCATTTTATTTTTTTTCAGATAGTAAACATTCAACCTATAAATACATTTTGATTTCTGTGGTCAGCTCTCCCACATTACTTCCATTCTGCACATCTCTAGATCCTTCCTAAGGTCAGTTTGTACAGCAGGATGCTCTTCCTTAATTGGAGATAAATTATATGATTTTCAGGAGCAGGACCAAGCCTCCGAACACGCTCCTTCCGGTTCTTACATGTTCCACTTGCACTTACAATTGCCCTCTTGTCCGCCAGCACACCAGACAAAGAACTACTCAGCTCTGCTTCATCGGTTTTCCTCCCGCTATCCAAGAAGCTCAAACACACTGAATGTCACGGCGGTGCTTCCGAGAGAAAGCCGACAGCTCTCCCGGAAACCAGCAGTTTTCTCGCCACCCAACACATGGTCTGCTACATCGATCCATCCAGTCATCTTCTCCCTGCTAAATCCAGTTATGAAGTAACTCAGGCTGCTCGCCATTGCCATGAAATTCAGCGGGGTCGCCCACCAGCAGAACTCACAGCTCCACTCACGTTGCTCTGAAACAGGCCCACTGTCAGGGGCTGAGTCTGTGACCCAGCATTTTGAATTCATTATGTGTTGTGTTGTCTTATATTAGTATTGAAGATATGTTAAATTCTTGTTGTTGAGATTATTTAGCTAGGATTTGAGTCTTTGTATTTTGTTATTCATTGCCTTTGTTAAGTTCATCAAGTTATCTTAAGCTCCTAAGTTGCTCAGTCTTTAGCTCTCTTTTTATTAGATCCCTTTGTGTCATCACCCACCTGAGATTTAGTTCGTGTGGTTAACTTGTCATGTTTCATGTCCGTCGTCTGTTTCTGGTGGTCACCCATATGGAAAAGAAGTAGAAAAAACTTTTAAAAGTCTTGCATCAGATATGGTCTACTTCATATAGTGAATCATATAAGGCTTATATTATGATTTATATATATATTATTATGTGTCATTATGATTCATTAGTGTCAGCTGTTTCACCATGTGTGGCCACTTCCCTTGATCATCTCTTGTGTGTATTTAGTCTGCGTGTTCCATCCTGTCCTTATCAGGACGTCTGTGTTACCACGTCAAATAATCGAAATCTTAGCAATCTTAGTAGTCACAGTTATCTTTTAGTTTTCCCAGTATGGGTTATAATTTAGTTGTCACTCCTGTTTTCACCTTTGTTCATGTTTACCAGCCTAAAGAACACGGCTCGCTTTTGGTTCAAGTCTCCGCTCTGTCTCCTTCTGTGTCTTGGGTCCTCGCCCTCACACAGTCAGCTCCTGCTGACCTTGACACCCACAGGTCAGGCAAGTTAGCTGAAAAGCCGACAGACGTCAGCGCCAAACCCAGAAGCTGTGCTGTACCCACGTTTACGTAAGATCTCAAGAATATCCTTTCATTAAGGTTTGAGACTGGACCGTAGCCTGGTTTCGACTGCTTCTTGTCCATGCACATCCAAATGTCAATCCAAAGTCTTTCCGTGCAGAAGCAAAAGCTGTTGCAGCTCCAACAGCAAAAACTACAGCATTCTTTGTAGCTCCACCCACCACTGACAGGTAGTAGGGACAGGCGTGGTTCTGTGCTCCTGCCTCCTAACACCATTTAATGCGAAGCTGGAAATCAGTCATTAGTTCCATGCTCTACCATTGGATGTCAGTTTTGATGTTTTCCATCCCTCCTTTCGCTAAGTGCACAAGCAAGTTGGCATAGGGATGCCAGGTTCTTCCTCATCCATTATTTGCAAATAGAGCAGCAAGCCTTTGGCACTGAGTTGCCAGTTTCTCTGCATAGAAAAAAAAAAGGCACCGGGTTGCCAGGTTTTCCTTTATCCCTTATTTGCAAACTCAGTATCAAGCTTTTCTACCAATGAGTTGCAAGTTTCTCTGCATCTCTCATTGCAAAAGCAGCAGAAAACCCTTCTAGCACTGCAGTGCCAGGTTCTTCCTATATCCGTCAGTTGCAAAATGCAGCAGCAAGCTTCTTACCACTGAGTTGCCAGTTCCTGTGCATCTGTCATGGCAAAAGCAGCAGCAAATCTTTCCAGCAGGTTCCTTCTATATCGATCATTTGCAAATGCAGAGGCAAGCTTCTACCACCACGTTGCCAGTTTCTGTGAATCCATTATTGCAAAGCAGTAATAAACCATTCTGGCACCGAGATGCCCGGTTCTTTCTTTGTCTCTCATTCACAAAAACAGAAGCAAGCTTCCTATCAACGAGTTGCGTTTATCATCACAAAAACAGCAAACCCTTTTGGCATTGGGATGCCAGATTCTTCTATATCTGTCAAATACAGCAGCAAGCTTTTCTACCAACAAATTGCCAGTTTCCATTCCCTCTATCCCTTCTTCGCAAAATGCAGCAGCATGCTTTTGGCGCCAGGATGCCAGGTTCTCTTCCTCTATCCCTTCTTTGCATAATGCAACAGCATGCTTTCGTGGCACCAGGGTAACAGGTTCTCTTCCCTCATTTCCAATCGCAGCAGCAGGCTTTTCTACAAGCAGGGTTTTCACACTGAGATGCCTGGTTCTTTCTTTATCCCTCATTCGCAAAAGCAGCAGCGAGGTTTCTACCATCAAGTTCACAATTGAGTCTTTTGCTGTGAGTCAGTTTGCTGCATTGACTTGGAACCAGTTGTCCTCTTAGAGTGAAAGGTCACTGGAAATGTATTAAAGTTGCTCTAAGAAGTCATCACTATTCCCTAATTACATATTTACATCCTGATGGTTTGGTCTCTCTTCATTTTTTACATTATATTAGACAGAGCTCTGTGTCACATCAAATGAGGGAATATGTTTGAGAAAAATAATTTCCATCCTTCATTCCTCTTATAGTTTAATTAATTAATAGTTTAATTATTTATATAGCACATTTAATTACAACAGGAGCGTTGACCAAAGTGCTGTACAAGAATACAACATACATAATAAAATAACTGTACAAGAATACAACATACCTAATAAAATAACTTAGAGTATTGATAACAAACGCCAAATATGAATTAACAAATAACTCTCATGCTGTATTAAAAGCCAGTAAATAAAAATGCGTTTTAAGATAAGATTTAAAAAGATTGACAGTGGGAGCCTGTCTGATGTGTAGCGGTAAATTATTCCACAGCTTAGGTGCTACGACTGCAAATGCTCGATCGCCTCTATGAACCAGCCTTGATCTTTTTTTTTTTTTTTTTTTTAATTAACCTGTCCCGTTTGGTTCTTTTGCCATCAGAATTATTGTCTAAAGGCGAAGAAAGATGCCCAACGGATTTACTTTACCAAATGGACCATCCCAGCCTTGCCGTAATGGTCCATTTGATTCACCTTTATTGTTTATTTTATTTTCACTTGCTGAATACGGGACAGACTTGACTGGGGGAAGGAAAGGGAGAAAGAAAGAGGGAAAGAAAAACAGCGGGAAGAGGGACGGGAAAAAGGGCAAAAGACCAAAACCAACAGAATAAGCAGACAAAAATACATATATCGATCACCTGGATCACCTGTTGAGAAAGAAAGAAGAAAGCAAGCAGAAGAAAACGAGAGTAATAAACAACATCACGATGATCTATGGGAATATGACAGTAAATACTAAATATTAAACATTATTGTGCAGCACGTAAGATCGACAGCGCACAGTGTGCTTTGAGGTAAGAGCCAAAAGGGTGTAGTTTGTGTGTGATCACCTGTGTGTACACCTGTGAGCATGGACGCTTTTTTTTTTTTTTTAAAAGGTTCCTTCATGTAATGATCTGCTAGAGGGTGTGGGGGCCACTGCCCGTCCTCCAGGGCATGACGCAGGTATGGAGGAGATCAAAACTCCAGACATCCAGAGGCCCCAGAACACAAGAGACCAAGGAAGACCAACAGAGGGGCAGCTGCGTCACTATCCCAGAAAGAGCTGAGGAGAGTCCCAGATGAGGGGTCACTCAGCAGCCGCGGAGCAGAAGCCAGAGGGGTTGCAGTGACGTGCCCGTGAGCTCCGCCGGCAGCCAGCTGTGCCTGAGTGACCGAGCCCGGGCCGAGAGGCCGAGGGCACCCGCCTCCAGTGGCCCGAGCGAGCCCCAGGCTCCAGGCCCCGATAAGCAGCCACCAAGGAGTGAGCCGGTGTGTACCTGGGCGCCCACCCGGACACACAGAACCACCAATGCACCGATGTCTGAGGCGTCCGCCACCGGCAGGGGAAGTGGTGGGGAGATAGGCCTCCAAACCTTGGAGGGCCTGAGATGTCCCCAGAGAGGTGGCGTCTGATACCCAACCTGACATATAGACACAGACATACAGGCACACACAGATACAAACATCCATTCCCACCCTCATGCTCTCATAAGCAATTATTCCACACTCAACCAACGTGGAGACAGACATAAAGAGACGCTGTACACACAATCACTATCCCCAAGCGTACTCTAAGAACCGGGTCTGGGTACCCTTGCCCCTGGAGGGGAAACTGCACCCAGACCCAGGTGGTGTTGTTACCCTTTCCCTGCGGTGGGAAGAAGCAGACCGCCCCGACTCCGTAGCAGCAGGGAGGCCCCACATTCCAGCATTCCAGACCCCAGTCGGACGGCCAACTCCTCCTCCCAGCCCCCCCGCTCCAGCAGGCCGCAGAGAACGGGGGGGTGTGAAGACTCCAAACCTCCCTCCACCCACTCATATGTAGTGTTGATGCATGTGTGTTCTAAGGTGCATTTAAAACCCAGGAGGGCATGGAGCTACCTGCCAGAGCAGCAGGTAAGCGCATAGCCCCTCCTGCTAGCCCTCAATGTCTACGTGTATTTAAAATTGAGAGGTGGGCAACGACGCCAGGGGTTAGGTGTACACCCTGATGGTAATTTGGATTCTGTGTGGCGTGCCCACCCCCAAGATCCTATATGTATGTGTAATGAGAGTGTGAGTAATGTGAATGTCTAAGTTGTGGGATAAAATTGAGGCAGAGGCAGCCAGAAGGGGACAGAGGGGGATGCCTCCCTGCACCCTGGTGACACACCCCACCCCAAGGCCCTGCATGTGGGTGATTGTGGTGGAGCGGGAAGAGGGAGGCAGATGGAGATGGGGAGGGAAGGAAGGGAGGGGCAAGTAACCCCTCCCTGGGGCCAGCTCCCCCGCTGACCCCAGTAGGCACCCCCATACTCTGCAACCCGCCAGGGAAAGGGGGGCCCAGGCCCATCCGGACCGGGGCCCAGTGCGGCAGCGCTGCCTGGCCCCACAGAGCCCGGGACAGTCCACCCGGCCCCACCACAGAGAAAACTGCACCCATCCCATCATCCACTCATCTTCCAGACTACACTAGACAATAGACGCCCAGGCTGAGATCTTCCTCCACCTCTCCTGTATCTCCCCCTCCTGCAGAGAGAGTTCCTGAAGAGAAGAAAGCTCCTGCAAGATGTGACAACCTCCCCCACCAGTTGAAGAGCCCACAACCCCGGCAACACACCAACCAGGACCCAGCCCCTGAAGCCCGGCCAGGGCCCCAGCCCAGAGACGGAGCGCCCCCAGAACCTCACGCCCGTCCCGGACCCACCCAGGGGCAGCCAGGCTACCAGGTCAGTAACCCACGTCCGTCAGCACAGACCCTCCCCTAGCCCTGCTGCACGCAGCCACGAGGAAACCGTCACCCAAGAGCCAACAGAGCCCTTAATTGGCCATGACCGCTACCCGGGTTGAGCCCCCAAGGAAGATGCTCCTGGGAACCCCCGATGCCCTAAGCCTGTCCCTACCCCCACACCAATCACAACAGTGAAGGTGGGACCAAACTAAGACCCCCCACCCCCACTAGGTGATGGAGCTGATCAAAAGAGCCCAGAGCAATTGATCTGATGTGTTGGCAGAGGCTGTATCAAGACTAATGTGTTCTAATAGATAATTTCTATATTGGTTAGAATTAAGATTATTTTTATTTTTCCAGTTCATGAGGACTGTTTTCTTGGCTATGCATAGGGCAGTGAAAACCATATGGGCTATATTCTTTTCTGTAGTGACATTATCTAAGCTGCCCAACAAACACACTAAAGGGGAAGTTGGAATGTTACATTTCAGACACTTTGACAAGTCTTCACATATCTCGCGCCAAAACTTCTGAACTGGTGGACAGAACCAAAGAGCGTGGATATAATTGTCCGGTGAATTGGTTTGGCAGTGTGAGCAGTTGTTGGTAGATGTAAAGCCCATCTTGAACATCCGATGACCTGTATAGTGTACTCTATGTAGTATTTTGTATTGAATTAATTGAAGACTGGGGTTTCTAATTAGATGAAAGGTTTTTAAGCAAATCTGAGACCAGAAGTTTTGGTCTAAGTTAACTGATAAATCCGCTTCCCATTTTGCAATAGGAAGCGATATTGATTCATCTGTTTTAGAAAGCATTCTGTATATTTTGGACAGTAATTTGGGGGTTTTAAGAGTAAGAAGTTGAACCACACTTGGTGGTGTTTGTAGTTCAACTTGACCCGGTTTAAATCTCTTTTTTACTATGGATTTAATTTGTTGATACTCTAAAAATCTTTTCTTGTTGATCCCATATTGTGTAAGTAGTCTGTCAAATGGAATAAATTCTGTTCCTTCTAGTATATGTTCTAAATATTTGATTCCTTTACCACTCCAATCTGAAAAGTTTATCATATTATTGTTTTGTAATATGTCAGGGTTGTTCCAGATAGGTGTACTTTTGCATGGGATTAATGAAGACTCTGTCAACTTCAGAAACTCCCACCATGCTGTCAGAGAAGAGCTGATGTTGATGCTTTTGAAGCATTCATGTCGTTGGATGTTTGAGCTGATAAATGGTAGATCTGAAATCTCTAGATTATTGCAAAGTGCTTGTTCTACATCTAGCCAAGGTTCATCTAAGAGGGTATGTTTTTGCCATCCTGAGATAAACTGAAGCCTGTTGGCTAAGAAGTAGTGCTGAAAGTTAGGTAGTTCTAATCCTCCTTTATCCTTGGTCTTTTGTAATGTTTTTAAGCTTATATGTGGGGGCTTATTTTTCCAAAGGAATTTGGACATATATGAATCTAGAGATCTGAACCCATCTTGCGGCGGTTTAGTTGGGATCATTGAGAATAAATAATTTATTTTTGGTAATACCATCATTTTTATAGCGGCAACCCTTCCCATGAGTAATATGGGTAGACATTTCCATCTAGCCAGATCACCTTCTACTTTCTTTAAAAGTGGGATATGGTTTAATTTAGTTAGATCTGCAAGCTTGGGAGAAACATTAATACCTAAATATTTTATATTTCCTGATTGCAGTGGAGTAGAAGAGGAATTATGGAAGGACCAATTAATCGGAAGGACTGTAGATTTTGACCAGTTAACTGAGTAATCTGATATTCTTGCAAGAGTTTATCAGTTCAATCACCCCAGAGATATTGGTTTGTGAATTTTGGAGAAAGAGTAACACATCATCCGCATAAAGGCTGATTTTATGTTCCAAGTTCTTGCATTTTATGCCCTTAATTACTGAATTCTGTCTAATTGCTGCTGCTAGTGGTTCGATAAAATTGCAAACAGTGAAGGGAGAGTGGGCATCCTGCCTGGTGCCCCTCAGGAGACAGAAGCTGGAGGATGTCTGGTCATTTGTTCTGACACAAGCTGTTGGGGAATTATATAATATTTTTAACCAGTTGATGAAAGAAGATCCAAAACCAAATTTGTGTAAAGTTGCAAATAGAAATTTCCAGTTAACTCTGTCAAACACTTTTTCTGCATCTAAAGAAAATATAGTAGTTTCAAGGTTTTTACTGTATGAGTAGTCTATCAAATTAAGTAATCTACATGTATTTGTTGATGAGTGCCTACCTTTTATGAAACCAGTTTGGTCAGGATGAATTAAGAGGGGGGTTATTTTCTCTAATCTCTTTGAGAGAGCTTTGCAGATTATTTTAAGGTCTACATTTATAAGGGATATTGGACGATAGCTTGAGGGATATACAGGGTCTTTGTCTGGTTTTAGCAGGAGATTAATGTTTGCAGAATTCATATTTGATGGAAGTCTGCCATTTTCTTTGATTTCCAACAACGTTCTGTAAAAAACTGGTGCTAGAATCGTCCAGAATTCTTTGTTGAATTCTGCAGGAAAGCCGTCTGGACCTGGAGCCTTATTATTGGGCATACTTATCAGGGCTTCCTGGAGTTCACCTGATGTCAGTGGCGAATCCAGTGCCATTGCTTGAGAGTCTAATAATTTTGGGAGAGTTATGTTGTCTAAAAACTGATCAATTTCCTTTTTAGACGGGTTTATTTGTGGTGAATACAACGTTTTATAGAAATCCCTGAAAATGTGGTTTATTTCTTTCGGGTCATATATTGTGTTCCCAGATGAATCTTGAACAGCACATATAGTTGTTTTTTCTTTATTTATTTTGAGCTGGTTTGCTAGAAGTTGACCGGATTTATTACTATGTTCATAATTTTGTAAGCATAGTCTTTGTACTAAGAATTTTGTTTTTTTTATCAATTATCTCATTTAATTCTAGTTTTGTTTTGCGTATTTTGTTCAGTGTTTCCTGATCTTGGTGGGACGCGTAGGCTTCTTCTAGTGATTTGATGGTTTTTTCTAATTCCTGAATATTTTTGTTTTCTTTTTTCTTTTTATGTGATGAGAAAGAAATTATTTTACCTCTCATCACAGCTTTCCCTGCTTCCCATAAAACAGAAGCTGATGTTCCGGGAGTGTCATTAAAGTCTAAATATGAAGTCCACTCTTTTTTAAAATATTTAATAAAGTCTTCATCTTTAAGCAGTGATGTATTAAATCTCCAGTTTTTACTTGGCGCAGTATTATTCTTCTGCATTAGTGTTAAAGATACAGGAGCATGATCGCTGACAGCTATAGGGTGAATCTCAGTGTCTGAAATGTCACTCAGCACTGAGCTGCTGACCAAAAATAATCCAGACGAGAGTAGGAGTGATGAACATGTGAGAAAAAGTATATTCCTTACTGTTGGGGTGAAGGGGCGCCATGCATCGCAAAGACCAAAGTCACTCATATACTGTTTGATTATATTTGTGGATTGCCAATTACGCTGAGTTCCTGCTGTATTGAGCCTATCCATTTCTTCATTTAGTCCAAGGTTGAGGTCGCCTCCAAGAACAAGTGTGCCATCTAAGTGTTCTGAGAGTGCACTGAAAAAACTGTGAAAGAATGAGGGATCATCAACATTTGGACCATATACACTTACAATACATAGCTTTTTATCAAGTATAGATAGTTTAATGATTAAGAATCTGCCCTCTGGATCTATAACTGTATCGAGTACTGTGAAATTAATTTTTTTATGGATTAAAATTGCTACTCCCCTTTGTCTAGAATTATAACAAGCTGAGAACACATTAGGAAACTCAGGTGTTTTAAGTTCATTCGAACCTCTAACAGGTCTGTGGGTCTCTTGTAAAAGGACAACATCTGCCTGTAGTTTTTTGAGTTGGTTAAATATTTTTAACCTCTTTTCTCTGGAGCCAGCTCCATTGACATTCCATGTAACGAATCTTAGTGCACCCATAGATGTCTGTGTATAACTAGGGGTGTGCACTGTGTGTGTCGCTTAGACAGGTGGAGAGAGTACATCACTTGTTCATAAATAAAGAGAAGGAGAGAGAGAAAAAATGTGTGATGAGATGCTCCTTGAATCTGACTATGTGTGTGCATATTTACTAATATGAGTATGCTTGGCTTAAGTGTGTGTATCCTGTAGGTCTGTGTGCGCTGTCTGACTGATGTAAATGTGCTGCCGTTGAGCGCATGACTGTGTGTGATCGTGCTGTGCATGTATCGAAATAAAGGATGTTGTTTGTGGATGAGTGTGGAAGCAGGTGATCGAAGCAGTGAAAGAAAGAAAAAAGAAAGAAAGAAACCAAGGACAAGGGTGAGCAGCATAAAAACAAGAGGGGGAAAGAAGAGAGAAGAAAAAACGAGAAAAAAAACAAAACAAAACCTGGAAACATTCCAATCAAACCATTGACGGAGAGTGACGGTGTTACTTCTGCTATGATATCACACCTAAGATGCGATTTGATACTGGTAAGTTAAACAGATGTTAATGCAAGTTAGTGTGAGTGGATGGGGAAAGGGTGTAGCGGATTCTTATCTGGTGTGAAGTTAATACAGCCACGGAGTGATGTCGGGGTCGCGGTGGAGCTGTCCGCCCACGCACAGCCGGTCCATAGCGATGACAGCGCTGGAGCCCTTCTGGATGAAGCAGCGTCGGATTGGGAAGAGGACCCTGCGTCGTTCCAGGATCTCTTTGGGGAACTGGTCATTCACGCTGAAGTCCGTTCCTTTTAATTCCCTGCCGCTGCTTTTCACATGTTCCTTTTTGTTTCAAGTGGCGAATTTGGCCACGATAGGGACGTGGTCTCCGGCCGCAGCCCGAATAGGGCCGAGGCGATGCACTCTATCGAAGGCGATGCTCTTCACCGTGTCCTCCGGCAGCTTCAGGTGGGTTTTGATGAAGCTTTTTACCGTGGTCTCCACGTCCTCTCCAGCGGCTTCTGGAATACCAGAAAATACCAGATTATCACGCATGCTACGAGCTTGTAGATCAATAACTGTTTCTTTTATTTTTTTATTTTCTCTATTGAGCTGGGTAACATTTTCTGTGAGACATTTCACCGACTCCCTTAGCGTGGCATTTTCAGCAGCGAGCGTTTCCACCTGCTGCTGGCTGAACTCCAGGGATTCTCGCAAGCATTTAAATTCCCGGTGAAGAATCTCCACCAAGGACAGCCTTGCGTCGAAGCTGGACAATCGCTTGTCGATTGACTCCAGTATGTCGGCAATATCTTTGCCGGCTGGCGATGTTGTGCCGGGGGAATCTGCCGGGTGAAGTCTTTTCGACGATGGCGTCGCAGATTTGGCCAGGGAAGCTGCACTCTGGGCCTTCTTCATCACGAGATCCTGAAAGCACTGATCGATGTAATCTTCGAGAGCCTCTAAACTCTCCCCGTTGTTCTCCAGGGTGTTGGAGATTATTTAGACAAATATTGTTAGTTATAAGACAATTGATAAGTGTATTTGGTAATACTGAAGCTTAAAGGAATTTATTCAAATCTAAACTACCATTTGCTTTAATTTTCCGCCAAAATCTCCGGCGTCTGACGTCAGTTACAACATGAGTCGCTTACCTTGTCCGTCACTTCCGTCACTTACCACAAACTGGTAACTCTTCAACCAGCCTTGATCTTGGTACAGCTAAAAGCAAAAGATCACTTGATCTAAGAGATCTAAGGGGGGTATAAGTCTGCAAGAGGTCAGACAAATACCCGGGAGCCTGTCCATTCAGGGCTTTGTAAGTCAACAATAAAATTTTAAAAGTAATTCTGAAGCGGACAGGGAGCCAATGAAGAGAGGCAAGCACCGGGGAAATGTGTTCACATCTTTTAGTACATGTCAGAAGACGAGCTGCAGCATTCTGGACTAACTGCAGCCTTGCCAGGAAGGTCTGTTACAGTAGTCCAGCTGGGATATAATGAAAGCATGAATCGCCCGTTCAAAGTTTTTAAAAGATAAAAATGATCTCACCTTAGATAAAAGCCTCAGTTTGAAAAACAAATTAGCTCAGTCGTACAGCGGTCTTTCTTCAAAGGTGAAATTGCTGTCAAATATAACCCCCAAATTTTTGGTATGCGATTTGACAAAAGGCTCAAGACTGTGCAGGTTAAAATTAGAGGTGTTGGGATAGCCGCTTGGTCCAAACATTATCACTTCGGTTTTGTTCTCATTGAAGTTAAGGAAGTTTGAGGCCATCCAAGATTTAACTTCACCGAGACACTGAAGTAAGGGTTCTAGTGAGGCAGGACTGTTTCCCTTCAGTTGAAGATAGATCTGAGTATCATCGGCATATGAATGAAAACAAATGTTATTTTTCTAAAAATTAGACCTAGGGGCAGCATATAAATGGAGAACAATATTGGCCCCAGTAGAGATCCCTGGGGAACATCACAAGTAAAGGGAGCTGAGGAAGAGATAAAATCGTCAAAGCTCACAGAGAAGGTCCTGTCAGACAGGTATGACCTGAACCACTCTAATGGGGTGCCCTTTACGCCACAATGCTCCAACCGTGAGGTTAAGATGCTGTGGTCAACAGTATCGAAGGCAGAGGTCAGATCTAAAAGCAGAAGCACAGCTGAGTCACCCGAGTCAGTGGCTAATAAAAGATCATTAAGAACTTTTAAAAGTGCAGTTTCTGTGCTATGAAGAGTTTTAAAACCAGACTGAAACCTCTCAAGAACATTGTGTCCATTTACAAAAGATTGCAGCTGAACGAACACAATCTTTTCCAAAATTTTCGACAGGAAGGGGAGCATTGAAATAGGCCTGAAGTTAGTGAGGACAGAGGAGTCAAGATTAGGTTTTTTAAGTACAGGCTGTACAACAGCATGTTTAAAACAGGCTGGCACAACACCTGAGCTAAGGCTGCTATTAAAAATAGCTAAAATGTCAGAACTGACAACCTTAAAGATCTTTTTTAGAAGATGTGTTGGAATAATGTCATTTGGACACAATGATGTCTTTGTGCCACTACATACTTCCTCCACCTGATCAAGACACACAGGCTCAAACTGATCAAAAACAGCAGCAGTCTTATACCATGGAGACTCTCTCAAATCAGCTGTTTTCTCTACATTTATGTCAAAATGAATTTTATCTGTAAAAGAGATTACAAGACTAATAATAGTACATTTTATCTGAAAGCGCCTTTCACAACACTCAAGAACACTTGCACAGCAGAATAATAAAAGCAACATAAAAGCAAGCAGCTTACACAATCATAAGAACATAAGACATAAAACAAATTTAAAATAGCAGAACTGAAAGGTTATGTGGGATAAGCTATTTTGATCAAGTGAGTTTTGAGTCTAGACTTAAAGAGAGAGAAGGAAGTGATATTTCTTAAGTTAGGAGGTAGGGAATCCTAGAGTCGAGGAGCAGACCAGCTGAAAGCCCTGCTCCCCATGGTGGCAAGACTGGGAGAGGGGACAGAGAGAGAAAGAGAAGAAGGTGATCTAAGATACTGAGATGAAATAAAAATAATAAATTTTATTTATGAGGGCCTTTCAAGTCACCCAAGGACACTTTGCAATAGGATAAAACACTTAGTAAAACAATGGCAGAATAAGAACAATAAAACAAAAGCACAAGCTAAAATTAACAAACAGTGGATTCACAGTGAATATGCAGATTTGAACAGATGAGTTTTGAGTTGGGATTTAAACTGGGGGAGAGAACCAATGTTTCTTATTTCTGGGGGTAGGCAGTTCCACAGCCTGGGAGCAGAGCAGCTGAAAGCTCTGCTTCCCATGGTGGTGAGGCGGAAGGAAGGTACAGCAAGCTGGATAGAAGAGGAAGATCGAAGTGAACGGGCAGAACAGGTAATGGTTAACAGGTCAGAAAGGTAAGGAGGAGCGAGCTTATGAATGGCCTTGAAGGTGAGCAGAAGAAGTTTGAATATTATCCGGAATTTCACAGGGAGCCAGTGAAGTTCCTGAAGAACCGGGGTGATGTGCTGGTAGGAGGGGTTCTGGTGATAATGCGAGCAGCAGAGTTCTGAACCAGTTGAAGCTTATGGAGGGATTTTTGGGGGAGACCATGCAGAAGAGAATTGAAGCAGTCAATACGGGAGGTAACAAGACTGTGGACAAGAATGGACGTAGATTGGGTGGAAAGAGAAGCAAGCAATCTGTTAATGTTACGTAGATGGAAGTAGGCAGAATGGGTGAGATTATTGATGTGAGATTTATAGGAAAGTGAACTGTCTAGGATGACACCAAGGCTCTTAACCTGAGGAGAGGGGAAAACTGTGGAGTTATCGATAGTGAGTGAGAAATGGTTCACCTTCAAAAGGTTGGATTTGGTGCCAATAAGGAGGATCTCAGTTTTATCCTCATTGAGCTTTAAAAAATTAGAGGTAAACCAGGATTTTAACTCGGATAGACATTCGGAAAGGGAGGAAGGTGGGAGGGAGGAATCAGGTTTGCAAGAGAGGTATAACTGGGTGTCATCAGCAAAACAGTAAAACTGAAGATCAAATTTGCGGAAAATGGTACCTAGAGGGAGGATGTATATTATGAAGAGAAGAGGGCCTAAGACTGAGCCTTGGGGTACACCAGAGGTGACGGAGAATAGACGAGAGCGGAATAATCTTAGTTGAATAAACTGGGAACGGTCGAGGAGATATGATTGAAACCAGGCGAGGGGTGTGTCAGAGATGCCGAGAGAGGAAAGTCTGCTTAGAAGTACAGAGTGAGAAATGGTGTCAAGGCTGAGCTCAGATCTAAAAGGGACGAGAATGGTGAGAAGACCAGAGTCAGCTCCGATTAGAAGATCGTTAGTGACTTTAAGTAAAGCAGTTTCTGTACTGTGACATGAGCGAAAACCAGATTGAAATCTCTCCTAGATATTATTATTAACCAGGTGTAAATGAAGTTGAGCTGCAACCACTTTTTCGAGTATCTTAGAAATGAAGGGTAAATTGGAAATCGGACGGAGGTTGTTAAAGTTGTTAGGATCTAAAGGTTTTTTCAGTATAGGAGTGACTAGAGCAGTCTTGAATAAGGAGGGAACGATACCAGTGGTGAGAGAAGAGTGAATGATAGCAGAGATGAGTGGGAGTAAAGAAGAGAGGCAGGATTTCACAAGCCCCGTGGGCATGGGGTCAAGATGACATGTGGCAGGCTTTGATTTACATATGAACTCGGAAATATCAGATAAATCAGGAAGATGAAAAGTGGAAAACGGCTCAAAAAGGAGAAAAGGTTCTGGAGAGAGGGTAGACACAACATTTGATCTGAGTTGCTGGTGGATGTTATTGATTTTCGTAGTCCAGAATAGCATCAAGGAGTTGCAGGTTTCAGAGGAATAGAAGTGTGGTGGTAAAGCGTTGGGGGGTTGAATTAGTTTGTTGAGAACTGAAAACAGAGTCCTTGCATTACCCTCATAAGAACTGATAATACCAGAGTAGAAGCTTTGTTTGGCCTTGCTGATGGAGTCTTTATACTGAAGTACGTGGTATTTATAGATTTCTGAATCAACAGTTAAACCAGATTCCTTATATTTACGCTCTAGCTGCCAAGCTTTGGCCTTCAGAGCTCAGAGGTCAGAGGTAAACCAGGGAGCAGAGCGAGCGAAGGAAACAGAGTGGGTTTTTACAGGAGCCAGAGAATCAAGGACAGTGCGTAGACAATTATTATAATATAACAACAAATCATCAGGAGTAGAATAGAAGTCCGGAATCTGAACATTGTCCAAACTGGTAGTGAGAATGTCCATATCAATGTTCTTGATGTTGCGGAACGAGATGAGACGGGTTGGCTTGGTAGAAGAGCAGCTGTGTCGTTGGGGGCATATAGGAGCAAACATAGCAGTCTTTTCTGGGTGTGCTGTCATGTATATATCGATACCATGCGTTGTTCATCTTCTTTCTTTCGGGTGAGTGTTAAGAAACTCACCAGGAGTGCAACATTAGCCACTAGGAGGATGAGTGTCTTCATGATGACCAGACACACCTGTGACCCCTGATGAGTAGACTACTGGTAAGAAGAAGAAGGCGGGGTATACCCGATCAGCCCTCCCTCCACCAATAGATCACCATACAGGAGTTAGGGGTGTCGGCGTCTAAACGTTTAGGTTGTCACTCACTTTTTTGCAGTGGCTTTGATGGATCCAGGACGGTCTTTCTGCTATTTTGCAGGCAGTAGGTGTGGTGAGTAGCACTTGATAAGGACCTTCCCACCTTGGTGAACTCCAATTTTTCCTTTGGAGTACTTTGATCAGAATCCAATCACCTGGTTTCAACCTGCAAAATACTGGAGAGTTGTTTAGAACAATCTCTTTATTTTCAAGTAATTTCAAGTTGTGAGTTTCTGAGAACTTTGTGTCAGTCTCATCCACATTTTTACCAGGCCTATACACTCAGGCCATGGTCTCCCTGTTTCTTCCATGCATTTTCTCAGTCTCTGTTTTATTTCCTAGTGCTTCAGCGACCTTACTGATTACTTCATTAACATAATGTGTCCCATTGTCTGATCTTATCAGAGTGGGGATGCCATATATTGAAATAAAATGGTTGCACAAACATTTTGCTACTGGCATCTGCCTTTTTTTTTACTGGATAGATTTCTGGCCATTTTGAGATCACGTCTATGATCTCTAGAGCGTATTCTGAGCCTTGGCATTCATTTAGCTCAATAAATCCCATGTGGATTGTATGAAAAGGATGAGGTGGTGTGCATTATGTGCATTATGTGCATTATGTTTTTGGCAAATCATGCATGTTCCGACAGATTTCCGAAATTTTATCTACCACTCCTACCCCCCCTCCTGTTGACAATAATGCTGCTGATATGTGTAGGGACTTTGGTAGTATTGGTTTGCTATTACAGGTCATCAAATCATTTTCTGGCTGTGCTCCACCTTTTAACCACCTCTTTTGTTCTCTAGTTGGTGCGGCTTTCTGTTCGTTTATAAGCACATCAAGTGGTATTTGCATTTGCATTGAGGAGTCAGACATTAATGTGTCACTGTGATCACAAATATGATCACAAATTTGTTTTCCAAACTTACTAAGCAAACAAACAAAAATAAAACAAATTGCCTATGGCCTAAGGCTTTGCGTTCATATTAATTGAGTGTAAGCTGCTTTCTTCATTGCAAGTGTTTATTGCCATAAGGTTTAATTCATGCATCATATCACTGAGTTCTAAGTTCAAATTATCTCTTCTGACCCTTTCCAAAAATAATTTCACATATAACAATTTGAGTATGTGTTGTCTATTCATTCTATTCATAGAGTCTATTCATAGAGTTCTGTTTCTCTCTGTGAGCTGTCTTGACACACCACAGGCACACATATATATTTATATACATATTTCCTGTTTCTGCAGACTAATCGAACTCTTTTGTTTCTCTTTGTATTCATAGTCTATAAACCCTCTTTAATTCTGCTAAATCTTGATCTAAAACCAACACCTTTATGTCACGTTCACACTCCTGAATAGAGCCCTTTCAGACATCAGGTATCATCACACACACTGCCTTTTCTCTCAAAAATTCCACTTGTTCACTCACTCCACTATGAACCTTTGTAGTGTTATTATTACTTATGTTTTATTATTTTTGTACAAATCACTCAAAACCTACTTCTCACAGCATTCACACAGTTAGAATCACTCAAAATACGAGTATTCCATACGAGTATTTCAGACATGCTTTTCAAGATATATAGAGGTCACTCACTGTACATCCACAGTAATGAATTCAAACTCTAACTACAATTGTAGTGAGCAAAACCAGCATCTCCATGCGCGTCACCGCTCCTCATTAGCTTGGTAGTGTCCACATATTTAATTCAGCTTCTCATTAGTTGTTAGTATAGGTTTGCTCTTCATCCTAACAAAGTCTCATCTAAGATGACAGGTTTACAAGCAGGTCAAGTGTCTCTATGCACCTGATTAGTGTAGTTATTTCCTTATTTTCTTCATCTCATATATCATTGTACTGAGTTTGAGCAAACCTTAAGCTTGACTCAGACTACTTTTAACAATCATCCACCTCACATCATAACTGACTGAGGTGCCTCTTCCTATTAATAGTATGTCATTATTAATGTTATCATTGTATTGTTTGTCCTTTTTTATAACAGCAATAGTATATTACAATACACTACTTCACTACTTTACTACTAATATACAATAGTATATTAGTTTATATTTTATTATGTATCCATCACGGGTCTGTGCGAATCTGCAGCTTCACACCTTCCCAAGCTGGAGACATTTGCTTTTCCTTGGCTGAACAATGACACAGCCTTAATATACCTTATGCATCTCTCCTTTTTATTTGATATATCTTTTTTGTGAATTATCTGGTTTCATGCATTCTATTCATTCTAGGCACGGTCATCATGCCAACTATGTTTCATTGTTAATACCAGTTCACAGGTTGTTAACCTTCCTATTATCTCCTATTATCATGCTTATCACTAGATAAGCTCTGCTTTAATTTAAGTTAACCTTAATTTAACCTTTTGTTTATTCCACTTCATTCCTCTTTCCATGCTTTAAAATATTACAACTCTTGTGTACTCTTTGTTTTCTTTTTAGCTTCCTTTTCAGTATTTATTTCTGCTTGGAGGGTTTCTTATAATTTAGTCAGTGCATTTTCCCTCCCACATGGGACATTTAGTTTTTCTTTGGATTTCTCCATCTATATGCACTAATTTGTCCGGCACCTGGACATTTCTTTATTAACCACTGCTCGTCAGCAGTGAGGTTTGAAGCTTCATTACCCATTTTAATCCTTTTAATTCTTTTAACACTTTACAACTACACAACTGCGGCACCTTCTCTGGCACGAGAATCGAGAGAGGTAGTTGACACGGCCTTCTACTCTCAAGCTATTCTTGAAAGCGGTTTCAACACGACCTGTTTCTCTCTTTTCACCAGTACTTGGGTAGCCAACAGCAAACAAAACAGTGGAATAGTTCAGCCTCCTTATTGTGCTGTAAAATCAACTTATTCCACCAACAAAAATAAACAATACCAAAACAAAACACGGACACCGTGTGTCTACTCACGCGCGCTACCTTTACCCACTACGGGGGAGCTACCAGTCCCTGACGAGCTCTATCTTTATTTTAAAACGCTACCAGCCCCTCTGGGCGAGCCTACTTTACCCACTACGGGGGAGCTACCAGTCCCAGACGAGCTCTATTTTATTTTAAAACGTTTTACGCGAGGTGTCTCAGAGTGTTAATATTCACCTGGTTGCTGCCGGTCTCTCAGGTCTACCTCATCGACCCCCACCGCCGTGGACCACTTATAAGAACGCCGGCCAGAACCCGAACGTTACGTCTCTGGACTTTATATCCTCTACCTAGAGAGGAGCTGTCGACAGACTTCAGCGAGGGCTTCTCACGACGTCAGGGCTCGATGAGGCTTTCCTGTGGGGTCACACAAAAGTGCTGTGTCCCATCCGGCTCGAAGGACCAAGAAATGTCAGGAGTTTTCCTGTATTGCAACCCAGGTCGGAATAAAAAGGCTCAGACAGGTTTACGTGTACACGGTCGAGACTCAGGGAGAGACTCGCGCCGCTGCAGTAAAAAGGAAGAGACTTTATTCAGAGAGCACATACAGGAAGAGAGAAAATAGAACTGCAGGCTTCCTGTGTAACTTCCCCATTTAGGAGTCTGCACAGAGTTGCAGAGTTTAAGCTGAATACTGAAAAGAGCAAACACATTTAGATAATGAAACGTACTTTTAAGCATAACATAAGAAAAACCCCAAAGTCCTAAAAAATCTCTTATCAGCAGCAGAGAGTGAGATTAAATGAAAGGAGGAAGTGGTCAGTTATGGGGATTTCAGTAGCAGAAAGATTCGAGGGAGTAAGACCAGAACAGCAGACCAAGTCCAGGGTGTGTCCTTTAGAGTGAGTGGGAAAGTCGATAAATTGTTTAAATTCAGAGCCTTCAAGACAGGAGGAAAAGTCTCTGGTGAGCAGAAGGTCATTATTGTCCATGTGAATGTTGAAATCTCCCACCAAGATCACATTTGGGGAGAGAGATGAAAGATGGGTTAGTAGATTAGCAAAGTCACTGAGGAAGACGGGGTTAGGTTTAGGGGGGTGGTATACAGTAGCTATGATGGTGGGAATGGGTCCAGTCAGCTCACATGCAAGGACCTCTAGAGAACTAAAGGTATCAACATTAACTGGCAGGACTTTCAAGTGCTGGCGAAAGAAGATCGCGAGACCACCCCCACGACCTGAGCAGCGAGGTTTAGAAAGGTAAACAAACCCCAGAGGAGTAGATTCATTTAGCTGAGAAAAGTCATCAGGCTGTTGCCAGGTTTCAGTTAAGCAGAAAAAGTCAAACTTACGGTCAGATAGGAGGTCTTGGATGAGAGGTCCCTTACTTGTCAATGAACGAATGTTTAGAAGACCGAAGTTGAGTGGAGTAATTTCTTTTTTGCTAATCGCGGTGGGCGCCCTGGGCAGGTGGGCTAGAGATCGATGGTTGACAGCCCGATCAGGGTTCCTGCGAGGGCGGCGAGTAGCAGACCAGAACGATTTAGTTCCATCGGAGTTATGGAAAATCCTGCGGGACCCGCGATGGATGTATCTCCGGCGAGGCTGAAAAGTGATGCCCGGGTGGTAGTGGAGCTCCGCCGGCGACGGGAGCGATAGCTGCTCGCGAAGGCGCAGGAGCTCAGCAGCTGTATAGCGGAGCAGTCCAGCCGTAGGATGGTAGACGAGCGTCAGGAGAATCCAAAATAGTGCCGACCAGCTCAGGAACATCTTGGCCCACATCTTCGATTATGTGGAGGAAAAGGAGCCGAGCCAGCCGGAGCGACGAACAGGTAGGCTAAAGTAGCTCAAACAGTTAAGCTAGTGCAGCTCACTGAGAAGAAGACATGAGAACACATTCAGCTGAAATAACAGAAGTTGAGGATAAGCGTTTCAAATCAATCCCTGACAGAGATCGATCTGGTCCTGAGTGTGAATGTCCCTGTTCATTCAAATCTGAATCCAAATAATCCAATTAGTCCAAATAAATCCAAATAATTGAAAAATGTACCGGTGAGTAGTGGCAGCCAGGCGCGCCAGCGTTCACTCAAGCCGGAAAAAATCCATCCATGAAATGGTGATCTGAACAAGATCAGCGAGATATGGAGGGGAAAGATGAGTATTTTGAAAGTATTTTGAAATTGATGCGATATTTGACCGGGAGCCAATGAAGCTGCTGCAGGACAGGGTGATGTGGTGAATAGAAGGGGTCCTGGTGATAATACGGGCAGCAGAGTTCTGGACGCGTTGGAGACTCGCCCAGCTCTAAATGCTGGTCCTCTGAATGTCCACCCTGCTTCCACTGAAGGCGTGAATGTACAGAGAGATGTTCTCTACCCATCACAGGAAACTAGAGGCAGAACTACTTATTCCATCTGCATGGGGGTTTTTATATATGTACTATGTACAGTAGTAACAGTGGTTAAATTATTAGTTCTACAGGAAAAATTCAGTCAGTTATCACAGGTCATTTTTGATGTTTTAAGGGCTGTTTACAAAGTTCTCACATCCACATGTATTTTATTTTTATCCAGATTATTTCCTCACGTTTCTCTTTGAATATTTAAATTTAAAAACTCCAAACAATAAAGATACTTTAGTCTTTGTATCAAAGAGCAGGGCATCGCCCTTATAAAGGGATTTATAAAGGCTGTTAATATTTAATAAATCAACTGTGGTCGTGCATATTTCGTTTGAACTCATAACTTTTGTCATATGTTTTGTCACAAAAATGTAAACTAGTGATATTTAATCAAAGGCCAGTGATGATTCATTTATGTCATTTAAAAAATGCTTTATATTTGACTCTGTACTGAATTATTAAATACTGAATGAATTGATGAAAACATAGCTTAAATTTAAAAAATGAATCCTTTTTTGTCAAAACACAGAGCAGGTAAGAGTTGGAAAGTTTTAAAAAGTATTTGATAAAAATGTTTGAAAGATATCAAATAAGATTCAGTCCACATCGGTTTAATATACCAAATGTAAAATATATGAAAAAACACAAATAATTAAAATATAAAATGAATTTATTTTAATGTTGTTTGGTTGACCTATCTGTTCAGATTGTTTTATTTCCATATTTAAAAATGTATATTTTATGGTGTATTGTGTAACTGCAGCTGTTGATCAGTTCCTCTTCAGCTGTTTGAGGTTTTTGTACGGCGTTGTATCACTGTGTGAGCAGGTAGCTGTTGACCTGCTGACAGTAATAAACTCCTGCAACTTCAGCCTGAACTTCACTGACGATCAGAGTGAAGTCAGTTGTTAGGTTTGTCTAGGCACAACTCTATTGCTGGAACAGCCAAGACAATTCTACTGCTGCTAGCAAAGCATTGGACACCAGGCTGAACTCTTTGTGTGATCTCGTGCAGGAGGGAGAGAACCGTGACGAGCGCTGTTCCTGCCGCTCGAACCCCAGTCACTCTCAGTTAGCTCCCCCGTAGCACTGCTCTTTATTGTGACTTTATTGTGAACTGAAGAAGCTTCTCAGATGAGAGGTGAAACGTCTTCAAGCAACTTAAAGAAGTCCAGACGCCTTTCTTTGCAAACTCCTTTGACTACGATGACCTGGATGACTGAGAACCTTCACAGACTTTATTGTGATTATATGAATACGCATAGGTTCATTAACATATGACATCTTACACAGGCATACATGTGAACAAAGAGTACCGTCTGTGTGTAGTGTGGGTATGCATGTGTGTGTGTGTGTGTGTGTGTCAAGATATGGCCCTGTGAACGCCTTGTTAAAAAGCTGGTGCCAGGAGTCCTGCGGTCCACCTAAACAAAGGGCTCTTATACTTAAACAGATACAGAGTAGGTGTCCTCCCATACTATATATCAGAAAGAGAAGGTACGACCTCTCTCATGACCTTGGGATGTGTGTGCATGCCAGAACACTGTGGAAGGCACACATAGTCTTTGCAGACTACTAAGGATCAGACCTCTATCATTATACAATTGATTATATACCTCTTAACATATATGATTATATATTTCTAAGCATAAATAACAATCCAACAATATAAACCTGACATCAGTCTGAACTGCTGTTGCCCGAAAGCAATCTGGAACTCCAGACTGACGCTCTGTAGTATCATAGATCAGGAGTTTCTGAGCTTTTCCAGATTTCTGAAGGTACCAGTTAATGTCATCACCTATAGTTGTACTGGATTTACATCTGATAGAGACAGTCTGTCCAGGAACAACAGACTGAGCTTTAGGAGACTGAGTCAGGATGATTTATGCTGATGAACCTGAAAACAGGAAAAGAAGAGAAGAGTTATTGAGACAAATCGAACTCAGAGAAAGATGATCAAACATTAGAGGATCATTTATTTAACATGGAGAACAGATGGAAGAAGGTCAGTGCTGCTTGTTTCAGAGTTTCTCCATCATAGCAGAACATCATTGTGGTGAACCTGGCTGCATGCTGAAGCAAAGTTTTCACAGAGAGTCTCACCCTGAACAAGGAGCCCCAGGGTGGCCAGCAGTAGAGTCAGTGACATCATCATTGTGCTGCTGGTGTGTGAGTGGCTCTGAAAGGCCTGGACAGCCACTGATCAACACTGGCCTCTTAACTGGCCTCTATGGTGTTGAAAGCACTGGAAAAGTCAAAAAACATGACCTTGTGAGCACTGTGAGGGTCATGTTTTTTGACTTTTCCAGTGCTTTCAACACCATCAGGCCGACCCTCCTGGGTGATAAGCTAACAGCGATGCAGGCGGATGCTTCTCTGGTGTCCTGGATTGTTGATTACCTGACAGGAAGACCACAATATGTACGTCTCCCACAGTGTGTGTCTGACAAGGTAATCAGCAACACAGGGGCACCACAAGGGACTGTCCTCTCCCCCTTCCTCTTCACCCTCTACACCACAGACTTCAGCCACTGCACAGAGACCTGCCATCTTCAGAAGTTTTGTGATGACTCCGCGGTGGTTGGATGCACCAGCAGGGATGATGAGACAGAGTACCAGGCTGTGATCGACTCCTTTGTCACGTGGTGTGAGCAGAATCATCTGCAGCTCAACGTGGCAAAGACCAAGGAATTGATAGTGGACTTCAGGAAGACCAGGAAACACTTGACCCTGTTTCAATCCCGGAGGTCAATGTGCACATTGTAGACTACTATAAATACCTCGAAGTACACATTGACAATAAACTGGACTGGGCTAAAAACACCACAGCACTTTACAGGAATGGCCAGAGTTGTCTCTATTTTTTGAGGCGACTGAGGTCCTTCAACATCTGCTGGACAATGCTCATGATTTTCTATGAGTCTGTTGTGGCCAGTGCAATCCTCTATGCTGTTGAGATTACCGAAAGCACCACTAAACAACACAGGAAATCATTCCTGCCTGTGGCCATCTCCCTGTACAACTCATCCACTTAACACACTGTTTACTGCAACAGCTACACCCTTTTTGCACATGTTCTTCCTTTTTCAGCTATTTATTAATAAATGACCTTTATGTATATATATGCCTGTATGTATATATATGCCTGTATGTATATATATGCCTGTATATATTGTGCTATTCTTAGTTAGTGTATTGCCTGTCTTTGTTAATGGTTGTTTATAATGGAGCACTGTAATGAAAAAGAATTTCCCCTAGGGATCAATAGTATTCTGATTCTGATTCTGATTAACAGCTGTGAGCAGAGAGGCAGGACACATATGCAAACACACAGAGTCAGTCATCTTTCCTCATCATGTCATCCTGAGTCATGTGTTCAGAATCCTTCAGTCAATACAACACTTTTTTCCTTTGTCTTTTTTTTAAATTTAAGTTTAATTTAGTAATTAAAGATATTCCAAAACAGGAACATGTATATTTACTTAAGTATCCAAATCTCAACAATGTTTTGTCAATTTGTGTTTAAAAGGTTAAACTTGAACAATTATTCTTTCCCTAATTTCTTCCATAATTTACTTTCAGAGAGTGTGTGATGACTCATGCTTAGGGATGGGTATCGAAAACCGGTTCTTGTTGAGAACCGGTTCCCACTGTTTCAATTCCTTGGAATCGTTTGCCATTTTTGCAAACGATTCCATTATCGATTCCAGTCGCCCCGAATGACGTCACCACGTTGCGGAGCGTCGGAGCGTACCTGGCAGGAAACACGGCGCCTAAGCGGCTCAAACGCTCAAAAGTTTGGTTATACTTTACCAGAACGGATGACAACAGGGCAACTCGCAATACTTGCAAAGTAGATATTTCATTTAAGGGAGGAAACACTACGAATATGCAAAAGCATTTGCTCACAAAACACGCGATGAACTTAAATGAATGTCGTGTTTTTAATTCCGCTCCGGAGTCGTGAATCTCAACCCAGCAGCAGCCGTTTGCACGTCCTCTCCCGTTAATACGGCAGGTAAATAATCAACTAACAGTGCATATTATGTTAGCGCGATCTGCTTTATTACAAAACCTGCCATTACTGTGCATTTAGGTGACCGTGAAGAGAGAGACAGACAGAGTCTGTCTGGCGCTCGCTGGCAGTTGTCGCTGCAGTCTACCGGTAGCGTCTCTTTTCAGGCCCGAATGTCACCGAGCAGTGACTAGTTTGTGGTAAAAGCCTTGCAGCCATTTGCCACAGCAGATGGTAAATGAATGTGTTTAATTGTAGGCAGAGACATTACTGGATATTCTTGTGTAATTGCTACAGAATAATTTATGTTATACTTTGTTATTGCTACAGAAGAATATTTATTTTATTATTTTACATTTACAATTTTCCCCGGGGACCCTGTGACACCCCATTGAAGAGCCGTAGGCTGTGGATCTCTTAAGATCTCACTGTTGGGTTTATAAGGCCATGTTACTCCTAAATTTCTATCTTGTTCAACACTAGGTTTACTATCCTGCGCAAATTTGCGTAACTTCCCTAAACCCAATACCCCCTAGAATTACTGGCTTTTTTATTTTCTGGTGCAAGTCCTGAGGTGTTAAGCACCCCTGCTGAGATTTTCACAGGTCGTCAGCTTGTTTCTCCTACAGCTTTTGTTGTGCAAACCACCCATTGTCCTTGAGGCCTGTTACATTTGCATTTGCTCACTCAGAGTTGCTCAGATCCAAGGCAGGCCAAACCTCTGTGTTACAACTTTCAGAAATGCCTGATAGAAATGCTTCAACTTACTCATGAGATTTTGACCACATTTTTTGCGGAAGTCACAACTATACTGAATGCACGACCGTTGTTGCCAGCTGCAAGAAATGCTTGGTAGGGAACAGCTGTTCCCTACCAAGGTTCGCTTCAAAGTTTGAAAGACTTTGAAATAAAACAGACTTGTGTACCCATATATTGTGAATGTCTGTCTTTTGTATGTAGGTTGTAACACAGAGGTTTGGCCTGCCTTGGATCTAAGTAAACAAATGCCAATGTTGCACACACACACACACACACACACACACACACACACACACACACACACAGCAAATCTGCATTTATTTGTCCCACAAGTGGAAAATCTGCATTGTCATTGCAAAAAAAGTGGACAGAGCAAGGTATAGAAAGTGCACTATACAAACATTTCATATATATATATATATATATATATATATATATATATATATATATATATATATATATATATATATATATATATATATACACACAGACACATATATATATATATATATGTATATATATATATATATATGTGTGTGTGTGTATATATGATATAGATGTGTCTGTGTGTATAACTAGACTTTATGCATATTATATAAGGTGTGGCTATATAAATATATAAATATATGTACAACTCTGTGTATATATGTTTATGGACAGGCATGCAGGCAGGTAAGGAAGGAAAGCAGCCTTGCAGGGAAGGAAAAACTTGAATCTCTCATGGTTAGGGGTTGGGGAGGTGTGTTTGCACAACAAAAGCAGGAGAACAATGGAGCTGACGACCTGTGAAAATCTCAGCGGGGTGCCAAGAGGTGTTAAGGTCGGGGGGAATTTACGCAAATCTGCGCAGGCCAGTAAATCTAGTAGTAGGGACTTGCACCAGGGAAAAAAGGCTCAGTAATTCTAGTTTCAAAGAGAAGATATAAAACAAAATTCTAAGCTAATCGACCTTAGTGTTCTCCTTTTTAAAAATAAGAATCGATAAGAGAATCGATAAAGAATCGAATCGTTAAACAGAATCGAAAATGGAATCGGAATCGTTAAAATCTTATCAATACCCATCCCTACTCATGCTTTGGTATTTATGAATATAAATAATCATAGAAACATATACATATACACATTAATCGTTACCTTTCTTGAAAACGTATCACTGTGGTGATCGCAGCCCAAGGAGGTGAAGCCTCTTTCAGACTGAATACACAATACTACTTTCTGCCTTTTAATGAATATTTCTTGTATCAGTATTAGCATTATTGCAATTTGATTAGGGGATCAGCCATCTGTAAAATGTTTGGAGACTCATTGTTTTCACAAGACTTTAATTATTTTGACTTTATCAAAAAAAGATTTAAAATCTAACATTTATTTAAAAAAGAAGAAAAAAAAGTCCTGGTTTAATTCGGTACGATTATAAGATTTGGATATCATTGCATTTTGTGCAAGTTGTCTTAAAAGCTGTGTGTGTGTGTGTGTGTGCGTGCGTGCGTGCGTGCGTGCGTGCACATGCGTGCGTGCATGCGTGCGTGTGTGTGTGTGTGTGTGTGTGTGTGTGTCCTCAGTGAACTGTATCAGTCTCTGCAGTATCTTCCAGCTGCAGCAGTCAGTTCAGTTTCTGTTCAGTCTGACTGAGGGAGGTTTTGTACGACTGTTTTCACTGTGTGAACACCCACTGACTGTTGATGTTATGGAGACTCTGACAGTAATAAACTGCTGCATCTTCAGCCTGGACTCCACTGATGGTCAGAGTGAAGTCAGAGTTTGATCCACTGCCTGTAAAACGAACTGGAATCCCTGATTGTCGATTGCTAGCATAGTAAATGAGCAGTTTAGGAACTCCTCCATCTTTCTGTTGGTAACAGTGTAAATAGCTGGAGGTATAAACATCCTGACTGGTCCTACACTTGATGCTCACAGATCCTCCCACAGCAGAGCTCACTGCTCCAGGCTGAGTCACTGTGATCTGTCCTCTGGACTCTGAGGATACAGAGACAAAAACATAAAGCAGCTTCATGGTTTTGTGGGCTTCATTTCAGAGGGACAGATGTTGATAGAGGAGAGGAGTTTGATTCTCTGGACTTTACCTGTGAAGCAGCAGCAGAGGAGAGTCCAGATGAGGACGCAGATCAAAGTCATGTTTTTGATGAGGAGGATTTCTGTGGCTTCTGTTGTGATGAAGGACAGCTGTCAGTCATCCAGTGTTCAACTCTCAGGACTATAAACTCTCCCAGAGCACTGGAGCATGGTGCTGCTGATGCAAAGTGCCTCTCTATGGAAATGATCTGACTGACACAATGAAATCCTCCCTGCTTTTTCTATCTGAAATGTTTGTCTGAATTAATGATGTCTTTTCTGGTTTTGCTTAGTTTCTTATTAGTCAACATTTAAAATTACTCAAAATTGAATTTGCTATTACCATATGGATGATAATGTGTATCCTGCCCCTTACCCTGTGACAGCTGGGAAAAGCTGCATCCCCTCTATAATCTAGAATGTTTCAGATAAGATCACAGATTGAAATAGAAAGTGTGACATCATTTTTTTTTATTTCTTTGATTTGATAGTTTTTATTTAAATATAAATTTGTTGGCCCAACAGCTAATTTAAGAAATTACATAGGTGACTAAATATGATAACTGAATGATCAGCTGTCAGTCATTCAGTGTGTAACAGAAAGGCTTACTTATTTATTATTGTCAATAGTAATTGATCAGCTGTAATGAATATTATCCATAGCGTCACACAAGGTCAATCTTCTGAAAAGAAAAACAAATTATTAAAATTCAGACTTTTGATCATTTTTCATTTGTCCTTCCTAAAAGACAAAAGTTTAAATAACCAAAAGTGTTTTCTCACAGTATTCCTCACATGTGAACAGACAGCTGTACTCCTGCTGACAGTAATAAACTCCTGCACTTTTAGGTTGAACTTCACTGATGGTAAAAGTGAAGTCAGTTCCAGACTGACTCCCACTTAAATAATCACAAACTCTAGATTTACAGGTGGTAGCATCATCAATCTGCAGTTTAGGAGCTTCTGCGGGTTTCTGAAGATACCAGGTGATGTCATCACTAACATACTCACCAAGAGTCAGTACGGAAGACGAAAGACTTGAAAACAAAAAGGTGGAAGCAGAAATGCCCTTTAAATAGTTGTATTGCTTTTTTATTGTTATGGAAATTTAATTAACAAAATCTACAGACACGATGAGCAGAAGGCTAACACCTTTTAATAAACACAAGCGGTTGGGATAGAGCTGCCATCGGGGCACTGACAGCAGTCTCTCTACTGATGAACAGTTTTTTCAGATGTTTATTATATATTACATTACATATATTACATATTATATATGTTTTATTATAAAAAAAAAATATCGCAGCCCAAACTTTCATAATCAGAGTTCTTCTTATTATATTTTAAACCCTACAGTAACACAAAACCCCAACAATCATATGACCCCCTGTGAGCAAGCGCTTTGGCGACAGTGGGAAAGAAAAACTCCCTTTTAACAGGAAGAAACCTCCAGCAGAACCAGGCTTCCTACTAATTGGAAGGTTAGTGGTTCAACCCCTTACTGCTCCAGTGTGCATACCAAATATCCTTAGACCCTAGGTTGATATCTGATGCATCCATTGGAGTATGAATGTATGTGAATATTAAATACAAAGCAAAGAAAGAGCATAGAAAAAAAGTACTTCTACGATTGAGTGAATGAGGCAATTTGTGTGAAGCTCAGAGTAGAAAAGCACTATATAAGAACCAGTGCATTTACCATTTACAAAAGACATGCTGTGGAAGAAAGCCAGAGATTAATAAGAAGTAATGATTCTATAAACACAGTGAAGCCACACCAGCTGCGGCGTAGGGGCCACAGACGGATGTCCTGGTGGTTGTGTAGTAGGTGGAGCTGATGGCTGGATAGGCTCTCCAGAGCTGCCAGGGGACACAGCAGGTGGAGACAAGACTGACTGGATATGAAACATGGAATACAGGGAAGACACAGTGACTGAAACTAAAAGTTAGAACAAAAAATATAACATCAAGAGAACTAAAACCATGAATAACAATCATCAAGAAATATAAATTAAACACAAAACACTTGGTCACAGACCCAGGGCCGTGACAAGTATTTTGATTGAAAACATATATTATGTTGTTTAATTTATAGAGATGCAGAGTTGGTAAAAGAGGAAGAATTTATAGATTATCTGGGATAAAGAATAGTTGAGTTCTTTAAAATAAATAACACAAAAAACATCTGCCTTCATTGAATGAAAGCATTTAAATGTTTTTATTGAGATTCATAAAAAAGCTTTATTACTTAAAGTACAACAAATCAGACTGCTTATGTAATTGAATCATATCTGCTATTAATCTCTGTCTCTCTTCCACAGCATGTCTTTATCCTGTTTTCCTTCTCTCACCCCAACCGGTCGCAGCAGATGGCCCTGGCCCTCCCTGAGCCTGGTTCTGCTGGAGGTCTCTAAGTCTTTTCCTGATGTTCAATCTGGTATCACACTTTAAAAACTGATTAAACATTCATTCACCTACTGCTATGAAAGTGATAAGTCACATCTTTAAGGTAATGAATCTTGTGGTGTGACTTGGATCAGTCAAATTAACATAATCAAGATCTCAGAGTCAGTTTTCTAAAGTTCTGATTGTATTTATATACATATAATTTACATTTTTCTTTTTTTACCAGATGCTCAAAAGTAACAGCTGACCTAAAGCCATTTCATGGACAGACAGGACTTCTTTCCTCATTATTTCAGATAAATTAAAAAGATAGAGTATTTATCAGTATATGAGTTCAAGAGATGAACTGATATACTGATAAATACAGATACTTGTATTTATCAGCATGAAGTCCAAAGAGATTATGAATTGACTGAAAAACCAAAACAATTATAAAAGAAAGATCAAAAAAAAAATCAGGACTGTCCAAATCAACAATCTGATTCATTCTTAAAATGAATGGATGTGCTGGGAAGCTCAGCAACACTAAAGAGACCCTAAAACCACAAAAAAAAAATTCACAGTTAAGAATTCACTTAAAAAAAACCTTCATTTTGAGTCATTTACAATACAAATGTATAAGTCTTAAACACTGTGTAGGAGGTAGCTGTATCATAGTCAAAGTCTACTATCAAAGGAAACCTTCATTAAAGGAAACAGTTACTGGTTGTTGTTACACTCAAGAACTGGAAGACTGGATTAGACTTTGCCAGTAAAACATTTAAAAGATCAGGAACATTTCCAAGATGAAGTTTTTTCAACATGATTGGAAGAGAAAATTACAAAGGAGAAAAACTCATCTGAAGCAAATCACATCATCTGTCAAAGATGTTGGAGCCAAAGTTATGGCACTGATGTTTTTGGCTGCCAGTGTAGCTGGGCCACTAGTGTTTATTGATAATGTTACTGCTGATAGAGGTAGCAGGGTGAAATGTAAAGTGTACACAGCAATACTCTCTGCTCACATTCAACCAAGAGCTGCAACACTCACTGCACAACCCTTCACAGTGCAAATGGATAATGACCCAAAGAAAACTGTAAAAAACACCTAAGACTTTCTTAGGCAAGGAAAGAGGATATTTTTAAATGGTCAAGTCACCTTGTTTCACCTCAACAGAGCATGCTTTCCTGTAATTAAATACTAAACTGAATGCAGATAGACCCACAAACAAGCAGACATTAAATTTAGACTCAGTAAAGGCCTAGTTAGAGCAGAGCGATATGACCAAAAATATTTATCACGACATACGTTTGAAAATTTGTGATAACGATATAACTGACGATATAATTGACACCAGACAAAATACTTTACAACTCCACAACTTTATTTGTGCCAAAAAAAGAAAATCAACATATTTTCACTTAAACAAGCAGCTGTTTTTTATGTGCATTAACCTCCTAAGACCCGAACTCTTCCACGACATGCATTTTTAATTTCTCTTTGATATTTGGGCATATTGGGGCCCAATGAATGTAAAAACAAAGAATTTCCAGATTTTTTTTTTTTTACCTTATTTTTGTTTTTAAGAAAAATAAGAGCCACATATGAGGATATTTGTTTAAAATTTTGATAGAACAGTAGCAGTATAATGTCCTCGTAAGTGGATATCAGGCCCATGTAGAGCAAAATTGAGTATTTTGGTCTAAATAACCCAAAATGTGATGTCCACATATGTGGACGGCAGGTCCTAGGAGGTTAAAGTTATATAAAAATTTAACAGTGCAAATGCAAATTCCTCGCTGACAGTTTCACCAAAAGGCATTTCCAGTGGAAATTGGCCGACATATCCTGAGCATAACCATGTTTAATATCCACAAAACTTAAAAAGAGGTTATACACACACAATACAGTAACATTATGTTGAAGCACAGTACGTATCACTCTGCGAGCCTCCTGCCTACGATAGCCGTAATGCTCCGACAATCCATCAAGTGTGCGGGTTCGTAGCTTAGCAAAGTCGTACTAAAACATTTGACAGATTTTCGAGCGCCGTGTACCACATAAAATCGTTTCGAGGTCAGTAAACACAACCAGAATTCATACATAAGGCACACGAGATTATAAGGGACACTGTCGATTTTCAGAAAAATCAAAGGATTGATTTTAAGTGTGCCGTATTTTCCAAAAAACACAGTAATAACGACGGCCCGCTAGCATGCGCTACCAAAAATAGTGCTTTGTTGTGTGTCTGACAGACGAAAGCTAAACCAGTTCCACACCACTTAAGTTGCAGCATTTTTACAAACCAATTCTGGTTCATCTGTTTCATTCAACGATCCGCTTTCGCCCTTCTCATTCTCTGTCGCCGCCATGCTTTTTCCGCCATGTGTGTATGAAAACAAAGGCACTGCGCATGTGCGTTTCACCCATATTCTATTGTGATATTTCATTTTCTTATCGTTGCCCGACATTATACCGGTATTACCGTGAACGGTATGATATGGCCCAGCCCTAGGCCTAGTAGAGCATCGCAAGGGAGGAAACAGCATTTGCTGATCTCCACGGGTTCTAGACTTTAGGCAATCATTGTCTACAAAGGATTTATTTCCAAGTATTGTATTTGCAATTATCTTTTATATGTCCAATTAATTGTGTGCCTCTGAAAATGGAGGACCATGTTTAAATATGGCTGTGATTCCTAAACAGCTGATACAAAACTAAACTCCAAAACTCCTCATGCTTTTAAAGGATAAGGAGGTTTTGTGGGCTTGATGATCTGCACTTCAATCACATCCTAATTGTTTGAGTCAGAATCAAGTAAGAGAGGGATAATAGACCCCTTCTGTCAAAATATTCATGAGCTTTTTGAGTGTTAGTTTCTATGAATTATTCATGAGCTCAGTAAGTAATTAAATTATGATAATTAAATTCTGATAATTAAATTATGATATTAATAAAAATTATGATTTTCATAAAAAATATGATATTCATAAAAATTATGATTTTCATAAAAAAATATGATATTCATAAAAATTATGATTTTCATAAAAATATGATATTCATCCAAAATATGCTAGTTCATTGCTTTTCTTCCCCCAAAAATAAGAACTAATTGCTTATTTTAGAAAAGTTTTATATCAAATATCATTCTTTTATTTTTTTTTAATCCATTAAAACTTTTTCCTTTTTCCCTAAAGAAACGCCATCTGGTGGTGGGTCAGCGCATGACAGCGCATGAGTGCACAGGCGCGCACGCAGCGCGCCTGTGTGTCTAAGCGCGCGTCGCGCGCGCCTGACTCGGGACCGTGCTTCTGTGGGGGCTCCGTGTTTATGGGTGAAAATGTGTTAAACCAGTATAAATGTGCTTAGTTAAACTTGTGCTTTTGTAACGTTCAGAATGGCCAGACATACAGGGTGCATGCCTTGTGGGAAAAGTTTATTTCAATTTATATGCATTTGTTTAATCCGAACAAAGAAATTTGAAATCAAAGTCCGAGTCGCAAAAAACTCTCGCGACCATAAACGCCCCGCGGCTCCCAGTGGCTTACAGCAAAAAACAAACAACAACAAAAAAAACCTCCTGAAAAACAAAAAGCCTTAGTCTTTTTTTTCTCAAAAAACAGCCCTATCACTAGCTCCGTCTCTAAGTTCTTACTAGCGATCCTTAGGAAAATAAGCAGGGAGAAACTCCTCAAAAACCTCCGCGGTTTCTCTCCAAAAAATACGCAAAACAAAAAACCCCTAGAAATAACCTGTAGGGAACCCCGTATACCCAAAACCTTATATTCGATAACAGGGCAAATCGTGAAACCAAATCCTTAGTCTTTTTTTTTTTCTCAAATCCCGCTCAGAGTCTAAGTTCTCCCTTCGCTCCGAGCCGCACCGCCCGCAACCAGAGCAGTCTCTTTTTCCTTCTTGTTCGTTCCCGGCTCATCCCGAATGCTGCTTACCTCGTTTGAAATTTGCGCCCGAGACCAACTCCGCCTCCCAGGTGCCCTACCGCAAATCACATAACAAAGGGAGGATCCATTCGCACCCCGCTCACCCAATCGCGCTCAGCTTGGATTTTCACGATCCCCGCTCAGGTTAAGACTTGCAACGGTGTCTCACAAGCCATCTGACTTCAGGCGCGTGGACAACTACCTCCACTTAGACCGAATACCCATTAATACCCGGTCTCCAGACCACTTCAACAACTATCTCCGTTCAGGCCGAATACCCATTAATACCCGGTCTCCAGACCACTTGACAATTTATGCACTTTTACCTGTGTGCATATCAATCAATCGGTAAGTGTTACTCTTGCTTTCCTTTTTTTTTTTACCATTTTCTCTCAAAAGCTTTTCAAAGCCATCCAGAAAATAGCTAGTCTAACACCTGTACATACACAAAAAAAAAAAAAATATATATATAAGCTCCAGTTTATCACTCAGTTAGAGTTAAAAAGTGCTTGACTACACTAGCAGCGATCATGTCCTCTTCAGGTACCTCTCTTTTTCTTACCCTGTTCATATAATGCTTATATTTTACTCTATTTCCTGCTGTTTAAATACTCCTAGTTATTACTTTTTACACTCTCAAATAATTCTGTTTGATTAAGGCTTATATTTTACTGTATTTCCTGTTTGTTTAAATACTTGTTATTTCTTTTTAGACTCTGAAATAAGCCTGCTTGATTCTTCTCTTTTGGAGCATCTCGATCAAATCGGTAGGTCTGCTTCATTCTTCTTATCCTCTTAACAGTTAATTGTACAAGAAAAACAAAACACTAACCCTCTTTTTAACTTATCAAACTTTTTCAGACATATCGGATTTGGATAACTATGTTTTTTCGAGTTCACCTAGTTCTTCGCCCAGTTCTTCACCACCACCGGCTTTAGAGCGAGCTACAGGCAAGAACATCCGTCTCTCTACACGCGAGAGACAGGCTTTGCTTTCTGCAAGGGCTTGCCCGGCGTCAGCTCCCCAGCGTGCCTCGGGCAAAAACCTGAATCTGTCTGCCGGGAGAGGGAACAGCTGATCGCTGCATGCGCTCACAGTCCCGGCTCGGAGCTTCAGCTCCCCAGCGTGCCTCGGGCAAAAACCTGAATCTGTCTGCCCGGGAGAGGGAACAGCTGATCGCTGCATGCGCTCACAGTCCCGGCCGGAGCTTCAGCTCCCCAGCGTGCCTCGGGCAAAAACCTGATTCTGTCCGCCCGGGGAGGGAACACGCTCACAGTCCCGGCTTCGAGCTTCAGCTCCCCAGCGTGCCTCGGGCAAAAACCTGAATCTGTCTGCCCGGGAAAGGGAACAGCTGATCGCTGCGCACGCTCACAGTCCCGGCTTCGGAGCTTCTCCTCCTGCATCGGGGCCAAGACATTCACAGCCCCTGCCTCGGAGATCCAATCTAGGTCAGTCACTCTCGCTTTTTCTTTTCTCTCATTTTATAAAAACTATCGCGTTTTCTATTAAACATCACTAACTAATTTCTATCTTACCCTCAATTTCTTAGGGCATCTCAGAAGGAAGCGTAGGAGGACCATTAGGCCACTCAGGACAAGGCAAACACGCAGACAGCGAAACCAGCTCGCCTCCATAGCTCTTCGAGCTGTCTCACTGTTCAGTGAATTAGTACAGCTTATCTTGTAATAAGGTTTTATTTTATTTTATTGTTTTATTTTTATTTTTATTTTTTTTTTTTTTTTAAAAAAAAAAAAAAAAAAAAAAAAAAAAAAATATATATATTCTTTGTTAAACAATAAAAAACAATGGACAACCAGGAACAAGATATTCCAGACCCCTTTCTTGCATTAGAAATAGAGTTATCCCGGTTAAATGAAAACGCAGATCATTCACAGAATACACCTCCGCAGAATCATGAACACCCTGAGGTGATCAATAATAATAACGATCCTCTAGAACTGATTGATTTGGCTCTTGCACAACTAGCCCGTAGTGAAAGTGCCCCCCAAAATAACACTCAGAATTTAGGATTCGAGCATGTTGAGGCTCATTCTCAGCAAAACATTGCCTCTTCTGACCCTTTCATGCTCTTAATAGCGCTTTAGAAGCCTTAGCACAAATACAGCACGAGGTTCAAATACCTCCAGAATTATTGAGTCAAATAAATAGGTTAAATCAAAATATTTTTAATGATAGTCAGCATTTGCTCAGTTCTACACCACGCGGGGAGTCTGTTAACCACAGTCCACCCCTACCGTTGATAAACGGTTTCAATGAGTCTAATCAACAACAATCGTCTGAGATTGTCTCTGTTAACCCCATGAATAATGTGTCCGATCACCCCTTTCAACAAGGGGTAATCCAGAGCAGGGTGTTCCAACAATTCATCACAGCCGCATATAATTGTCAGAAATAAATTTAATAACGTTCAAATTAGAGAAATTTTGAATTTCCCTCCTCCAAACGATATACCTGATTACGCCCGATATTATGAAGGTATAATGGCCGGGGCCCGTGAAATTTCAGACAGGATTTTCTCACATGCACGTCCAGGTGATCTTATACAATTAGAGTTGATAGGGCCTCAGCTGCAAAATAATGTATCAGTCATTTTAAGGGACAATTGTGATTTAACTGAATTTGAAAATCTGTTCCTGAGAACCGTTCAGTCAAATTGGTCCGTTATGTGTGAAGGCTCGCTCGAGCTTGTAGCTCAGATCGTTAGACCCCCGTCAGGTAGTGGAAAAAGGATGCTTAAACACATACTTGACAATGAAATTGTCAGAAAGAAAAGGCGCTTTTTATATATTGTTCATAACCCCGCAAATAAGTTATGTTTTGCTATAAGCCTTGCCCACCTTCTGCACCCTGATTTTAACGATCAACAAGCAGAGGTTTTCGGTAGAGAAATTCAGCAAAAAGCTGGTCTAAATGATCAAACGCCTGTCGGCTTTAATCAGATTATTACATTTGAAAGGTTACTCGGATGTAAAATTATAGTATTTTACCATAACGAAAACGATCGCAGCCTTTGTAAATTTGAAACTAGTACACCCAATACAGAAAAAACCCTTTGTTTATTTTTATTTGAGAATCATTACTATGCTATCAAAAATCTAAAAGGGTTTATGGGTACATCCTATCTCTGTAATCATTGTCGGCTACAACCATGTGTTATCACATTTTTGTCGTGCTCGTTGTTCAGTCTGTATGCAACCTGACTGTAACCAATATTCCATCTCTCCTATTGTGTGTCATGATTGTAATCTCACCTGTCGGTCTCCCTATTGTTTCAAGAGCCATAAAAACTTGTTGACAGGCGTGAAAGATCCATGAGCAACTGTCAGCTCTATAAAAAATGTGTCAAGTGTTCCAGACTTTATTATTTAGCAGTAAACGAAAAACCTCACAAATGTCAAAACAGGAAATGCCCAATCTGTCGCCAGGAAATCTCCACTGATCAGCAAACGCATCAGTGTTACATGCAGGTTTTAGAACGCGAAACAAAACACAACAAGAAGTTGATTTTTTACGATTTTGAAACGTTTGTAAATGAAACCGGTGAGCACACTCCCTTTCTGGTTTGTACGAGAACTTTAGACGGTAAATCCTGGAACTGTGTTGGGAGGACTGTGCAGAAAAGTTTCTCTCTCATTTTAGACGTCCACTCTTTAAGGGCTGTATTTTTATCGCACATAATGCAAAAGGGTTTGTGGTACCTTATTTTATCCCGAATGGCTAAACAATGCATAAAACCACATCTAATTATGCAAGGGTCCAAGGTGATCAGCTTTACAGACCCCGATTATAATCAAAGATACATGGATTCAAGCTGTTTTCTCCCTATGCCCCTGTCAGGTATCCCAAAAGCAATGGGATTTTCAGACAGCGTAAAGGGTTTCTTTCCTCACTCTTTCAGTTCCAGAGAAACTCTAAAATATGTAGGCCCCTACCCTCCACCCTCAGCTTACAGCATAGAGAGAATGACAACAAAAGGCAGGGATGATTTTTACAAATGGTATGATTCAGTCAGCTCCGGTACCTTCAATTTTATGAAAGAGGCCCTGTCATACTGCGAAAACGATGTTGAGATTCTAGCTGAGGGATGCAAATTGTTTAGAAACGGGTTTATTGAAGAAACAGGAGTAGACCCTTTCAGCCGCAACACGCTTGCAAGTGCCTGCCTGAAAACTTTTTTAACAAACTTCATGCCAGCCAATTCTTTAGCAATACCATGTCCCTTAAATTACCGTAATCAGGTCAAATCATTTTCCTCTGCCTCAATTCAATGGCTAGAATATCTCTCGTACACGCAAGGTGTTTTTATCAGACATGCGCTAAATCAAGGAGAAAAAAAGCTGGCTGGGTGCTTATTATTTAGATGGATATGCCCTAATTAATGATAAACCATATGTCTGGGAATTTCTGGGTTGTTACTTTCATGGGTGTGTTAAGTGTTTTTCAAATCAGGCCGACATTAATCCCTTGTTAGACCTAACTTTTGCAGAGCTAAACAGCCGCACTGAAGAAAAACTGGTTAAATTGAGAACTGAACATAACGTGTGTCTTGTTACAATCTGGGAGCATGAGTGGACCGAATTGAAACGTGCTGATGTGAGTGTAATCAACTTCCTCAAACATTACGAAGCGCCAGAACCTTTGAACCCCCGCCATGCCCTCTTTGGAGGGCGTACAAGCCCTGCACAGCTGCGCTGCAGTGCAGGCCCTGGGGAGAGAATCAGTTATGTGGATGTTACCTCGCTGTATCCGTTTGTAAATAGCACCTGTAGTTACCCCTTAGGGCATCCTCAAATAATCTTTCGAAATTTTCAGCACCCTAAAAACTACTTTGGGTTTATCAAAGCGGTTGTATACCCACCCAGAGCACTCTATTTTCCAGTTTTACCCTATAAAACTAAGTCAGGAAAGCTTCTCTTTACCCTCTGCCGCACCTGTGCCGAAATGAACAACCAACAGGGGGCGTGTAACCATAGCAACGATGAGAGAGCCCTCAAAGGGGTTTGGACCACTGTAGAATTTAATCTTGCATTAGAAAAGGGGTATCAAATAAGTAGAATCACCGAGGTGTGGCACTTTGAGAAACAGAGTAACACAATATTCACAGACTATGTACATCATTTCCTGCGCAAAAAACAAGAAGCTTCAGGCTACCCATCAGATGTTGTAACTGAGGAGGATAAACAGCTTTACATTAAAGACTACCAGGCTAAGCAAGGCATCACTTTAGACCCTGAAAACATAAAACTAAACCCAGCTAAAAGACAAATGGCCAAACTGTGTTTAAACTCTTTTTGGGGAAAATTTGGTCAGAGAAATAATCTCACACAGAGCAAACTGGTGAGGGACCCCGAGGAATTCTTTAATCTGATGTTTTCTCCAAAATACAAAGTGACCTATTTCTCTTTTGTCAGTGACGATGTAGCGCTTATTCAATGGTGTTATGGCGATCTATGTACCCCATTGCCAAACTCCACAGATAACATCTTCATTGCGGCCTTCACTACTTCATATGGGCGTATGAAACTCTACAGTTATTTGGATCAGTTGCAGGAGAGAGCAATTTACTACGATACTGACAGTGTTGTTTATCTCACCAAACAAAATCAATCTGAACTAGAATTAGGTAGATATTTGGGCGACCTCACCAATGAACTAGAGCAGGATGATTTCATTACAGAGTTTGTTGCAGCTGGACCCAAAAGCTATGGCTATATGACCAAAAACGGTAAAGTTGTCTTGAAAGCAAAAGGGATCACACAAACACACGATGTCTGCGAAAGGGTCAACTTTGAATCTGTGAAAAACCTGGTTGACAATTACATTGATAACAGTGAAGGGGGGTCTACACTTGAGGCACCACAGCACACTATCCTTCGTAATAAAGCTGGGTTTGCACTGAAAAATTCATCATTCCCCAAAAAATTCCGGGTTGTTTATGACAAGCGTAGATTGCTGCCAGGAGGTCTTACTTTACCCTTTGGTTATTGATTATTCTTTCTTTTCTTTTTTTTTTTTCTTTTTGATTTTGTTTTTGGTTGTTTTTAAAAATGTTTCAACCTGCTTTAATCGAGTTTGATCCCAGACTTCATGTGCCATTTTCCTGTATGGTTGTCGGGCCAAGTGGCTCGGGAAAAACATTTTTTGTGAAATCTGTATTGGAAAACTTTGTACATGTTTTGAACAAGCTTATTGATAACATTGTGTGGGTTTATACATCCTTTCAGCCTCTGTATTCTGAGCTTCAAGAGAAAAATAAAAGCATTAAATTCATTGAAGGTCTGCCTGAATCTTTTGAAGATGAGAGCTTGTTCCCCTCACACCAAAGTCATCTCATTGTGCTGGATGATGTTATTTTTCAAGCAGCTAATCATCCAGAAGTAGTTAAGATTTTCACGCAATACAGGCATCATAAAGATATGAGCGTAATGTTTTTGACACAAAATGTGTTTTTACAAGGCAAACACAGCAGGACGATCAGTCTGAACAGTACTTATATGGTGTTATTTAAAAACCCTCGTGATAAATTACAAGTTAATACACTAGCTAGACAAATATGCCCAGGACGTGTGCATTTCTTTTTGGAGAGTTTTGAAGAAGCCACGAGAGAGCCACACGGATATTTATTGATAGATTTAACCCCCACCTGTCCAGAGCAACTAAGACTGAGAACAGGGATACTACCCTCAGAACAGCTGTGTGTTTTCTTACCGAAGAAAAAATAACAGAAACAATGTCTGTAAGATTGAGAAGAAACTTTGCTTTGCTGAAAACACTAACCAGAAGCTCGCCTAAAATTCGTAAGGTTATTTTACAAGAATGCCCACCTGATTTAATTCAGGCTATTTGTGAGATTTGTATGAATCTCTTAAAAGGAAATATTCCAATCACACAATGCCAGCATAACAAGCTGAAACGATATAAGGAGAAGATCAGACAAATGGCATGCCGAAAGGCTGGAGTTAGGCAGAAGAAAAAATTATTGAATCAAAAAGGAGGTTTTCTTTTACCGCTCCTCACAACAGTTTTACCCATGGTAGCTGATTTAGCTATAGGCGCGATCCGTAAATAACAATGCAGAAAATGTATTTGATCTCACCTGACCAGATCAAACGCTTACAGGAAACACACGCAAATGCTTATCGACCAACCATCAGAGACAAGGCTGCAGATGAGCTCGATAGTGAAATGAGACGTGTATTGGAAACTCAGGGTCTAACCTCCGATGAGAAGATAAAAAAGTATAACATGCTTTTACAAAAGTACCTTGTACTTGAAAGACAAAAATCAGATGAAAGCAGAGAAATAACACTAAGACTCCCTGGGAGCGTGAAGTAGTGGAGATTGAGAGATCACATGATTACCAGCAAGAAGAGGCAAGCCAGGAGGGGGAGCAGATGGGTAGTGTGAATAAAGTTTTACAGGACGTATTAAGTCACATAAACCCTCGTTCAAAGAGAAACACTGAATATCTAATGCATAGAATATTAGCATCAAAAGGCCCCGGAGGATGGACCGAGGACGGGGAATTCATGCATAGACAGAAGCCAATACCTGGAAGTCATATGCTCGATCTGATGAAATTCTTAGCAAGCTCTCGGGCAAGTGTAAAACCAACAGGCTGGAGTTTGCTTGCACAAACTTTAGCAGATCTAAAAATACCCCTATCCACCATTACAAACTTATCGGCTAGAAGGGAAATAGCAGCAATAAAAGAGTCGAGAGAAACAGGAGAATACCGCAGATCCTCTGATGAAGATGTTATTGTGAAGAAAAAGAAGAAAAGAAAGAGAATTGCCTTATCACCCACATGGTTAAGTTTCTGATGTAATCCAAACCATAAATAAAAGATTGTGTTTTTTAAAAGTTAATTCTCTCTCATGTTGTTATTTAACAATAAGCACAATACACCACTTTTTCACAGAAACATTCTCAGTTTTATTGAAATTATTTCGAGCACAAATGACAATCGTTAAAAGCTTTCAAAGAACATGAAGTTTGATTAAAATTGCCAGCTTTACATATTAATACACATCTGATAAATCGTTTTACAAAACATGACACCATGCTATCATTTTTGTTTTGATTAGAGCTATATAAAGAAACTACATCATCATAACTCTTTCCACGCGATTTCTGAGCCAAGAAAAATATACAGTGCTGTCCACATACCGTGGATAGTGTTGCTTGTAGCTGTCTTTGATGGAAAGATACTCGTTTAGCATGCTTTTTCAGAACGTTATGATGCTTTTAGGATAAAAAGCATAATCTGGGGAAAACCAAATGAGTCAAAAAGTTGGCCCCTCCGTTTTCCTCTAATGATATTGCAAGCCAATGAGTTCCAGGTTTTATCCCGTGGATCTGTATTTATAATAAAATATGCAGGTTTTTAAATGAACGTTTGAGTAATGATAATAACTCATCTTCTGCATATACTCCAAAGAAACGGTCCCCAACTAGCAATCTCATTATACTCTCCAATTGGTGGTTGTTCATAATTCAATACAAAATGTCTTGAGCCTCTCAGTAATAATCGACCAAAACTTGTCTTTTGGAGTTGATCTCGAGAATGGAATCATAACATGCATAAACGATCAGTGTAGTTGTATGAGGCAGTGGTACTCTGAAGCGCATTTCTAGTCTCAAATTTCCATTTATCACAGGTGATAAGGCCTGACTGTCATCTGATGGATTCAAATTGAAAACAAACAGTGTATATCCTTGTTCAAACTCCTGTCTGTCAATGCATAACGAGAGATCCTTTAGGTTTCTTCCGGTAGCGGTGTACAGGCTGTAAAACTCTCTTACGGAGTGATTCTCAGCAAAATTGGGTTGAAACGCTTTGGCTGGAATCTGCTTACTCTCATGACATAAAGCCAGGAACCCAGATCGTTATGTTGAAAGTTGAAAGGACATAAATCATAACGGCCTGTAAATGCTTGATGATCGACCATTCCGATGACTAAATAACGGGGAGTGAACCCAGAAACAGATTCTCATGATGTGATATCCGTGAATTCTCAGGTATTGAAAATGTTTTTACGTTAATCCGGGAGATGGGATAAAGTGCATTGGCTTGCATGAGAGCGGAAGCGTGGCCTAAACGTACAGCTGGGGACACAGTAACTTTCCGCACATACAATGAAGCCCCTAGAATATTCAGGTGGTAATTAGCATTCTGAGGCGCCATAAGGCTGAAAGCATCGTTGGCTCTCATGAGCTTAACCCTCAGATCCACATTATTGAGCAATAATCGTTCGCAGAAAAAAATATCAGAATGTAATGGTCCCATTACGTGGAACTCTCGCGACCGCTGACTGTAAGCTGCCCGCCGAACTAATCCCCTGTTAGGCCCGTTGATTACAATATATGAGTCGTGTGAGCCCGCTGTATCTTTGTAAAACAACCCAGCGCTAAACTGAGTCTTCAAACTTTCTTCTGAGTAATTTAAATATGTTTCTATTATAGCCCTGTAGGGGTGGGTTGAGCTGGCTTGTGAAATCAGTCTGTCGCCCAACGTGACGTCACATTGCGAGAAAATGGTATTTAAAGGGTAATTTATAATTGCAACATTAGCATCTGGATCAATATCAGACCCATCCGCGTTTGTTATCTTCAATCTTAAACTCAGCAATGTGTCATTTAAATCCAGGTAATGCAGCCCGTTTCCAGGCACGTAAAATTCCACAGGTCCCCGATCAGTCAGCGCTGTTACTGGTAATATTTCTGAATAACATTTGTCCTCGATTGAAAATTGGGTCAGGGGGGCTGTGAACAGATCCAGTTCACTCAAGGTGCATTCGCTTGATCGCTCGTGGAGTAAAGACATTGTTGCTTGTTTCTTAGTTTATTAGAAAATATCCTGCTTCGCCCTACGTGTTGCCCGTTTGGTGGTTTTAGCGCTCTGTTTCTTTTTGACAGTTTTCCTCCGCTTTTTAAACTCGGTCAGCCTGCGACCCGGAGGCCGTTTTAGGGGTCTGCGCGCAATTAAACTTAACCCAGCGCCCTCTTGCTCTTCTCGTGTGTTTGAGCGACTCAAGTTAGACAGCGAGGAGGTCACAACATCTGTAGCAATCCCTTTGACAGCTGTTTTCAAATGAGGTTTAACGAGGCTGACCCCACGCTTTAAGAATGGGGTTACAAATCTAAACAATTTTGAGAAAATAGATGCTATTCCTCGTCCGTAAATTACGGGCGCCCCTGAAAAGCCTGGCAGCCCGTTACCAGCCTGCGATTCGTAATACTTTATAAATCTATTATTATCCATATTTTTGTTATTAGATGAGATCCTTGACAGGGCGGAAATGTAGCTTTACTATCGTTTTACCGTAGGTAAAGTTTACAGGCTCGTTCTGATCAGTTTTGATTTCAATATGGATATTTTCTATGTGTTTCTGAGCAACAGGAATGTAGTCTGGTTTGTTAAAGCAAAGGTTAACGATATCTCCGTAATTACCCTCTATTCTGACAGTACGCAGCAGGGGCGAATAGCTATCACCAACCAGCTGTAAGGCTGCTATATCTGAATAACAGAATAGATGATAACATCCCGCTTTTATATCTGCAGGATACGGGGCAAATTTGCGCTCAAACCGTTGCCAGACACCTGCCGGTACACCAAGCATATATGCCAGAGGAGGAAAAACCTGAGTTGATATATATACCCCAGCGGTGAATTCAAACTTTTAACAATGGGGTGGTATTTTAGATATATATCCGAGTCGATACGTCTAAGGCATGCTTCGATTTCTGCTCTCAGTGTGTTTGCATCCTCGTAAAACCCCGCGCGTATTTTTGTCTTAACCACGTCATCAGGCCGCTGCTCATCGTCACTCTTTTTCCTGAATTCAAAATAAGCCTTATCATTCGGGATATTAAGCCATGTATAGGGATATGAAATTTCAGTGAGAGCCACCTCCCAGGCCCCATCGAGATTGAGATGGTGAGCCAAATCCACACGAAAGGAGCTACTTGTGTTATTTTTAAAAACATTCAGACTTGCGTTTGATGGTAGTGTGACGAGAAACCCTGCGCCCTGAGAGTCATGCTGAACCGTTACAAAGGCTAGCGGGGTGAGAGTGATGTACGGAGTTCGTTATGTCAGGTTTTTAAGCTCACTGGCTTTAATCCAACTATTAAACTTTTCAGGCCAATTCCTCCATTTCACCAGGAAATAAAGCTGTCCCCTCTGTTTACGTTTTGAGAGAATTTTGTCTATGTGATAAAGCTTATCCTTGCAAAGAGCGATTTTCTGCAACTCATGCTCATAAAACTACCTATAATTTCTTCCCCATCGTAATCTTTGATTTTATAAACAGGAGGGTGTCTAGGTATGCATTGATCAATAGTAAATACCTCGCTTGTGAATGTTTGCTCATAACGTTTATCAAAGACACCTCTAACTTTAGAGAGCCTGACAAGATCTCCTTTTAAATTTCATGGGCTTTTTCTACAACGAGACGAAGTGCCATATAGGTTTTGAAATACTAATGCTACATTGTCTGATTTTACTTGATTCGGGGCCATTTTATGGAACGATGATAACTAGTGTTATAGCTTTGTAATAAATCTTGTAACACATCGATATATCTACGGGTATTTTGAGCAGTGAAATATCTATACATTTTACTTTTAAGAGTTCTATTAAACCTTTCACAGACTGAGGCTTTTAGATCGCTCCCTGTAGCAAAATGATTTATACCATGCTTTTTCATTAAAGATTGAAAACTGGAATTAAAAATTCCTTACCACTATCTGTCTGTAGCTTTTGAGGAATTTGGCTGTCTTTTAAGACAGCCTCAAAAGCCTTAGTGACCTGAACTCCTGTTTTGTTTTTCAACACTCTTGCATAGGCTTTTTAGAGAAAACATCTATAACTGTAAGTAAATATTGATAGCCATCGTTATGCTCAGCTAGTGCTCTCATATCACAAAGGTCTGCTTGAAATTGATTTAGAGGTCTGGGGACAAACACACGGTTTCTCGGAAAGCGCAGGCGTGCTTGCTCGGTGTAAGGTGTACACGCATCCTGCCCGGCGAGGAAGTTTTGGGCTGTTTGCGCGTTAATCTTTGTACCAGTTTCATCCTGCACGCTTTTAATCAATTTTGCACTCCACAGAAACTACCGGGGTGAGATGGGTCGTAATATGCCCGTTTCAATAGAATCTGCTCTGCCATGTGTGTTCTTTGAAGTTATGCTTAACTATGGTTTTATTTCATGATCGAGCAGTTACTTATCTCATGTAACAACTTTATGAAAATATTTTATTTGTTGTCATTAAAACATTGCACTTTGATTGTAGTAAAAACAAAAATAACGAGTTTGATTCTTGCAATGATTTTCCAAGAAAGTTTTATTTGATACAACGTTTTTCCAAAAACAATTTATTTGATGTAATGAAAACCAATACATTTGAACGAGTAAAACAAATAATGAGTTTGATTCTTGCAATGATTTTCCAAGAAAGTTTTATTTGATACAACGTTTTTCCAAAAACAATTTATTTGATGTAATGAAAAAACAAAAAAAAAAAACATTACATCTGAAACGAGTAAAAACAAACAAACAAAAACTTAACAGGTAGAAAAATAATAGGAAAGAAAAGAAAAACAAATACTAGGACAGCCACAGTGAGTAATTGTCATCTAACACTTGATCAATTATTGTACGAGTAACTTCAGTGACACTGGCATCGATTTCTTGCAGAGTGCCCTCTATATCATGGGCGTCTCTGAGTTCAAAGAGATACGCCTGGGCCACACCTCTGACTTGCTCGGGTGGTGGTGAAAAGCCTTCTAACCGTAAAATTTGTAATAATGTCTTGGTGAAATGTCCGTTCCATACTCTTTTGCAGAGTTCATCATAGTACTTGAAAAAGTAATATTTTTCCAACGGGAAAAGACAAGAATGGCGTCTCTGTGAGGGGTGGGAGACTGCGCATCCTTGACACACGTCTTGTCGGTGTTTCTGGAGTAGCGACATGACAAGGTACTTGAGAGTTAGTTTTATAAGTTCAAAAACGGCTGTGGGGAGTAGAGTAGCGGCCTCGTCAATGTCCAGGGATGAAGATTGTCCACTGCTCACCCCAGGGTGGGGGCATTGTCTTCAGGCTCTCTGAAAAGAGCCCGCACACAGGGGTCCCCAAAGCCCAGAGCGAGACACCGGAGACTGGGTTGTTTACCGGGGTCTGTTCGGGTGATTGCCAGCCGAGAGCAGGGTGGCGGGGCGAGTTCCAACCTTGAGGTGATGGAGGCAGGAGCGGCGAATCTGCACGCATAACGGCCGGAGATGATGACCCCCGGTGGGGACTCTGCGGTGGAGTAGCAAGATCCATCACGGGGTTCCCGACTGGAGTAGAAGCAGCTGCTGGCCGAAAGGATGCTGGGGTTAGAGCAGAGTGAGTTCCAGAGCTGTGGTGACTCATGGCTGTTTTTACAGACGATGTGGAGGAGACGGTCGTTGCGGCTTTTAAAAAGCACTGGGGAGGAGGAGGCGGGGTAAGGGGACCGGATGAGGGGGGCAGGGTTATTTTGACTGCGGGGGGTTATTTCCAACCAGCACCAACTCAGAGGTGCGTGTACTTAGCTTAAAAGCTCTAAAATTCTACCGTTCTTTTCCCCACCATCTTTAGCCAGTCTTGAATGGGAATCCGAAGCAATGTGTTGAAAACGCCTGAGTGGGTGTTCGTAAGCTCCAGCACGAACTCATCCTTGCCGGCATTTTCTGCTGTCTGACGACTGGCCTTACAGACCCACCTGCAAAACGGCGTGCTCTTAGTCTCCCACTGCGCATATGTCACGGTTTTTCTCACCGCGTTTAAAGGCCGGTGTTGTTGGTTGAATGGTGGAAACTCATGGGCCCCTTTGAAAACACGAGGCGTCTGCGTTTCTTGGTCCCTTGTTCGCGGTTGCTGGGAGCTCGTATCCTGCAGGCTCTTCTGGATTTCAGGGGTCGCGATGAGGGTCAAAACAGCCCAGTCAGACGAGCTAAAAGCAATCCGTGGTGTCAGTGGGCCAAAACTTTCACCTGCTTTTAGCTGGTAGAAATAGATTTGGCTCTCCGGGAGGCTGAAAGCATAGCCCCAAAATCCCCGGTGTTGAGAGGAATCTCTCCTCCAAAGGGATAGCAGATGCAGGCTGGACCCTACAGAGATGCAGCCGTTTGAGCTGCACTGGCTTGGCAGAGGCTCTGTAGCTGGTTACGGGGTCTGAGAGACCACAGTGAGGTTGGTAGGTCTGGTGGCCATGTTGTTTTGTGAAAAAAGGAGAAAACTTGTTTTTTCTGAGAGGAAAAACTGTTAAATTCAACTTGAAATGTGAGATTATTTATCCTGATGCAGGTGAGAGAATAGACCTATCGCTGAGAGAAGATAAATCGGCCCTGTATCCGATTGGGTGAGCGGGGTGTGAACGGATCCACCCGTTTGTTATGTAATTGTCAGCGGGCAGTAAGGTTTACCAGGTATGATTGATATGCACACAGGTAAAAGTACCGCTAATTGTTTTAAACGGTCTGGCGAAGGGGTATTAATGGGTATTCGGTCTGAGTACCGCTAATTGTTTTAAGCGGTCTGGCGAAAGGGGTATTAATGGGTATTCGGTCTGAGTACCGCTAATTGTTTTAAGCGGTCTGGCGAAAGGGGTATTAATGGGTATTCGGTCTGAGTACCGCTAATTGTTTTAAGCGGTCTGGCGAAGGGGGTATTAATGGGTATTCGGTCTGAGTACCGCTAATTGTTTTAAGCGGTCTGGCGAAGGGGTATTAATGGGTATTCGGTCTGAGTACCGCTAATTGTTTTAAGCGGTCTGGCGAAGGGGTATTAATGGGTATTCGGTCTGAGTGGCGGCACCTGGGAGGCGGAGTGGATCTCCGGCGCAAATTTCAAACGAGGTAGGCAGCATTCGGGGATGAGCCGGGAGCGAACAAGAAGGAAAAAGAGAATGCTCTGGTTGCGGGCGGTGCGGCTCGGAGCGAAGGAGAACTTAGACTCTGAGCGGGATTTGAGAATAAAAGACTAAGGATTTGGTTTCAGGATTTGCCCTGTTATCGAATATAAGGTTTTGGGTATACGGGGTTCCCTACAGGTTATTTCTAGGGGTTTTTGTTTTGCGTATTTTTGGAGAGAAACGCGGAGGTTTTGAGGAGTTTCTCCTGCTTATTTTCCTAAGGATCGCTAGTAAGAACTTAGAGACGGAGCTAGTGATAGGGCTGTTTTTTTTGAAAAAAAAAAGACTAAGGCTTTTTGTTTTCAGGAGGTTTTTTTTGTTGTTGTTTGTTTTTGCTGTAAGCCACTGGGAGTCAGCAGGCGTTTATGGTCATGAGTTTTTTTGCGACTCGGACTTTGATTTCAAATTTCTTTGTTCGGATTAAACAAATGCATATAAATTGAAATAAACTTTTCCCACAAGGCATGCACCCTGTATGTCTGGCCATTCTGAACGTTACAAAAGCACAAGTTTAACTAAGCACATTTATACTGGTTTAACACATTTTCACCCATAAACACGGAGCCCCCACAGAAGCACGGTCCCGAGTCAGGCGCGCGACGCGCGCGCTTAGACACACAGGCGCGCCGTGCGCGCCCTGTGCACTCATGCGCTGTCATGCGCTGACCCACCACCAGATGGCGTTTCTTTAGGGAAAAAAAGGAAAAGTTTTTAATGGATTAAAAAAAATAAAAGAATGATATTTGATATAAAAACTTTTCTAAAATAAGCAATTAGTTCTTATTTTTGGGGAAGAAAAGCAATGAACTAGCATATTTTGGATGAATATCATATTTTTATGAAAATCATAATTTTTATGAATATCATATTTTTATGAAAATCATAATTTTTATGAATATCATATTTTTATGAAAATCATAATTTTTATTAATATCATAATTTAATTATCAGAATTTAATTATCATAATTTAATTACTTACTGAGCTCATGAATAATTCATAGAAACTAACACTCAAAAAGCTCATGAATATTTTGACAGAAGGGGTCTATTATCCCTCTCTCAAGTATGTTGGTGTACAGAGTAAAATTGCAAAAATATGTCATCATCCAAAAACTTATGGATCTAACTGTAATTCACCTCACTTTGTATGATGTTATTTGAAGAAGTCATATCAGCTGAGTCATGGCTGCTGTGCAAACAGTGAATTATGTTGTTGAGTTTGTTTGTTTCAGAGTCAGAGAGCCGTGTCTCTCTACAGTCAGAGGTTTTTGTACGGCGGCTCAATGAGTTTGTATCACTGTGGTACACGTTCGGTGGAGGAACCAGACTGAATGTTGGAAGTAAGTTTATTCTGGTTTAATTATCAAATACTGTCTTTATATTAAATAACATTTTAAAAGTATTTTCAAAGTTTTGTATGTATGAAAAATCACTTTAGAAATTAAAGTATCAAACTTGTTTTAATCATCCACTTATGACGTATAGATCTTCAGATGAGATCTCAAAATTTTATGTTTTCATTTTAGTCAAATTAAGATAAAATGGAATCTTGACTAGTAGAAAATAAAAGACGATCTCTGATATGTGTAGTCTGTCAAATATTTGAAAATGAATTTGAATTTATTTGACCTTTTAAATCCAGTTTTTGTACCTGAATATATTCCCTATATAGTTGTTTCCAGTTAATATTAATATAAGTCATGTACAATATTGATGATTTTAAACTTGTTTTGTAAATGTTGCCACATCTGCTTCTTTTATTTCCAGTGTAGTTTGAACATATTTCAGGTCAAACTGTGTGATGATTCTCTTTGTGCTGATATGCATGAGAGCTTTCTTAAAGGGAAGTGAAACAATGTGTGAGTTAATGACTGGTGGAGCAGAAAAAACACCTGACAGAAACTTCTTCACGGAGAAAATCAGCTCTTACAGTAAAGGTGTCCGACTGTCTGTGGTTTGATTGACAGCTGTGTGCTCCCTGTGCTCTAAGCTGATTGGTGTCTCCTAGGTGATACCCGTCCCATCCTGACAGTGTTGCCCCCCCTCCAGTGAGGAGCTACAGCAGGGGACTGCAACAATCACATGTCTGGCCAACAAGGGCTTCCCTCAGACTGGAGTCTGTCCTGGAAGGTGGATGGCAGTGGCAGCATCAGCTGGGAGGAGAGCAGGAGCCCGTGGTGCTGCAGAATGACGGCCTCTACAGCTGGAGCAGCACCCTGAGGCTCCCTGCAGACCGCTGGATGAAGGTGGGCTCTGTGACCTGTGAGGCCACCCAGGGCTGCCAGACTCTGGTCTCAGAGCCACTGAGGAGAGTCCAGTGTTCCCAGTCCTGACCTGACTCAACCTGGTACTGGTTTAATGCTCTCATTCTCAACTCTGTAACTGTCTCTCCATCTTTCTTTTTAAAGAACAAATAAAGACTAAAACTGTTATTTTCTTTCTCATAATGGCAACATTCATGTTTTAGGTAATAAAGATGTTTTGCAAAGTGAATTTTGGTTGAATCAGACACTTTATTTTATTCAAATCTACAAACCTGCAGTTGATGAATATATTTTTCATTTACATGAATTTAGACCAACTCTGCACTCCAACATGATGTCTTTATTTTACACTGGTAAAATAAAACACAGGCTGAAAGAACCATTAAGGAGATCTGCATTTTGGCAAAAGCTGAAAAAGGAGTTTTAAAATTGTACAGGTTATTTTTATGTTTGTTCAAAGTTACATGAATGTGTGTGGTAGGTTGTTGGTGGTGTTGCTCACCTCTACCAGACAGACTGGTTCGTGAAGCAATGCTGGGACCTGGTTGCCATGGAAACAGTCTCACCAGACTACAAAGCAAGTCTAAAGAAGAAAGAAGCTGTGTCCCAAAACGTCGGCTGCATCCTCCGGAGGCCGCATTTGAAGGCCGATTACGTCACAGCCAAGCGACGAAGGCTGTCCCAATTTGTCGACTCCTTCAAATGCGGCCGACAAATGCGTTCTTCATTTCTCCGAATTTGAAGGATGGGTCCGGTGTGTCCTTCGTGGCCCACCATATCCCAGAATTCATAGCGCGGCCCAGCCAAATTTCAGCTGCCAACAATGGCGGCCGCTACTAAGTTTTAAAATTAGTCTTATTAATCTTTCTGGGTCACAAAATAAACTTTTAACGTATTTTCAGGCGAGAAAGTAGCTGTGTAATTTTCAAATATCTGCTTGGTCTATCAAGACATCGCATATTTGCAAAAGTGCGCCGACGTTTTCGGAGATGTCTGTTACCCACCCGCTCGATAGCAAGCCGGGGGGTTCAATGGTCACTCGAGCCGGCGAGAGCAGCGGACTCCCGGCTTCATCGTTTTCAGACCCCCGCTCTTTCGCTACTCAGGTTAAACATGATATATAAGTCACTCGGATAACTTAAAAACGTTATTGTTTGGCTTTTTTCAGTGTTTTATTTGTTCTGGAGTAAATCGGGTTGGCTGAGATCAAAGTTATTAGATTATTAGATTAAATAAAACTTTATTAATCCCCCGGGTGGGTTCCTCCGGGATTTTCACACAGCTGAATAAACGTCAAACAGAAAACTGATTAAACAGAAGTGTGAGATGGTCGAGAATTTACGCCAGTGTCCTGTTATATATTAGTGATGCGCGAATCATGAACGAATCGTTCAATACTCGAGAATCACTTTACTGACTCGTGAATCATGATTCACAAGCGCAACTGACTCACTGACTCATCCCTGTTGCTGTTAGCAAACTAATTTCATTAGTAGAAATATATCTAGCTTATAATTCAAATTGTGAAGAAAACACAACATCCAGTATCTTAACAAAAACATTTCTGCTCTGAACTGGAAGAAAAACCCTGAGTAGAAGCTCACATCAAGACAATAGCTCCTCGGTTCACAGTAGCATCGCTCTGCTAACATGCTAACAGCACATTTGAGCTACTCACCCCCTCCTTTCCTGCGCTGAATCGTAGGGGAAACAAATCACTCATGACTCACTAACCCCCTCCCTCCTGTGCTGAATCATAGAGCTAGCGAATCACTCATGACTCGCTAACCCCCTCCCTCCTGTGCTGAATCATAGAGCGAGCGAATCACTCATGACTCGCTAACCCCCTCCCTCCTGTGCTGAATCATAGAGCTAGCGAATCACTCATGACTCGCTCACCCCTCCCTCCTGTGCTGAATCATAGAGCGAACGAATCACTCACTCACTCACCCCCTCCCTCCTGGCTCGCAGCTACTTCTTCTTCTTCTTGGTTGGCAACCAATGTTATATAAGCACTACTGCCCCCTGGCTCACAGCTCAGTGGACATTTAGATGAGAAAATATATATTTGACACATGTAAGGAAAATACTAATAAAATAAAAATAAACAAAAGAAATGTTCCCTTTAGAAATTCTTTTGCTCTTTTTTGCTATATAAAATAGTTGTTTTCTTTAAGAATCACTCATCTTAGCAGTAGGATTTACATTAAAAGAGAAACAAATTAAGTTTGAGTGAAAATGTACATTTTTTGCACTCTCTGGTCAACTGACTCAGTGACTCAAATGACTCAAAAAACCCGATTCACTTTGGTGAGTGACTCATTAAAACTCGATTCAGTAAAAAGAATCAAATTTACCATCACTATTATATATTAGATAGCAAGGAGCAGACGGCCGAGTTTATTAAACTCCACCGACACAGCGGTGACGCAAATCTGAAGGCTAGACCGTCCCATTTCACAGCCTCGCACTTCCGGGCTTCTCGGTCTTCGAAGGACCCGGCCCACGTAGACCGCGAAGGCCGGGTCCTCCGAAGGATGCAGCCGACGTTTTGGGACACAGCTAGAGTCTTTAGTGTCAATGTATGTAAATGAATGATGATATGAACCAATACTCAAAAACTGAAAACACCTTCAGTTCAATAACAGCTTTTTCTCTCATGTTCATATTTGATGAGATGTTTACAGTAAAATATTTGATTCACAGGTGTATTGTTTTCATTTTGACCCTCACTGATGTGGAACATTTTCAGATTTTTGTCTTCAGATTTTTACGGTTATGGATTTAGTGGCTTATTTTCCACTGCTAAGGTTAAAGGTCATTAAAAAGACTGATCTTGGTTTCGGTGACTGGCCCACGTTTGTTTTTTAGTTAATTAAGCAGATAGTTGTGCTGAATGTCTCTGAGAGAAAATTTATTTGCGTGTGTGTGTGTGTGTGTGTGTGTGTGTCCTCAGTGAACTGTATCAGTCTCTGCAGTATCTTCCAGCTGCAGCAGTCAGTTCAGTTTCTGTTCAGTCTGACTGAGGGAGGTTTTTGTACGACTGTTTTTCACGGTGTGAACACATCCTGACTGTTAGGATAGTGAAAACTCTGACAGTAATAAACTGCTGCATCTTCAGCCTGGACTCCACTGATGGTCAGAGTGAAGTCAGAGTTTGATCCACTGCCTGTAAAACGAGCTGGAATCCCTGATTGTCGACTGCTAGCAGAGTGAATGAGCATTTTAAGAACTCCATCTTTCTGTTGGTACCAGGCTAAACGGTGATTGTTGCTATAAACATGAACATTCTGACTGGTCCTACACTTGATGTTCACAGTTCCTCCCACAGCAGAGCTCACTGCTCCAGGCTGAGTCACTGTGATCTGTCCTCTGGACTCTGAGGATACAGAGACAAAAACATAAAGCAGCTTCATGGTTTTGTGGGCTTCATTTCAGAGGGACAGATGTTGATAGAGGAGAGGAGTTTGATTCTCTGGACTTTACCTGTGAAGCAGCAGCAGAGGAGAGTCCAGATGAGGACGCAGATCAAAGTCATGTTTTTGATGAGGAGGATTTCTGTGGCTTCTGTTGTGATGAAGGACAGCTGTCAGTCATCCAGTGTTCAACTCTCAGGACTATAAACTCTCCCAGAGCACTGGAGCATGGTGCTGCTGATGCAAAGTGCCTCTCTATGGAAATCATCTGACAGGATCTTGAATTGATCTGATGATGCTGTTTATCAATGAATCTGTCACGGTCCTTGATCAGTGACCCGGTATCTTGTATTTAGAATATTATATATTCTTTAGTTGATTTTTATCATTTCTAGTCCCTTGGTTTCAGTGTTATTTAGAGGTCTTAGCCTTTCTGGTTTCTCTCTCTCTGTTCCATATTCGCTCTGTCTCCCCTGTATCCCCTTGTCAAGTGCGCGTCTGTGTTATGTCTCCCGTTTTACTTTGACAGTCTGTATTCTGTGTTCGGTGTAGTAGAGTTTTGCTTCCCCATGTCTCGTTATTTCAGATTTCTCCCAGCAGTGTTGTCCTTCTGTGTCTCATTCCTACTTTATCCCTCTGTTTGTTGCTGGTTTGTCTGCATGTAATCTGCTGTTTCTCATCTTGTGTCTCATCTCATGTTTATGTCTCAGGCTCCTCGTTTCCAGTGTTCAGGTTTTTGTAACGTTTTCTTCTTTCCTCATGTTCTTTTGTTAGTTTATCCCAGTTTAGGTTTTGATAGTTTGAGTCCCGCCATGTTCTCCTTTTGTTTGCATTTTGTTTTTTTCTTTACATAAACTCACTCACGTCAGTGCCTGCACTTGAGTCCATTCTCTTTTCTCTCCACACAGTCGCCTCGCTAACTGTGACAGAATCATTCAGTCATCATAGTATTGAGCAGAGACAGGGAGCTCTTGATCACCTGATGACTGACAGCCACCTCCCCTCTCTCCTGGCTTCCACCCCCAACAAACAGCCTGTGTTTCTGATGGTAGCTTTGAGTGTTCTGTGTGAAATCCTGAGTCAAAACCTTCATTAGTGAGTGTGAGTAAATGTGTGTGTCTGGTGTTATGAGTGCTGGCTGAGGTGTTTTTAAATAGTTGTAAATATCTTGATGCATGTTCAACCATCCAGGTAAGAAAATCCCCCAAAATTCTGTTCTTCTGGTCGTAGTGTTTTCAGTGAGAGAAAGTTTCATCACTTGGATGAGTAAAGAAACCTTTCTCCAACTAAAAATGGCACATCCGAAGAAACAAAATCAACTTTTTTGGGACACTTGTAAATACTTTTGTAAATTAGGTAACCCTTTCTCTGACGGTATATGTTGAACACTGCAGCAGCCTCATAGCAGTGAGCCTTTGTTGTTGAAACCTGTGTTCCCTTGTTTTTCCAGTAGGAGTTTAGGGAAACAAATTGACTTTTTTTACTTTTAGTTTGGCAGAGAAGATTAGGGACCTTTAGAGATCTTTTGTTTGTTATTTTGGCAGCTCACTGCCAAAGTGAATAAATGGCTGCATTGCATTTACACTTGCTCAGAGATTTTGCTCTTTCTTGGGTGGAGTTGGAGTGGGGAGACACATTCTTGTTAAATCGAGGATGCAACACACTTTTGTATAATTTAGTGAGCAGTAACAAACAATAAATGATTATTGAGGAGGTACAATTGTTCAGCATTTCACTGCACCTTACTGAGTGCTTGGATTTGAGTCTTTCATAGTGTTCTGTCCATAGAGATCTATAGATCTGTGTCCATAACAGAGAGTACAAAGACGTGTATTTTTTGGTTGCCTTTCTTACTGCATTTTAGCAAAAGCTGAAAAAGAAGTTTAAAATTGTACAGGTTATTTTTATGTTTGTTCAAAGTTACATGAATGTGTGTGGTAGGTTGTTGTTGGTGTTGCTCACCTGTATCAGACAGACTGGTTCATGAAGGAATGCTGGGACCTGGTTGCCATGGAAACAGTCTCACCAGACTACAAAGCAAGTCTAAAGAAGAAAGAGTCTTTAGTGTCTCTTATGAGCTGTTTGTTCTGAGGAGAACTCACAGACAGGAGAGTCAACGAATACAAGGAGTGATTAGAAAGAATCAAAGATTTAATTTCATTGACGAACAAGGAGAAGATTAAATGAATGATGACAAAAATTAAAACACCTTCAGTTCAATAACAGCTTTTTCACTCATGTTCATGTTTGATGAGATGTTTACAGTAAAATCTTAAATTCACAGGTGTATTGTTTTTATTTTGACCCTCACTGATCAGGAACATTTCCAGATTTTTGTCTTCAAATCTTTAAGGTTTGATATAAATTTAGTGTCTTTTTTTCCACTGCTAAGGTCAAAGGTCATTACTAAGCTTGATCTTGGTTTCTGTTACTGTCCCACATTTGTTTTTTAATTCATTAAGTATATTTGTCTTTGAGAGAAAATTTATTTGTGTGTGTGTGTGTCCTCAGTGAACTGTATCAGTCTCTGCAGTATCTTCCAGCTGCAGCAGTCAGTTCAGTTTCTGTTCAGTCTGACTGAGGGAGGTTTTTGTACGACTGTTTTTTACTGTGTGAATGAATGATGACTGTTGATATAGTGCTGACCTACACAATAATAAACTGCTGCATCTTCAGCCTGGACTCCACTGATGGTCAGAGTGAAGTCAGAGTTTGATCCACTGCCTGTAAAACGAGCTGGAATCCCTGATATTCGGGTGCTAGCATAGTAAATGAGCAGTTTAGGAACTCCTCCATCGTTCTGTTGGAACCAGGATAAACGCTGATTGTTGTTCCAAACATGAACATCCTGACTGGTCCTACACTTGATGCTTACAGATCCTCCCACAGCAGAGCTCACTGCTCCAGGCTGAGTCACTGTGATCTGTCCTCTGGACTCTGAGGATACAGAGACAAAAACATAAAGCAGCTTCATGGTTTTGTGGGCTTCATTTCAGAGGGACAGATGTTGATAGAGGAGAGGAGTTTGATTCTCTGGACTTTACCTGTGAAGCAGCAGCAGAGGAGAGTCCAGATGAGGACGCAGATCAAAGTCATGTTTTTGATGAGGAGGATTTCTGTGGCTTCTGTTGTGATGAAGGACAGCTGTCAGTCATCCAGTGTTCAACTCTCAGGACTATAAACTCTCCCAGAGCACTGGAGCATGGTGCTGCTGATGCAAAGTGCCTCTCTATGGAAATGTGTTGACTCAGTCCAGTGCATGCTGCTGTCTGTCAGTGATCTTTTTTCAAAAATATTTTTACAGAAATTTGACTTTGAAAATATAAAGCTGAAAATCATGAATTTCAGTTGTTGTACTTTCTGGGTTGTAAACAGTGAGCATGTCAGAGATATACTTAGAGGCCAAACTACTGAAAGCTTTGTGAAGTAATAAAACTATCTTTTTTTCTTAAATGATTTCATCATTGTTTGCAAATAGAAATTATTTATGCATTATAAAAAAAAAACCTCCTATATTTAGAAGTGGCATTTTGAAACTCCCTTGCACTGTTTACAAAAAAAAACCAAAAAAGACACTTTGCAGGGCTGTACACTAACTTTTTGCCACGGTTGCACTGGTGTGCCTAATTTTTTTCTTAGGCGCACCAGCACAAAAGTTAGGCGCACCCAAATTTTTCAACCGCATCGCTTAACACAGCAGTTTTACATGTGCACTTTTTTTTGGGGGGGGGGGGGTAATTGCTTTCCACACAGACAATCTTGATTTGTAAATGATTAACTAACAATCTCGTGCTTGTGCTTAAAGTGCTTTGGCACTCTTTGGCAATATTGTAGATAATGTTAAACTTAATCATCATCTCGGCCTCCTCTGACGACCTGTTTGCTGCTGCCTGCCGCTGAAAGGCAGTGGGGAGAGGGGACTGTTGGGCAGCGCATTTATCACGATTTGAGATGGAAAACTGTTCTTGAAGTACAGAGAGAGAGAGAGAGAGAGAGAGCTGTGCATGAAGTGTGATTTTTATCGTGGTGGAGGGAAAATAGCAAAAGTCAGAGGGAATTCATGACGATGTTTATCAAATGTGAAGCTTAGTTTGTTGCTTCTTTTGCTGCTGGTTCAGTAAATTTTGGTTGGAGAGAGACAAAACCTGCAGCTCAGAATCGAGCGCAAACCAGACGTAAACACAGCGTGGACCTGACGCATCAGAAATGGTGAGCTGTCGGCTTTCAGCCCCGATGCCATGTCCATGTACGGGCCGTCGGGTGAGAAAGCCGAGAAAGAGAAAGCTGATTCTGATGCGTCGGGTCCGCTCTGCGTTTACATCTTTGTGTGGAATCCGTGTACCTGCTCTCATTTGCTGTTTGGTGGTTGTTGAAATAGTTTTGTGAACTTTAACCTGAGATTCTGACGTTTCTGGGAAAAATACATTTATATTTAAAAGTCGATTCAGAATTTAATGAATCGATATCACTTTATTCAAGCTACTCACCTCTCTCTATCCACCTGCCCTGCACTTTCAAACGTACACATGGATTACATGAATATCTGGACCACGACCAATCAGAGAGGTCCTGCCCCTGACTATCTTTGATTGGTTTAGACCATGATAGGGGCACAATGTGTGTCTGCTGTTGACCACACAGAGACGTTCAGAGTTGCGGAGTATTTTTTTTTTTTTTTTTGTTACTCGAACAGTTGAACCTAAGATTTTTTTTAAGTCGAACCATTGAAAAATTTGGTCGCACTCTAGAGCCCTGCTTTGGCTGTAAATGAGTCCCCAAACAAATGTTATTTACAAAGCATTCAAGAAGTTGTCATGTGTAATATTTTATCATGTTCACTAAACCATGGCTCAACATCGAGGTGTGAGCTTTACTAAAAGCACGTGACAGTGCCTTCAAATCAGGAGATCAACAAGTCTACAAAGAGGCACGCCAGTCTCTGCTTACAGGCATAAAAGAAGCCAAGCGCAAATACAAACACCGCATCAAGGAACACTTTAACACGAACAACTTGAGAAACATGTGGCGGGGGATCAAGACACTTACTGGCTACAAAGACAATCGCACACAAACCCACTCCCCGGACATCAACTTACCTGACCCAGTTCTTCGCCCGCTTTAAACAACAAAACAGGGACACCATCACCCATCCTAATGTTTCAGAGAGGGACGATGCCCCCATCCAGCTGGAACAGCATCAGGTCAGAACCACACTGCGCAGAGTCAACGCAAGGAAAGAAGCTGGTCCAGACGGTGTAGCCGGTAGAGTGCTTAAAGCATGTGCAGACCAACTAGCAGAGGTTTTCACCACCATCTTCAACCTCTCACTGCTACAGTCTGTAGTACCATCCTGCTTTAAGTCAACCACCATCGTTCCAGTGCCCAAGAAGAACACAGTGAGCTGCTTGAATAACTACCGTCCAGTTGCTTTAACACCCACAATTACCAAATGCTTTGAGAAACTTATCATGTTGCACAATAAAGCTGCCATCCCTGCAAACCTTGATTCATACCAGTTTGCATACAAGGTAAACCGGTCGACAGAGAATGCCATAATAACAGCTCTTCACACAACCCTCACACACCTGGACAGTAGTAACATCTATGTGAGAATGCTGTTTTTGGACTTCAGCTCTGCCTTCAATACAGTTCAACTCCAGAAACTGGTTAATAAACTAAGCAACTTAGGACTCAGCAGCTCACTGTCCACCTGGATATTGGACTTCCTGTGCAACAGACCCCAGAACGTCAGGATGGGAAAGCACACCCCCTCCACACTCATTCTGAACGTAGGCGTCCCACAAGGGTGTGTCCACAGTCCCCTCTTATACTCACGTTTCACCCATAACTGTTCTCCAGTCCACACCAGTAACACCATTATAAAATTTGCTGATGACACCACCATCATAGGATTGATTAACAACAATGATGATTCAGCCTACAGAGAGGAGGTTCAGCATCTGAACTACGACTACGGAATGGAGCAGTTGTCAGCCACCTCCTGTACATGGATGACATCAAGCTGTATGCCAAGAGTGAACGAGACATCGATTCACTGATCCACACCACCAGGATATACAACAATGACATCGGAATGTCGTTCGGACTGGAGAAATGTAGTCGGATGATAACAAAGAGAGGGAAGGTAGTCAGAACGGAGGGGATCAAACCACCAGAAGGCAACATTGCAGACATAGAGGACAGCTACAAGTACCTGGGGATCCCACAGGCAAATGGAACCATAAAGAGGTTGCTAGAAAAGCTGCAACCACCAAGTACCTGCAGAGGGTCAGGCAAGTCCTGAGAAGTCAGCTGAACAGTAAGAACAAGATCTGGGCTATCAACACCTATGCCCTGCCCGTGATCAGGTACCCTACTGGGATAATAAGCTGGCCAAAGGAGGAGATAGAAGCCACTGACATGAAGACCAGGTAGCTCCTGACCAGGAACGGAGGGTTTCAGCCCAAGTCCAGCACCCTGAGGCAGTACACTAAGTGGAAGGAAGGAGGCCGGGAACTGGTGAGTGTCAGCACCACAGTCCAGGATGAGACAAGAAACATCCACAAATACATCACGAAGAGGGCCCCAACTGACCGCATGCTCAGTGAATACCTCAGGCAGCAGAAACCCAAGAAAGAGAAGGAAGGCGAGGAACCATCATGGATGGACAGGCCCCTGCACGGTATGTACCACCGCCAGATAGAGGAGGTGGCTGATATCCAGAAATCCTACCAGTGGCTGGACAAAGCTGGACTGAAAGACAGCACAGAAGCACTAATCATGGCAGCAAAGGAACAAGCTCTGAGCATAAGATCCATAGAGGCTGGGGTCTATCACACCAGGCAAGACCCCAGGTGCAGGCTGTGTAAATATGCCCCTGAGACAATCCAGCACATAACAGCAGGGTGTAAGATGCTAGCAGGCAGGGCACACATGGAATGCCATAACCAAGTGACCGGCATAGTGTACAGGAACATCTGTGCTGAATACGGGCTGGAAGTCCTGAGGTCAAAATGGGAGACGCCCCCAAGGGTGGTGGAGAATGACCGAGCTAAGATCCTGTGGGACTTCCAGATGCGGACAAAATGGTGGTGGCTAACCAACCGGACATAGTGGTGGTAGACAAACAGGAGAAGACGGCCGTAGTGATAAATGTAGCGGTTCCCAATGACAGCAACATCAGGAAGAAGGAACACGAGAAGCTGGAGAAATACCAAGGGCTCAGAGAAGAGCTCGAGAAGATGTGGAGGGTGAAGGTAACGGTGGTCCCCGTGGTAATCGGAGCACTAGGTGCGGTGACTCCCAAGCTAGGCGAGTGGCTTCATCAGATCCCAGGAACAACATCGCAGATCTCTGTCCAGAAGAGCGCAGTCCTGGGAACAGCTAAGATACTGCGCAGGACCCTCAAGCTCCCAGGCCTCTGGTAGAGGACCCGAGCCTGAAGGATAGACTGCTTGCAGGGGCGAGTGGGGAATTTTTATTTTTTTTTGTATGTATTGGTTTATCCGTATGTACGCATGTGTATATATCTTTTTTGTGTAAATGTAAATGCCTGTGCTATTGTGTAGATACTTACTTATTGTATATTGCACACAACGGATAGATGCCAAACTGTGTTTCATTGTTCTTGTAACAGTGACAATAAAGAGCTATTTTATTCTATTCTATTTTGCCTCTAGTCCAGGTTGGCCATAATGAGCACTAGGTTTTGAAGATGTCCACTGCTTGTCAAAACTATTTCAACACAAGGACAATTCAGTTTCATATTATGGGATGATTTAATATTCCAGTTTAAAACAAAGTTATTCTTGAAGCTAGAATTTAACAGTGAAAAAAAAGACAGAAGGGGAATTTTAATTATTTTACTAATTCTAATGTGAAGTTTTCATTGGAAGCTGAATTTGTTACTGTCAAAAAGATGTATTACAGTGACTCGCTGACTTTGAAGACTTAATTAAAAATTTCCATTATTTCAGTGACGTAATGTTTTCTTGTCAGTCATTTTTCATGATGATGCATTATGAAATGTCCTTGTTTTTTTGATATAAGCTCATTTGATTAAAGTAGCATCAATTACATTTTCACTCTATCACTGGACTTTTTGGGGGAAACAATAACAATAATAATAATAATAATAACAATGTGCAATAAAACATACACTCATTCTTTTTATTTCTTCTTTGTATTTTTTTAGTTAAGTTACTGTGTTGTGTTGTCTTGTTTGTGCTGTGTTGTGCGTAGTGCTGACGTGGGACAGTTTCCAGTTGTTCTAGGTATGAGTGTGCAATGACAATAAAGAGTTATCTGTTATCTGTTGAAAGAGGACACAGCATTTGGTGATCTCCGTGGGTTCTAGACTTTAGGCAGTTATTGTCTACAAATTTATATCCAAGTATTAAAAATAATTATTATATTTACAATCACCTTTATTTGTCAAATTAACTGTGTGCCTCTGAAAATGGGGGACAATGTCTAAATAGTGCTTGGAAAATGTATCATTGTCCAAAAACTTATGGATCTAACTGTATGTACACTAACACTGTATGATGTTATTGTGATGTTATTTGAAGAAGTCATATCAGCTGAGTCATGGCTGCTGTGCAAACAGTGAATTATGTTGTTGAGTTTGTTTGTTTCAGAGTCAGAGAGCCGTGTATCAGTGTATCAGAGCAGATTGTATCACTGTGGTGGACTTTTGGTGGAGGAACCAGACTGGATGTTGGAAGTAAGTTTATTCTGGTTTACTATCAAATATTTTCTTTTTATTGAAGATCATTTAAATTTTGATTTCTGATTTTTGAATGAGAGAAAAGCACGTAACTTTACAACAAGTTTGATGAAGGAATTTTTAATTATCCACTTGTCATGAAGGGTAATTCAGATCTGCTGTATCAAAATTACAACTGGAAAGAACAAAACAAAAATATAAAAATCATCTCTGTGTTTAGTTCCTTCTCTCACCCCAACTGGTCGCAGCAGATGGCCCCGCCCCTACCTGAGCCTGGTTCTACCAGAGGTTTCTTCCTGTTAAAAGGTAGTTTTTCCTTCAGACTGCGGTTAAACTGCTTGCTCATAAGGGGATCATATGATTTTTGGGTTTTTCTCTGTTTGTATTATTGTATGGTCTACCTTACAATATACAGCGCCTTGAGGTGACTGTTGTAGTGATTTGGCGCTGTATAATTAAAACTGAATGGAATTGACCAAGATTGGTCTTAAATGTTACTGACCCACTTTTGTTCTGTGTGTGTGTGTGTGTGTGTGTGTGTGTGTGTGTGTGTGTGTGTGTGTGTGTCTGTGTCTGTGTGTGTGTGTGTGTCCTCAGTGAACTGTATCAGTCTCTGCAGTATCTTCCAGCTGCAGCAGTCAGTTCAGTTTCTGTTCAGTCTGACTGAGGGAGGTTTTTGTACGACTGTTTTTCACTGTGTGAACTCATCCTGATTGTTAGGATAGTGAAAACTCTGACAGTAATAAACTGCTGCATCTTCAGCCTGGACTCCACTGATGGTCAGAGTGAAGTCAGAGTTTGATCCACTGCCTGTAAAACGAGCTGGAATCCCTGATTGTCGAGAGCTAGCAAAGTAAATGAGCAGTTTAGGAACTCCTCCATCTTTCTGTTGGTACCAGGCTAAAAGCTGATTGTTGTTCCAAACATGAACATCCTGACTGGTCCTACACTTGATGCTCATAGTTCCTCCCACAGCAGAGCTCACTGCTCCAGGCTGAGTCACTGTGATCTGTCCTCTGGACTCTGAGGATACAGAGACAAAAACATAAAGCAGCTTCATGGTTTTGTGGGCTTCATTTCAGAGGGACAGATGTTGATAGATGTTGATTTGTAAAAACATCTAAATGATATGATTCATATTTATTCAGAAATGTATATTTTAACATCCCCTGGTCTAGTTTTGTTTTGGTTGCTCTGGCTCCAAGTCAGCACAGACTTGGATCAGTCTCATGATGCTGTTTAGTAATGGATCAATCAAATTAACATTTTACTGAATCTTAAAGTAAGTTTTCTAAATTTTGTCCTGTATTGGAGCAGATAAGATGTGGACGTCTTTGCCACAAGGATACTTCTTTTTTAATTTACTTCTTTTTTTTTTTCAGAGGCTCAAAAATAACTGAGCAATTGTCTTCAAGCCATTTCATCAACAGATAAAGCCTGTCCCGTCATTATTCTAAGACTAATTAAACAGATGAGTTGATTTAAAATTATCTGATTGCATTTATTGGTTGTTAATTAGATCCCTGCATACGAGGTCAAAAGAACTATCAAAATCAACAACCTGGTTCATTTTTAAAAGGAATGATTGTATTGGCCACCACAACACAAATAAGGCCTAAAAGACCACAGAAGAAAGCTGAAACGAATGAGGACAGAATTCATAGTTTAAGGAAATTTTTTTTTTACCACAGCTTAATTTTTAGTACTTTACAAGTCCAATTCATTAGTCTGAAACACTCCCGAAGGGGGAAATGGGCTGATTTCTCTGTAGTGCTTTTCTGCTCTAACACTCTAAACACTTCACATAACTTTCATCATTCACCCATAAAGAAATACAAGCACTTTTTTGTATGCTTTTCCTACTGGAATGCTTTCTATACAACATTCAAACACATTCAGACTGAGATGGATGCATTGGATGGATGCTTCTGAGCTACAGTAGCCCCAGGTGGCTGTATCATAGTCAAAGTCTACTACCAAGAGATCAAGAGTCATCTTCATGAAAGGAAACTGTTACTAGTTGCAAACTGCTGGTTACACTCAAGAACTGGAAGACTGGAATAGACTTTGCCAGAAAAACACTTAAAAAAAAAAGCAGGAACAGTTCCAAGATGAAATTTTATCAGCATAATTGGAAAAGAAAATGATGAAGAAGGAAAACTGATCTGAAGAATGTCACATCATCTGTCAAAGATGTTGGAGCCAATTTTACTCATTGGAGTAGTTGGAAAGTCATTGGACAGAATTTTGCAGTGCAAATAGATAATGACCCAAAGAAAACTGACAACCCAAGACTTTCTCAGGTAAAGAAATGGTCAGGTCATCTATTTGTTTGTTTTTACCTCAGCAGAGCATGGTCTCCTATTATTAAATAGCCACAAGGCTCAAAATGTGGGTTTAGTGTCAGGGATACAGTTAATTTAGGGTTTAGGCTAGGCGTTAGAGTTCAGGATTCATTTTTAAGGTTAGGGTTAGGGTAAGAGGCTAGGGAAAGCATTATGTCAATTAGATGTCCTCACTAAGGTATAAAAAGCATTTATTTGTGTGTGTGTGTGTGTGTGTGTGTGTGTGTGTGTGTGTGTGTGTGTGTGTGTCCTCAGTGAACTGTATCAGTCTCTGCAGTATCTTCCAGCTGCAGCAGTCAGTTCAGTTTCTGTTCAGTCTGACTGAGGGAGGTTTTTGTACGACTGTTTTTCACTGTGTGAACACAGCTTGGGTGTTAACATCATGTCTGCTCTGACAGTAATAAACTGCTGCATCTTCAGCCTGGACTCCACTGATGGTCAGAGTGAAGTCAGAGTTTGATCCACTGCCTGTAAAACGAGCTGGAATCCCTGATTGTCGAGTGGTAGCATAGTAAATGAGACGTTTGAGGGGGCTTCCATCTCTCTGTTGGTACCAGGCTAAAAGATGGTAGCTGTTCCAAACAAAAACATTCTGACTGGTCCTACACTTGATGTTCACAGTTCCTCCCACAGCAGAGCTCACTGCTCCAGGCTGAGTCACTGTGATCTGTCCTTTGTAAATAGTTGTAAATATCTTGATGTATTCTCAACCACCCAGGTGAGGAAATCCCTCAAAATTCTCTTCTTCTGTTCGTAATGTTTTCAGTGAGAGAAAGTTTCATCACTTGGACGAGTAAAGAAAGCTTTCTCCAACTAATAATGGCACATCCAAAGAAATGCTCAACTCTTTTGGGACAGTTGTAAATACGTTTGTAAATTAGGTAACCCTTTCTCTGACGGTATATGTTGAACACTGCAGCAGCCTCATAGCAGTGAGCCTTTACTGTTGAAACCTGTGTTCCCTTGTTTTTCCAGTAGGAGTTTAGGGAAACAAATTGACTTTTTTTACTTTTAGTTTGGCAGAGAAGATTAGGGACCTTTGGAGATCTTTTGTTTGTTATTTTGGCAGCTCACTGCCAAAGTCAATAAACGGCTGCATTGCATTTACACTTGCTCAGAGATTTTGCTCTTTCTTGGGTGGAGTTGGAGTGTGGAGACACATTCTTGTTACACCGAGGATGCAACACACTTTTGCATAATTTAGTGAGCAGTAACAAATGTCATCTGGGGGATGGGACATGTCCTTCTTTTTATTCTTTTCCTTTGCATATGTTGCTGTGTCAGTGTTTATTTTTGTTAGAGCATGTTGTAGTGTTGCAAGTTTTTGTATATATTGTTTGTGTTTGGGGAGAAGCCCCTCCCTTCTGCCTTCCTCCACTTGATGCTTGATTAGAGACACCTGAAGGGCAGCGAGAGGAGACGCTGTAATGACAGGGGATGGAGAGAAGAGAACAGAGAGCTGAACTGAACGGCGAGCCAAACCGAGGGTTAGCAAAAAGGACGCCCCATATCAGAAAACTGGCCCAGTGAGCTGAGAGCAGTCGAGGGTAGTCTCAGTGGGAAACCACAGCTGACAGTGGGTGCTTGACGAAAGCCGACTGTACGTTTGTACCCGGAGCAGCGGCGGGCGGAGTTCAGAGCTCTGGCCTCCCGGGGTAAGTACCGCTTGTTAAGATTCATGTAATACCCCGGGAAATTGAGAAGAGTGACTGCCGCTGCTCTCCTGTGCCTAGCGGAAGCTCGAGCGGAGCGGCGAGGTGACAACAGAGGACGCGGTCGGCCCGGCTCCCACTGGTGTAATCGGTGGATTCTTCACGGCCGGGAAGTGTGGCTGTCACGGCTTGCAGGGTGAGCCGTGTAGAATTTAACAAAGGACCCAAGATGCTGATATTGCAGTGAAGTGAGAGGGCTTTATTGAGACCGAGTGATTAACAAACAAAAGGTGAGAGTGACGAGAAACAGAACTTAGAAATAATCTATAGGCTACTGGGAAAACTAAAATCTAAACAACAAATCTGAACATGAGTGGAGACAACAAGCAGGGAGAATTCACAGGATGATGCAGGGAAAGAACACAGACGAACCAGCAACGCACACCAGAAAACACAGGGCTTATATACACAAAGAGACAATCAGGGAATGAGACACAGAAGGAGGGAACAGCTGGGAGTAATCAGACGAGACAGGGGAAACATAAACTGAATACACTGACATAAGACACAGACCTTCACAATAAAACAGGAAATACACAGAGATGCAGAGTGGAGAGAGAGAGAGTACACTGAGGAGCAGGAGGGAGAACACAGACATGATGGACTGGGGAAACATGGAATAAAACAAGAGGGGAAACCCAATAAACTAAACAACTTGGGACCGATAGGAACTCCAAGAATAACAAATGAACTTAACATGATACAGAAACACAGGAAACGAAGAACGCTGGGTCAAAATGTCCCAGGACCATGACAGTGGCGGAGCCTGACTCGGAACTTGGGACTTAGCTCATGGACTGAGCACCGTTATATTTTTATTGTGCTGAGTTTTATGTTTTTATTTTTCTCTCCCCTGATCAGGGTATTTTAGTGTTTATTTTTTATTGACTATTTTAACCGGGTAATACGTCTTCTGTTTCCGTGATCACCCCCTGCTGCTCTCCCCGTTATAGAAGGGGCTCCCTTTTAGCTTACGCCCGTGACGCAAACAACAAATGATTATTGAGGAGGTACAATTGTTCAGCATGTCACTGCACCTTACTCAGTGCTTTGATTTGTATCTTTCATGCTGCTCTGTCCATAAAGATCTATAGATCTGTGTCCATAACAGAGAGTACAAAGACGTGTATTTTTTGATTGCCTTTCTTACAATCCAATTTATATAAAGTTGGGAGAAGGTTCTAAGAAAGTTTTGGAAGGTGGAATTTGTTTTGGTCACCTCAGATCATGCCAACAAGTTTATCAGTCCCTGATGCAAGTATGTAACTTTAATAAATATATGTTATAACCAGTGTTGAACTTCCCCAACACTGTAATTAAGTGATTAATTATAGTTACTAGTTACTTCGTCAAAAAAGTAACTGAGTTAGTAACTGAGTTACAAGATTCTAAAAGTAATTAATTACTTGAAAAGTAACTATTGTGTTACTTAAAAAAAAATGTTTAACCCCCTGGGGTCCAGGGTATCATTGGCCATTTTTAACTACTTTTGATTTTCCCGCCACATTTCATCTTTAAAAACTATTTACTTTGCCTTGTTTGGGATCATCCTTTTCAGCACAACCTCACGTGTCTGAATTTACAGTTATGTTTTCATTTTGACGTACTGTACTAACACAATTGATCTAAAATCAGACAAAAACCATAAAATCCAAGTAGAAAAAGTTATATTTTTTACTGTAACAACCACAAACATGTTTAATGAATCATATTTCATAACTTTAAATGCAAATATAAATTGTCAATTTTAAAATCATATGCACAAGTTTTGCAAACAACAAAGTTATTTGCAACCATTTACCTGGAGACAGCAGTCGCCTCATTGTTCTGACACACAACACAAAACTATCCACAACACTACACACTAACTACACAAGACAACACATTAACTACACACTCCAAACACGCTAAACGTCACAAATCTCTCACGTCTCAAAACTCTCTCTCTCTCTCTCTCTCTCTCACCGTCACTCCTAAAACTTCCTCCTCTTCCTAAACAACTAAATGTCATGTTGCCAAATCATTTTTTGATTGGTCGACATGGTGCATTTTTCCACCAACACGAAAGGGCTGGGTTTTTTTTGTTTGTTTGTTTTTTTAAGCACTAGCAAGCACTCTCATAAGCAGAGAGATCTTGCTAGCTCTGTCCTTAGACAGTAAACGTGACACAACTATTGAGGAAAAAATGGTGCATATATATTGTTTATCATGACTCTGGTTTTACGTGGCCTATCAACACAATTTAAAAACTGGTATATATCACCTTCTTGCTTTGTCATCTTTAAGTGGTCATGTGATTGGCTTATCACTAGTGATGGGATTTCCGGCTCTTTCGGCTCCGAACCGGCTCTTCAGGTTGTTTTGTTGCTTTAATTAATTTATTATTAACAATAATATAAAATTATGCACAAAAGGAATTACTAATGTAAAAGAAAGTGGTTATATTTATATGTTTATATATAAATATATACAGTGGCCCCTAGAGACAAAACACATACAAACTCCAAAACACATTTCTAGCGTTAACTGAACTTCCAAAACAGAGCTACATCTGTTTACATTACATTTTATTACATAAAATGTAATAAATAAATCATATAATACAAAAACCAACTATTCACATTTCAACTTTCAACTATTTAAATTTTCAGCTTTTTCCTTTTAAACAAATTTAAAGTGAAACAACACAAAACACTGCAAACCACAACACAATTAAATATAAATTAAAATATGAAAACAAAAAGATGATGCATATTCTCTGTCATATGGGCCTGCATGAATAAGCTTTCTGAATCCTTTATCATCTGCAACTGAAAATAGTTGTGGATGATTACTATACCTTTCTAATGTGACGTTGTTGTCCCTGGCTCTTTTTCTCTGTCTCTCCCTCCCGCTCTGTTCCTGTGCTACTGCGAGTGTAACTACTGCCCCTCCCCCCTCTGCTCAGCGCAAAGCACAAGGCTCGGGTGCGGAGTGAAGTGGAAAAAAAGAGCGAGAGAGAGAGAGAGGGTGAGAGAAAGGAAAAAAAAAAAACCCCACGGCTCGCAATAAGGAGCCGGCTCGCATCGTTCACATCAAAGATCCGGCTCTAAGAGCCATTTCGTTCGCGACTGACACATCACTACTTACCACGACTGCTTTAATCTTCCTCAGTCAAACAGCAGCACTCATGCGATTGTTTTTCCCCCTGAGCTCCAGGTGTTGTGCCAAAAGTGATCATCGGGCAGAAAGTGATTGTCGTCCCGCGGGGGGCTGCGGCTGCTTAAAGATGTAGCCCCCAGATTACTTACGTAGACAGCTACTTCCTTACAACTGATGCAGTAAGCTGAAGACAGCTTCAACCGTCTGGTTGTTGAAAAATAGTAACGCTTGTTCTTCTTAGCAACAGTAACGGCGTTGTAACGATAGGAATAGTAATTAGTTAGATTACTCGTTACTGAAAAAAGTAACGCCGTTATTCACATCACTGGTTATAACACATGTAGGGAGGTCAAAGTCATGAAGATTCCATGTTATATATCACATATTCTCTCACTTTTTATTTTTATCTCATTTACTAAAGACAATCTTTGTGATGAATCACTTTATTTTGTGTGTGTGTGTGTCCTCAGTGAACTGTATCAGTCTCTGCAGTATCTTCCAGCTGCAGCAGTCACTTCAGTTTCTGTTCAGTCTGACTGAGGGAGGTTTTTGTACGACTGTTTTTCACTGTGTGAACACATCCTGATTGTTAGGATAGTGATTACTCTGACAGTAATAAACTGCTGCATCTTCAGCCTGGACTCCACTGATGGTCAGAGTGAAGTCAGAGTTTGATCCACTGCCTGTAAAATGAGCTGGAATCCCTGATATTCGCTCATAGGCACGCTTAATGAGCAGTTTGGGAATGTCTCCATCACCCTGTTGGTACCAGGCTAAAATATGGTAGTTGCTATGAACATAAACATCCTGACTGGTCCTACACTTGATGGTGACTGTGTCTCCCACAGCAGAGCTCACTGCTCCAGGCTGAGTCACTGTGATCTGTCCTCTGGACTCTGAGGATACAGAGACAAAAACATAAAGCAGCTTCATGGTTTTGTGGGCTTCATTTCAGAGGGACAGATGTTGATAGAGGAGAGGAGTTTGATTCTCTGGACTTTACCTGTGAAGCAGCAGCAGAGGAGAGTCCAGATGAGGACGCAGATCAAAGTCATGTTTTTGATGAGGAGGATTTCTGTGGCTTCTGTTGTGATGAAGGACAGCTGTCAGTCATCCAGTGTTCAACTCTCAGGACTATAAACTCTCCCAGAGCACTGGAGCATGGTGCTGCTGATGCAAAGTGCCTCTCTATGGAAATGATCTGCCTGACACAATGAAATCCTTCATGCTTTTTCTATCTGAAATTTTTGTCTGGATTAATGATGTCTTTTGTGTTTTTGCTTAGTTTCTTATTAACCAATATTTAACATTACTCAAAATTTAATTTGCAATTTCCATACAGATGATGAAGTTAATGTGTAACCTGCCCCTTACCCTGTGACAGCTGGGAAAAGCTCCAGCCTCTCTAGAATCCAGTCAGATAAGATGACAGATTGAAAAAGAAAGTTTGACATCATCAAAAAAATTTTCTTAATTTGATTTGATACTTTTTTATTCAAATATAAATTTGTTGGCCCAACGGCTAATTTAGGAAATTATATAGGTGATTAAATATCATAACTGAATGATCAGCTGTCAGTCATTCAGTGTGTGGCTTATTTATTTATAGGTGTTAATAGTAATTGATCAGCTGTAATGAATATTATCCGTAGTGTCCATCTTAACACAAGCTCACTCTTCTGAAAACATAAATAAATTATTAAAATTCAGGGGGGCTGATGGGTGTCATGCCGAAGAAAAACAAAACAAGAAGAGCCCAACGACCGCGGAACAAAAACGTCTCGTAGGCAGTGGTGCACGGGGCCAGGGACAAAAAAGGAGCCTCCACGGGAACGGAGAGATGGCACCGAGACAATGGGGGGTGGGGGAGGGGCTGGCCAAGAACCAGTTCAGCTGGACAAACCCCGAGGTCCTCTTTAACTGCGCTGCACAACCCAAACAGAGCCCGAGGCAGACGGTCGACCCAGTTACCACTCATTAAGGAAGCACGGAGCGTGGCCTTGAGTGACCAGTGAAACCGCTCGCACATCCGGTTAGCCTGCGGGTGGTACGCCATGGTGCGGTGGACCTTGAGCCCCAGGCCGTCAGCCATGTTGGACCAAAGCTCCAACACGAACTGAGGGCCCCTGACCGAGGTAATGTCAGCGGGGGGACCAAAACGCAAAACCCACGTGGACACAAACGCCCTGGCCACCACCTCCGCCGTTGGTGGCCAGGGGAACTGCCTCTGCCCACCTGGTGGTGCAATCCACCACAGTCAAAAGGTGTGTGAAACCCTGTGACTGCAGAAGTGGTCCACGTGCTGAATGTCCGTAGTAAACTCCGATATGGCCGCCAACTGATGTTGCTGGAGCGCGCTCCAAGGATCGGAAACCTTGGACATGGCGAAGGTCAGAGACTTATGGTCAACGTACATGGTAAAACTGCGACCCTTGAGGAAAGATCGAAAATGTCGCTTCGTGAGAAGCAGAGCCAACAACTCTCTGTCGAAAACACTGTACTTACGCTCAGCGTCTCAGAGCGTGCAACTGAAAAAGGCGAGGGGCTGCTAGACGCCGGAGACCCGCTGTTCCAACACAGCGCCTAACACTACATCCGATGCGACGGTGGTCAATGCGATCTCCGCTGACGGGAACGGGTGGGCCAGCAGTGTTGGCCAGCGCCGACTTTGCCGCTGAAAACGCACGGACGCGTTCTGGGGACCAGTCAACAGGGTCTTTAGCCGTTTTACCTTTTAAAGCTGTGTAGAGCGGTTGTAACAGGTGAGCGGCCCGGGGAGGGAAACGATTATAAAAATTCACCATCCCCAGGAACTCCTGCAACACCCTAACTGAGGCGGGACACGAAAAAACTGCGACAGCCTGGACCGTGTCCGGAAACGGGACCACACTTATTAATATTAAATAATGATTCAATGCAGAGAGGTCTATAAACACATAGTGAAGCCACGCCAGCTGCAGCGTAAGTGCCACAGACGGATGTCCTGGTGGTTGTGTAGTAGGTGGAGCTGATCGCTGGATAGACTCTCCAGAGCTGACAGGGGACACAGCAGGTGGAGACAAGACTCACTGGATATGAAACATGGAACACAGGGAAGACAGAGTTACTGAAACTAAAAGCTAGAACAAAAAATATAACATCAAGAGAACTAAAACCATGAATAACAATAATCAATGTAATTTAAACACAAAACACTTGGTCACAGACCCAGTGCTGTGAAAACTATTTTGATTGAAAACACATATTATGTTGTTTAATTTATAATTACGTAGAGTTGGTAAAGGAGGAAGAATTTATAGATTATCTGGGATAAAGAATAGTTGAGTTCTTTGAAATAAATAACAAAAAAACAAAAAAAAATCTGCCTTCATTGAATGAAAGCATTTAAATGTTTTTATTGAGATTCATAAAAAGCTTTATTACTTATGGAGTACAACAAATTAGACTGCTTATGTAATGCAGTTATTTCTAGGAAAACGTCTGTCAGAAGATTCATCCACAGAGAGAAAAATAGCCATATGCTATGAGATGATAAATTAATGGCGTTTGAAGCAGATACTTAAGAAACCTCTCATGCATATCAGCACAGAGAGAATCATCACACAGTTTGACCTGAAATATGTTCAAACTACACTGGAAATAAAAGAAGCAGATGTGGCAACATTTACAAAACAAGTTTAAAATCATCAATATTGTACATGACTTACATTAATATTAACTGGAAACAAACAATTAGAATATATATTCAGTGACACAAAATGTTCTTCATGTATATCTAAAACAATTTTTAAAGTTCACATAAACTCAAAGTAATTTCAAACAATACTTGACAGTTCTTCTTCTTTATATTATTGTTTGATTTTTTTTTAGTTTTAATTTGACTGAATTGTAGACATTACATTTTGACAGAGCAGATGTGAATTACCCTCCATGACATAAGAGGATAATTAAAAATTCCATCATCAAACTTATTGTAAAGTTACATACTTGTTTCTCAAAATCAGAAAAGAAATTGTTAAATCATATTTAATACAAAGACAGTATTTGATAGTAAACCAGAATAAACTTACTTCCAACATTCAGTCTGGTTCCTCCACCAAAAGTCCCCCACAGTGATACAAACTCATTGAGGTGCCGTACAAAAACCTCTGACTGTAGAGAGACACGGCTCTCTGACTCTGAAACAAACAAACTCAACAACATAATTCACTGTTTGCACAGCAGCCATGACTCAGCTGATATGACTTCTTCAAATAACAGCATACAATGTTAGTTTAAATACAGTTAGATCCATAAGTTTTTGGATGTTGACAAAGTTTTACAATTTTACTCTGTACACTCTGACTCACACAATTAGGATGTGACTGAAGTGCAGACCTTCAAGGCCCACAAAAGTCTTTATCCTTTAAAGGCATGAGCAGTTTTTGGAGTTTAGTTTTGTGTCAGCTGTTTAGGAATCACAGCCATATTTAGAGATTAGCCCCCATTTTCAGAGGCACACAATTAATTGGATAAAAAAAGATAACTATAAACATAATAATCATTTGTAATTCTTGGATAAAAATCCTTTGTAGTCAATGACTGCCTAAAGTCTTGAACCAATGAAGGTCCCAAAATGCTGTGTGTCCTCTCTCAAGATGCTCCTGTGCTGCTGACCACAGTGTCAGACGTGATGTCCTTCAGCCTGATGTACTGTGGTCTGTCAGTGAGGTACTTTAAATCTACAACAAGTGTTCTTTGATCAGAGTGGCAACCCAGATTACTGTTGGTATGACAATATATAAAGTATGGATATATTATAATGAGGTTATTATTACACATTATGTTGAAAACAGCAAAGCTTTTGGAGAATTTCACCAGTCATTTGTACAGTACTGCACTTAAAACAACACAGAAGAGCTATTGATTATTGAAGGTGTTAACTACCATTTCAAATGGAAACAGAGGATACCTGGATTCTGAAATAAACACTGGATGCTGGAAAATGGTGCAAAGTAATTGAACGACTGTCTACTACAAACAATTTCATGGAGATATAAGATTTTTTTCCTCATTATTCCAAGATAAATTAAAAAGATAAAGTATTTTGAGTTCAAGAGATGAGCTTGCATGTATCAGCATGAGGTCCAGGAAATCATCAGTCAGCTGAAAAACTAAATCAAACATCGAGAGAGATCAAAAAAACTTTATTACTGTCAAGTTCAACATGGCCATTCAAGATGGCGCTGGAGTGACGGCAGCCTTTCCAAGTAGCTCTGCAACACCGCACCTTTTCTTAACTTTTAACTTTTTAAGAGTAGGCTTTCAAACTTTATTTCACTGTCCTCTAGTTACTCTACTTTCTACCTCTTAGATATAGCGATACGAGATGGATAATGCACTTTTTAAAACTTCTGGAACCAGCTCCTTTATCTATTCGAGAGCGGAGCTGCTGGCACTAAACACAAAGACACAGACCGGCATGCGACACATCCCGGCCGAGCTAAACAGGGGCTACAGAGGCTGCAAGGCTGGAGCGAGGAAAGCGGCTCATCGGAGGCAAATCAAACCATCAATCCCGACAGTGATAATGGGCAACGTGAACTCATTACAGAATAAGATTGATGAACTGTGTGCTCTGAACAACCACCGACTACACCGTGAGTGCAGTTGGTTTATCTTCACGGAGATGTGGCTAACCGAGCTAACGCCGCAGGCTAACGTAGACCTATGCGGTTTTACATCCGTGAGAGCCGATAGGGACACACAGGCCAGTGGAAAAAGCAGAGGTGGGGGACTCATTGTCTACATTAACAACAGATATTGTAACCCTGGACACGTCTCCGTTAAAGTATCGGTATGCCGTCCAGACCTGGAGCTGCTAGCAGTTAGCTTGCGGCTATACTATCTACCTCGAGAGTTCAGTCATGTGATCTGTGTGTGTGTTTACATCCCTCCGAGGGCCGACGCAGCAGCTGCCTGTGAGGAAATACAGATAGTTACAGCAAGACTGCAGACACAAAACCCCGAGGCTTTCATTATTATATCTGGAGACTTTAATCATGTCACACTGGATTCTACTCTGACTGCTTTTCACCAGTTTGTGAATTGTCCCACACGGAGCAACAGGACAACTGACCTACTGTATGCTAATGTGAGAGATGCATACAGAGTCTTTGCTTAACCAGAAAGACTATCATGAGAAGATTTTGTCACTACTCAGTGATGAAAATACTTATGACCCCCTGAAACGAGACCCAGGAAGTGGTTACAGGAAGAGGGTGATAGACTGTCTGAAGCAGTTGGAACAAGACAAGGCTATTGACCGGACCTCATACCACAGGCTGTACCCAGGGGAGTCTACACCAAGTCTGTATGGTTTAGAGATGGCACGATACCACTTTTTTATGTCCGATACCGATATCATAAATTTGGATATCTGCCGATACCGATATGAATCCGATATAGTGTATTTTTTAATCACTAAAACTGTTTTTTTAATATCTTGCTGCATTTTGTATAAGTTCATACTCCAGTTTAAATAAACAACAATACTAAAGCTATTCTGTTATACCTGTATGTAAAAAATACACTGCGCCCAAAATATTTCATAGTTCAGCAACACTGATCAATCTAATAAACTTAAACCTGCTCCATCCTCCCTATTCTGGTATTTTAAAGAGTACTTAGCAGAAATATTAAGCAACCTAACTAATAGGGTTGCAAACTCCCAGCAAAAGAAAATAGGGAACCACCCCCCACCCTCCACCTGATGATGCTTAATCGACGTAATCAACTTCAATTTGATGCAGTGTGGAAAAAATGCACAGAAATAAATTATTTTTCAAGAATAATTAAATAGATTCAACATCTTTTTTCAACAGAATTGCAGAATTCACAGATGGTACCTTCCCAAAGGAAAAAGTACTATAGCTTACTAGGTATATATTAGACTTAACAGTTACTATATACAGTAATGGACTTCTATACATTTTACATCAGATTAAAACTTTGGGTGTAAGATTCAGATAATTATTTATTAAAAGCGAGACATTTTAAATGAGAATAAGAAAGAAAAGTATGTCTTTGTGCCCCCTTTTCCCTGTTAATGCCCTATCGGCCCCCCTGGCTAAACTTTGCTAGATCCGCCCCTGCACAGTTACCAGCCGTCAGCTGCGTAGAAAAGGATCCTGGTGTAGAAAGTAATATTAAATAAATTCTAACAACAGCTTATCAATGTTAAACGTGCTGCTGTTGTTCAGCCGCTGGTTTCCACTTTCTGGTGCAAAGTGGGCCAAAAACAAAGAAGAGAGATGGACTCGCGACAGAAAAGCCGATCAGCTGATCATTAAGCAGTTTCACGATTGAAGTAGCAGCAGGAAGGGGAGGGAGAGAGAGAGAGAGGCAGTCGCTCCATATATCGGTTGTTAAGCTTAACATGGGAACGCTTTACAAACATTCAGAGATGAACTTACACACTTGCTTTACTTCTCTCTGGGATAACTTCCTCGGAGATGAAATGCTGGTTTGGTAGCAAGGCTACAAATACACACAGCCACTCTATCACGTGATGCATACTGCTCCGACTGCTACGGTTATGAGCCGAGTTACGCCGTGTCGCAAGTTTTCTGAGCTGCTTTTTTGATATTTAATGGATCGGATTACATTTTTTATTTCTCCCCGATATCCGATCCAGTAATTTAGGTCAGTATCGGACCGATACCGATACGTAATATCGGATCGGTCCATCTCTACTTTGTGATATAACCCCAAGTGTTGCCAAATGCCAAAAAACAGAAACATGGAAACAATGCAGTCTGAAGATAAAGGCACAGACATTTGACCTTGTAAGACAAAATTTGATTTCGTCTTGTTCACATTAAAAAAAGAAAAGTAATGTTGTACATGTTTACTCACAAACACATTAACAGAGTTTCAGAGAAACTTCACCCTGAAAGACGTTTTAGAAACTTACCTGTTAGCAACTCAAAGAACCACTTACATGTAAGCAATAGCACAGAATAGAAAAGTTTCCCCCCAAAAACTAACCTGCACATGTAAACATGGCCTCAAAAATGAAAGACATAAAAAAAATCAGAGGAAAGGTATAATTTTCAAAACTTAAATTTTGGATGCATGATGCTGACCACAGGATGCAAAACTTAAACATGACCGCAGCTGAGACTCATTCATCTCTGTTTTTATTTGACATTTTTATATAACATGTTACAGCCTAACATACCGGAAGGTCGCCGGTTCGATCCCCGGCCTTTCTGTCCTGGCCTTTCTGTCCTGGTCGTTGTGTCCTTGGGCAAGACACTTCACCCTACCGCCTACTGGTGTTGGCCAGAGGGGCCGATGGCGCGATATGGCAGCCTCGCCTCTGTCAGTCTGCCCCAGGGCAGCTGTGGCTACAACTGTAGCTTGCCTCCACCAGTGTATGAATGTGAGCGTGAATGAATAATGGCATTGTAAAGCGCTTTGGGTGCCTTGAAAAGCGCTATATAAATCCAATCCATTATTATTATTATTATTATTATTATTATTATTATATGAAACAGGAAAAGACCGCTGTGTAATCCATTTATTTCAACAAAGTAACTCTATTCTGAATACCACCTTTTTAAGCGGTAACTGTAACGGAATACAGTTACTCATATATTGTATTTTAAATACATAACGCATTTTAATGTATTTTGCATACATAACATATCATTTAAAATTGTCAAAAAGTAAGAAGTAAAGAAAACAACTATTGAAATTCACATGAGGTAAGTACTGGTCTTTAGTTTTGCAAACAGAGCAGGAAACAAACCAACAAAACAAAACCCCAACAAGGACCCCAGACCAAAACATGAACGAAAAGAGCCAAGAAAACATAATGCTGAAGGTCCAAGTTACAAGGTTCAAAACAAGACAGTTCTGGGGGTCGACCCGGAGGGTGACAGCACAAGAGTCCAAAATAAGACAGTTCCGGAGGCTGGCCGCGTGGGAGGCAGCGGCGCCGACCGAGCAGGTCCGGAGGCCGGCCGTGAGGAAGATGGCAGTAACAGAGATCAGTAGGCCGTCCACGACACCACGCGCCCAGCGGCCTGGAAAGTGGCCGCCTGGGTCGAGCTGCGGGACGTGGACGCCCATGACAGCCAAGAAGTCCAGCTGACGGCCTGGAAAGTGGCCGGTGACAGTGCAGTCGTGGACGTGGCTTGGCAGAACCAGATGAGCCGTGGGGCTGGACAGGCTCCTCGGGCCCTCCAGCAGACGAGGCGTGGGGCTGGACAGGCTCCTCGGACCCTCCAGCAGACGAGGCAGGTGGCTGGACGGGCTGCTCGGGCCCTCCAACAGACGAGGCGTGGGGCTGGACGGGCTCCTCGGACCCTCCAGCAGACGAGGCAGGTGGCTGGACGGGCTGCTCGGGCCCTCCAACTGACGAGGCAGGTGGCCGGACGGGCTGCTCGGGCCCTCCAGCTGAGCAGGCGTGAAGCGGCGTGGGTGCCGCGGGGTGCCAGGTTGGCACACCCGGGCATCCAGCAGCAGATGCAGGACGAACAGTTATGGAGGCCCCTGATGGGACCGGGAGCTGAGCTGCTAACTGCTCGGATGGCTGTAGTGGACATGGAGGTTGTCGTGGCGGCGATGATTCTCTTGAATCTCCAATGGAAACATGAGCTGGTGCAGGCGCCTGCAGGCGACAGCCGCTCCGACCAGTGCCTAGGACGGGTGCGGAGCTCAGCTGCGTGCACTGACTGGCATAACCTTGGGGACCAACCTGGGTGCAGGAACAAACCGGACGGCAGCCACCCCCACTTGAGGTGTAGATGCAGGTGCATGAGATGGCTGACTTACGGCTGCCCTAACCCTAGTGGCGGGAGCTAGCGCAGGTGCTGGCTGAGTGACCACTGCCTCCACCTGGAGATCAGACCCAGTTGAGAGGTCAGGCAGCACCACAGCCACCCTGGGAGGGATCACAAAGTTCCGAACATTAACTTCGTCAGGTGTAAGCAGAGGAGCAACGACAGACAAAGACCTTAAATTCTCTAAGTCCTTAACACAGTTCAAATTGTCCTCAGTTGCCCTTCTTGAGGGGCTAAACGCACCTTCCGTCTTGGAGCACGATTTAAACAACATTTCAGACCTGAAATAAGTTGGCTCAGTGACACAAGTGATAGTTATATTGTCCCTGGAAGCGTGATTCTTAAGGCCAAGACTTGATTCGTGAACCCACATAAAACAACCAGGACTGTGTGCAGATGATTTTAACACAATAATTTGGCAGCCACATGGGGAATAAGTACACTTATTGGAGTCTAAGCCACCCGTTGGCGAGACTGAGTTATGGAGGGGTTCAGCCACACACACTGATCGGCTGTAGAAAGCTAGTGAGTGGAATGCACATGGACTTGGCTTTGCACAGAAAACATAGTGAACTGGCTCTGAGCAATCCGGCTGGATTGTCTTTAGAGCGGCCAGTTCATAAACTGCAGTCAAAAGGTCCTGGCCCGGGGTGCAGTTTAAGGGCTAGCTGGTTTGTAACAACTAGCATGGCTCTCGCCCCCGACAGTCTTGGAAACAAAAAATTCAACCTTGTCATTAGATAACGTGGAAGCATAACTAAAACAGTCCTTCAGTTTTGTATTAACAGAAATTGCAATGTCATTCTCAGACATAGGAAAACCTGGCAGACCCTTAATAGTTGTCCAGCTCCGATGGACTGGTGTAGAAAAGCAGTTGCTGATGTCGGCCTCCAAAGCACTCACTCTGGTCAAACCATCAGCAGAGTGAGAAACATGGGGACCGATCAGCGCAGGAACATAACATACATCTTCATGATCAACGCCAGACACTTCTTTCGCTGGCCTGGTTATACAAACAGAACATTCATTATTTGACTTGGGAACAAGGAAAACAAACCCAGAAAGGGGGTGCTAGCCAAAGATAATACAGTCCTACTACTGGTCAGATCAGAGGCTCTCTCACTTGATTTGTAGTTAATGGACAGCAGGGGCTGAGGCACAGTCTTTAATAAGGCCCAAGATGCTGTAACAGCCTAAAAGAAGCCTTCTTAGTGAAAGACGCATGTCCTGGGTGTGCAGAATCATCACCACATTCTGTTTCACTAATGTCCCCTCAGCCTGCTCATTCATAATAACAGGATTTAACAGTACATCACTGGGCTTAATTCTCAGGACCAAAGAGTCTATGGCTGGTTTGGCAGTGTCAGTTTCACAGTTCTGTGATGGCAGTGTGGAAGGTACACCCACTCTGTCTCTACAACAGGGCATGTTCAAGTGGAGAATTTAACAGTTCCCCAGTCCTGTATTGACAGACTGAGTTTCCTGTTTCTGAAGTATGGGTGAAGCTTGGACCTAGACACACAAACACCTGACTACATGGGTCAAAGTCCCCTTATAAAATACATGACAGCATATCACACGATTTTATTTTAAATGCTAAAAAAAATGATTGGGTCTATGATTAGTGCAACAGTACAGACCTGGGAAAGAAAGTCACATTCCAGGGATGAAACATTGCAATGAGGTGTTTAGTCAGTGTCAATGGAAAATTGTACTTAGTAGTCAGTATAAGCTTTTAATGATATAAGTTTGCATATGATAGAATACTGTATGTTGACCTTTTGATGACTTAGACTGTTGTCCACTACAAGACTGTTTTATAAATTCTTTCTCACAGCGATAATAGCTGAACAAGCAGGAAGAGGACAGCTGGACACTTTTATCTGCGCTCTCTAACAAGAAGAAGGGCTGCGTCCTTCTGAATCTCACAACACACACACATACACCTGAACCACTCTTATCTCCACTCCCTATGCACTAACATTCCGGAACGGAATGTTCCAGTAAGATAGCCACATACTGTTGTATAGTCATTTTTCTGAGAAGAGCGAAAATACGCCGCCCTGTTGTGTGGGCGCCAGTGACTATAAATGCACGATAAAGAAGTACACTGGGTGACTCTCACTTGAGACGTTCACCCATGTACATGTGATTAAGTATTTTGTCTCACTGTGTTTCTGTTTACCTTGGCAGACTTCTGTTTGGGATTTTCCTTAACATTTCTTGGTCCTTCGAGCCGGATGGGGACGGCCTATTTAAAGCAGCTCCCACAAGAGGCACCTCACCAGATCCCGTCGGTGCGAGAAGCCCACGTTGAAGTCTGTCGACAGCTCACGCACTAGGTGCGTGATAAAGCCCAAGGACGTGAATTCGGGTCTTGGCCAACGTCTTATAAGTGGTCCGCACCGTCGGGGGCTGATCGGGTGCATCTGAAGAAACCAGCATTAAGGTAAGACAGATAACTTTGAGACAAAGAGGTTTGCGTGAAATCGAAAACGAAACCTAAAAGTTAAAGTAGCTTGTCCGGATTGAGAGCTCCCCTTAAGGGTTATTAAAGTAGCTTGTCCAGAGGGATTGAGAGCTCCCCTCAAGGGTTATTAAAGTAGCTTGTCCGGATTGAGAGCTCCCCGAAAGGGTTAAAGTAAATAAATATTGAGCTTGTCCAGAGGGATTGAGAGCTCCCCGAAAGGGTAAAAGTAGGCTCGTCTTAACAGATTGGTAGCCTCCGGGAACGCGCGTAATTGTCTGTCTTTATTGTTCATTTTGTTGGTGGAATAAGTTGATTTTTACAGCACAATAAGAAGGCTGAACTATTCCACTAATTTGTTTACTGTTGGTCGCTGAAGTACTGGTGAACTGAGAGGAAGGTCGTGTTTCATCACGTAAAGGTGACACCGCTTTCAAGAATAGCTTGAAAGTAGAAGGGCGTGTCAGCCACCTCTCTCTGTTCTCGTGCCAGTGAAAGCGCCGCAGGTGTGTGTGTATTATTAAGCGCTAAAAGAAGCATAAACTAATAATGGGTAATAAAACAACAAAACTCACTGCTGACGAGCAGTGGCTAGAAAAGAAATGTCCAGGCGCCGGACAAATTAGTGCATATAGATGGAGAAATCCTAAGAAAACTAAATGTCCCACGTGGGAGGGAAAATGCATTAACTAAATTATAAGAAACCCTCCAAGCAGAAATAAATACTGAAAAGGAAGCTAAAAAGAAAGCAAAGCATACACAAGAGTTGTAATATTTTAAAGCATGGAAAGAGGAATGAAGTGGAATAAACAAAAGGTTAAATTAAGGTTAACTTACATTAAAGCAATGAAACAAAATTGGGAAGACAACCAAGCTGAATGAATAGAATGCGTGAAACCAGATAATTCACACAAAATATATCAAATAAAAAAGAGAGATGCATAAGGCATATTAAGGCTGTGTCATTGTTCAGCCAAGGAAAATGTCTCCAGCTTGGGAAGGTGTGAAGCTGCAGGTTCACACAAACCCGTGATGGATACATAATAAAATATAAACTAATATACTATTGTATATCAGTAGTAAAGTAGTGTATTGTAATATACTGTTGCTGTTATAAAAAAGGAAAAACAATACAATGATAACATTAATAATGACATACTATTAATAGGAAGAGGCACCTCAGTCAGTTATGATGTGAGGTGGAAGATTGTTAAAAGTAGTCTGATTCAAGCTTAAGGTTTGCTCAAACTCAGTACAATGATATATGAAGAAAATAAGGAAATAACTACACTAATCAGGTGCATAGAGACACTTGACCTGCTTGCAAACCTGTCATCTTAGATGAGACTTTGTTAAGATGAAGAGCAAACCTATACTAACAACTAATGAGCCAAACCCTGTATACAACAGCTAAAGCTACAAGATTGAGAAGCTGAATTAAATATGTGGACACTACCAAGCTAATGAGGAGCGGTGACGCGCATGGAGATGCTGGTTTTGCTCACTACAATTGTATAAATAGAGTTTGAATTCTGTGGATGTACAGTGAGTGACCTCTATATATCTTGAAAAGCATGTCTGAAATACTCGTATGAAAGCATATTTTGAGTGATTTTAACTGTGTGAATGCTGTGAGTAGTAGGTTTTGAGTGATTGGGTGTGATCTGTACAAAAATAATAAAACATAAGTAATAATAACACTACAAAGGTTCATAGTAGAGTGTGTGAACAAGTGGAAGTTTGAGAGAAAAGGCAGTGTGTGTGATGATTCCTGATGTCTGAAAGAGCTCAATTTAAAAGTGTGTGTGAAATAAAGGTGTATCGTTTTTAGATCAAGGGATTTAGATTGTTTTTAGTAGAATTAAAGAGGGTTTTAGACTATAAATACAATGGAAGACAGAGTCTGCAGAAAGAGGAAATGTGTGCCTGTCGGTGACAGGAAACCGTGTGTGTGTGAGGAGATAGGTTGAATTTAGAACTCAGTGATAAGATGCATGAATTAAACCGTATTGTAATAAATACTTGCAATGAAGAAAGCAGCTTACACTCAATTAATATGAACGCAAAGCCTTGATGATGCCATAGGCAATTTGTTTTATTTTTGTTTGTTTGCTTAATAAGTTTGGAAAATAAATCTGTGATCATACTTGTGGATCACAGTGGCACATAATGATTAGGCACATGATTTACTAATGGAGATGTAATAACTTTATTCTATAATTCAAGGAGAACAAACAAGAACAACACCTTCAGTTGTGTCTTGTTGTTGTTCTCTGTGCAGTGTTCTGAGTTTTGTTTTTTTGTTCCTTTTTTTTTTTTTTTTTTTTTTTTTTTAAAATGTTGCTTGAGTGATGAGCACTGTAACTTCTGAAGTGGCTCTCACCATGCGTCCTTGATGATGTTAAGTCCAGAGCCAGCTGAGAGCTGGGTTGTCTGTTTTGTTTTATGTGACAAGGCTGAAAAATTAAAACTTAGTTTCTTGTTTTGAAAAAAAAGAGAGAGGTTTTGTGTTTCTCAGCCAAGAACAACTACAATTTCATTTTCTGTTTTGAGACAGGATAATAATAATAATAATAAAACAAAGAGTGATGTTTTGTTTAAGTGTTGAAGCAGGCTAATACTGCAACATACCGTCTAGTGCATGATCTGCGAGCAATATATGAAATCATCTTATTTATCTTTAAATAAACTCCAATTATGGAGACCTGAAGTCACATGCTTAGGGCACACCCTCAGGTGAAGGCAGAAAGCTACTAAACAAAGAAAAAAAGCCATACAAAATGCGCCACAGCCAAAAAACTAAGTATTCACATTCTTTCTGACTCTTTGTGAGCCTGAGTTATGACCTTGGCTCCCTGTTTTTCTGCTTCCACCAAGGGTGGGGGTGACGCTCCCGTGGCATGTGCTCTGTTCTCTTTACTATCACAAAGAAAAGAAAAAAAAAAGAGAGAGGCCCCTACTCTCTGAATACAATATTCTCTTCATAACTCGGCAGTATGAAATGTCATGAAACAGTGTAACTCACTCACAGTAAATCAGCAGTGAATCAGCAGTATAGGATAATACAAACCTATCTAATAAATCTAATGATTTTCACATTCTTTTAACTAAGAAGTGTGATGCAAACTAAAACTGACAAAGGATGAACAAAAAGCAGCTCCCACAGCTCAGCAAAAGAAATGGCTGAAATGCGGAGCGCAACTAAGAGATGACTTGATGATTTGTGAAGGAAAACCAATACTTCCAAAATCTCTACACAAAACAGCAGCCTTAGTGACACATGGAGTTACTCTCCATGCGTCAACAGGAGGGATAGGAGATATAATCTCCATCTCCAAAACACTTTTACACTCTAAATTTCGAAACTTCAGCAAAATGCTTATGTAACCATTTTATTCCAACATATGGTATCCCCACTCTGATAAGATCAGATAATGGGACACACTTTGTCAATGAGGTAATCAGCAAAGTCTCTGAAGCACTAGGGTTTAACATCAAATATCACTGTGCTTATCATCCCCAAAGTGCCGGCCTAGTAGAAAGGACAAACGGCACAATAAAACAGAGGCTTAGAAAATGTATGGAAGAAACAGGGAGACCATGGCCTGAGTGTATAGGCCTAGTAAAAATGTGGATGAGACTGACACAAAGTTCTCAGAAACACACCTTTTGAAATCATTCATGGCAGACCATTTCCACTGCCAATCACAAGTGAACCTTTAGATAAATCAATCAGAGAGACCACACTAGCAGAATGGATGTCGAAGCTACTAGAAAACAAAAATATTGTTTTGAACAATAAACTGCCTTCTGAATCTTCTCCAGTATCTTGCAGGTTGAAGCCAGGTGATTGGGTCCTGATTCGAGTTCTCCAGAGAAAGAATTGGAGCTCGCCCCGCTGGGAAGGCCCATACCAAGTGCTTATCACCACACCAACCGCCTGTAAGATAGCAGAGAGACCATCTTGGATTCACCAAAGTCACTGCAAGAAAGTGAGTGACAGCCCAGACTCATAGACTCCAGCACCCCTACCTTCTGGTGATCTACCTGGTGAAGAGAGGGCTGATTGGGTATATCCCGCCTCTACTTCTCGCCAGTAGTCTACTCACCCGAGGATCTAGGTGTGTTTGGCTGTCATGAAGACACTCGCGTCCTAGCAGCTGTCCTCCTGCTCCTAGCAGGACTCCTCGCACTTTTCGAGGACAATAAAGAACAGAACACAAGCCAAACGTGCCGCCAGCTTTTCGGGCGTTGGCTATCAGCATAAGAAAATCATCATTGATGAGACAAGCTCTATCATCTATTCGCTTAACCTTCTTAGTATCTTTCAGGGACCACCCCGATACGAGGTAATCACCGTCGAAAACGCTGGACTTGACAACGGAACGTCTGACCGGCTCTTCTGGATCAACTTCAACGTGACGAATCGGAACACGTCCATTCACTTCCCAGTGTTCTTGGACCAAACCCCAGGGAAGAACCACTCCATGTGCTACCGACAAGACAACGGTAACAGACCCCTAGGCAACACCACCAACTGTAACCAAACCGCAGCCAACGGAGAGGGCGCACCTGTAAACACGTCCGCGCCCAACAACGGCACCTACTGGGTGCAGGGAATGGCCTGGCTGTGTGGACAACGTGCCTACTTCATACTGCCACCCGGATGATCGGGCAGCAGAAGAAAGGGCGTGCCAGAGACAGGAGGAGCAACTGAGGTCAAAAGGCACCTCAGAATGGACAAAACACAGAAGAAGATGCAGGTTTTACCTGCGGTGAGCATGGACACTGGAGAAAGGACTGCCCCAATTGGGGCCAGGACCAGGACACACTGAACTTTGAGCAGCAGCAGCAATGGTCGCAACCGGACTGAAAAGGAGGAGGGCAGGACCCCAGGGCACGCTTCAGGCCGTGGTTTACCCAAAACACCAGAACAGGAAAGTGATAAACACGCCAACATACACAAACATACACATCTACACACACTGACTCAAAATGAAGAGAAACACACACCTGAACAGACGTGCACTTGTTGATTGAGTGAGAAATGACACATACACACATCAGACAATGTACACTCATCAAACATGACTGATGCCCTGAACGCCTTGAGACAGATCCAGCAGGACCAAAATCAGGATTATGTAAATAATACAAGTGACTGCTAAAAAGACTACTACTCCCTTTTCACTGTGCAATACTTTTTGTTAAAAACCAACGGTGCAATAGACTTCAATACTTGAAATACTTGAAATACTTGCAATTCCTTTGTATTCTTATTCTTATTTATTCTATTTATCCCTTTTGTATTTTCACTTTTATTTTGTGTTTTTGTAACATGTATCCTGCCATGTCTAAAACTCATGATTAACTGTATAATTGTTTCCACTGTTGCTGCATACATAGCCGTGACAAATGATGATGATGATGACCCCGACCTGTTGGAACATGAAGTTATACTGACAACAGGAGGGAATGTCAATGGAAAATTGTACTTAGTAGTCAGTATAAGCTTTTAATGATATAAGTTTGCATATGATAGAATACTGTATGTTGACCTTTTGATGACTTAGACTGTTGTCCACTACAAGACTGTTTTATAAATTCTTTCTCACAGCGATAATAGCTGAACAAGCAGGAAGAGGACAGCTGGACACTTTTATCTGCGCTCTCTAACAAGAAGAAGGGCTGCGTCCTTCTGAATCTCACAACACACACACATACACCTGAACCACTCTTATCTCCACTCCCTATGCACTAACATTCCGGAACGGAATGTTCCAGTAAGATAGCCACATACTGTTGTATAGTCATTTTTCTGAGAAGAGCGAAAATACGCCGCCCTGTTGTGTGGGCGCCAGTGACTATAAATGCACGAATAAAGAAGTACACTGGGTGACTCTCACTTGAGACGTTCACCCATGTACATGTGATTAAGTATTTTGTCTCACTGTGTTTCTGTTTACCTTGGCAGACTTCTGTTTGGGATTTTCCCTTAACAGTCAGCATCTGACAGTAAACATTAGTGTTGTGTGAACTGTGCAGCTGCTAACAACTCTCCAGAACTGTGTGATATTTCGGAGCACTTGTGGGCAACCAGTGAATATGATGTGGGGGAAATGAATGGGGGTAGTGACTCTTAAGTCTGAGTTCGGACCAAGTAAACATCAGTAAGTAATTAAAGCCAGAAACAATGAATGCAACACTGCATGTCATGGCACCTAGAGTTTTAATCCTCACGCCATATTGTTCCACCAGAAAAACATTTTTTTTCTGTGATTTATCTGGCTGAAGGTTTGGGGATTTTTTTTTTTTTTTGATTTTTTTTTTTTTTGTATTAGGCTGATCCTCTCAGTTGAGTTTGGGTCTGCTTTCTCTTTCTAAGGAAATGGCAGCCTTATGCTTGGACATGTCCTAAAACTAGGCCTAATGTTTTTTTCGTAACAGTGGACATAAATAAAACCTGTCATGTGTCATCTCTCCGGGGGTGATATTTTGTGTGTTGATGATTTAATAATGAGCACGCTTTTCAGCAGGCCTGCAAGACTGATACTAAAGTGCTACAAAAAATATTCTTACTGGAAACAATCTCAAAGTGTGAGTCTCCAGATTACAATGGGCTTTGGAGAAATTCATCTATCTGGGACGCTGATCACATCAGGTGGTAAGCCCCAAGTCTAAAAGGGTTGTAGTGATTCAATCCATTCCAAAATCATGCAGAATTATTTTCTTTTTCTTTTGCGATATGATGTCATATTGCTGTCAGTGGATACTCAAATATGTCCACGAGAGGCTCCACTATCAGCAATGACAGATGTGACGGGACTGACTGGACTGTGAAAGACTGTTGATGTAAATAAAGCTTTGACTGACTTGAAACTGAGATTAAAGACTGCACCAACTTTATGCTTAGATGAAAGATGTGTCAGTATGACTTCGTAAATGCTGCTAAACAGTTCACCCAAACAGAAAAGGCTGGATTATGTATGTTGTTTTGTTTTGTTTTGCAGGAGCGGAGAATGACAGCAACCAGAGAAGAGAAGACTTTCTAGGTCCACATGAGCTTGTGGGCCATGGAGACTTAACCCTTTAACTGACACTTTCTGTGTCACTGATTCTTGTAGAGCAAAGTGTGTATTTACTAGCTTTTGTTGCTTATGATGCCACAATCTATTGTTGAAAATGCCAAATGTCACAGTTGAAGAATGTACTGTGTTAAACCCAGCATAACTTATTTGACAGCAGCGGATGGTTAACCACGTGACTTTGTTGGAGCCATTTCTAGAATCAGTTTGTCCAGATCTGATCTGCAGGATGCATAACTGGCTAATGTTTTTTTTTTAAAGGTCTTTGTGGAGGATTTGGCATCACACAGACAGACACCAGTGGAAATAAAGCAGGATTCAGTGATCACAGAACATCTTAGTGTTGGGCTCATTATCATATCAGTATTTCTCTCAAGTTGCTGAGCTCATAACACTGAAACAAGTAAGTGACATTGCTTAAGATCAGTCACTATTTACAGTAATTCTGAATAAACATGCGGGATGATCCATGAATTGGGCATATTATGGAAACAATAGTGTTTTTCCTGATTCAGGAAAATCCATTGCACATGACAAAATTGTGGCCGCAGTGCTGATGCCTTATTCTCCTCTGACCTACAGTTGTTGTGAATGTGAAGTTTATACTAATTCTAAGATTCTGTTTTTATAAAGCAGATGTGCTGCCGAAACCAGAGTTAAGCAGACTTAAAATGAAAACCACGCTAATTCATTTCCTAAGACAGGTTTACAGGCCCACAGCGAAGCTACGCCAGAGGAGAAACCCGGATATTGTCTATGAAATAATGTACCTAAGCTTTTTCTTTTCCTCATTCTCCTAATTATGGTAAATTGCCACACGGGAAAGACCATGTGTCAAAAGGAGGGGTTCCAGGTTTACTCTAAAACTATTTGGTGATTTTTCTACAATTTTCAATGATTTTTCTATGTTATGTGTGACTAACAATTCATGTACAGGTATTAAACCCATACAGGTGGTACAGATCAGCTTTTGATAACCCACAAGTAAAGTTCACTGAACAGAAAGTAACATGCTGATCGATGATCGTTGATATTCTTCCAAAATGGTTAGAAGTTTTTCCTTCTAGTAAGGAGATACAGGTACAGATACAGATACAGTATTGCTGGAAGAAATCCTCCCGAGGGTGGAATCTCCAGACTGAGACTGGGTGCTGATCAGAAGTCTTCAGAGAACCAGGTGGAGCCGAGACGTCCCAAGGGCAGAATGGCATGACTGTGAACTCTAATGTTCGATATGTGTGTTGGCTCTCCTGCTCGCAGTAATAAATAGCTTGACTACAGCTCTTTCTGTGTTGCAGAATTTATTTACAAAATTCCACAACGTTTCAGATAAAACTATTGCTTATATCTTGCTGGTCTTCAGTTTTACTGCAGCTCTCAGATCAGTTCCTCTCCAGCTGTGTGAGGGTTTTGTATGAACAACAAACTTAAACACTGCTAACAGTAACAAACCACTGCATCTTAATTCTGAACTCTGAACTGATGATCAGAGTGACGTCAGTCCCAGACCAGCCTCCAGTAAAATGATCAAAAACACCAGAGTGATGGAGATTAGCTTCATGAGCTTCTCTGGGTTTCTGAAGATATCAGAGAATATTTTTGCTAATGGATCATCTGATTTAACATCTGATAGAAACAGTTTGTCCTGGAATAACAGATGGAGTTTTAAGAGTCTTCATCAGGATGATTAATCATGATAAAAGTAAAAACATGAGAAGTCATCATCATTTACAATTCCAAATATTTCATGCACCATGCACCAAAATAACCAGGTCAGCTGTAAAAGTAATTGGGTGAATGTTTTCATTTTTTTTTATTATCAATCATAGCTATTCAAATACAGTAAACAGTCCTAAATTTTAAATCACTACATTATTTTTCTCAACACATGGTGTTTGCAGAGTTTGCTCTAAATATTTCAGCATATTATTCACAACAAAGAATGAAATCCTCCCTGTGTTCATTCCAGCTAAACTGTTTTATGAGACGTTACTTCAATCCCTGAATGTGATACTGCAGACAGTAAAGAGAGGAATGAATGTTTTTATGATAATTTATGTTTAAAGCAGAAAAATTTCAACTCTCTAAAAAGTGTGTGTGTGTGTGTGTGTGTGTGTGTGTGTATCAGTCACAAAACACAACAGCAAACACACAGAACCATATACCAGTGATGTCCAACTCCAGGCCTCGAGGGCCGGTGTCGTGCAGGTTTCAGATCTCACCCTGGGTCAGCACACCTGAATCAAATGATTAGTTCATTACAGGCCTCTGGAGAACTTCAATGCCGTTTCTCAATTCTCAAGTATGTGATGCGCATCGCGTTCTCGCGAGCACGCACTGGCCGAGAACGCGACGGGAGTACGGACTCGCCGAGAACGCGAGTACGCACTCACGCGTTTGAGAATTGAGAAACGGCCTTTGTCTGAGTTTCGGACGAAATGCATTCTGGGATATTTAGCTGTACCAAGTCCACACAAGTCACCACCGATGCATGCTCGATAAAACGGGCGGAGCGAGAACACATCCGGGACTTTTTCGCGTTCTCGGTTTGATCCGCACTTCGAATTGGAACAGTACTTGGTCTCCGACTGATGACGTATCACGAGTACACGAGAACGTAAGTACACACAAGTACGCATATTGAGAAAGGCCCCAAGACATGTTAAGGATGTAATTTAGCTATTTAAAGAAGCTGTGTTGGATCAAGGACACATCTAAAACCTGCAGGACACCGCCCTCGAGGTCTGGAGTTGGTAACCCTGCCATAGACCAAGATGCACTTGGTGAAATCTGGAAGTAGTAACTGCTGTTCTTTATGATGCTGCCACCTTGTGGTGGAAGTTGGTAACAGGAAAATGTGCCTTACCTTAATTAAGAACATTCAACAAAACACAGATTCATAAGAAAATGACAAGAGAACATGTTTACGGGCAGCAAAACATCCTGAGAGAAAACTTACTCACTCCAGATGTACAACTCCATTATTGAATTAAGTTTATGATTAAGTGGACATTTTATCATGTTCACAAGTGACGTGATGGGATGTTCAGTTGATTGATTCTGATAATTGTGATTCTGTCTCTAGTCCAGGTCGGCCGTAATCAACACTAGGTTTTTTTTTAAAGTCAAAACACAATTATAGTATCACTGAAACAAGACTAGAACAGTGAAAACAATCACGAGAAAGAGGGAAATTTAATTAATTTACTGGTTTGAACACAATATTTTAGTTGGAAGCTGACATTGCTACTGTCATAGGGATTTATTGTACTGAGTCACTGACAATGCTGTGTGTGTGTGTGTGTGTGTGTGTGTGTGTGTGTGTGTGTGTGTGTGTGTGTGTGTGTGTGTGTGTGTGTGTCCTCTGAACTGTATCAGTCTCTGCAGTATCTTCCAGCTGCAGCCGTCAGTTCAGTTTCTGTTCAGTCTGACTGAGGGAGGTTTTTGTACGACTGTTTTTCACTGTGTGAACACATTCTGACTGTTGATGTTATGGAGACTCTGACAGTAATAAACTGCTGCATCTTCAGCCTGGACTCCACTGATGGTCAGAGTGAAGTCAGAGTTTGATCCACTGCCTGTAAAACGAGCTGGAATCCCTGATACTTGAGTGCTAGCAAGGTAAATGAGCAGTTTAGGAACTCCTCCATCTTTCTGTTGGTACCAGACGTAATAGTGGTTGTTGTTATAAACATAAACATTCTGACTGGTCCTACACTTGATGTTCACAGATCCTCCCACAGCAGAGCTCACTGCTCCAGGCTGAGTCACTGTGATCTGTCCTCTGGACTCTGAGGATACAGCGACAAAAACATAAAGCAGCTTCATGGTTTTGTGGGCTTCATTTCAGAGGGACAGATGTTGATAGAGGAGAGGAGTTTGATTCTCTGGACTTTACCTGTGAAGCAGCAGCAGAGGAGAGTCCAGATGAGGACGCAGATCAAAGTCATGTTTTTGATGAGGAGGATTTCTGTGGCTTCTGTTGTGATGAAGGACAGCTGTCAGTCATCCAGTGTTCAACTCTCAGGACTATAAACTCTCCCAGAGCACTGGAGCATGGTGCTGCTGATGCAAAGTGCCTCTCTATGGAAATGATCTGACTGATTTTAAGCACATAGTATGAAAAAGTAACGGCACTAATTTCACTCATTTTTTTTAAACTTTAACTCCTGTCTGTCTGACGTTAAGACTTGGATGGCTCTTAACTTTCTACATCTAAATGAAAGTAAAACTGAAGTCATTGTGTTTGGGCTTCATAAAGACCCCAACCTTTCCTTTGATTTTATGGGACCCCTAACTTCTGAATGTACTTCCTCCATTAAGAGCCTCGGTGTTACTTTTGACAGTGCTTTTAAATTTGATAAACAAATCAGCTACGTAGTGAAGGGATCTTTTTATCACCTACGGATTTTAGCTAAAGTCAAGTCCTACCTGTGCAGGAACGATCTAGAAAGGGTGGTCCATGCTTTTATTACTTCACGGCTGGACTACTGTAACTCCCTTTATGCTGGTTTAGATCGTTCCTGTCTGCATCGCCTCCAACTGGTGCAGAACGCTGCTGCTCGCATGCTGACCGGTTCAAAAGAGAGACCACATCACTCCGGTCCTCTGCTCTCTCCACTGGCTCCCAGTTGCTTTTAGGATTGATTTAAAATTTTACTGCTGGTTTTTAAGGTTCTTAACGGTACTGCACCTCCTTACCTGGCAGAGCTTCTTAGCATTTACTGCCCCAGGAGATCTTTGAGGTCAGCAGACTTGATGCTTTTAGATGTTCCCAGGTACAGATTAAAGACTAGGGAGAGAGGGCTTTTGCTGTGGCTGCACCCAGACTGTGGAACAGTTTACCCCTCACATCAGATTCTCCACAAGCCTAGGAACTTTTAAAACTGCTCTTAAAACTCACCTCTTTTCATTGGCTTTTAGCAAGGTTTAACCTATTGTTTTATTTATCGTTTTATCAGTGAGGTATTTTATGTACCTGTGTTTTATAGTATTTTATATTTGTATTTTATTATACAGCACTTTGGTCAGCCTTGGTTGTTTTTAAATGTGCTTTATAAATAAACTTGACTTGACTTGACTTGACTACTCTCGTTGGCTGTGAACAAATACTTTTGCATCCATCCATCCATCCATCCTCATCCGCTTTATCCGAAGTCGGGTCGCGGGGGCAGCAGCCTAAGCAGAGAAGCCCAGACCTCCCTCTCCCCAGCCACCTCCTCCAGCTCATCCGGGGAACACCAAGGCGTTCCCAGGCCAGCCGAGAGATATAATCTCTCCAGCGGCGTCCTGGGTCTGCCCCTGGGCCTCCTCCCGGTGGGACATGCCCGAACACCTCACCCAGGAGGCGCCCAGGGGCATCCTTGTCAGATGCCCGAACCACCTCAACTGGCTCCTTTCGATGTGGAGGAGCAGCGGCTCTACTCTGAGCCCCTCCCGGATGGCCGAACTTCTCACCCTATCTCTAAGGGAGAGGCCAGCCACCCTTCGGAGGAAGCTCATTTCTGCCGCTTGTATCCGCGATCTCGTTCTTTTTCGGTCACTACCCACAGCTCGTGGCCATAGGTGAGGGTCGGGACGTAGATCGACCGGTAAATTGAGAGCTTCGCTTTTACACTCAGCTCCCTCTTCACCACGACGGACCGCGCAGCGTCCGCATCACTGCAGCCGCAGCAGCACAATCCGTCTGTCGATCTCCGGCCCTTCTCCCATCACTCGCGAACAAGACCCCGAGATACTTGAACTCCTCCACTTGGGGCAGGAACTCATCCCCGACCCGGAGTGGGCACTCCACCCTTTTCCGGCTGAGAACCATGGCCTCAGATTTGGAGGTGCTGATCCTCATTCCTGCTGCTTCACACTCGGCTGCGAACTGTTCCAGTGCGAGCTGGAGGCCCCCACCGATGAAGCCATCAGAACCACATCATCCGCAAAAAGCAGAGATGAGATTCTGAGGCCCAAGTGAAAGCCCTCCGCCACTTGGCTGCGCCTAGAAATCCTGTCCATAAAAATTATGAACAGAATCGGTGATAAAGGGCAGCCCTGGCGGAGCCCATCACCCACCGGAAACAAGTCCGACTTATTGCCGGCAATGCGAACCAAACTCTTACAACGGTTGTATAGGGATCGAATGGCCCGTAGCAGTGGGCCAGACACCCCATACTCCCGCAACACCTCCCACAGGACACCCCGAGGGACACGGTCGAATGCCTTCTCCAAGTCCACAAAACACATGTAGACTGGTTGGGCAAACTCCCATGCACCCTCAAGTATCCTCGAGAGGATAAAGAGCTGGTCCAGTGTTCCGCGACCAGGACGAAAACCGCATTGTTCCTCCTGTATCCGAGGTTCGACTAACGGACGAACTCTCCTTTCCAGCACCCTGGCATAGACTTTCCCAGGGAGGCTGAGGAGTGTGATCCCCTGTAGTTGGAACACACCTCCGGTCTCCCCTCTTAAAGATGGGGACCACCACCCCGGTCTGCCAGTCCAGGGTACTGCCCTGATCTCCACGCAACATTGTAGAGGCGTGTCAACCAGGACAGCCCTACAACGTCCAGAGCCTTCAGGAACTCGGGCGGACCTCATCAACACCAGGGCTCTGCCACCGAGGAGTTGTTTAACTGCCTCAGTGACCTCGACCCCAGAAACTGGCGGGTCATTCCCTCATCCCCAGACTCTGCTTCCTCCTCGGAAGGCGTGTCAGTGGGATTAAGGAGGTCCTCAGTATTCCTTCCACCGCCTGACAATTTTCTCAGTCGACGTCAGCAGCGCACCGCCAGCACTATACACAGTGCAGGTAGAGCACCGCTTTCCCCTCCTGAGACGCCTGACGGTTTGCCAGAATCTCTTGAGGCAGTCCGAAAGTCTTTTTCCATGGCCTCTCCGAACTCCTCCCACACCCGAAGTTTTTGCTTCAGCCACTGCCCGAGCCGCATTCCGCTTGGCCTGTCGATACCTGTCAGCTGCCTCTGGAGTCCCACAGGCTAACCAAGCCCGATGGGACTCCTTCTTCAGCCTGGTGGCTCCCTTCACCTCTGGTGTCCACCATTTGGTTGGGGATTACCACCACGGCAGGCACCAACCACCTTGCGGCCGCAGCTCAATGCAGCAGCCCGGCAATGGAGACGCTGAACATGGTCCATTCGGACTCAATGTCCCCGTCTCCCTCGGAATGTTGTTGAAGCTCTGCCGGAGGTGTGCGTTGAAGATCTCGCGGACTGGGGCCTCTGCTAGACGTTCCCAGCACACCCTCACCACGGCGTTTAGGTGCACCGGGTCTGTCCAGCGTCCTCCCCGCCACCTGATCCAACTCACCACCAGGTGGTGATCAGTTGACAGCTCAGCCCCTCTCTTTACCCGAGTGTCCAGAACATATGGTCGCAAGTCTGGTGATACGATTACAAAATCGATCATCGACCTGCGGCCTAGAGCATCCTGGTGCCACGTGCACTTATGGACACTCTTATGTTCGAACAAGGTGTTCGTTATGGCCAAACTGTGATTTGCACAGAAGTCCAATAACAAAACACCACTCGGGGTTCAGATCAGGGAGGCCGTTCCTCCCAATCACGCCCCTCCAGGTCTCGCTGTCGTTACCCACGTGAGCATTGAAGTCTCCCAGTAGGACAACAGAGTCTCCAGGTGGGGCACCTTCCAGCACCCCCAGGGACTCTAAGAAGGCTGGGTACTCTGAACTGCTACTCGGCGCATAAAGCGCAGATGACAGTCAGGACCCGTTCCCCGACCCTGAGGCGCAGGGAACAAACCCTCTCATCCACTGGGAAAAACCCCAACGCATCGGCAGCAAGCCGGGGATATTAGAATACCCACCCCAGCCCGCCGCCTCTCACCAGGGGCAACTCCAGACTGAGACAGAGTCCAGCCCCTCTCCAGGAGACTAGTTCCAGAGCCCAAGCCATGCGTAGAGGTGAGCCCGACTATATCTAGCCGGTACTTCTCAACCTCACGCACTAACTCAGGCTCCTTCCCCACCAGAGAGGTGACATTCCATGTCCCTATTGCCAGTCTTGGCAGCCGGGGATCGGTCCGCCAGGGCCTCCGCTCCTGGCCGCCGCCCGACACACATTGCACCCGACCCCTATGGCGCCTCCCTGCGGGTGGTGGGCCTGCGGGAGGATGGGCCCATGTCTCCTCTTCGGGCTGTGCCCGGCGGGCCCCATGGACTAAGGCCCGGCCACCAGACGCTCGCCCTCGGGCACCCTCCCCGGGCCTGGCTCCAGGGCGGGGCCCCGGTAACCCTATCCCGGGCAGGGTAAACTGTTCCCTCGATGTTCTTTTCATACGGGTCTTCTGAATCGCATTACTTTTGCATTATTTGGAAAATAAGTTAACTTACATTAACTTCAACAGTAACATTTGCCAAATTTTTAGAGATATTATGTGCAGTGGGGGTTTATTTCATCTAACAGAGAAGCACCAAAAGAGCAGAGTGAAATATTTATAGTGATAATTTCAAAAGGAAAATAGAAAAGACCAGAACCTGGAGAGAGGGAAATGGTAGTTAGTCTCTGATAAAATGTTCAACTGAAGATGTGTTCAAAAACAAAACTGTCAAGATAATTGGTCAATGGATTTAGAGAGTGGAGGAGTAAACTTGTCACACTTGTTACTAGAAGCAAGGTGGCATCAAGGTGGCGGTGAGAGAAAAGAGGAGATGTGGGAGATGTGGCTGGCTTGAGGCTTGAACGAATCCAAGTAAGTAGCGCACAATGCAGGACGCACACTGGCGAGTCAAGCTGGTGGAAGTAAGGCAAAGTCTTGACAGCATGCTTCTGGAAGATCCAGCAGACAGGCTGGATGGAGAACTGATTCCAGGAAAACAAGGCAAAGCTGATTATTACTACGTCAGAGTTTGACTCAAAACAACTCTCAGAACTGACTGGTTACCGCTCAGGCAGAGACAGCGATCAGGCCAAGAGCATCTGCCACACCGCTCCTTAATGGTATCACAAAAAAATGGCAGTGCGTATGGACGCAGGCAGCAGCACAGCGCTCCCGACTACTGTGCACCTTGTTGTGTTTTTTCCTACTCGGCCCCCACCCCTCCCTCTATTTTCACACAGCACCAGATCCCCGCAGGGGATCAGGTATGCCGATGACACCACCTTGATTGGAGTCTTCTCCATTAGAAATGAGAAAGCATACATTGCAGAGGGAGAGAACTTGTCAACATTCATGCTCAGAAAATAGCCTGATGCTGAACATCTTTTAAACCAAAGAACTCGTCATGGACTTAAGGGGGCACAGACAGGTTCACTCCCCTCTCGTTATAAATGAAGAAGAGTTGGAATCTGTCTCCATCTTCAGGTTCCTGGGCACCTAAATCTCTGCTACTCTCACCTTGACACACTGGTAAAGAAGGCCCAGCATCAGCTGCACTTCCTCCATATCCTGAGGAAGAATAACCTGGACCAGAAGCTGCTGCTTGCCTTCAACCCCTCCAAGTGGAGAGCATGTTCTCCTAATTCCTGGGTGTTTGGTACCCAGGTGCCACAACTGAGAACAGGAAGGCTGCCCAGAGGGTAATTAACACCCCCCAGAAATCACTGGCTGCCCTCTGTCACCCCTAGAGGCCATCACCAGATTCTCTCTTGTCTCAGGAAAACCAGTGACCCCTCGCACCCAGCCTTACTACCTGTTTGACACTCTGCCCTCTAGTCAGTGCCTCAGGTCAATCAGGTCCCACACCTCCAGATTCACAAACAGCTTCATCCTCTGGGCCATTCGGACAGTTAACAAACACTATCCCCCGACACCGCACCCCTGTCCACCAATCCTGCATCACCAATCTGAGCCATGTTCTCTGAGCCATGTTCTGAGTAACCGTCATCACTCAGGCCACTCACACATGGAGTCTTTTCAGAACAAGTCTTTTCTTTGCACTACCTCCAAGCACTTTTTTGATTATTGTGTTCTCTAATTTGTGCCTTTCTCTTATTTTTGTATATGTCACTCTTGATTGTATATATTTCTCCTGTTTGCTATTTATTCCTGCTGTCTACTTTTATATGTTATTCGGGCACAGTTGACGTGGAACACCTACAACTTCATTGTACATGTACAATAACAATAAAGGCATATTCTATTCTATTCTATTCTATTCTATTCTATTCTATTCTATTCTATTCTATTCTATTTGCAAGAGAATCACACCATTCTGTGCTTCCCCAACACTAAGCCCTGGGTTTCCAAAGACATCAAAGCAACCCTGAACAAGAAAAAAAGAGCTTTCAGAAACGGTGACAGAGATCATCTGAAACTGGTGCAGAAGGAGCTGAAAGCCAAGATTGCAGAGGGTAAGGAGTCCAACAGAAGGGGGCTGGAAAACAAACTGCAGGAAAACAACACCAGGGAGGTGTGGAATGGAATGCGGGCTATCACTGGCCTGAGACAAAAGAGTGTTGGGATGGATGGGGACGTCAAAAGTGCTAACAACCTAAATCTGCACTTCAATAGGTTTGACTGCCCTGCGTCTCCTGTCTCCACACCCAACTCAGATCAACCCGTCGACCCTCAGTGACTACAGGCCAGTGGCTCTGACCTCACATGTCATGAAGACGCTGGAGAGACTCATCCTGAAACATCTGCGTCTGCTCATGGAGCCCTGGCTGGACCCCCTGCAGTTTGCTTATCAACCTCGTATCGGAGTGGAGGATGCCCTCATCTACCTGCTGGACCAGGCTTATTCTCATCTGGACATAGTTGGAAACACCGTGAGGGTCATGTTCTTTGACTTCTCTAGTGCTTTTAACACGATCAGACCATCACTGCTGGGGAATAAGCTCACGGAAATGCAGGTGGACGCCCCACTGGTAGGTTGGATTACGGACTATTTAACAAGTCGACCACAACATGTCCGACTGAAGACCTGCCGCTCAGATAACATCCTGAGCAGCACAGGGGTGCTGCAGGGGACGGTCCTATCACCCTTCCTCTTCACCCTCTACACATCTGAGTTCAGGTACAAGTCTCAGTCATGTCATCTGCAGAAATTCTCGGATGACTCTGCCATCGTGGGCTGTATCAGGGATGGACAGGAGGAGGAGTACAGGAGTGTGGTGGACAGCTTTGTCGAGTGGTGTGAGCTTAACCACCTACAACTAAACATCACAAAGACAAAAGAACTGATTATGGACTTTAGGAAGCAGGCTCCTCCTCCTAACCCTGTCACCATCAGAGGGGCTGATGTGGAGATCGTTGAGGAGTACCGGTACCTGGGCGTACACTTGGACTGTAAACTGGACTGGACCAAGAACACCAATGCTATCTTAAAAAAAGGGCAGAGTCGGCTTTTCCTACTGAGGCGACTCAGGTCCTTCAATGTTGGTAGGAAAATGCTGACCATGTTCTATCACTCGGTGGTGGAGAGCGTCGTGTTCTTTGCAGCTGTGTGCTGGGGAAGTGGGGTGAAGACAGCTGATGCCAACAGGCTGAACAAACTGATTAGAAAGGCTGGTTCTGTCCTGGGTGTCAGACTTGAGAACCTGGAGGAGGTGTATGAGAGGAGAATGCTAAAAAAGCTTCTTTCTATCATGGACAACCCCTCCCACCCCATGCACGCCCCCATGATGGACCATCGGAGCAAACGCAGCAAAAGACTCATTGCCCCGAAATGCAGAACTGACCGCCACAGTAAATCCTTTGTGCCAGTGGCAATAAGACTGTATAACTCTTCCTCACTCTGTAGGTGATTTTCCTGAGGCTATTACCTATGTTATTCTGTTCCTTTTCAGACCGTGCAGTATTACCCAACAGTACCTTATTGAATATTGAATATTTGTTTCATCCCCCCATCATATGCTGCTACTCCCTTTATTCTATTGCACATTACTATGTCACTTTCTAGAATCGCCTGCACTGATAGTGAAGTTATTCATTCTCCAGGATATAGTCATTTGTATTACTTCGTTAGAGTTATTGATACTATGTCATGCACTATCCTACTACTGTATATTACTGTATACTACTATTCTTATTGTACATATTGTATATCTTATTTATCTGTTCCTCTGTCTCTCCTGCTGCTTTGAGCATGTACATGACAAAAGAATTTCACTCGGGATAAATAAAGTTATTCTTATTCTTATTCTTATTCTTATCTATATAGTGCCGAATCACAACAACAGTCGCCTCAAGGCACTTTATATTGCACAGTAGCTCGTACAATCATAGATACAGAGAAAAACCCAACAATCATATGACCCCCTATGAGCAAGCACTTTGGTGACAGTGGGAAGGAAAAACTCCCTTTTAACAGGAAGAAACCTCCGGCAGAACCAGGATCAGGGAGGGGCGGGGCCATCTGCTGCGACCGGTTGGGGTGAGAGAAGGAAAACAGGATAGAGACATGCTGTGTAAGAGAGACAGAGATTAATAACAGGTATGATTCAATGCAGAGAGGTCTATTAACACATAGTGAGTGTGAAAGGTGACTGGAAAGGAAAAACTCAATGCATCATGGGAATCCTCCGGCAGCCTACATCTATTGCAGCATAACTAAGGGAGGATTCAGGGTCACCTGGTCCAGCCCTAACTATATGCTTTAGCAAAAAGGAAAGTTTTAAGCCTAATCTTGAAAGTAGAGGTAGTGTCTGTCTCCCGAATCCAAACTGGAAGCTGGTTCCACAGAAGAGGAGCCTGAAAACTGAAGGCTCTGCCTCCCATTCTACTTTTAAATACTCTAGGAACAGCAAGCAGGCCTGCAGTGCGAGAGCGAAGTGCTCTAATAGGGTGATATGGTACTACAAGGTCATTAAGATAAGATGGGGCCTGATTATGTAAGACCTTGTATATGAGGAGCAGGATTTTGAATTCAATTCTGGATTTAACAGGAAGCCAATGAAGAGAAGCCAAAACAGGAGAAATATGCTCTCTCTTTCTAGTCCCTGTCAGTACCCTTGCTGCAGCATTTTGAATTAACTGAAGGCTTTTCAGGGAGTTTTTAGGACATTCTGATAATAATGAATTACAGTAGTCCAGCCTGGAAGTAATAAATGCATGAACTAGTTTTTCAGCATCACTCTGAGACAGGATATTTCTAATTTTAGAGATGTTGCGCAAATGGAAGAAAGCAGTCTTACATAGTTGTTTAATATGTGCGTTGAAGGACATGTCCTGGTCAAAAATGACTCCAAGGTTCCTCACAGTGTTACTGGAGGCCAAGGTAATGCCATCCAGAGTAAGAATCTGGTTAGATACCATATTTCTAAGATTTTCAGGGCCGAGTACAATAACCTCAGTTTGATCTGAATTAAGAAGCAGAAAGTTAGCGGCCGCCCAGGTCTTTATGTCTTTGAGACATTCCTGCAGTTTAACTAATTGGTGTGTGTTACCTGGCTTCATGGATAGATAGAGCTGCGTGTCATCTGCATAGCAGTGAAAATTTATGCTATGTCTTCTAATGATGCTGCCTAAGGGAAGCATGTATAATGTAAACAGAATTGGTCCTAGCACTGAACCCTGTGGAACACCATAACTGACCTTTGTGTGTGAAGAGGACTCTCCATTTACATGTACAAATTGGAGTCTGTTAGATAGATATGATACAAACCACTGCAGCGCAGTACCTGTAATACCTACAGCGTGCCGGTCAAATCCCGTGACTTTACGAGACTTTAGCGCGCGTGCAGACTGCAGGATAGTTGCCGCTGAGCTAGCATGTTAGCTAACCAATAGCCCAGAATGGATCTGCTGAGTATAGTTGTGGATGAAGTGGCTCTGGAAGGGCTGGACAGGATAACCATTCCCACTTTGTGGATATGACTGGAAGACAGGCAGCACGGGTTTCCCCTCAAGCTCGATGACTACACCAAGGAGCTCATATGGAAGTCACTGGTCATCAACACCAAGCTGACGTTTTACGAGCTCCCAGAGAAGAGAGAGGATGTCGTGCTGACCAACAGGTTTAAGGACACTGAGGCAGAGACAGGCATCGAAGTGACTGACACCTTTACCGACACTCCCAAAGACATCTACCCCATCGACGTTGTTCCAGAAAACAAGGATGGGATTCAGGGCTCATGTGCCTTCTTCAAAAAGAGGAAAGACATCACAAAGCAAGTCAACTCCAAGTCTCCGCTGACCCCGTTGGTCAGATTGAACGAGGCTTTGGAAAGATACGGGAGAAAGCTGGTTGTCGTGGCATCACAGTGTCTGCGATATCGTGCCCTGATTGGCAGCGAGAGCGATCCTGATGTAACACTTGGCAGCGACTCTTACTGCATGCTGGAGAGAGTGGGCCGAGCACGATGGCAAGGAGAGCTGCAGAGGGATCTACATGGAGGCTCTTTCAAGGTGGATGCCCGAAAGTTTCACTACTTCAAAAAGTCTCCTGTCTGATACCAGTTGGTCCCCATGCAGTCCTACGTCAGGTGAATGAAGACCGGACAGCAGCAGCACTCAATCCTTCTGCTGCTTAAACGTTTCCATGTAAACAAGAGGACCAAGTATGACATACTGATTGTTTCATTCAATCCCGGGATCCTGGGAAGCCTCCAGTCCAACTCCCAGTCGTCTCGCTTGGTTGTAGAGACGATCCAGCAGGCACGCCATGACCAAGGGGGTCATACCCCTTACATATGGAATATGTAACGGAGTGGAGAAATAGTCTCTCACTCAGAGAACCAAGGTTACAATGTAACTGTACGTTCATTTGTTTGTTTTCACATCTACCCTGTTATAATGTGTTTCCTTGTGTGCCTCAGTTCCCTTGTTACTCCCAGTTTACTCTTTGTTCCTTGGTTCTGCTGCACGGCAATGCTGCTGCAAGGCTTTTAACTAAGACATGAAAAAGAGAGCACATTACACCAGTTGGTAGTCCCACAAACACGTTTTAAGACCAGAGGAAATAGATCTATTAGAGCAGTCGCCCCCAGGTTGTGGAATGCTCTCCCTCCATCATTACGTTGCCTTGATTGTATTTATTCTTTTAGAAAGCAGCTTAAGACTCATTTATTTAGACTGGCTTTTAATTAGAGTTGTGCTGTATGTTTGATTGTGCTTTTTTATGTATTTCTGTTTTTATATTACTGTGAAGCACTTTGTGGTTTTTATCCTGTGAAGAGTGCTATATAAATAAATTGAATCGAATTGTTCCTAGCTCTGAGCCTCTAGCTTCAGACTTTCCTTTTAGTTCTGTGTTTCAGTAAATAAAGCTGCCTCTTTCAATTTGTCCATTTGTTTCTGAGTCCTGAGTCCTCTACCTGCCACAGTTGTACATAACAAGGAGAGTGTCTGAGCTTTAGTTGATGCTTGACCTTCTTATGACAAACAGCCAGTGTAATCTGACTTTGTAAGTTAAGACCAACTTATTTTGTGAAGTCTACTTTCCTGTGTTCTCCTTTATATCCAGGAAACCTGTGAAGCGGAGCTGGAGAAAGAGGCATCTTGGAAAAAAAATGTCATCAGCTGTGTCAGCCTGACTGTACTGGGAGCTGGGATTAACACTGCTGTGGACTTTGTGTGTTAAAACTGTTTATGACCCTTTTTTCACTTGTCATTGAAGTCACTGTCTCTGCTAGAGGAAGTCCTGTGATTGAGTCCAGTGTCAAAACCTTAACACAAACACAACTACAGCCAGGACAGAAAGATTTGAAGACAAAGGAGGAAACAGAGAAGACCTTAAATAGCTCCATGATTTTGTTTCATTCTTTCTGTTTGTTTGATTACATTTAAATGTTTGATAATAAATATATGTTTATGTGTAATGCCAAAGAAGATTTTTTAAACCCTATTGCTCTTTTGCTTTAAAGGAGTTCTTGTGAAACACAAACTTTTAAATCTTTTAAAAATCTTTTAAATGAAGCTGTTATCAGAGCTGTTTCAGTGGATATGTGATGGCAGTCATGTATTTATGGAAAGACAGTGGGGCAGATCAAGCATAAATGTGACTGACTGACAGCCACATCACCCCTCTCTCCTGGGCCTCCCCCAGCGAACAAACAGATTAGGGATGTTTAGAAATCTTTTGTTTAAATATTTTGGCATAGCTCACTGCCTAAGTCAGTAAATGGGTGTACTGCATTTACACTTCCTTTTGGTTTTGGCTTATTCTTGGGTGGAGTTGGAGTCGGGAGACAAATTCTTGTTACACCGAGGATGTAACACACTTTTGAATAATTTCGTGAGCAGCAAAAAAACAACACTTACTATTATTCAGCACTTCACTGCACCTTACTGAGTGCTGGCATTTGAGTCTTTCTCACTACTCTGTGTATAGAAATCTGGACATTACAGAGAGTGCAAGGATGCATAATTTTTGATAGCCCTTCTTACAATCCACCTTAAATAAAGGTGGGATACGGTTTTAGGTTTTAGGAAAGTGGAATTTGTTTTGGTCAGCTCAGATCATGCCAAAAAGTTTACTAATCCCTGAGAAAATTATGTAACTTTTTTTATGTTATAACTAGGGACCGATAGTACTTAAAATCTCAGTGAAGCGGAGTAGGTGAGGTAGAAAGTCATTAAGATTACATGTTACATATCACGCATTGTCTCACTTTGTCTTAGAAAATTGTATGTGTGTGTGTGTGTGTGTGTGTCCTCAGTGAACTGTATCAGTCTCTGCAGTATCTTCCAGCTGCAGCAGTCAGTTCAGTTTCTGTTCAGTCTGACCGAGGGAGGTTTTTGTACGACTGTTTTTCACTGTGTGAACACATCCTGATTGTTAGGATAGTGAAAACTCTGACAGTAATAAACTGCTGCATCTTCAGCCTGGACTCCACTGATGGTCAGAGTGAAGTCAGAGTTTGATCCACTGCCTGTAAAACGAGCTGGAATCCCTGATTGTCGAGTGCTAACAAAGTAAATGAGCAGTTTAGGAACTCCTCCATCTTTCTGTTGGTACCAGGCGAAATAGTGGTTGTTGTTATAAACATAAACATTCTGACTGGTCCTACACTTGATGCTCACAGATCCTCCCACAGCAGAGCTCACTGCTCCAGGCTGAGTCACTGTGATCTGTCCTCTGGACTCTGAGGATACAGCGACAAAAACATAAAGCAGCTTCATGGTTTTGTGGGCTTCATTTCAGAGGGACAGATGTTGATAGAGGAGAGGAGTTTGATTCTCTGGACTTTACCTGTGAAGCAGCAGCAGAGGAGAGTCCAGATGAGGACGCAGATCAAAGTCATGTTTTTGATGAGGAGGATTTCTGTGGCTTCTGTTGTGATGAAGGACAGCTGTCAGTCATCCAGTGTTCAACTCTCAGGACTATAAACTCTCCCAGAGCACTGGAGCATGGTGCTGCTGATGCAAAGTGCCTCTCTATGGAAATATTCACAGTGACTCCAGCATGACTTCATAAGCAGTCATCACATTGTGAATTCACAGGTATCATTTCAATCGGCCAACATGTTTCAAGAAAAATGTAAAATGGTATAATTATAATTTCTTGATCTAGGATGCACTTTCCAGGTCCAAGTATTTTTCTTTTTAGTCTGTTATTTATTCATTCGGGATCTCTAAGTGTTCTCCTTAACTACAAACTGCTGCAGCAGATTAAAAACAGAATTAGACATTCATTCAGCTACTGCTATAAAAGTCATGATGAATGATATCTTCAGGGCAATGAAACTTTTGGTGTGACTTTCTCCTGGACTGACTCCAACACTGACTTGGATCAGTTTCATGATGCTGTTGTCAGGGTTCCTGGGTCGTTGAACCAGCATTTTCAGTTTGTTTCATGTCTGGTTTATTCTCTGTTTTCACTCCCTGTTCTTTGTGCCAGCCTTTCCCTGTGTGTTAGTTCAACTATGTTCAGCTGTTCACTCACCAGTCTCCAATCAGTCATTATTCAGCCAGTGTATTTAAGTCCTCAGTTTCCACTCACTTACTGTCTTGTCATTGATGTTGTCACTGCTGTCTACTCTGCATGTTTGACTTTCAGTTCAGTCAGCCAGTCTTCTTCCCTGTTCTGTTCATCCGTTCATCCTGCCATTGCAATAAACAACCTTAATCCTCACCACGGGTCCTGTGTTTGGGTCCCCTCTTCTTCACATCCACACAGCAATACCTGACAGAATGACAAGACCCGTGCCACGAAGACACGTTTGGGACTCAGCGGACTCGGGCTGGTTCGAGCGGCAGGAGGTAGCGCTCTCCCGCTGGGTGTAGGAGCTCAGGGAGAAACAGTGGCTCTTCGCGGAACGTCTTCGAGGGGACTTGCCTGGCTCTGGGCGGGCCTCGGGGACGCTGCATTCTCCCACTGCTCGCTATCCATCTAAACCAAAGACTGTTTACTGTGATTACATCCTGGACTATCCAATTACTACTCATTACCATTCTGCCTCCAAAAGAACTGTCTTGCCCTCAGAGGCTCCCATTAAAGAGATCAATGCTGCTCAGGCTGATAATTTTCCTCATTTTGTTATTTCTTCACCTACCTGTCAGCCTGTCCCAGTTCCTCCATCCCAGGCCATTATTAATTACACCGCTAAACCCGATAATTTCTCCCAGTCAATCATTATTTCTTCACCCATTGTTCAGCCACCCACTGGACCTGCTCGGGGGCCACTGCCGTCTTCCTTGCAGCCACCCACCGGACCTGTTTTGGCTCAGCCGCTGGCCACGTGGTCGCCCACCACAACAGTTTCTTTTTGGAAATTTAAGTCCTCAGTTTCCACTCGCTCACTGTCTTGTCATTGATGTTGTCACTGCTGTCTACTCTGGTTGTTTGCCTTTCAGTTCAGTCAGCCAGTCTTCTTCCATGTACTGTTCATCCGTTCATCCTACCATTGCATTAAACACCCTTAATCCTCACCACGAGTCCTGCGTTTGGGTCCCCTCTTCTTCACGTACACACAGCAAACCCTGACAGCTGTTTAGTAATAGATCAATCACATTAACATAATCAAGATCAGTTAGTCGGTTGTCTAACTTTCTGATTTTATTTGAATTGAAAAGGTGTGTAGATTTTTCCCACAAGGATTTTTTCACCAGACACTCAAAAGTAATTGAACAACTGTCTACTACAACCCATTTCATGGAGATATAAGACTTGTTTCCTCATTATTCAAAGATAAATTGAAAAGATGAAGTATTTTCAGTTCAAAGTTAGCATAAGGTCCAGGAAATCGTCAGTCAGCTAATAAACTAAATCAAACTTCGAGAGAGATCGAAAAGCAGTACCAGGATGAAATATGAAGTGTACACAGCTATACTCTCTGCTCACATTCAACCAAGTGCTGCAACACTGATTGGACAGCGCTTCACAGTTCAAATGGATAATGGCCCAAACTTTAAAAACCACCCAAGACTTTCTGAGGCAAAGAAATAGGATATTCTTCCATTTTTAAGTCACCTTATTTCACCTCAACAGAGCATGCATTCCTGTTATTGAATACTAAACTGAATGAAGAGAGACCCACAAACGAACAGAAAATGAATTTGGATTCAGTAAAGGCCTAGTGGAGAATTATGTTGTTGAGTTTGTTTGTTTCAGAGTCAGAGAGCCGTGTCTCTCTACAGTCAGAGGTTTTTGTACGGCGCCTCAATGAGTTTGTATCACTGTGGTACACGTTCGGTGGAGGAACCAGACTGAATGTTGGAAGTAAGTTTATTCTGGTTTACTATCAAATACTGTCTTTTTATTGAAGATCGATTAACAATTTCTTTTCTGATTTTGAGAGAAAAGCACGTAACTTTACAACAAGTTTGATGATGGAATTTTGAATTATCCTCTTATGTCATGGAGGATAATTCAGATCTGCTCTGTCAAAGTGTTATGTCTACATTTCAGTCAAAATATAATTGGAAAAAATCAAAAGAAATATAAATATGATCTCTGTTGTCTTTAGTTTGTCAAGTATTGTTTGAAATTATTTTGAGTTTGTGTGAATTTTATACATGAAGAGCATTTTGTGTTGCTAAAAATATATATTCTATTTTTTTGTTTCCAGTTAATATTAATGTAAGTCATTTATAATATTGATGATTTTAAACTTGTTTTGTAAATGTTGCCACATCTGCTTCTTTTATTTCCAGTGTAGTTTGAACATATTTCAGGTCAAACTGTGTGATGATTCTCTCTGTGCTGATATGCATGAGAGCTTTCTTAAGGGAAGTGAAACAATGTGTGAGTTAATGACTGGTGGAGCAGAAAAACACCCTGACAGAAACTTCTTCACGGAGAAAATCAGCTCTTACAGTAAAGGTGTCCGACTGTCTGTGGTTTGATTGACAGCTGTGTGCTCCCTGTGCTCTAAGCTGATTGGTGTCTCCTAGGTGATACCCGTCCCATCCTGACAGTGTTGCCCCCCTCCAGGGAGGAGCTACAGCAGGGGACTGCAACAATCACATGTCTGGCCAACAAGGGCTTCCCCTCAGACTGGAATCTGTCCTGGAAGGTGGATGGCAGTGGCAGCATCAGCTGGGAGGAGAGCAGGAGCCCCGTGGTGCTGCAGAATGACGGCCTCTACAGCTGGAGCAGCACCCTGAGGCTCCCTGCAGACCGCTGGATGAAGGTGGGCTCTGTGACCTGTGAGGCCACCCAGGGCTGCCAGACTCTGGTCTCAGAGCCACTGAGGAGAGTCCAGTGTTCCCAGTCCTGACCTGACTCAACCTGATACTGGTTTAATGCTCTCATTCTCAACTCTGTAACTGTCTCTCCATCTTTCTTTTTAAAGAACAAATAAAGACTAAAACTGTTATTTTCTTTCTCATAATGGCAACATTCATGTTTTAGGTAATAAAGATGTTTTGCAAAGTAAATTTTGGTTGAATCAGACATTTTATTTTATTCAAATCTACAAACCTGCACTTGATGTATATATTTTTCATTTCCAAGAATTTAGACCAACTCTGCACTCCAACATGATGTCTTTATTTTACACTGGTAAAATAAAACACAGGCTGAAAGAACCATTAAGGAGATCTGCATTTTGGCAAAAGCAGAAAAGGGAGTTTTAAAATTGTACAGGTTATTTTTATGTTTATTTAAAGTTACATGAATGTTGCCATGGAAACAATCTCACCAGACTTCAAACAAGTCTCTTATGAGCTGTTTGTTCTGAGGAGAACTCACAGACAGGAGAGTCAACGAGTACAAGGAGTGATTAGAAAGAATCTGAAGTACAAAGTTTTAATTTCACTGACGAACAAGGAGAAGATTAAATGAATGATGATATAAACAAAATATGAAAAAAATTAAAACACCTTCAGTTCAATAACAGCTTTTTCACTCTTGTTCATGTTTGATGACATGTTTACAGTAAAATATTTAATTCACAGGTGTATTGTTTTTATTTTCATCCTCACTGATCAGGAACATTTTCAGATTTTTGTCTTCAGATTATTTTATCTTGATATGGGCTGTATCCCAATTCAGCGTCTGCAGCCTTAAAGGCTGCATTTCAAGGCCGATTACGTCACAGCGGCGCGCCGAAGGCTGTCCCAATTCAAAGGCTGCTCAAAATGCGGCCCTCATTTCCCTGAATTTTAAGGCTGTGGCGGTGTAGACTTCGTGGCCCAAAATATCCCACAATTCATAGCGCGCCAGTCACTGTGGATAATTTTGCCGCAAACGGCCGAAGCATAGCGGCTGAAGAGTAAACTGTTAAACGTAAGTACTGAATATGATGTTACTTATTTATGTGCAAATGTTTAATAATGAGGAACATTAAAACATTACTGTTGGCCACATGTCGGCAAAGTTATTTGCCATTAGTGATGTTTGTACTTTCAGCGTTTACTTGGTTTTAAAGCCTCTACTTCTAAATATATATATAGTTGACCTTAATCTTACAGAGAATGTGATGATTTTGTGGATAATTAAAGTCAGTCATATATCCACAAACACAACAAGCTGAAAGTCAGTGATGCTGCTCGGTTTGCAGTCCTGAATATGACGGCACAAGCAGGATTCACTGCACTGTTAATGTTAGCTATGTTATATTGCTGCCTCTGTTCGGTGGTGTCGAGCCAAACGGACTTTAACGTGTGTTTGAACGAGCTGACGGTTCACTCGTTAAGCTGAAAGAAAGATGCTTTAATCACAGGAGTCACACATGTGTCCACTGGACCATCTGGGAACTCTTCTTGTTTAGCACTCGTAATAACACAAACACTAAATCCTCCTTCTCTTGTGCTGTTTTGTAGCAGTGTGTACACCTGAGACTGTCACCTGTCTGTCTGTCCTGCTCTCTCTCTGTTTCTTTCTCTCTGATTGTGGAATAAAAGTATGAACATGTATTTATAAGTTACACTTGTGTTTGAATCCTGCAGCTTATCACACATTTGATTTCCATGTGTGACAACTGCAAGTGTCCAGAGTGAGGACAGACTGAGGGACCCACTGCTGCACATCATCTGTGAGGCTTTGCACCCCTGATGATCCACCAGGACAAACTCAGCAGTGTGTGAGGAAGAGGAGGAGGAAGAGCCAGCAGCAGCTGACAGATGGAGAGAATAGACAGACTGTTCCCTGTTTGTGAAGGACTGCTAGGAAAGTTTAACATAACTAATTGTCTGTCCTGAATCAGTCTTATTAGGTAATGTTCAAATAATTTGATCATTCCAGTGTTTTCAGTGTGGGAGAAAGTACTCAGGGCCTTCAAGTTACACACTATGAAAGGCAGCAACAAGTTTAATATTCAGAAACCTAAAGTATGTATCAGCAGCAGAATGGAGCTAAAAATAAATGTTTGTTTCAGTTCTATGAAGCTTTGAGTATTTTGGATTAGTAGCACTGCTGTGTTTGTTGCATCATATTGCTGTAATTGTTTATATGCTTTATATATTCTGAGCTAAGTTGATCTATAGTGTTACATCATATTCTATAAGGATGTTATGTGTTTGTAGACTTTCTGCCCAGTTTGACCCATTTAGCAGAAGTCGGCCTGTTTATGGCTCTGATATCTATTCTGTATGACTTAAAGCAGTTATGACATGGTCTGATTTTCTCACCCAATAAAGGAATATTTCATATATCAGTCTGATCTTCATTCTATCAGAAACAGTTATCACAGCTCGTACATTTTCTTTTTACACATATATATAAGCATTGAGCCAAATTTAGTAATGCCAACATATTAAATGGACAATATTTGTCTCTTGTATATAATACATCTGTATATACACTGTCAGAGATACTTGTCTTTGAGTGAAGATTTAAGGTGATAGGAAATATAAATAACTGCAACTTGAATCTTTACTGAAGCTCAGTATTAGACAGAGTTCACTCACATGAATTTCACTCACATGTGCTGAACCAGTGTACCTGCACATTATTAAATCACACAAAGCTCATGTAGAAACAAACACACGAACAAAATATGTTCTCCTTCATTTCTGTCAAACAAAGCTGTATGAAACGTTTCCAGCAGTTGGTGTTATGGTTGCTAGGCAACCTGGGCAGCGCGACGGAGGCTAGACCGTCCCATTTCACAAGCCTCGCACTTCCGGCCTTAGCGGTCTTTGAGTACGCGGCCCTTGAGGATCGTTGAGGCTGCGTACTTTAATGCTGCAGACCCAGAATTGGGATACAGCCCTAGATTCAGTGAATTTGTTCCACTTCTAAGGTCAAAGGTCATGAAGAAGACTTATCTTGGTATCTGTTAATGGCCCACGTTTGTTCTTTAGTTAAATATATATTTGAAAGTTGAACACAACATGTATGCAATAGCAGTAGGACACAAATTTGTGATGAATCACTTTATTTTGCGTGTGTGTGTGTGTGTGTGTGTGTGTGTGTGTGTGTGTCCTCAGTGAACTGTATCAGTCTCTGCAGTATCTTCCAGCTGCAGCAGTCAGTTCAGTTTCTGTTTAGTCTGACTGAGGGAGGTTTTTGTACGACTGTTTTTCACTGTGTGAACACATACTGACTGTTGATATAGTGTTCACTCTGACAGTAATAAACTGCTGCATCTTCAGCCTGGACTCCACTGATGGTCAGAGTGAAGTCAGAGTTTGATCCACTGCCTGTAAAACGAGCTGGAATCCCTGAATCTCGAGTGCTAGCATGGTAAATGAGACGTTTGGGAGTTTCTCCATCTTTTTGTTGGTACCAGGCTAAAAAGTGGTTGCTGCCAGAAACATGAACGTTCTGACTGGTCCTACACTTGATGCTCACAGTTCCTCCCACAGCAGAGCTCACTGCTCCAGGCTGAGTCACTGTGATCTGTCCTCTGGACTCTGAGGATACAGAGACAAAAACATAAAGCAGCTTCATGGTTTTGTGGGCTTCATTTCAGAGGGACAGATGTTGATAGAGGAGAGGAGTTTGATTCTCTGGACTTTACCTGTGAAGCAGCAGCAGAGGAGAGTCCAGATGAGGACGCAGATCAAAGTCATGTTTTTGATGAGGAGGATTTCTGTGGCTTCTGTTGTGATGAAGGACAGCTGTCAGTCATCCAGTGTTCAACTCTCAGGACTATAAACTCTCCCAGAGCACTGGAGCATGGTGCTGCTGATGCAAAGTGCCTCTCTATGGAAATGATCTGACTGACATGAACTTGGATCAATCTGACGATGCTGTTTATCGAGGAATAATTCAATCCATCATAGTTTGAGCAGATATATCAGCTTGTTCTTCAGAATATTCTTATTCCAAAATATTTTGTATTATTTAAATGTTTTGTTTTATGGTTCATTGATAGATTCACATGTTTATCATAATATTTAGTAAGGATATATATGGATTGATTGAAAATATGAATTAATGAGGTCACAGGTTCATGCTGTAGAGTAGCTGAGCTCAGTCTCAGAAAGAGTGAGGAGCTCAGACATGTGGAGGTACAGTCACTGCTCTTTGCTTCAAATGAGTTCTTGTAAAACACAAACAGACACAATCAGTATCTTTTAAATGAGGCTGTTATCACTGACAGCACTACCTATAACACCTCTTTCTGTAGCTATATGATCACAACACAACAAGCTATATGTCCAGCCTGCCCCACTGTTACATGTCAGTGGGGCAGATCAAGTATCATTGTTCACTGGTGTTGATGTTTTTTTAATCACAAATTACAAACAATTACACAACTGAATTCCAGCTTTATTAAAATGAATAAAATTAATGAATAAAACCCATCATGATAGAATCTCTGTTATCATCACAGACACTTTAAGTTAAAGAACATTTACCTGGATAAAAGGTGCTGTTGGAGGTAAAATCCACAGACTGAACTTGGGACCTTCACATTTCTAATTCTTACAGAATTTAATGAGCAGAAACAAACAACTGATTGTTGAGAATTTATGATTGTTCAGCACTTTTCTGCACCGTACTGAGTGCTTACATTTGAGTCTTTCATGCTACTCTGTATACAAATCTGTACATCTGTGTCCATAACAGAGAGTGCCAAAATGGGTATTTTTGATTTGCCTTCTGTGGTGGAGGTGTGGCCCTTGGCTCAGCTGCAGGGGAGGAGTGATACAGTGAGCTCAAGGGGGCGGTACCAGGAGGCAGGTGAGCCACAGGTGGTGGCGACCAGTGTTGGTCAAGTTACTTGAAAAAAGTAATCAGTAGCTAATCACTGATTACTTCCCCAATAAAGTAATCCCGTTACTTCAGTGATTACTTATTTTCAAAAGTAATTAATTACTTAGTTACTTTTTAAAAACACAATTTACAACCTGAATAGGTGATAAAGCGATAGATCTTTCAGCCCAATTCTACTTGTTATGACATGCATAGGTTCTTTCTCTTCAGCACCCTCTGCTGGTCATAGTGGGAATACTCACAAGCTTGTATTTTGGTGGGGTTTTTCTGTGTTCCTGTGGGTAGAGGAAACAGGAAGCTGGTCGCTTGTTAGCCTGCAGAATATGCTGTTTGTCGCCTTAGATGCTCTTTAAAACATTTCTGCCTTGGAGAGTTATTGCTTGTGAGTATTAATGTACAACATGTTTACAAGTTTATTTGGTGCATTTCTATTACATAGATTTGTTTAGAAACCAGTTATTTCATCTGTTATGTTTATCTTTGAGGAAGCTAAACTCGCTAAGTTGTATCCGGTTGTTCAGTCTGACGTCACTGGCCGTGTCTGGGCCTAAACTCCGCTGCAGGTCCATATATCAAACGATCACTGTGGCATTACTGAGAGTTGAAAAACTGTCTAAAGTCTTTCATCTTTAATAAAATGATCAGTGTTTTGCTCTACCAGGTGTAACAATTGAGTTTAACATCCAGGCATCCATGAAAATGGAATTTATGACATTTAACGGCGTTAGAAGTTAGCAGGAAGTTAGCTCGCTAGCTTCTATCTAAATACAATATAGCATGTCCTGACTGCGGGGTTTTGGAAAAAAATTTAAACGTACAGCTCTGCTATAACTTCCAACATAAATGAAGACAGAAAACTAAACAGCAGTGACGTTTGTACACAGTAAAAAACAGAGTGTCAATTTTACACTTAGAGAGTTGATTTTAACTCCGTTTCAGATAACATTTGGTCCCACTCAAAATTAGAGTAAAATTTACTCTATGGCCAGTGTTAACTTTTTAGTGTTAATTCTACTCAGTTTAGTGTCAAAATTAACAACAAAATGTGTAAAAATATTTAACACTGAGGGTTATTCACACTGTTTAGAGTAATATGATTTCACTTTAAAGAGTTATTTTTAGTCCAAATTCACTCTAATGTGTAATGTTTCATTTTCATTATTTTTTCATATTTATCATATGATGCTATATTTCTAAATGGCTGTGATCTATCCTATATTATGAAAATAACTACAAACATACAGGTTACAGTAACAGCATTTATTATGCATCTCATTTCAGTGTAATTTAACGTAACAAACTCTTACAAATGACAGCAGCATACAGTACTATGATGCTCACCAGAGAAAGCAATATGGGACCACAAAGAGAGCGTTGTCATTCACTCCATATGACAATTATATGTCAAAAGGCCTTGGATAATGCAGGCTGTCAACAGGAAAGACAACTAAATCTTGCTTTGTCCTGGTCAACTCATAGGCATGGAAATGTTCTTGAAAGGCTACTGTACATAATGGCAAAGTGAGAAGTACCAGTTTCTCATGTATTATCAGAACTGACTCAATCTGGTAAAACACAGGCATTTCAGACACTACTTTGCCACAAATAACCAAATGCGGGCGGTAAATAATACCATTCTGTTTAGCCCAGTTCACTTTCATAACTTGAACTCTATTGGGCAGGTGCATTGCTATTGCAATTCCAGAACCTCCTTTTACCATATCTAAAGACACCATTTTTCCTGGACCAATGTCTAACCGACTAAAGGTTGTTGAAGATTGCCAAATGTATGCCATATAATTCTGGTGTTTTTTGGCCAGCGTTTTGGTGATATTTTTGAATGATTTGAGCTGTTTCTTGAAAAAATTGTGCTTACCTTCATAGCGCATGCACCAACTATGAAGTACAGGCCCTATTTTTTGGATGCAGCGAGGATAATGGATAAGAAAATGGTGCTTTGGTAAAAGTTTTTTCTGGGGATACAATATCTTGAACAGTTTGTGGTGTTCCACAATCAAATGTTTTAAATATACACACATACCTTGAGATAACATAGGAGGAAATACAATGTTAACTATCTGTAGTAATAAAAGTAGTAGACCCCAATGTTGGTCAGTAGAGGTTACCAAATCTCCAAACATGAGGGGAACATTCCTCAGTAAGCACCATGTCTGAATAGCATTCAGTCCCACATCATTAGACTCTCCACCTAAATTCACAGCCACTGGCCTATTGTTTTTCTCCATGAATCCATAATCAAAACTTTGTATTCTCAAATTCAGTTCTCCCAATGTAAGATGTTGTTCTTTTAAATACAAAAACAATAACTTCAGTTCGTACTGGGCCACTCCTTCCAAAACATCATGCATCACATCAACTGAGAAGTTCTCAGTTGTGTGAAAATATGTCAGTGAATTCAATAAGCATGAACTCTTTACACCAAAAACATAAGGAAGCAATGGATTATTAGACATTTCCTGACAGTGAGCAGTGTGGTTGTCTTTGGTGCGCAACACTATTTTGGCGGAATCTTCAGAAAATTCTGTTTGAAAGTCATCTTTTTCAGCTAAACAAAACCTGCAACAGTACCTTGCACTGAAAGACTCCACCAGACCAAACAAGCTATGTAAGCCTAAATTATCACCAGTGACCTGTACCACACTGCCACGAACATAACCACCGAATAGTGGAATCTCAATACCATCGCTCTCTAACACTTTAATGTCTCGAACAATAGGAGCAAGAATTTCACTAAAACCATAACGTTTCAGATCTTGTGCATGAAATAAGGCACAAAGGTGTATGTTGGCCAAAAAAGAATTCCATTTGGGAGAGAAGTTTCTTAAGGTAAAATATACTGCACCCAACTTGTGAATACCTCGCTTGGAACCAAGAGGATTTGCAACCTCAAAGTCATCATAGAACATTTGGATCTGAACTGTGTGCTTTTCTGTTGAAAAAAGAGGGTGAGTCTTCAATAGAGATCCATCAGAAATATCTCTGAGTCTTGAATCACAAGTTTCTGATTTTTTCAACATTTCTCCAACATGCTGACTCTTAAATATTGATTCCAATGTTGATAAAATTGGAACATACATGAATTTATCTTGAACAACTGCCTGATCATTTGTTCCAGTCTTTTTATTTCGCCTCGTGTCAAATCTTGAGCCAATTACACATTCAACTGGTTCTACAGTTTCCCACTTGTCTGATAAATATTTTGACCTCTTGTATTCCGAATTAAGAACTGAGAAAGGATTCTCTAACTCATCAAAACATGCTTCAACTTTCTTGCACATTTCTGTTTCTCTTTCATTACTAAATACATGCTTAATGACTGTTTCTTTAGCATGTTTTTGGATATCTTGAACAATCTCTTCCATGGAATTCACTACAGAATTCACTACACTTTGGCCTACACCTGCTGCCTTTAGATCAGAAATAACTGCTGCACAACTATTTACAAGGTCTGCTGAAGATATTTCCGACTCAGCTTCTAAATGTTCAGGCACCACATCAACATTAGCAGCATTACTTGTGTCCGTAACACTTTGAACTGGTGAAAAATCTAGTTCTGCAGAATCAAATGAACTGCTTACGTGGCATTTGTTCAGGTGCTTTCTAAAGCCAGAAAAACTACTAAAAGAACGTGAGCATCCCACTTGGCCACATTTGAGATATAGTGTCCTGCCAGTACAGAGACCATGAATTACCTTAAGGTGTTTTACAAGGCTGTTTGGTCTACCATGATCACTTTTGCAAAGAAAGCACTTCATTATTTTGATCTCAATGGATACTAACGCACCATTCTTGCTCGCAACTCTGCAACTCTGGGAGTTTCCTTTGTTTCCCCAACATCAATGGTGTAAATGGTTGTTTGCAGAAAAGTGAAAAAGTTGGTCAGGGATGAACTGTATGACGTATCAAAGACATAATGGGCCTTAAAGAGTTCATCAAGGGCTCCTACTGAACCTGTTGCTTTACATGGAAGTGCATGCTTGTCAATCACAATGAAGAAAGTGTGAATGCTGTTTCTTGTGGGTCCCTGAGCAAGAAGGTAGGGCTGACTGCTTTGGGTGATGTTGTCTAGATGCTGCTGTACACTGGTTCCAGCCTACAACAACACATTAAACAGCAGTATTTAGTGACTATCCCATTAGATTAGATCACCTTACTGTACATTACAATGGCGGTGATGGAATATATATTTTAAATAACATACCTTTAGGAATTTGATGAGGTTATCGACAGCTTGAGATGCAGACATCTTTCCTGGTCTCTTTCGCCCTTGTGCAGATGGCGGTAGCAGATGTAGCAGCAGCAAGATAGCAGACATGTCACTGTCCCAGCCTACAGACGAATAAACAAAGAATTACTCCAAAAATACATTCAATAGACAGAATTACCTATATAATCAACAATGGCAAATAAAAACAGTCAGAGTCATACCATTCTCAACTTCAGTAGCTGACTCAGCATTGCACATCAACTCCAAGAGCTCTGAGGTGGGTACAAGTCCATGACTTTCCTTTAAAATCTTTGATTTAAGATCGATGGGCCATCTCTCCAAGAATTTGTTGGCAGTGACCTCATCAAACAGGAGTGTGAAATCTTGTTCTATCTATAATGCAAAAATAGAAGATAAGAGAGGTGTAATGAGTGAAATTGCAAGCTGCATGGAATATTTCGGTGATTCAACAAATGAAGATGTCTTACCAGTCCTGGTGTGTCCAGAAACCGCGGGAAGACTATGAAGACATCTGCTGCATTCTTATCATCGCTGACCATTGAATGCCGATAAATGAAGGTAGCTTTCATCTTTTCACGGATCGTGTCTTCATCCGCAGAGTGTTTCAAAAGAGCAATAGCTGCTTTTACATCCTCATCTGATAACACTGTCTCAGTGGTGAGTGGTCTGGATCGACCACGGCCTGGCCCGCCAACTTAAGAAAAAACAATTTGATTGACTCCTGCCTACAAATTAGATCAGAATCATTTAAATCACAAGTGAACTTACTTTTAGGAGATTTGGAAACTGAGACACTTCTTTCCTCTGCAGCTTTTCTTTGAATGGTCTTCAACCGCCACGCAAGGTATCCTGAACCGCTCTCTGGATCATAGTAATGTTCCTATGTAATTAAATACAAGCAGAATGTTATCAACATTTCTGAGAGCAACTATGTGTTTAATGTTGCAAAGTCCTCTTTACTTACATATCCATGTTGTGAATATGGGTCTTCCAGATATGGAAACAGAGCAACAATCCCCTGCACATACGTCACTCTTACACTTTTAGGGGGAGATATCCTAATGTATAAATTCAGTGATGACCGTCACTCAATTGGCATTGAACATCACAATTAAAAATAATACAATACTAAAAATGTTTCTTTATAGACTACATTTATGATTCTTACCCATGTGTTTCTGTCATCTCAGCAGCAAGTATGTTTATCATCTTTCTTCTGGTTGCATCTGTCAGAGATTTGGTTTTTGCATACTCTTGTATGATGTGTTCACCACCAGGCTTTGTTGTTAGGATTTTTTCAATCAACTTAAATAGACATAAAATATGAAGTCAGAATTTTTTTAAACCTTGAGAAAAACTGGAAAATGATTACATAAAAACACTTCACATCAAACATGCAAATTAGAATAACAATGTTCACTACCCACAGCTTTTGCCTCATAGTTTATATGGCATGGCCTTTTAGGTTGTCTTTCTTCAGTGGTGGCTGCTTCTTCTGGAGGGTCACACATTGTGAAGTTTAGAATGATTGTATCATCACATGGAGAAGATGATGATGATGATGATAGAGATGCACCTGTGCATTAAGGAACATGACCAAAGCAGAAGCATTAAATTTAACTGTTAATGCTCCAATCTCAACCTTTAAATTTAATATAAACATATACGTATGTGAGTGATTACCAAGTTCTTCATTGCTCAGCATGACTCGGAAGGTTCCAGGTGACCCCTTCACTATTTCTTCAAACACCTCTACGTCTACTTCTGTGTCAGACTGGTCAAACACCTTCATATCTAGCTGTCTGCCTTCTGGTATGTTAAATTTTAGGCACACTGAAGTAAGGTAAGAGAAAAGAAATGTTACAGAAATTGTTAAAAAAAAAAAAGGCCATGCATTTTCTTATCAAATGGTAGAGTAAGGCTATGTCTTCACAAAATATTGATGAGATGAAGCTTAAGCATATAGGTAATTCTCATTCATTGTTGAAGTAGAAACAATTATCAACTTAGGTAGTTGAGTAAGAATATAATTAAGCTTATAATTAAGCTGGTATATTGACCAGGTAAACATTGTAATATTGTTTTATCCTGATATTCTAACCTTCTTTCATGAAAGCATCAAATGTCAGGTCAGACAGCCTAACTACTTCTGCTCCCCACCAAACAAAACACGCAGCAACATATTCTGTTAACAAAACAAAGAGGAAAAAAATAATAAAGGAAAGAGTTTAAGACTGTGGATGTTCTTTAGAGCTTTAGTTTTTATACAAAATAGAAGCAGTTAAAAGTTATTACTTAGCAGCTACAGTATGAAGAAATAAGTAACAGATTAACTGCTAATAAAGATCCTTTATCAACCAGTGTTACTGCAAATGGACCAAGTGTGACTAACATCTAATATTGTTTAATAACTTTAGGCTACGTCCACACGTACCCGGGTATTTTTGAAAACGCAGATTTTTCTATGCGTTTGCACCTTTCGTCCACATGTAAACGGCGTTTTCGGTCACTGAAAACGGAGATTTCTAAAAACGCCTGCCAGGTTGGATATTTTCCAAAACTCCGTTTTTGCATTTACGTGTGGACGAGAAAAACGGAGAAAACGCAGCGTCAAAGGTGTGCGCCTGTTTTGACGTCACACTGTGCGCCACGTTATTGTTTCGGTTTAATAAATTTCTACAGTACTGTTACTGTTAATTGTACTCTCTGCAGTGTCTAAATGCATACATATACACACACAGTTACTGTCCCTCCACATATAGGACTCGGTTCTGCTTCTTTGCCCCATCTTTGTTTACTATTTCCCGCCGAGGCTTCTAGACTTCTGATTGGCCAACATTTCTACAGGTTAGGAATATATCGCCACCTGTTGCTTTGGCATGTTCCTAGCAGCGTTTTCCTTCATTTCTGCGTTTACGTGTGGATGGGATTATTTTTTTAAAACGAAAACGGAAAGTCTCCGTTTTCAAAAATACCCGTGTACCTGTGGACGTAGCCTTAGTCTACTTTACAAGTATTGGTCGCTCTTACTGCAAATTCGCTTTATTTATGTGAACAATTAATGTATATTAACATATCATTAACATTGCTGTGAGTTAATTTATACAAAATACTCGAAATTAATTCTAAATTAGTGTATGCCTTTGGCATTTGCTTAAAAGAATATAAATCAGTAGAGTAAACTTTATGGTAATGTTACCCACTTTTTCTGATAGTTCGTTGGAAGCTAATTAGCCATTATTAGCTTAATAATAAACGATAATTTAGTTGTTAAAACGATCCCATTCGACATGTGACAATAATATTATCTAAGCTGCACTTAGAAGAAATACATAGTTAACATGTTTTAGGTTAATCTTAACTCAGTGAGAAGATAACAAACATTTGAACTTTTAGCAACTGTTAGCATGTAGCTACTCGACAATATCATTAAACCTATGGGTAAATGCTGCTAACATGTCCTCACTCGACATCAGTGTAACTATAAAGAGCTATTTAGTTTAAAAATACTTATTAAACAATGTTACCAGTATGGGAATGTTAACTTAACTTACCTGACTGTGGCAGCTCTTCGGAGAAAATTCCGCGTGTGTCACACAGCTCTGAGACCGCGCACGCCTGCGGACTGGTACTAATCAACACTGTGTGGAGTTAAGTCTTCACTCCGTGTCTATAGAACTTTACACTGACTTTTAACTCTGACGTTAGAGCTGGTTTACTCCTCACAGAGTTGTAAATACTCTCTCTAGGTTAAAATAGGTTTACACTGAAATATTGACACTCCATTTTTTACTGTGTAGGGTTACTGAAGTTTGGCTAGCTGGTATATAATGATGTGCTACGTGACCGCTAGCGACACAACTATGTTAGCATAACATAAACAAGCTAACTTTTTTTCCACTCGATAAAAGTTAACGTGAGTGTTCTCGGTGGTCAGGAACAAATGTAATCGCATGGCAGGATGCTGTAAAAGGACTAACCTTCAGCCAGGAGAACAAGTGAGATAATCCATCCACAATACGAGGTTAGTCATTCATATACTGCTGCATGGGCTGTGCTGTAACATCGTAAGGTTTTAAAAACTGAGCTTAAATAAATGATTAGCAGTAATAAAAGCCGAGGGAGGTCAACAGTGATCACTGACTGTTTTAGGAGCTTTTTGAGATTAAATAGAAGAAAATACAAAACATTAAACATGTTAACAACACAAAAGCCATATTAAACGCAGACTACTTTAGGCCCGGAAGTAGGATTCATCACGTCATCACTGAACAACCGGATTGTGATCACTACTGAGTCGCTGTTGATTACGCATTCTATATAACAGTGTAGTTCATATCCTAGAAGTGTGAGTTAAAAGGAAAATACATCTTGTAACATTTACTTTGTGTTTGTTTTTAGTTTTACAGGAAGAAAAGGATGTCAATCATTGAACTACTGACGAAGTAAAAAGCCTCAAACTTACTTCCGCCTCCTATGTTCATTGAAACCGTTAGCTGTCTGTCAAGTTGGGCAAAGGGACGCACAATAAGGACAGAACAGTAAAAAAGCAGCTTCTCAGCGGGCAGAGATAATCAAAGACAGCAACCTCGGCTGCCAGCACGTCTCATCTCTACTACTGCTTACGCTTGCCACACAGCAGCATTGTGGGATGGAGGACACACAAGCCGCAAAAGAAATAACGCAGCTGTCGGCTCTAGAGACCAGGTCAGTGGCCTCTATAGCATCTAGTGGATCATCAAACTGGAGGCAGCTCGCGCACGAGCCGATTATGCCAAAATAGAGTCAGAAATGATGATTGAGAAGGCTCGCATAGAAGCCAAATTGGACACTTTACAGTATGAAAAGGAGGTAGCAGCAGCTATGGCTGAAGCCAGCATCCTTGAGGTTGCAGCAGAGGAGTCTGTCAAAACTGAAAGGAAACCAGCCTTTGAAGAGACTGCTGAAAGGACACGCCAGTATGTGGAGCAGCATCTACAGCCAACCGAGAGTGCTAAACCAGAGGCAGAGCATAGAGAGTCAACTGTTCATGAGCTGAAGCCCACGATTCCTCCCAGGCAAAGCTTTGGTACTCCATATGTTGAATCCCACTTGTTCAAAATGAGAAACAAAGCCATTCCAACATCAGGGCTATCTCAGGAACCAAAGTCTGGTATTTACCCCCACTCAACACCGCACCCACCAGAGAGCACAAGGGAAAGGTCGCCTGATCGAGTCACACCACAACTCCTACCAGATGGCAGTGCTCAAGTGGGTGATATAGCAAGGTACTTGGCACGGAGGGATCTTATTAATGCTGGTCTCACAAAGTTTGATGACTGCCCTGAAAATTACTGGGCGTGGAAATCCTCCTTTCTGAATGCAATCAGTGGACTAAAACTCAGCTCCAGTGAAGAGTTGGACCTCCTTATTAAGTGGCTGGGGCACGACTCAGCACGGCATGTGAAAAGAATAAAGACGGTGCACGTCTGTCATCCCGAAGTTGGGCTGGACAAAGCCTCGGAGCGCTTGGAGGAATGTTTTGGCTCTCCAGAGATAATTGAAAAAACACTGTTCGACAGGCTTACAAACTTCCCAAAGGTCAGTAGCAAGGATCCTGTGAAGCTGAAAGAGCTTAGTGACCTGCTGCAAGAGGTTGAGGCAGCAAAATCAGAGGGTTATATCCCAGGGCTAAGCTATCTTGACACTGCACATGGTGTCGCTCCAATTGTGGACAAGTTACCACACAATATCCAGGAAAAGTTGCTCTCTCAGGGTTTTAAGTATAAAGTTGACCATAATGTCATTTTTCCGCCATTTTCCTTTCTCTGTGACTTTGTCTGCAGAGAGGCACAAGCCCGCAATGACCCAGGCTTCAGGCTCTTAGCATCTACTACAGACCACTTTAGATCAGATACTACAGTGAGGAAGCCCTATAAGGGTTTGGTCTCTGCTCACAAGACGGAAATATCACAGGGGAAAGCTGGCCAAGACAGTGTGAGAGAGCAAACCTGTGATGTGGAAAGGCAGTGTCCTATTCATAAAAAGCCTCATCCCCTCAAGCGCTGCAGAGGGTTTCGCAATAAACCCATTGAGGAGCGTAAGACCTTCCTCAAGGACAACGGTATCTGTTTTAGATGCTGTTCTTCCACTAGTCACATGGCTAAGAACTGTAACACAACAATCAAGTGTACAGAATGTGAAAGCAGGAATCATATCTCTGCCCTTCATCCAGGACCACCTCCTGCAACTCTCTTTGGTCATGGCGGGGAGGGCACAGAAGAGACAACTCAGCCTGCTATAACATCAACTTGTACCGAAGTATGTGGAGAGGCTCAGAGAGGAAGATCCTGTTCTAAGATCTGCTTGGTAAAGGTTTTCCCAAAAGCGCAGCCAGAGCGAGTGACAAAGGCTTATGTCGTGCTCGATGATTAGAGTAATCGGTCACTTGCCAGGTCAGAGTTTTTTGATGTTTATGGCATAGAGGGATCAGAGTCTCCATTCACACTTCGTACATGTGCGGGAACGACAGAAATGATGGGTAGAAGAGCTACAGGCTTTGTAGTGGAGTCACTAGATGGAGCCACATCAGTCACGCTGCCGACAATAATTGAATGTAATAACATTCCGAGTAACAGAGCTGAGATACCTACCCCTGAGGTGGCAGCAGAACATGCTCATCTAAGACCAATAGGCCATCTCATCCCAGCACTCGATCACAAAGCTGAGATCCTCCTCTTACTTGGACGTGACCTACTTAGTGTCCACAAAGCGAGACAGCATAGAAACGGTCCTCACAATGCCCCATATGCACAGAAACTGGACCTGGGATGGGTCATCATTGATGATGTCTGTTTAGGTGATGCTCACAAGCCTGCAACTGTGGATGCCTATCACACTAATGTGCTTGAGAACAATCGCCCATCCTATTTCAGACCATGTCCAAATATGGTTCATATCAAAGAGAATTATGGGTCCAAGTCTGAGCGTAAAGCCTTCCCTACCACCGAAACACCTAGAGTTAAGGCATGCACTCTTGGAAGCACTGTCTTTGATACATCTGAGGACGATAACAAAATCGGCCTTTCTATTGAAGACAAACTGTTCCTAGAGGTCATGAATAGAGAGATGTTCATAGACGACAGCAACAGCTGGGTGGCGCCACTTCCATTCAAGGGACCTCGCCAGCGGCGGCCAACAATCGTGACCAGGCGGTCAAACGCTTATCCTCTCTTCATCGCACCCTTGAAAAAAGGCCTGAAATGAAGAGGCATTTCTTTGCTTTCATGCAGAACATATTTGATCATGACTATGCTGAACTGGCTCCTCCACTCGAGGTGGACAAGGAGTGCTGGTACTTACCTACGTTTGGGGTGTACCATCCTCAGAAACCGGGTCAGATCAGAGTTGTATTTGACTCAAGTGCAAAGTGCCATGGCGTCTCTCTCAATGATGTTCTCCTCTCTGGACCTGACCTCAATAATAGCTTGTTGGGAGTATTGTTGAGGTTCAGACGTGAAACTGTTGCAGTAACCGCTGACATTGAACAGATGTTTCATAGTTTCATTGTAAGAGAGGACCATCGAAACTATTTGCGCTTCCTCTGGCATGAAGACAACAATCCTGCCAATGACATCTGTGAGTATCAAATGAAGGTTCACGTGTTTGGCAACAATCCCTCACCATCCGTAGCTATATACGGCCTTCGATGTGCAGCAGCTCATGGTGAAGAGGAATTCGGATCAGATGCACGACGCTTCGTTGAGAGGGAGTTCTACGTTGATGATGCGCTTATGTCAAGGCCCACAGCCAGTGAAGCTATTGATCTAATGAAGAGAGCACAGGAAATGCTTGCCACATCTAACCTTCGCCTGCATAAAATAGCATCAAACAGCTCTGAGGTTCTTGATGCGTTTTCTCCAGATGACCGTGCAAAGGGGCTTAAGGAGCTAAATCTGGAGACTGATGTGACACCTACACAGCGAAGTCTTGGTCTGATATGGGACCTAAAGAAAGACACCTTTACCTTTCGAGTAGCAGAGTCAGTGAAGCCCTTTACAAAGAGAGGTGTCTTAGCTACAATCAATGGTCTTTTCGATCCTTTAGGATTTGCTTCACCGGTTACAATCCAGGGAAAGATGCTGCTGAGAGAACTTTCAAGTAAGGCCTTAGACTGGGACACTCCACTGCCTAGAGAAAGGGAGGCCGAGTGGGATACATGGAAAGAATCTCTTGTCGATCTCAAGAATGTACATATTCCAAGAACCTACGCTTCTGCTACGATGTCAACAGCAATCAGAAAAGAGTTACACATCTTTTCAGATGCCTCCACTAAAGCCATTGCTTTCCTAAAGACCACTGGCGAAAATCAGAACCATCAGGTGGGCTTCGTTCTAGGGAAAGCAAAATTGGCCCCACAATCTGCTCATACAATTCCAAGACTGGAATTGGGAGCTGCTGTGTTAGCTGCAGAGCTTGCCGAAGTCATCACAAGTGAACTGGACCTAAATCTTGATGCAGTTGAATTCTACACAGACAGTCGTGTGGTTTTAGGCTATATAAGCAACCAGACGAAGAGGTTCTATGTATATGTTGGCAACAGGGTGCAGCGAATCAGGAGGATTTCAGAACCAAAACTATGGCACTATGTCCCTACGAGCTCTAACCCTGCTGACATAGGCACACGCTCGGTGCCTGCTGCCATGCTTGGTGACAGTGCCTGGCTTAAAGGACCTACCTTCTTGTTACAAGCTAGTGTTACAAGAGAAGCTGAAACCTATGACCTTGTGGACCCTGAGTTGGATGATGAAATACGTAGCTTTGTCACTCACACGAGCAATGATGGGTCTCTGCTTGGATCGCAAAGGTTCAGACGTTTTTCCTCTTTGAAGAAACTCCTCAAGGCCCTTAGCTTGCTCATTCATATTGCAAAGGTCTTCAAGAGCAAAGATGAAGGTCCCTCTTGCAGTTCATGGCATCATTGCAAATAGTCTCGCACAGCAGAGGAACTGACAAGGGCTGAGATTGTCGTCATCAAAAGTGTGCAGAAGGAAATGTTTGAGGAGGAACTTGCCTGTATTGCCAATGGTAAAGACATACCAAAACACAGCTCTTTACAAAAATTCAGTCCCTACTGTGATGATGAAGGACTCTTGAGGATAGGTGGAAGGCTCAAACATGCCAACATCGACTACAAGGAGAAACATCCTCTCATTATTCCAGGTGGTAGCCACGTTGCCAAGTTGATAGTAGAACACCATCACCAGCGAGTAATGCATCAGGGACGGGTGTTCACAGAAGGTGCAGTCCGTACTGCTGGATACTGGATTACAGGAGCAAGGAGGCTAATCAAGCAGATTATCCACAACTGTATCACCTGCAACAGACTTAGGAAGAGAGCAACTGAGCAAAGAATGGCAGATCTGCCTTCTGATCGTGTCAGCACCGAACCCCCTTTCACCTTCGTGGGTTTGGATGTATTTGGCCCTTGGTCTGTGGTCACAAGGCGCACAAGAGGAGGCCAGGCAAATAGCAGAAGGTGGGCTGTTCTTTTTACGTGTCTTAGCACACGTGCTATGCACATTGAACTGATTGAGTCAATGGACGCATCAAGTTTCATCAATGCCCTGCGTCGATTCTTCAGTTTGAGAGGGCCTGTTAAGCAGATTCGATCCGATTGTGGGACTAATTTCGTGGGTGCTTGCCGGGAGCTAGGTTTCACACTGACAGACCCCGACGTGTCGAGCATTAAGACATACCTGGGAGAAGAGGGATGCACCTGGATCTTTAATCCACCTTACTCTTCTCATATGGGAGGAAGCTGGGAACGTATGATAGGGTTGTCCCAACGTATCCTGGATGCAATGCTTCTCCAAACCACGCACTCTCACTTGACACATGAGGTGCTTTCCACTCTAATGGCAGAGGTAACAGCCATCATTAATGCTAGACCTTTGTCTCCTATCACAACAGATCCTGACACACCATTCCTGCTGACGCCTTCCATGCTTCTCACTCAGAAGGTGTGCACTCCTCTCCCCCCTCCGGGAAGTTTTATTGAGAAAGATCTCCATCGACAGCAGTGGAGGCAAGTTCAATACCTTGCAAACACATTTTGGACCAGATGGAGACGGGAGTATTTAGGGACACTGCAAAGCCGGAACAAGTGGCAACGTAACCATGCAAACCTCAAGGTGGGAGATTTGGTGCTCATCAAAGACGCACAAGTGAGGCGCAATGAATGGCCAATGGGACTTGTCAACCAGATCTTCCCGGATAAGGATGGCAGGGTCAGGAAGATTGAAGTGAGGGTCTCAAGAAATGGAACTATTAATACTTACCTGAGACCTGTGTCAGAGACAGTGTTATTGATGTCCCCAAAGGACTGAGAAGTATGTGTGTCATGATGGTAAACATTGTATTCAGATATAATCTGTAAAATCTTGCTGTTTATTATGTTTCAGTTGGTTCATAGTGGTACTTTACAATACCAGACGGGGAGTGTTATGACATGCATAGGTTCTTTCTCTTCAGCGCCCTCTGCTGGTCATAGTGGGAATACTCACAAGCTTATATTTTGGTGGGGTTTTTCTGTGTTCCTGTGGGTAGAGGAAACATGAAGCTGGTCGCTTGTTAGCCTGCAGAATATGCTGTTTGTCGTCTTAGATGCTCTTTAAAACATTTCTGCCTTGGAGAGTTATTGCTTGTGAGTATTAATGTACAACATGTTTACAAGTTTATTTGGTGCATTTCTATTACATAGATTTGTTTAGAAACCAGTTATTTCATCTGTTATGTTTATCTTTGAGGAAGCTAAACTCGCTAAGTTGTATTGTGATCACTACTGAGTCGCTGTTGATTACGCATTCTATATAACAGTGTAGTTCATATCCTAGAAGTGTGAGTCAAAAGGAAAATACATCTTGTAACATTTACTTTGTGTTTGTTTTTAGTTTTACGGGAAGAAAAGGATGTCAATCATTGAACTACTGACGAAGTAAAAAGCCTCAAACTTACTTCCGCCTCCTATGTTCATTGAAACCGTTAGCTGTCTGTCAAGTTGGGCAAAGGGACGCACAATAAGGACAGAACACTACTTTTTCTGCATAATCCATAATACAAAATGTAATCAAATGGAGAAGTCTCTTTTTAAAACTTGTTTTATTAGTTTTAATCTTTTAACTTTATGCATCAAGCAAAAATTTAATTATATGCAACATTCTCTGACTGGAAGAAATTTGTTTAACATTTAAGCCTATTTTCTGCACATTCCAGCACATAAAATAAAATATGTTTTGTGTTTACACTCAGTCTTTCAAACAGATGCAAGTAAAACACAGCAGAAAATAAATAAAGTCAAAGGCTAGTTGCTCTATTTTCGCCTGTAAAGCAGGACTGGGGTAGGCGGAGGTTTGCCGTGGTGCAGGTGTGCCACAGCGGTCAGTGGAAGAATCCGCGAGTTTCTCTGTGAATTTCCCATTACAGTCGTAGTGCAGTCGCTGCTTGCTTGAAAGTTAAGGGGGGTTTTTTTCGCTGTAAAAAGAAGTTTTCTTCCCACGCACAACGGACGCTAATGTTTTTGTCACTTTTTATGGAATCAAACTCAAAATAAGGTCAGTACTTCCACGCTTTAAACGCTGCACGCTCATACTCTTTCCCGTACTTGATATATTATCCATTGTTGATCTGCACACAGCTGTTGTCACGAACGTCGCACTCGCTTACGTCACTGTCATGAGACATTCTCGCAAAAAACTCACGGTTTTAGTAACGCAGTAATGCAGCGTTCCTACGGGAAAGTAACGGTAATCTAATTACCATTTTTGCAATGGTAATCCCTTACATTACTCGTTACTTGAAAAAAGTAATCGGATTACAGTAACGCGTTACAAGTAACGCGTTACTGCCCATCTCTGGTGGCGACTGACTGATGACGCTGTCTCTTTCTGTTCCTCTATATAGTGAAGACAGAGTCGAGTGGGGACGGGGAGAGCCGGATTGGAACAGACTGTGTTCCTTGAGTTCATAACTGTCAGTAAAACACAATAATAGTGAGCACGATCATCGTGTGTGTTGTGTACTTTTACACCTCTGTGAAGTGTGAATGAGGTCAAAGGTCATGAAGCTCAAGTGTCAGCATTATAAATGAGCTTTTTAGGAGTTTCACCATTTTTCTGTTGGTACCAGAACATGTCATTACCTTCATCTACCCCATGATTGGTTGTACATCTGAGTGATGGAGACCAATTAACTTCTTTTGATGAAATAATACAAACCATGTTTGTTGACTCCAGAAACACCAACAGTTATATTTGGAGGGGGTTCCCCACATGTTTTTGTTTTTTTTTTGTTTTTTTTGTAATGTGTGTTACACGTGTGGCATGCCACTATACTGTGGAGAACAACAGTCACTTATGGGGAAAAAACGCTCGTCCCAAACAAGTTTGAAGGCATTTCTTGAGTCTCAAAAAGTGGTTTTAGTGTCAGGGTTACAGTTAGGTTATGGTTAGGCATTCACTTTTGATGGTTAAGGTTATAGTAAGCAGCTAGGGAACGCATTATGTCAATTAGATATCCTCACTAAGGTATGAAAACCAGTCTATTTCTTTGAGTGTGTGTACTCAGTCAACTGTATCAAACTCTGCACTTGAGAGAGGTTTTTGTATGACGGCTTTTCACTGTGTGAACACGTGTTGGCTGTTAATGTAGTGTTCACTCAGACAGTAATAAACTGCTGCATCTTCAGCCTGGACTCCACTGATGATCAGAGTGAAGTCAGAGTTTGATCCACTGCCTGTAAAACGAGCTGGAATCCCTGAATATCGAGTGCTAGCATAGTAAATTATCATTTTAGGAACTCCTCCATCTTTCTGTTGGTACCAGGCTAAAAGCTGATTGTTGTTCCAAACATGAACATTCTGACTGGTCCTACACTTGATGGTGACTGTGTCTCCCACAGCAGAGCTCACTGCTCCAGGCTGAGTCACTGTGATCTGTCCTCTGGACTCTGAGGATACAGAGACAAAAACATAAAGCAGCTTCATGGTTTTGTGGGCTTCATTTCAGAGGGACAGATGTTGATAGAGGAGAGGAGTTTGATTCTCTGGACTTTACCTGTGAAGCAGCAGCAGAGGAGAGTCCAGATGAGGACGCAGATCAAAGTCATGTTTTTGATGAGGAGGATTTCTGTGGCTTCTGTTGTGATGAAGGACAGCTGTCAGTCATCCAGTGTTCAACTCTCAGGACTATAAACTCTCCCAGAGCACTGGAGCATGGTGCTGCTGATGCAAAGTGCCTCTCTATGGAAATCATGGAAATGCCCTTGTCCATTATAAAAGGTTTACTCTGTGTTCAAGAATCAGTGATTTGGTATTTCTGTCTGCTGTAATTACATCAGATTTTTCTCTTAGTCTTTTTAATTAATCCATTGAGTTTTTCATAAAATCAGCAATTTGCATTTTGTTGATTACTTTTAAAAGTATTTTTTTGAAGTTTTACATTGTGCATCTTATGCTGAGCAAGCGTTGGTTGTGAGGATTGGGCAGGCTATTCTGTGACATACTTCAAATCTGGCAATACAGTAGGTAAATATTTGCATGAAGAAAAGTCATCATTTCTTCATCTTGCTCTGTACTACACTGGTTTCAGTTATTATGCAAATGTACTGTTTATAAGGTTTGGGGAAACCTGCAGTCAGCTGAAACTGAAGAAGTCACTTGGATGAGTGATGAAATGTTTCTCCCACTGATAACATTACATCCAGATGAACCGAATCAACCTTGTGGGTTTTACTTATCTAGATGATTGAGCATGCATCAAGACACCATGTGTATTAGTGCCTAATTATGAATAATATTACTCAGATATTGATCAGTGACAAACACAAAAGGCTACAGTTTCAAATATTTTAGACTCTCTGACAGGTGAGAGTAAAATGCTGAACATTTGTCTCAATGCTAGATAGAAAGCACTCAGGCATAGAATTTAGTGTTTATATGAACGTCTGTGAATGAGGCGTTTTATGAAGAGCTTTAATTGCTCAAGCTGAGTAGAAAAGTGTTATATAAGAACCAGTCAATGTACCATTTACCATTCCTTCATCTTCAGCCTGGACTCCACTGATGATCAGAGTGAAGTCAGAGTTTGATCCACTGCCTGTAAAACGAGCTGGAATCCCTGATGTTCTAGTGCGAGTGTAATAAATGGAAAGTTTAGGAGGATTTTCCATCCCTCTGTTGAGGCTAGGCTAAACAGTCTGATACATAGACCTTATGACTGGTCCATTTGATGGTGACAGTGTCCCCCAGAGCAGAGCTCCCTGCTCCAGACTGAGTCATGTTGATCAGGACTCTGATGCTACTAATGTACAGACACTCTCTATGGAAATGCTCTGGATCCAACTGGGACTTGGATAATTTGTGTCTTTATCAGTAGATCAATCATTTTTACAGTATTAAGGGAAATTGTTTTAAAACCTTTGGCATTTATACTAACTCAGTTCAGACTTTTATTATGTTGTTACATGGTTGACAAAACAATCAGATTATTTAACTATTTATTGCAAATATGTGTAAACTTATTTTTAATATAGCTCCTGTATTAAGAAAGTGAATAATATTACTAATGTTTCTTGTAATATAACCACGAATAAAGTCCTTAAACCCTTTATAAATGTACCTACACTGCAAAAAAACTACTCTGGAGGTTTTCACTAATTCATTAATTGCCTGTTTTAAAATTACCTGTGAAAGTGTGCAATTAAAAAGTCACAGACATGTTGCTCTCTACAGAAAGAAATCTTTGTTTTGTTCTGGGGTTTTTGGATTTGTTTTGGAAACAGTGAAAAAGTGTGAGTTAGTGATTGGTGGAGCAGAAAAAAGCATCTTACAGCTAAATATCAACTTGTGGTTTCTGTTATCTAAGATGACTGGTGTCTCTTAGGTGACACCTGTCCCATCTAGATGGTGCTGGGTTCCTCCAGTGACGAACTGAAGCAGGGAAATGCCACCATCATGGGTCTGACCAACAAGGGCTTCCACACAGACTTGAGGCTGTCACAAAGATGACTGACAGTGTTGGCAGTGGCAGCATCAGTAATGAGGAGAGCAGGAGCCCCGGGACACTACAGAATAATCTTCTATAGCTGAATCAGCACCGTGAAGCTCAAAGCAAACCACTGGATGAAGGTGGGATTTTCCTGTGTGTCCTGAATTTAGGTCATCTCTCCTGTTCCTGGAAACTACAGTCACAAACTCCTGTTACAAAGATGAGATAAAATTTTAAATGTATTTTTTTTCTATTAAAGGATGCTGTCTGTTGGGTTTATCTAGGCACAAACCCCGCTGGAACATGAAACCAATAACTGCACGAAAAAAACAAAACAAGACAGAGCTCTTTGTCTTTGTGGCTCGCGAGGGAAGTCAGCCAAAGTTGAGGAAAAGATTCCTTCACCTGAACTCAGCCCACTTCCACTGATTCCTTCGCTACAGCCCTTTTTATTGTCAGCAAGCAATCATTCATGAATATGCAATTACAAATACACGTGACATTCTTAAGCAGGCATCTCTGAACAACATCAATGTCTATATTCTGTGTGTAGGTGTGGGTGTGTGTGTGTGTGTTTCCAGCCATACTATACATAGACATACGACCTTTCAATGAACTTTAACTGTGTGTATGAGGTAAAACTAAACTATAAAAACAGGAACTTGCAATAGGTCATGTCTCAAACGAACATTTAAAGGTGTGAAGTCTTGCACTTTAAGAAACAGAGCAGTCTAGTTCCTAAAGCTATAATGGAAATTATAAGGTCGAGGCTGCTTCCTCTCATCTCAGGGTGCACAGAGTGTGCACAGAATCCTTATCAGACCAAATAAGGATAAAATACTTTATCAGCATATGAATGATTATATATCTCTAAGCATAAATGATTCCATGTTTCTAAGCACAAATGACAATATAAAAAATATCAATTCCAACACTATCCAGAGTAGCTTTTTTGACAGTGTCCGTGAATCGCTACATTATTGTAGTGGAGGGGACTGTGTGTCCCAGGGATCCCAGGGGCTATCTTGTCGGTGACCCTACCTGGACCTGGGGGGTATAGAGGATGTTTGGGGAGTGTGAGTGTGTGTACAGTGTTCATTTCTGTTTGTCTCTATGTTGTGTGAGTGCTAAGTATTTGTATATTGATTGATAGATTGAAGCCTTTATTTGTCACTTGCAGTTGCCTGCAGCAAAATCGGACCTTTCCGACCGCACATACAATACACAAACATCACAATGGGGAGACAGGACAGAACAGGCAGCATAAAGAAAACAATGAAATGTATAACACAAAAGGGCATTCAATGAGGAAAAAGAAACTCTGCTCGTCCTGATCCCTAATGGGCGATCAGAATGAGAAAACAGAAACAAAAACTTCTCAGCACAAAAGCACATTTATCTTCACAACACCATAAAACACAAGACAAGCAAAAGGGGAATATGCTAATGTACACAGCAGCATCAAGGACGCTGCACTCTCTGCGCAACCTAAAGTGATGCTGAACCTCCGTCTACATCGGATGGGAGGTAAGGTTTTTACCAAAAGGTGATCTTTATGGATTTCTTTTGTCTTTTCTCACTGTCCCTCTTCCCCTCTGTTTTTCTTTACCACTCCTTTTCCTAAACTTCTCTTATCTGTCTTTCTCTTTACGATCCCCCGGTTATATCTGTTCCGATTGTAATCATTTTAAAAGTAAATAAATAAAAAAATAATAAAGATCAATCAAGTGATCTTGAGAAAATAAATCTGTTGAGAATTTTTCTTGGCCTTCAGACAATAATTCTGATTGCTTCAGTGCCGAACGGGACAGGAAAAAAAAAATGTAATCGTCCAAAAGCTCATGGATTGAACTGTATTTAAACTAATATTTGTATGATGGTATTTGAAGAAGTCATCAGCTGAGTCATTGCTGCTGTGCAAACAGTGAATTATGTTGTTGAGTTTGTTTGTTTCAGAGTCAGAGAGCCGTGTCTCTCTACAGTCAGAGGTTTTTGTACGGCGCCTCAATGAGTTTGTATCACTGTGGTGGACTTTTGGTGGAGGAACCAGACTGAATGTTGGAAGTAAGTTTATTCTGGTTTACTATCAAATACTTTCATTTTTATTAAAGTTCCTTTAACAATTTCTCTTCTGATTTTGAGAGAAAAGCACGTAGCTTTACAATGAGTTTGATGCTGGAATTTTTTATCATCCTCTTATGTCGTGAAGGGTGATTCAGATCTGCTCTGTGAAAATGTTATGTCTACATTTCAGTCAAATTAAAACTGAAAAAAAAAAAATCAAACAATAATATAAAGAAGAAGAACTGTCAAGTATTGTTTGAAATTACTTCTGCTACATCTGCTTCTTTTATTTCCAGTGTAGTTTGAACATATTTCAGGTCAAACTGTATGATGATTCTCTCTGTGCTGATATGCATGAGAGCTTTCTTAAAGGGAAGTGAAACAATGTGTGAGTTAATGACTGGTGGAGCAGAAAAAACACCTGACAGAAACTTCTTAACGGAGAAAATCAGCTCTTACAGTAAAGGTGTCCGACTGTCTGCGGTTTGATTGACAGCTGTGTGCTCCCTGTGCTCTAAGCTGATTGGTGTCTCCTAGGTGATACCCGTCCCATCCTGACAGTGTTGCCCCCCTCCAGTGAGGAGCTACAGCAGGGGACTGCAACAATCACATGTCTGGCCAACAAGGGCTTCCCCTCAGACTGGAGTCTGTCCTGGAAGGTGGATGGCAGTGGCAGCATCAGCTGGGAGGAGAGCAGGAGCCCGTGGTGCTGCAGAATGACGGCCTCTACAGCTGGAGCAGCACCCTGAGGCTCCCTGCAGACCGCTGGATGAAGGTGGGCTCTGTGACCTGTGAGGCCACCCAGGGCTGCCAGACTCTGGTCTCAGAGCCACTGAGGAGAGTCCAGTGTTCCCAGTCCTGACCTGACTCAGCCTGATACTGGTTTAATGCTCTCATTCTCAACTCTGTAACTGTCTCTCCATCTTTCTTTTTAAAGAACAAATAAAGACTAAAACTGTTATTTTCTTTCTCATAATGACAACATTCATGTTTTAGGTAATAAAGATGTTTTGCAAAGTGAATTTTGGTTGAATCAGACATTTTATTTTATTCAAATCTAAAAACCTGAACTTGATGAATATATTTTTCATTTAGAAGAATTTAGACCAACTCTGCACTCCAACATGATGTCTTTATTTTACACTGGTAAAATAAAACATGAATGTTGCCATGGAAACAATCTCACCAGACTACAAAGCAAGTCTAAAGAAGAAAGAGTCTTTAGTGTCTCGTATGAGCTGTTTGTTCTGAGGAGAACTCACAGACAGGAGAGTCAACGAATACAAGGAGTGATTAGAAAGAATCTGAAGTACAAAGTTTTAATTTCATTGACGAACAAGGAGAAGATTAAATGAATGATGATATGAACAAAATGTGAAAAAACACCTTCAGTTCAATAACAGCTTTTTCACTCATGTTCATGTTTGATGATATACAGTGAAATCTTAAATTCACAGATGTATTGTTTTTATTTTGACCCTCAATGATCAGGAACATTTTCAGATTTTTGTTTAGATAGGTAGAGCAAACCACTGAATCTATATCAAGATAAAATCTAAGGACAAAGGTCATGAACCAGGGACCAGGAAGCAGAGTTGCAGTCTTACACGTCTCTCTGCAGCTTCTCTCCTCCTGCTACCCCCCCAAAAAAACCCATCTCCATTGAGACTGTGTCAGCTCCCAAACAGACAAAAAACAAACTAAATCCAGCAATAAACAACTTAAACATAAAAAAATCACAAAGAAAGAACAATACAGTATCCACATCTGAACCAAAGAGTAAAACAGTGAAATGTGGGTTATTAAATATTAGGTCTCTCTCCTCCAAGTCTCTGTTAGTACATGACTTAATAATTGATCAACAAATCGATTTACTCTGCCTTACAGAAACCTGGTTGCAGCAGGATGATTATGTTAGTTTAAATGAATCAACACCCCTGAGTCATTCTAACTACCAGAAACCTCGAAGCACAGGCCGAGGGGGCGGTGTGGCAGCAATTTTTCACACCAGCCTATTAATCAACCAAAGACCCAGACAGACTTTTAATTCATTTGAAAGCCTGATGCTTAGCCTCGTCCACCCCAGCTGTAAAACTCAGAAACCAGTCTTACTTGTTATCATCTATCGTCCACCTGGGCCTTACACAGAGTTTCTCTCTGATTTCTCAGACTTTTTATCTGATTTAGTGCTCAGCTCAGATAAAATAATTATTGTGGGTGATTTTAACATCCATGTAGATGCTAAAAATGACAACCTCAACATCGCATTTAATCTGTTATTAGACTCAATTGGCTTCTCTCAAAATGTAAAAGAACCCACCCACCACTTTAATCACACTCTAGATCTTGTTTTAACATATGGCATAGAAACTGAACATTTAACAGTGTTTCCTGAAAACCCTCTGCTGTCTTTCCTGATAACATTTACATTTACAATAATTGATTACACAGCAGTGGAGAGTAGACTTTATCACAGTAGATGTCTTTCTGAAAGTGCTGTAACTAAGTTTAAGAATATAATCCACACATTGTTATCATCTTCAATGCCCTGTACCAACATAGAGCAGAGCAGCTATCTCAAGTCAAGTCAAGTTGGCTTTATTGTCACTTCAACCATATACAGTTTGTACACAGTGAAGCGAAACAACGTTCCTCCAGGACCAAGGTGCTACATGCAACATAAATAAATTTACAACATAAATTAACAGAAAAACACTAAACTAGCTAACTAGAGACAGGACAGACTGACCTAACATAAATTACAACATAAATTAACAAAAAACAAAAACTAACTATCCAACTAAAACTAACTATCTAACTAGGTAGGTAGTGCAAGGTAACAGTAAACATACTTGGTATGTAGGTAGTGTTGGACAGTAAACATAATAATATTGTGCAAAAAGAGCATTTACAGGTTGTTGCTTTGAGGTAGTTGAGTTGAGCTGAGTGATAGTGTGTGTGTGTGTGTGTGTGTGTGTGTGTGTGTGTTTATCAGTCCAGTCCCTTTTTGTTGAGGAGACGGATGGCTTGTGGAAAAAGCTGTTGCACAGTCGGGATGTGTGTGCCCGAATGCTTGGTACCTTTTTCCAGATGGCAGGAGTGTGAAGAGTGTGTGAGAGGGGTGTGTCCAATCAGCCACAATGCTGGTGGCTTTGCGAATGCAGCGTGTGTTGTAGATGTCCTTAATAGAGGGGAGAGAGACCCCGATGATCTTCTCTGCTGTTCCCACTATCCGCTGTAGGGTCTTGCGGTCCGATATGGCACAGTTCCCAAACCAGACAGTGATACAGCTGCTCAGGATGCTCTCGATAGTTCCTCTATAGAAGGTGGTCAGGATCGGTGGTGGAAGCTGGGCCTTTCTCAGTCTTCTCAGAAAGAAGAGACGCTGTTGGGCTTTCTTGTGCAGGAAGCTGGTGTTGAGGGACCAGCCGAGGTCCTTCTCCAGGTGGACTCCCAGGAATTTGGTGCTGTCAACGATCTCCACAGAGGAGCCGTTGATGCTCAGCGGTGAATGGTCGCCTCGTGTCCTCCTAAAGTCGACAAACATCTCTTTTGTCTTGTCAACATTCAGAGACAGGTTGTTGTCTTTACACCAGTCCGTTAGCCTCTGCACTTCCTCTCTGTACGCTGACTCGTCGTTCTTGCTAATGAGACCCACCACGGTCGTGTCATCAGCGAACTTAATGATGTGATTTGAACTGTGTGTTGCTACACAATCATGAGTCAGCAGTGTGAACAGCAGAGGACTGAGCACACAGCCTTGTGGGGCCCCAGTGCTCAGTGTGGTGCTGCTGGAGGTGCAGTTCCCGATCCGTACTGTCTGAGGCCTTCCGGTCAGAAAGTCCAGGATCCAGTTGCAGAGGGAGGTGTTCAGGCCCAACAGGCTCAGCTTTCCGATCAGCTGTTGGGGTTTTCAGTTTTCAGTTTTCAGTTTTATTTGTCATATGCAAGTTAGCACAGGGTCAACATCGCAATGAAATGTGTTTGACGAGCAGCGGTCTCTCAGCAGCATGATACAGTAGGAAAAAATATAATAAAATATAATATAATAAAATAAAATAACAAATAGAAAAATAGTAAAGAACAAAATATTAGAGAGACATGGTAAAAGAGAAAAGATGACTAAATATATATGTATCTATAGATATAAATATATGTACACTAGTGATTAAATAAGAAAATCTTGAAAAGAAATATGACGGGAGGGCAGATGGGATATTGCACAGGAATGAGCAGCAGAAATTTACAGTATTGCACTTTTTAAATATAAATTACAATAACAATAAAGTGAAGTGACCAGTGCAGATTAATCAGAGTACTTGTGAAGCTGCAGGGTAGCTTCTGAGTCCTGTGTTGTGTGTGTTTAAGTGTTGTGGTTGAGGTGTCGTATGGCTTGATGGTAGAAACTGTTTTTAAGTCTTGTAGTCCGAGCAGACAGACTCCTGTAACGTCTGCCAGATGGTAACAAGGAGAACAGCTGATGTGCTGGGTGGCTGTGGTCCTTGATGATGCTGTGTGCTTTACGGAGGCATCGCTGGTGATAAATGTCCTGAATGGCAGGAAGCCTCGTGCCAGTGATGTGCTCTGCTGCCTTCACCACCCTCTGTAGTGATTTACGGCTGCTGGCAGAGCAGCTTCCGTACCAAACTGTGATGCAGCTCGTCAGCAAGCTCTCAATTGCACACCTGTAGAAATTTGAGATGATGCTGGCGTTCATGCCAAACCTCCTCAGCCTCCTCAGGAAGTAAAGCCGCTGGCGAGCTTTCCTGATAGCAGTGTCTGTGTGAAGGGTCCAGGAGAAGTCCTCAGTGATGTTGACTCCAAGGAACTTGAAGCTGCTGACCCTTTCGACCTTGACACCGTTGATGTGGATGGGCTGGTGTTCCCTGACTGGTCGTTTCCGGTAGTCCACTATCATTTCTCTAGTTTTGCTGATGTTGAGAGTCAGGTTATTTTCCAGGCACCACTCGTACAGTGCCATCACCTCCTCTCTATAGGCCGTCTCATGAGGGGGGATGATCGTGTTGAATGCTGAGCTGAAATCTATGTACAGCATTCGAACGTGTGTGTCCTTCTTGTCCAAGTGCGTGAGGGCAAGATGGAGTGCAGTGGAGATGGCGTCGTCCGTTGAGCGGTTATGGCGGTACGCAAATTGCAGTGGGTCCAGTGAGGGAAGCAGCAAGGTCTTGATGTGTCTCATGACGAGCCGCTCGAAGCACTTCATGATGGTGGGTGTAAGTGCAACAGGACGGTAGTTGTTGAGACAGGACACAGAAGACTTCTTGGGCACGGGGACGATGGTGGTGGCCTTGAAGCACGTGGGAACGACGGCACTGCTCAGAGAGATGTTGAAGATGTCGGTGAGAACATCTGCCAGCTGTTCAGCACATTCTCTGAGCACTCTGCCTGGGATGTTGTCTGGTCCAGCAGCTTTACGTGGGTTGACTCTGCGTAGAGTTTTCCTCACCTCAGCTGTAGTGAGACACAGCACCTGGTCGTTCGGAGGAGGGGTGGACTTCCTCGCCGCCACGTCAATCTGCCTGTCGAACCGAGCGTAGAAGTTGTTCAGCGCATCTGGGAGGGAGCCGTCACCATCACAGGCAGGTGATGTCGTCCTGTAGTTAGTGATGGCTTGTAAGCCCTGCCACATGCGCCGTGTGTCGCCGCTGTCCTTGAAGTGGTTGTTGATTCTCTGGGCGTGTGCACACTTCGCCTCTCTGATGGCCCGAGAAAGTTCGGCCCTAGCTCTACTAAGCGCCAACGCTGAACGCTACTCCAACAGAGGTCGATTATCTTGTTAAAAATTTTACCTCCTCACTACGTACGACTCTGGATACTGTAGCTCCTGTGAAAACTAAGGCCTCAAATCAGAAGTACCTGACTCCGCGGTATAATTCTCAAACACGTAGCCTAAAGCAGATGACTCGTAAGCTGGAGAGGAAATGGCGTGTCACAAATTTAGAGGATCATCATTTAGCCTGGAGAAATAGTTTGCTGCTTTATAAGAAAGCCCTCCGCAAAGCCAGAACATCTTACTATTCGTCACTGATTGAAGAAAATAAGAACAACCCCAGGTTTCTCTTCAGCACTGTAGCCAGGCTGACAAAAAGTCAGAGCTCTACTGAGCCAACAATCCCTTTAACGTTAACTAGTAATGACTTCATGAACTTCTTCACAAATAAAATTCTTATCAATAGAGAAAAAATTACCAATAATCATCCCACAGATGTAATATTATCTACAGCTACTCTTAGTACCATTGATGTTAAGTTAGACTCTTTTTCTCCAATTGATCTTTCTGAGTTAACTTCAATAATTAATTCCTCCAAACCATCAACGTGTCTTTAGACCCCATTCCTACAAAACTGCTCAAAGAAGTCCTGCCATTAATTAATTCTTCGATCTTAAATATGATCAACCTATCTCTAATAATCGGCTATGTACCACAGGCCTTCAAGGTGGCTGTAGTTAAACCTTTACTTAGAAAGCCATCTCTAGACCCAGCTGTCTTAGCTAATTATAGGCCAATCTCCAACCTTCCTTTCATATCAAACATCCTTGAAAGAGTAGTTGTCAAACAGCTAACAGATCATCTGCAGAGGAATGGCTTATTTGAAGAGTTTCAGTCAGGTTTCAGAGCTCATCACAGCACAGAAACAGCTTTAGTGAAGGTTACAAATGATGTTCTTATGGCCTCTGACAGTGGACTCATCTATTCAATTTCAATTCAATTCAATTTTATTTATATAGCGCCAAATCACAACAAAAGTCGCCTCAAGGCGCTTTATATTGTACAGTAGATAGCACAATAATAAATACAGAGAAAAACCCAACAATCATATGACCCCCTATGAGCAAGCACTTTGGCGACAGTGGGAAGGAAAAACTCCCTTTTAACAGGAAGAAACCTCCGGCAGAACCAGGCTCAGGGAGGGGCGGCCATCTGCTGCGACCGGTTGGGGTGAAAGAAGGAAAACGGGATGAAAGACATGCTGTGGAAGAGAGACAGAGATTAATAACAGATATGATTCGATGCAGAGAGGTCTATTAGCACATAGTGAGTGAGAAAGGTGACTGGAAGGAAAAACTCAATGCATCATGGGAATCCCGGCAGCCTCACGTCTATTGCAGCATAACTAAGGGAGGATTCAGGGTCACCTGGTCCAGCCCTAACTATATGCTTTAGCAAAAAGGAAAGTTTTAAGCCTAATCTTGAAAGTAGCGATAGTGTCTGTCTCCCGAATCCAAACTGGAAGTTGGTTCCACAGAAGAGGGGCCTGAAAACTAAAGGCTCTGCCTCCCATTCTACTTTTAACCCTAGAACACTATCGCTATAAATAGTAACACAATCACTAGTGCCGGGTGATTTTTACCCGATATAATATAACCAATAAAAAGTAATCAAATATATCAAAATATGACAACACATGACAAATTAGAGTGGTCATGTGGCATGACCACTCTAATTATTATACAGGAGGCATTATACATGCCACCAGTGGCATGTATAATGTAAACAGAATTGGTCCTAACACCGAAGATGTCGGTGAGAACATGCTTCCCTTAGGCAGCATCATTAGAAGACATAGCATAAATTTTCACTGCTATGCAGATGACACGCAGCTCTATCTATCCATGAAGCCAGGTAACACACACCAATTAGTTAAACTGCAGGAATGTCTTAAAGACATAAAGACCTGGATGGTCTCAAATTTTCTGCTTCTTAATTCAGATCAAACTGAGGTTATTGTACTCGGCCCTGAAAATCTTAGAAATATGGTATCTAAGCAGATTCTTACTCTGGATGGCATTACCTTAGCCTCCAGTAATGCTGTGAGGAACCGTGGAGTCATTTTTGACCAGGACATATCCTTCAATGCACATATTAAACAAATATGTAAGACCGCTTTCTTCCATTTGCGCAACATCTCTAAAATTAGAAATATCCTGTCTCAGAGTGATGCTGAAAAACTAGTTCATGCATTCATTACTTCCAGGCTGGACTACTGTAATTCTTTATTATCAGGATGTCCTAAAAACTCACTGAAAAGTCTTCAGCTAATCCAAAATGCTGCAGCAAGAGTACTGACAGGGACTAGAAAGAGAGAGCATATTTCTCCTGTTTTGGCTTCCTGTTAAATCCAGAATTGAATTCAAAATCCTGCTCCTCACATACAAGGTCTTAAATAATCAGGCCCCATCTTATCTTAATGACCTTGTAGTACCATATCACCCTATTAGAGCACTTCGCTCTCGCTCTGCAGGCTTACTTGTTGTTCCTAGAGTATTTAACCCTAGAACACTATCGCCAGGTGATTTACACCCGGGAAAATACATTTACATGATTTCTCTCTCCTGCAGCTGTTTGCGTGTCGAGGAGCCTGTGCCTTCACCAGGGAAGTCTCAAATTTCCCAGGAATGGGTGGACCAAAGACCAGCTTTCCAGAGTCATTATTTTGTTTTAGGAGGGTTTTTTTTTTCATTTTGTTAGACATGGCACAGTTGAAAGTAAAAGAAGACCACTCTAATTTGTCATGTGTTGTCATATTTTGATATATTTGATTACTTTTTATTGGTTATATTATATCGGGTAAAAATCACCCGGCACTAGTGATTGTGTTACTATTTATAGCGATAGTGTTCTAGGGTTAAAAGTAGAATGGGAGGCAGAGCCTTCAGTTTTCAGGCCCCTCTTCTGTGGAACCAGCTTCCAGTTTGGATTCGGGAGACAGACACTATCTCTACTTTCAAGATTAGGCTTAAACGTTCCTTTTGCTAAAGCATATAGTTAGGGCTGGACCAGGTGACCCTGAATCCTCCCTTAGTTATGCTGCAATAGACGTAGGCTGCCGGGGATTCCCATGATGCATTGAGTTTTTCCTTTCCAGTCACCTTTCTCACTCACTATGTGTTAATAGACCTCTCTGCATTGAATCATACCTGTTATTAATCTCTGTCTCTCTTTCACAGCATGTCTTTATCCTGTCTTCCTTCTCTCACCCCAACCGGTCGCAGCAGATGGCCCCGCCCCTCCGTGAGCCTGGTTCTGACAGAGGTTTCTTCCTGTTAAAAGGGAGTTTTTCCTTCCCACTGTCGCCAAAGTGCTTGCTCATAGGGGGTCATATGATTGTTGGGTTTTTCTCTGTATGTATTATTGTGCGATCTACTGTACAATATAAAGCGCCTTGAGGCGACTTTTGTTGTGATTTGGCGCTATATAAATAAAATCAAATTGAATTGAATGAACAAGACTTATCCTGGTATCTGTTAATGGCCCACGTTTGTTCTTTGGTTAAATATATATTTGAAAGTTGAACACAACATGTATGCGATAGCAGTAGGATGCAATTTTTTGATGAATCACTTTTGTGTGTGTGTGTGTGTGTGTGTGTGTGTGTCCTCAGTGAACTGTATCAGTCTCTGCAGTATCTTCCAGCTGCAGCAGTCACTTCAGTTTCTGTTCAGTCTGACTGAGGGAGGTTTTGTACGACTGTTTTCACTGTGTGAACACATACTGACTGTTAGGATAGTGAAAACTCTGACAGTAATAAACTGCTGCATCTTCAGCCTGGACTCCACTGATGGTCAGAGTGAAGTCAGAGTTTGATCCACTGCCTGTAAAACGAGCTGGAATCCCTGATTGTCGAGTGCTAGTGTAGTAAATAAGACGTTTGGGAGTTTCTCCATCTTTCTGTTGGTACCAGGCTAAACAGTGGTAGTTGCTATGAACATAAACATTCTGACTGGTCCTACACTTGATGTTCACAGATCCTCCTACAGCAGAGCTCACTGCTCCAGGCTGAGTCACTGTGATCTGTCCTCTGGACTCTGAGGATACAGAGACAAAAACATAAAGCAGCTTCATGGTTTTGTGGGCTTCATTTCAGAGGGACAGATGTTGATAGAGGAGAGGAGTTTGATTCTCTGGACTTTACCTGTGAAGCAGCAGCAGAGGAGAGTCCAGATGAGGACGCAGATCAAAGTCATGTTTTTGATGAGGAGGATTTCTGTGGCTTCTGTTGTGATGAAGGACAGCTGTCAGTCATCCAGTGTTCAACTCTCAGGACTATAAACTCTCCCAGAGCACTGGAGCATGGTGCTGCTGATGCAAAGTGCCTCTCTATGGAAATCATCTGACTGACTTCAGCATGATTATGTAAGCAATCATCACAGTGTGAATTCACAGTTGTCATTTCAATCGGCCAGCATGTTTTGAGTAAAATGTAAAATGGTATAATTTAATTTTTTTGGTGTGGGATGCACTTTCCAGGCCCCAAGTATTTGATTGTTGTTGCTTTTATCTTTTATTCATTCAGGATCTGTGACTTTCTCCTGGACTGGTTCCAACATGGACTTGGATCAGTTTTATGATGCTGTTTAGTGATGGATCAAACAAATTAACATGATCAAGATGTCAGAGTCAGTCTGGATTAGACTTTGCCAGTAAAACATTTAAAAGATCAGGAACAGTTCCAACATGAAGTTTTTTCAGCATGATTGGAAGAGAAAATTACAAAGGAGAAAACTCATCTGAAGCAAATCACATCATCTGCCAAAGATGTTGGAGCCAAAGTTATGGCACTGATGTTTTTGGCTGCCAGTGTAGCTGGGCCACTAGTGTTTATTGATAATGTTACTGCTGATAGAGGTAGCAGGGTGAAATGTGAAGTGTACACAGCTATACTCTCTGCTCACATTCAACCAAGTGCTGCAACACTCACTGGACAACCCTTCACAGTATAAATGGATAATGACCCCCAAAAGAGTTTAAAAACCAACAGAGACTTTCTCGGCAAAGAAATATGATATTCTTCAATAGTCAAGTCACCTTATTTCACCTCAACAGAGCATGCTTTCCTGTCATTATATACTAAACTGGATGCAGGGAGACCCAAAAACAAGCAGAAATTGAAGATGGCTTCAGTGAAGGCCTAGCAGAGCATTTTGGTGCATTTGGGGATCTCCATTGGTTCAAGACTTTAGGCAGTCATTGTCTACGACGGATTTATATCCAAGTATAAAAAATTATTATTATATTTAGAATTATCCTTGTTTATCCAATTAATTGTGTGCCTCTGAAAATGGCACACAAGCTCTAAATATGGCTGTGATTCCTAACCAGCTGATACAAAATTGAACTCCAAAAACTTCTCATGCCCTTAAAGGATAAGGAGTTGTTGTGGAAACTTTAACAATAACGTCTGTGAAGGCTCTCAGTCTGAAGAGGCTTCTCGGATGAGAGATGAAACGTCTTCAAGCAACTTAAAGAAGTTCAAACGCTTTTCTTTCCAAGCCCCTTAGACTTTAACAATAACCTGCAATACACCCAGTGAGCATTCTGAAGTGATTTAATTAGGAAGAGACTGAACGGGCTGATCCAAAGGGCCAGCTCTGTTCTAGGATGCCCTCTGGACCCAGTGGAGGTGGTGAGTGACAGGAGAATGGTGGCTAAGCTGTCATCCCTGTTGGACAACTCCCACCCCATGCATGAGACTGTGACAGCACTGAGCAGCTCCTTCAGTGGGAGACTGCGGCACCCACGGTGCGGGACGGAGAGATTTCGCAGGTCTTTCCTCCCCACTGCTGTCAGACTCCACAACAAAGACTTTAACTGATCAAACACACACATGTGCAATAACACTAAGTGCAATAATCTTCCTGGCATCGTTGTATTTTTTACTCAGTTGTATATAGCATTTGTATTCTATTTTTATCTTATTGCATATTTTATTCTATTTTATTCTGCTGTATATAGTATTTTATTTTATTCTATTCTGTACAGTTGTGTACTGTATTTATTCTTCTTTTATTTTATTCTAATTTTTGCTTCATAACTTTTGCACTGTCCACTTCCTGCTGTGACAAAACAAATTTCCCACATGTGGGACTAATAAAGGTTATCTTATCTTATCTTATTAACAAATTGCAATGTGGAGAAAACGATCACCAAACAGTTTTCTCAGGAAGGACATCGCCCTGAATTATTGTTAAACCTTCCCAAACACTCTCGAAACAAATAACATTCCATAGCATATCATATATCTCTATGCCTTCAGTATAGAGATATATGCTGGCAGGCTATAAGAGAATTAGCTAACACTGCTGAGAGGACCAGTTGCTGGCTATGGTTAAAAAGGGCTGACATCACTTGGGCAGCTAAGGCAGTCAGCTAACCGCGAGATACACGCCCAGGATTGATCGACCCTGGTGGGCCTGCCTCAACAGGGGCGTCAAAAAGGTAAAACATAGCATTAGAAGTTTTGCTGGTTGACTGATACAGCTGTCTCAGGGCCTCCTGGGGACTGTGCAGGTAACCTCATGGTAGTGAAACCAAAAGGAGGAATGAAAGAAAGGAAAGGAAAATGTTCTGCTCTTCTTCCCTCTGCTTTTCTTCCCTTTTCTGGGAGGCAGTGGGGAGGTAGAGCGTACAGCCCGAGCCGGCGGGGAGGTGTGGGAAGCCACATTGGGCGCCCCCCTTCCGGCTCTCCTCTCTGCTCTCTCCTATCTTGCCCATCTTGTCTTACTTCTCTCTATTACATTTTCTATCCCTTTGAAGAAGTGAGGCTCCATAAATATTTCTCAGTCGCAGGGAATAGATAGAAGAAAATAAACCGAAGAAAACTAAGATAAGATAAGATAAGATAAGATAAGATAAGATAAGATAAGATAACCTTTATTAGTCCCACACGTGGGAAATTTGTTTTGTCACAGCAGGAAGTGGACAGTGCAAAAGTTATATAGCAAAATTAGAATACAATAAGAATAGAATACAATAGAAATAAGAATACTGTACACAACTGTAAAGAATAGAATAATATAAAATAAAATACTATATACAGTAGAATAAATAGAATAAAATATACAATAGGATAAAAATAGAATGCAAATGCTATATACAACTGAGTAAAAAATACAACTTTGTCAGAAAAAGAGTATTGCACTTAGTCGAATCAAATCAAATCACTTTTATTGTCACGTCACATGTGCAGGTACACTGGTACAGTACATGTGAGTGAAATTCTTGTGTGCGAGCTTCACAAGCAACAGAGTTGTGCAAAAATACAATAACGTAAAACAAGCAAAATATAAGAATGGCTAAATCTGAGTGTAATAAATATATGTACAATATAAGAGTGTATGCATTACTGGATGTGTATACTAAATATGTTTTTGTTTTTTTGTTTTTTTACGTGTGTGTGTGTGTGTATATACATATTTTACAAATTAAATAGATTAAACAATAAAATAAAATATATAAAATATACAGAGGTTGGTAGTTGAGACATGTGCAAAACAAGTGGCATTTATATACAGTGTGGAGTGCATAATGTTGTTGAATGTGGGTGAGGTGTCTATGAAGTGTTCAGCAGTCTGATGGCCTGATGGAAAAAGCTGTCTCTCAGTCTGCTGGTTCGGGACCGGATGCTGCAGAACCTCCTTCCTGATGGAAGTAGTCTGAAGAGTTTATGACTGGGGTGACTGGAGTCCTTGATGATCCTCCCCGCTTTCCTCAGGCACCGCTTCCTGTAGATGTCCTGGAGGGAGGGAAGCTCACCTCCAATTATTCTTTCAGCACACCGCAGTGTTATTGCACATGTGTGGATGTGTGTGTTTGATCAGTTGAAGTCTTTGTTGTGGAGTCTGACAGCAGTGGGGAGGAAAGACCTGCAAAATCTCTCCGTCCCACACCGTGGGTGTCGCAGCCACTGAAGGAGCTGCTCAGTGCTGTCACAGTCTCCTGCATGGGGTGGGAGATGTTGTCCAACAGGGATGACAGCTTAGCCACCATTCTCCTGTCACTCACCACCTCCACTGGGTCCAGAGGGCATCCTAGAACAGAGCTGGCCCTGCGGATCAGCCTGTTCAGTCTCTTCCTGTCCCCAGCAGAGATGCTGCCGCCCCAGCAGACCACACCATAAAAGATGGCTGAGGCCACCACAGAGTCATAGAAGGTCTTCAGGAGTGGGCCCTCCACTCCAAACGACCTGAGTCTCCGCAGCAGGTACAGCCTGCTCTGCCCTTTCCTGTAGAGGGCGTCTGAGTTATGAGTCCAGTCCAGTTTGTTGTTCAGATGAACACCAAGGTACCTGTAGCTGTTGTGAGATTATTATATTATCTTATGCCATGTTATACCCCTGATTAATGATTGTGAAATTATTATGTAGTTTTAGTTTGCTTTATTCTCCTGAAGAGGTGATAACTATTAGATTTATTAAACTGATTTGTATTACATTAGACTGCTGATTTATTGTGAATGGATGATATTGTTTTATGATGCATTATACTGCTGAGTTATAAGAAATACCATTTTCAGAGAGTCATGGCCTTATTTGTCTGATTAGAAGAGAACAGAACATACCAGAGAGGTTTTCTGCCCCAACTCATCAGGAGGAGATAAAACAAGGAGCCGAGGTCATAACTTAGGTGCCGTGTGAGAGAAAGAATGTGAATGTTTAGGCTTTTACGACTAGGTGGGGGCCACTAGAGACTATAAGAGGCTGAGTAACCCTCCACCAGTTTGAGATTTGCTGTGACCCTCTGCATGCATCTCTCCCCATCCGGATGGTTTATGCTCAAAAGTGTTAAATTATATGGAAATAAAGAATTGTTGATTGAGCATTTATACACCGAGTGTTGTCCTTCCTTCAGCCCAAAGATTAAAAGAATTGGGAGATTTTAACAACTTGGTGCCGTGACCTGGATCTGTGGTGTGCTGAGGAAGGGCAGATTTGGCCTGTGGTGAGATCGTGGGGCGAGGCGAACAGAGGGCCGGTCCAAAAACAGAAAGGTAAGTACAGCCTGTTGTATTATAAATACCAAATGTGCATATTGGGCTTTCCAAATTAATCTGTTCGCTGAGTTACACGTATTTTCACATTAAATTGTCGGTGTCTGGTTTTCGGCGCGAGATACTAACAACATAAGTTGAGGCTGAATTCCAGTGTGTCATAGGAACTGCCTCTAACAAGAAACTAATAACATACCACGTTGAGTCTAGTTGCAGCCCATGTTACCTTCCACATTTAACTTTGTCTATGACTGGCCTCTGTTGCGAGAAACGGGGAAAACTTCTAAGACGCGGCCAAAGTTTAGCATATGAAATAGAGGTGAAATAGAGCCTGGCTTGTGGTGTGCTTGCATTTCAAAGGTGAGCTCAGAGGTTTCTGTGTGTGTTTCTGCGTGTGAGACGCGTTCTTTGTGTGTTTCAGTGGGTGAAATATGAACATGGTGACAGTGACGGTTAATGTGTGAATAGGAGGACATTAGTGCGAAGAGGATATTTTATGATCTAAGGTTGACGCCTAGTGTACCTGTGGAAATTAATTTTGCCCTGGGGTTGGCTCCCCCACCGTACATTGGACGCGGCGTACGGACCAGCGGCGTCTGGAGGTCCAGGCTTATCACCTGAGAGCTGAGGGCCCTCAAACGATAACAGAATAACACTGAAACCGCTGTGTAATCATGGGTTTACAATTATTCTGGAATAGAACAAGAGGATATTTTGACATCTAAGGTTGAGTTCTATATTAGTCAAAAAAAAAAGGGTTGAATTCCTCGTTTCAGTGGTTGAAATTGCTGTGTGCCTGTCCCCTGACGAGTGTGAAATTAAATAAAGAGGGCAATTTGGAGCCACATAGAGATAGACGGGCATAATTGGGTGTATTACTCTGTGGTGTAAGAAAAAAGAAAAAAGGAATAGAGGAGTTAAAGTAGTAAGAGGCGTGTAGTGGTGTGAAATATGTTGGGTTTTAAAACTGACGTAGCGAAAGGAGAAATAAAGTGAGAGTGAAGAATTATTGAGAAGTAGAGAGAGGAGTGTGTTGGGAGACTGGCATGCAGTTTGCGCTGTCAAGGTGGGCATGTTGCCTGCTTGTCTATTTAACAATGATGAAAATGATATTAAATAAATCTCTTAGTGTATTAATACAGGTGGTTACGGACCTGGACCAACCGCCCACCACAAGCACAGCGGCCGAAGCAAAATTATAGTAATGGAAACCACACCCAGCAAGAATCAGCAGCTGTGGAAGAGACAGCAGCGAGGAGATAATTAGAGGAGAAATGAAGGTTTTAAGAGCACATAAAATTGGGTTGGATTTTGGGGCCAATGGACTTGTGGAGGTTGGGAAGGCGTCCGGAGCATTGCAACAAAAGGTGAAACAAAAACACACACAAGCAGAGAAAGGTGAGAGAAAGGCTCCTTTTAAGGTAACGCCTTGTTTGAGAAAAAGTTATAAATAACCCGCCTACAAATGCACACTCACGCAATGAAAAAACAGCTTACACTCATGAACACGTGAAGATTTTCCGGCAAGATTGAAGCAGGGAAATTTAACATACACCTGTTGTTTTTAATGATGAAGTTTATCCATTACTAACAAATAAACCCTCTGGGTTGCAGGACAACAATTTAACTTCAAAGAAAAAGAAAATAAAGAGACTGGTATGACCAACCAGTGATGAAACAACAAAATTTAGTGGTTAAGAGTCAAATTGTGAGGTGTTTTCTGCTGATTGAACAACACAAGTGATTACTGAAGGAAGGAAATTTCTCTTTTGTGAGTTTAAACATGATCTTAAGAATTTGAACATGTGCATGTTGTCCTGTCAACTTGGTGGGTTATGAGTTGATTATATCGTGAGAAAAAAAAAGAAGGGGGGAGGAGGCTGACACTGGGCCTGGCCCGGTGTTTCTCCCCTCTCTTTGTAACACAGCCAAAACAACATCATTTTCCTGTTCGTTTGTTTTTGTTTTGTTTTTGTTTTTTGTTTTTTCTCTTTATGTTTAATTACAGGCTGCTTTGCCGGCCCTGAAAGCCGAGGCTGACCTGGACTCCTGCTCTCCCCTCTACCATCTTCGACGTGACCCTGACCAAATGCTGCAGCAGCTGGACCCACAACAACAACCTGAAAATGTCAACAGTGTTGCAGGAAAAGGATCTCATGCAACGGAGACGGAGGGCGTTAAACCCAAGGCCCGTTTCACTACACGGGGGAAAATTCTCAGACAGCTTCAGCTGACAGAGCTGTGACGAGACGCCCAATAAGCCCGGATGAAAAGTGAGGCCGAGCAACATAATGCTGACCTTGATAACTCTGCATTAACACTGTGCAGGACAGTGACGGACCAACACGGATGATCGGGCAGCAAAAAGGGCGCGACAGAGACAGGAGGAGCAACTGAGGTCAAAAAGCACCTCAGAATGGACAAAAACACAGAGGAAGATGCAGGTTTCACCTGCGGTGAGCATGGACACTGGAGAAAAGGACTGCCCCAATTGGGGTCAGAACCAGGATGGACTGAACTTTGAACAGCAGCAGCAATGATCACAAACAGACTGAAAAGGAGGAGGGCAGGACCCCAGGGCACGCTTCAGGCTGTGGTTTACCCAAAACACCAGAACAGGAAAGTGATGAACACACACACACACACACACACACACGTCTACACAGACACAGACTCAGAATGAAGAGAGACACACACATGAACACATGCGCACTCGTTGATTGAGTGAGAAATGACACACACACACACACACAAATCGAAATGCTGATTCACTGAGAAGTGATACACACACATACACATGCACACGCTTGTGCAATGAAGAGTGATGCACACACACACACACACACACACACGGTGATGCAATGAAGAATGCTTTGCTAACAAATGCTTATGCTGATATGCAAAATGCTGCACACAAACATCCAAATATACAGAATTTGTTATAAGAAGCTATTGATTACTTAGAATGTGTTTTATGTCACCCAAAGGGCATTTATGTAGATTTAAGGGACAAGGTCTAAAACGGTTTGGTTATGAAAATAATGTCTGTGCGAGATGTCTGTTTATGGCTCAAGGCCTTGACTGAATTGTTTATTGTGCTCCCTACAGCCCTGATGAGGAACAGTGGCACAGAGTGAAAATGATGAACTAATAGTGTAAGTTTTATTTCAGAGTGCTGCATTTTCTGTGATTGAGAGTTAATTGAAGGAGGAACGAAAGGTGTTACGGCACCTGAGGTTCTCATTCCCACACAATATTGTCCCAGGAGAAGCAAAAACTTTCCTGTGAATTTCTGGCTGATTTTGGGGTTCTGCTTAGCACTAGGTTGATTTTTTTAGTGAGGTTTGGGTTGTTTTCTTTCTCTAAGTGAGAGAGAGAGATGGTTTTATGCTTGGACATGTCTGCAACGGGCCCTAGTATGTGTTATTCTATTAGTATTTTATTGGTTACGCTTGTGTTTGCTTTTGTTACAGTGCACTGAGATAAGAAAATCTGAGAGGTGTGATCCACCGGTGGTGATATTTTGATATTTTGTGAGTTCATGATTTAATAATCAGCTCTTTAAATCAGGCCTAACAGATTGAAATTTAAAGCGCTATGAAATATTCTTACTGGAAACAGTCGCAGAGTGTGCTTCTCCATGATTATAATGGGCTTGGGAGAAATTCACTTATATGGGACATTGATCACAGGAGAAGTCCTGAGTCTAAAAGGATTGCACGAGTCAATCCAGTTCAAAAAACAAAGAATTGTTTTCTTTTTAAAATGATGACGTCATCTTGCTGGTGATGGATACTCGAATAGGTTGCGCGTGAGACTCCATTATCAGCAACATCTGGTATGAATGTGTGTGAATGAATGCATGTGACTGGACTGTGATGGACTGACTTGATACTGAGACAAAGACTGCACGAACTTTAGGATTAGTAAATGCTGACAAACAATTCACCCAGCCGGCAAGAGAAGGGTGGATGCTTCGCTTTGTTTTGTTTTGTTTTTGCAGGAGCAGGAGGATAAGGGAGACTGGAGGAGGAGAATTTCTGATGCTTTTTGAGATATGATGTCACTAACCTTTTCTTTTAATTTTCTAGCTCCGGTGAATTGACACATGGGAGTGTGTCAAAAAGGGGGAAGTTGAGAAGTTGAGTTTTAACATCTAACAATGGTTATATGAACATTTTTATGACCCTATTTGTGTGTTTAATAATTTAGGTATGGCAAAACTTAAGCTTATAATGTGTTAGAATTAAAAATGGTTAATTTGTTTTTGATTTCTTTACTAAAATGAGTGGTTATAATCATTTTTACACACACATTGCAAATGTGCTCATAATGAGTTGGCACTCAGTCTTTTGAAGGTCATAAGCTTCGTTCGGCGTGATGTCCGGTCTGATATATTGCAGGAAATGACTTTGAGTGCAGAGGGCTAAATGCAAACACGCTTACACACATATAAATTATGATTAGAATAAGTCCCTGGGTCAGAGAGTCCTGAACATGAGATTCTAAACCAACTTTGAATCACTAGAGGAACAATGGATAACAACATTAGATTATTAAGGCTAGGCAGAGAGGTGTTTTGGTTTTCTGTCTCTTACAGAGAAAGGAACAGACACCAGATGAGGTCACAGAGATACGAGGATCCTTCCAGCAGAGACAGACATAGAGACTCCCAAGACAGCAACTGGGGTCAAGTGTCGTTTGGGCTCCTCGAGAAGATGGATCCCATAAACACAGCAATAACCATGAAGGGGTTGGTGAAAATATATGAACACCAGACCAACGAGGTTCGAGAGGCTCTTGGTAAAAAGGGGGACACGGCAGTGACCCCAAAATACGCAGATCTTTGTTTGAAATCGGGGCAGAATAATCCCCTGATCTGTGCACCGACTAAAGGGCGGTCTAACCCCTGAGGTCGAAGAAAGAACAGGAGCAGTGAATCACCCGACTGGAAGACACTGGTAGCTGCAGCAATAAAATAAAGGTTAAAAGCTCCATAGACAGAGGTTCTAGTCTGAGTATAATTGAAAGGTATAAGGTGGCACCAAAATGGGGGTGGGAAACTGCAATGTAAAAATAAAGCTGTGGGAGAACTGGAGAGCGATGGGAGTGTCATCAGTAACTACTGTTATTGTTGTTGTAATCATAGTTTTTATTGAATCTGAACTGCGCAAACACAGAGATTATCGCACATATGGTCCACCCGTTAAAGGGGGACAGAGGGCCTCAAGGGCAAGAAGAAATTGACCTCGTAATGTTGGACTGCAAGATGTAAGTGATCTCTTTGGAAAAGAGATCAAAAGGGGGAATTGTGAGATTATTATATTATCTTATGCCATGTTATACCCCTGATTAATGATTGTGAAATTATTATGTAGTTTTAGTTTGCTTTATTCTCCTGAAGAGGTGATAACTATTAGATTTATTAAACTGATTTGTATTACATTAGACTGCTGATTTATTGTGAATGAATGATATTGTTTTATGATGCATTATACTGCTGAGTTATAAGAAATACCATTTTCAGAGAGTCATGGCCTTATTTGTCTGATTAGAAGAGAACAGAACATACCAGAGAGGTTTTCTGCCCCATCTCTGCCCCGACTATTGCAGAGTCATCAGAGAACTTCTGCAGGAAGCACTGGGTGGAGTTGTGGGAGAAGTCTGCAGTGTAGATGGTGAAGAGGAACGGAGCCAGAACCGTTCCCTGTGGGTCCCCCGTACTGCAGACGACCCTGTCCGACACACAGCCCTGAGTCCTCACATACTGTGGTCGGTCGGTGAGGTAGTCCAGTATCCATGCTGTGAGGTGATGGTCCATTCCAGAGTTCTCCAGCTTGTCCTTCAGAACCGAGGGAAGAATAGTATTGAAGGCACTGGAGAAATCAAAGAACATGATTCTCACAGTGCTCCCAGCGGTCTCCAGGTGAGCGAGGGAACGATGTAGGAGGTGAATGACGGCATCATCCGCTCCAATGCCAGGCTGGTAGGCAAACTGAAGTGCGTCCAGTGATGAGCTCACAAGGCGCCGAAGCTGAGCCAGGACCAACCGCTCCAGGGTCTTCATCAGGTGGGATGTGTTAGGGTTCAATGTTGAGAGAAGAATCCATAAATAACCACAGATCCAGGCGTGTGCAATTTAGACGGCATTTTAATGAACACATGTGTGAGTTCAACAACCCAATCAGTGTTGAACTGTCTTTACCATATTCAGACAACTGTTTTATGGGGTTAAGATAGTACAGCCCCCTTTTCTGTTACTAGGCAGAAATACGTCACTCCAAAACCACAATGACTTTTAACATAGAACATCATCTTTGTGTCGACGGCTGATGCTTCCTGTCAGCCCGCCCGCTGTCGCTCCATGAGCGCCTCCTTATCTCCCGAACATCAGGTGGACTTCCTGTAACAGACTACCACGCACGCCTCGACTTTGCAGTTATAAACTCTTACCTAAATGAGTCTATCTGTGTGTGTGTGTGTGCGTGGGGGCGCGTGCATGCTGTGTACTGCGTACGTGTCATGACCTCTCACTATTTGTCTGTCTGTACGTGCAGAGTTTGCATCTGCTTTCTGAACCTTAGTTGACCTCAACTTAAGCAACCAACCAGGCTAAGGCCATCCTGTGTGTAATGATCTTGACTTATATGTAAAATATATAAACAACTGTTTCAGTCTACCACAACTACTTAAGGCTTAATCCGCAATAAATGCATAATAAACACCCTGCTCTTAACTTGCACTCACTCTGCTTTCGGTTTCACTTCTGCAAAAGCATGTAACTTCCTGTCCCTGCAGTCAGCTTCTCACCCACTGAAGACTTCAGTATAAGAATATAAAAACATTCGAAAACCTTTAAATTATAGATTCAACTCCACAGTTTGAAGTGGTTATAACAACCTGTAATAAAGACTGATATAATACCAATATATTTGAACATCTGAATGCATCTGGGAAAGCAACATCACTATTAACATGAAACGGTAATGATGATTATCAAAATAGCAGCAAATAATAGCAGGAAAATATTTCTATTCCTAACACTCCCACCCTCGACCTCTGGACCACCAGAGGTCGCAATACATTATGTTGGGTCACTCCTTGGCCCATTCAGCTGCTTCCCTGTCCACCCCTGACGTCATAGACCTTAGGATCACTTTTCCCACTCTGACCCTCTCTCGGCATTCTGTGATTTAGCGAACCAGACAACCCCATGTCATCTAGGTGGTCTTAATAATAAAAGGCCCACTCCCACTTGAGAACACTTCATGCTTAAGTGGTCTCTGCTCCTCTTCTGGGTCCCTCTCTTCTGGGCCTCCTGCAAAGGATAGAGAACACTTTCTCCCTACTACGGCTCCCCTACCTTATGTCCCTCAATTGTTCTCTTTATTCAAAAGCCTGAACCTAATTATGTTTTGACTTTCTGACTTTTGTTCCTATATAATCTTAAACATCACTCATCTCAATCTACAGCTTTTAACAGTCTTACTGCACTGCTGTCATATGTTTCCTGTTGTTCCTTATCTGATCACCCACATCCTGTACACAAACTGTCACTGCTGCAAGGGCCTCTCATCTAGAGTCACCTATCACAAGAAAATGTATCCAGAAAATCATTATAACGGCTTATTCTACTAAAAGGATAATAAAAAACAACCACTTTAATCACTACGTGTAAGCACATTATCAATAGCTCCTAAATAAACTTCATCATAGCTAAAAGCTGAACTCTAACTGTATTTTGAGCTCCCATTTCCTGGGTGATAACCTGTTTGAATATATCATTTTATTTCATTTTGCTGCTCTTAATGTAATGACTCCTTCTAACTTAAACTTTATCAGACTTAACCAAAATATATAAGCTTTCTCCCTTTGCTTCTGTTTTAAACAAAAACTTGGTCACTTCAACAAGCATCTGTTATTCTGTAACTGCATTTTATATAAGAGGACTAAGTTAGAGCTGCATGTGTTATCTCAATATTTTACATGTCACACAGTTTAGTCACCAGCGAAACTCCTATTCAGTTAAATGCTAAATGGATTTCAGGCCTTTTGCCTGGAATCAATACTGTCAGGTGTGTTGATGAACTCTATATGTCTGTAAGCGTGTGCAATCCTTCAAAACTCAGGTCATTCTCACAGTAGATTGGCTAATCATTAACGCTAACCAAAAGTTTGTGACCCTCAAGAGACGACTCTCTGAGCCACAACTCCGTTAAAGGCACAAAAATGCAATGTGTATGACAAAATCATTTCTACATGTATAATTTCCAATATTATTCATTTAAGTCAGCGAGACTTTTAACATCCTCATAAAAACTCTCCTCTACCCTAGAAATAAATCTATTTACTATCTGTTTCTACTCATAAAATGTTCACTATTTTCCCCAAAGCATATCCTTTATTCCCACAATTTCCCTCTAAATTTGGTGTACAACTTCTTATTAACACCAGCAATTTATCTTCTAAACAGAATTCAGTTCATTTTACTCCTTTCTTTAGAATTAACAATCTCTGCCTCAGTTTTACCATATCTAAATTATCAAACAACCCCAATAGTTATAAAATCATACTAAAACCCATTTCAAATTAAACAAATTAAATCTTAAACCCCTCTCTTTTTTGACACCTCTCATGTGGCAAAAAACTCAAAATGCTCCACCCAAGCTTAACCAATTAAAAGGAAAAAAGGTTAGTCATTTCATTTCTCAGAACAGCTCAGCAATTCTCCTCTCCGGTATTTTGCTCCAGCCCTGAAAACCTGTCTTTAAGGAACAAAATCAATTTAATCATCATGTCAAATCTCCTCAAAATCGTTGCTCCATGGAAAGTCTGGATCCTTGGAACTTCCTGGAAACAAAACCTGTGTGTTAACCAGAACTTCACATTTCATACTCAATTTCCCCACTTATGATCCAACCTGTGTTATAACACAAAATAAACTTAAACAGAACAGTTATTAATCATGTGTTACCTCAGTTAATGGTAACTTGAGTTACATCAATGTTTCCCTTTTAGCATTTAGCATTCTATAATGTAATAACATAATCCAACCCCAGTAAATAATTACCTCAAAGCACACATCAATATCCCAACATCAGCACCCCCTTATTTAAGTCTCCCACTTGTCCTTTCATTTATTTCCCCCCTTGGTCCCATCACTCGCATTCACTCACATGCATTCACACATGATATTTTTTTGCTGATACTGCAGCCTTCTGCGCACGTCATCAGATGCTCCACATCAGCAAAATGAGCTCAGTCATTTGTTTTATTTCGTTTTCCTTTTTAGGAAAATAGTTCTCTATACTTTTGACTGGATTGACTCGCTGCAATCATTTTTTAGACAGGGACTCGCCGCCACTCAGTCTCTGATTGTAATCAGTTATAATTCTGTAAAGCCCACCTGATTTTCGTACTTGGTAATTTTGTCAACGCCGTCCGTTCACTGTCTTCCAGGCCTGCTTAGAACAAAAATGAAAAAAAAAAAAAAGCTGATTATTAGCTCATCAAAGTACCAAACAAAATCACCTGACAGGTTTTTTCCTGAGTGCACTTACTACTACAAAAATTTCTTTTCTCTGGGCCCCTCTCAGACCTATCCAGGTCCAATCAAACTCCCTCTCTCGAAATAAAACAACAGCCTCAAAAATCTGAAACAATCTTAAATCTCACCCGTTCAACACACCGAAAACCTCGTCAAAAGATCAAAGACCGTTTGCACAATGTCTCCCTTCCTCACTTTACCATGTGTTCATTCAGCATAAGATCTAAACCAATTTCAACAACGTATCATCCTTAAATTATAAATTTCCTGTCCAAATCTGCCCCTCTGAACAGACCTGACCACCGTAATCAAATATCCTGATACTTTACCCTTATATTTCGCCAAATACTCTTCAACAGCCACCGCTCTCTCTTGAACTGAAAGCCTCCGACACGCACGCACACAGGAAGTGTCTCTGCTCCAGCTAATTTGCATAAACCCACAGCTCAACAGCCAACTTAACAAGAGGAATACATGTTTAAACCTTATCACATTATTGAATTATTCTCATTTTCTTTCTATACTAATCACCGGTTTTGATCACTCAGTACGAGAGCACTCCTAAGTCACTCTTATAAACACTTTTCTTTTGTTTTTTCCATCTATTTTAAATCTTTCCATCAATTTTATTAACCATTCACACCATTCTCTCACTCATACAAGCAGCAAGCAGATCTTCAATGCATATGCTTATGTTCTTAGCCAGGTTTTAAATCAATGTCTCTATGCATCAAGCTTTGATTAGACAAGCTTCATGAGCTTGTCTCTGTACGGTTAATACATTTTCTGTTTGTGTGTGGTATTTTGCATCTATGGCTTCGTAGTCTGTCAGACACCTTTCCAACCCTCCAGTTAAACAGTCAGTTTTCTCCTTCCCCGAATTACTAACCCTCTGTTTTGATTTCCCACCTTAAATAAAGCACTCCTAGTCTTCAGCCAGGAGCTAGGGCCTGTTTTCCAGGTTCATGGACACATGATTCTGTGAACAATTCAACCAGAAACTTGCCTTAACTTATCCATTGATGTTAACCTCTAACTTTCTTCCGACTGCTGGAGCTGGAGAGTTGGTCCAGGTCTGCTTTACTCCTGAAAATAACAAAACTAAGACATTTTCATTATTACCACAAGTGCTTAAATGACCCATTTCTCTATCTCTGGTCAGAAATACCAATTATGCCATGCATGTAAGCGTGTTCTTCCTTGCATTTTATGTTAATTGAGTGTAAACTGCTTCTTCATTGAATTAATTCATTGAGTTCTTCGTTACATTTCTATGTATTCATGTTAATGTACACTACGTGTAAACTGTTTCTTCATTGCATCCTATATATTCATATTTAATTTATGCATTTCACCACTGAGCTTTAGATTCAAACTATCTCACTTCTGATTCATTTCAAAAATAATCTCACATGTAACAATTTGTATGTGTGTTTTCTATTCATTAAGGTAATAACAATTATTTTCTTTCATTATTCTCACCTTTTCTAATGTTTACCTCTTTGTTATGCTGTGGTGGACATCCCTAAACAGTCATGAGTTCAGGTTTCAATTTTCAGTCCAAACATATCCTATATTCTCGCAGTCAAACTCGTCCAGCTTCATCTCTCACCGGTCTCTTTTTCATTCACAGTGTCCTGTTCGTGCTTCAAAGCTCCAGCAAACACAGTCTCAACTCAGCTGTTGTCTTCTTCTCTGTTTCTTTACAGTCTTTCTTTTAGCTTAAGTCCCAGCATGGCAAAATATCACTCAATGTCCAGTGCTCTTCCACAATTCTTTATCCCACTGTTCAACTGCCCAGCCTGTATTTTCACAGTACATGTTGCATTACTCTTACATGCTGCTGCTGGTCGTCAGTCGTCATCAGTGTTAATGGATCAGTGGCACTGTCGTTTGCCTGCTGTATTCAAGTCCACGATGTTCTGTCGGTCTTCATCAGGCGATTGACTGTCCTTGACTGTCCTTTGAGTTTCTTCTCAGTTTCAGGGACAAAGTGAGAGATCAAGCTGCACAATTTCGAGCCAAAGCCTGGCTTATTCTCCCAATTCTGTTAATCTATTGTTCTGGTGCTGCACTCAAGGTTCCAAAGTTGAGAGAAGCCCACCTGTATTGGCACACTAAAGCATACAATTAGTATTATATTCATTTTTTCTTAAAGGCTTCATTTGCTTCATGGGCCTCATCTGTCTCTCTGTGTTCTTTCTGTACACACTCAGTTCCTTTTATGGGCATGCAGAGTTCCTGTCCCCGACACACACACACATACTTCCTGTTTCTGCAGGCAACAGTCAGACTCTGTCTCCCCTTAAATTTCACAGTCTACAAACAATCAGTAATTCTACTAAATCTTGATCCAAAAACAATACACTTTCATTTCATTCACACACATTTAACTAGAGCTCTTTCAAACATCATGACAATCAACACTCTTTCACACACAGGACCATTCTTTAGGTCAGTTTTATAGCATCAGTCACCCAATAATCTCTTAACTGGGTTTCCCAAGTGTATATACTTATGTGTTTTCAATCGGAAAAAATAAACTCAACCTGTCATAACATCTCTCATGGATTTCTTGAATTAAAAGCACTTTCAAACTTTAAAACATCCTACTTTTCATCACAAAAGAAATATATTTCACACTCCTTTATTTCATACACCCCTTTTAAATGCTCTAACCTCTTTCAGACGTCATAAATCGTCTCACACGCACTGCCTTTTCTCTCTCAAACTTCCATTTTCCACTCACTCAGACAAATCATGCAGAGTCACTCAAATCAAATACTGACAGCATTCACCCGGTTAAAATCACACAAAATACGCTTTCATACGAGTATTTTGGACATGCCTTCCATGATCAGAAAGAGCAAGTCAAAAGAAAAAGAAAAAGAAAACTGAAACCTCTCATCGTCTCACACCCCGCTTCTCCCCACACACACATAACTGAAAAAATAAAACACACCAACATTTATGGCTCAAGATATATACATCTATCAAAATTCAGTCATTTACTATACATCCACACTAATATATTCAAACTGTATTTACACTCTCGTGATAAGCAAAACCAACCTCTTATATACAGGCATTTAGCAAAAAGCTCAATACTGTCGAAACTGAAACCACCCTCTCTGCGCGTCACCGCTGCTCATTTGCATTTACACACACCATCAGTGCACATCCGGCTGTGCATTACTGACACAGAGACTGATCCTACTCATAGATCTCATATTTTATATTACAGACGTCTTATTAATTACAACTGCACAGGTTTCAGGCCTCTTAACACCTATATAATTTTGATAAATTTACGTAACGGCTCCAACCGATAAGTCCCAGACTTTTTGTGCTCAATTCACCGGACCAGCTCCAACCGTTCCGTCCACATTTCTAGCCCTAACTTAATTTACAGGTAGCCAAAAAAGCGCAAAATAGAGGCTCCAACCTCTAGCAATTTTGGAGGTTCCCCAGTTCTCCCCGGTTTGTCGTACCGTACTATCCCATTAGTCGCCGCTAGGTCAAGGATAAACGTCTTTATCCAGGAGGGAGCGTTACCTCCGAGAAAATGCGCTTCTTAACAGACGCCGCTGTCGTCCTAGAAAAATTTATAATAATTTGAAACAACAATCTTTACCCAAAACAGGATTAAGATTAAGGACAACCCTCAACAGTTTTGGAGATTCCCGAGTCCTCCTCGAATGTTGCCCGAAACTATCCCTAGTCATCGCTAGGTGAAGGATAGATTTCTCTATCCAGCAGGGAGCGTCACCTCCGAGAAAGTTCTTAAGGGTTGCATAACCAATTGGGCTCCAACCCACAAAATGACCAAATTCCCTACCACACTAAATTAGCAGCTCCAACTGCTTTAATTCTCTTTTCATTCCTTTATTCTCATTACTCAGTACTGTCACTTATACTTCATTATCATATCTTCAACCGGTAAACTTCATGAAAACTTCACCAAAATTAAAAAACAGACATTCACCAGTAATTTTCAGTGAGTAGACTTTAATTTGACATGTCCAATCTAGCACATTTTGGAAATTCAACAGGTATGTGCCTTACCTTTGTTTAAGCCGGCTTGTCTCTCACTTCAAACCACTGACTCGTATCTGCCCATCCAATCACCACAGACCCTGGATCTCTCCATCTACACCAAAATTCCCTCTCTCACCGGAACGAGCCCCCAAATGTTAGGGTTCAATGTTGAGAGAAGAATCCATAAATAACCACAGATCCAGGCGTGTGCAATTTAGACGGCATTTTAATGAACACATGTGTGAGTTCAACAACCCAATCAGTGTTGAACTGTCTTTACCATATTCAGACAACTGTTTTATGGGGTTAAGATAGTACAGCCCCCTTTTCTGTTACTAGGCAGAAATACATCACTCCAAAACCACAATGACTTTTAACATAGAACATCATCTTTGTGTCGACAGCTGATGCTTCCTGTCAGCCCGCCTTCGCTGTCGCTCCATGAGCGCCTCCTTATCTCCCCGAACATCAGGTGGACTTCCTGTAACAGACTACCACGTACGCCTCGACTTTGCAGTTATAAACTCTTACCTAAATGAGTCTATCTGTGTGTGTGTGTGCACGCATGGGGCGCGTGCATGCTGTGTACTGCGTGACGTGTCATGACCTCTCACTATTTGTCTGTCTGTACGTGCAGAGTTTGCATCTGCTTTCTGAACCTTAGTTGACCTCAACTTAAGCAACCAACCAGGCTAAGGCCATCCTGTGTGTAATGATCTTGACTTATATGTAAAATATATAAACAACTGTTTCAGTCTACCACAACTACTTAAGGCTTAATCCGCAATAAATGCATAATAAACACCCTGCTCTTAACTTGCACTCACTCTGCTTTGGTTTCACTTCTGCAAAAGCATGTAACTTCCTGTCCCTGCAGTCAGCTTCTCACCCACTGAAGACTTCAGTATAAGAATATAAAACATTCGAAAACCTTTAAATTATAGATTCAACTCCACAGTTTGAAGTGGTTATAACAACCTGTAATAAAGACTGATATAATACCAATATATTTGAACATCTGAATGCATCTGGGAAAGCAACATCACTATTAACATGAAACGGTAATGATGATTATCAAAATAGCAGCAAATAATAGCAGGAAAATATTTCTATTCCTAACAGATGTCAGAGCCACCGGCCTGTAGCTGTTGAGGTCCTTGGGGCGTGAAGTCTTTGGCACTGGTACAACACAGGAGGTTTTCCAGAGCTGTGAGACTCTCCCCAGCCTCGGGTTGAAGCGGTGCTCCATCACCCCACACAGTTGGTCCGTGCAGGACCTGACGACCCTTGAGCTGATGCCATCTGGACCTGCTGCTTTCTTGGCTTTAATCCTCCTCAGTTCCCTCCTAACCTGGGTGGTTGAGACAGACAGGCTGGAGCCTTGTGTTGAGTGTGTATTGGATACTGTTGTTGGGGGTGGGGAGGAGTGAGCAGGGTGAATAGAGGAGGTGTGAAGTGCCTGAGGTGTCAGAGGTGGAACAGCAGTAGTGGGGGTGGGTGAGTCTGCAGCCGATGTTGGAGACTGCCTCATGGCTGAATCAAATCTGTTGAAGAAATGATTCAGTTCATTTGCCCACCTCACATCCCTCCCAGGCAGAGAGTTCTGATGTTTGTGGCCTGAGATGGTTCTGAGGCCTCTCCAGACTTCACCAACGTTGTTTTGCTGAAGCTGGTTCTCCATCTTCTGCCTGTAGCTGTCCTTCCCATTCCTTATCAGTCCCCTCAGCTCTCTCTGCACCCTTTTCAACTCCTCTTTGTCTTTGGATTTGAAGGCCCTCCTCTTCTGCTTGAGGACAGCTTTAATTTCTGGGGTAATCCAAGGTTTGTTGTTGGAGAAACACCGTACAGTCCTGGTAGGTACGGTGTTAGTCACACAGAAATTAATATAGTCAGTAATGCATGTAGTAAGGCTGTCGATGTCCTCTCCGTGGTCATCACAGATCACCTCCCACACAGAAGAAAGAAGAAATAACAATTTAACACAAACCAGTGACTCCGGGGCCTGATCAACCCTGGCAGGGCCTCCTTGGATGAGAGTATCTAGTGATAATGGCCGAAACACCCGATGAATCCAAGGTCCACTACTGACAATGTGTTCCAAATTTTAATATGATAATGTAGATCAGATTTCAAATCCCTAAACCTAACCAAGGAAAAAAGCTTGGGTAAAAGACCAAAAGTTGAGGCACACAACGATGTGTGCTGCTGGTAAAGTTTCTGGGCTGCCTTTCCTCAAAACAGTCATCCCTCAAGAGTCTCTCCATTTAAAGCAATGCATTATCAGGGACTGTATCATCTAGTCCTTTTGTTGAATCAGTCCAGCTCATCCTTGACCCCCTCCTCACAGAGAGAATTGTGACCTTGTTTTCTGCTTAGCCGTCACCTAAGGATTTGCATCCCTGATAAGGAGGAGTCTCACTATCTGTTTAATGTCTCCCGTTACAATGTCCCCACTGTGACACCGTGTGTTATAGAGCATAAGGCCTATTTGTAGTGCACATGCACACAACTAAGTAAGAAAGTGATATTACTATCACTAATGTGATATGATTAAATATGTGATTAATACATAAGAGAATAAATCTGCCACCACTGAGTTTTGTGGCCCTTGAAGGTCTGCACTTCAGTCACATCCTAACTGTTTAAGTCAGATTCCACTGTGTTGATGTACAGAGTAAAATTGTGAAAGTGTGTCATTGTCCAAAAACTTCTGGATCTAACTGTAATTCATCTCACTTTGTATGATGTTATTTGAAGAAGTCATATCAGCTGAGTCATGGCTGCTGTGCAAACAGTGAATTATTTTGTTGAGTTTGTTTGTTTCAGAGTCAGAGAGCCGTGTCTCTCTACAGTCAGAGGTTTTTGTACGGCGCCTCAATGAGTTTGTATCACTGTGGTACACGTTTGGTGGAGGAACCAGACTGAATGTTGGAAGTAAGTTTATTCTGCTTTTCTATCAAATATTGTCTTTATATTAAATATCATTAAACAATTTCTTTTCTGATGTTTGAATGAGAGAAAATTTAGAGGAAGTTTGATGCTGCAATTTTTTATCATCCTCTCATTTCATGAAGGGTAATTCAGATCTGCTCTGTGAAAATGTTATCTCTACATTTCAGTCAACTTAAAACTGGAAAATAATATATATAAATATGACCTTTGATGTCTTTAGTTTGTAAAGTATTGTTTGAAATTACTTTGAGTTTATGTGAACTTTAAAAACTGCTTTAGATATACATGAAGAGCATTTTGTGTCGCTGAATATATACTCTATTTATTTGTTTCCAGTTAATATTAATATAAGTCATGTACAACATTGATGACTTTAAACTTGTTTTGTAAATGTTTCCACATCTGCTTCTTTTATTTCCAGTCTAGTTTGAAGATATTTCAGGTCAAACTGTGTGATGATTCTCTCTGTGCTGATATGCATGAGAGCTTTCTTAAAGGGAAGTGAAACAATGTGTGAGTTAATGACTGGTGGAGCAGAAAAAACACCTGACAGAAACTTCTTAACGGAGAAAATCAGCTCTTACAGTAAAGGTGTCCGACTGTCTGTGGTTTGATTGACAGCTGTGTGCTCCCTGTGCTCTAAGCTGATTGGTGTCTCCTAGGTGATACCCGTCCCATCCTGACAGTGTTGCCCCCCTCCAGTGAGGAGCTACAGCAGGGGACTGCAACAATCACATGTCTGGCCAACAAGGGCTTCCCCTCAGACTGGAGTCTGTCCTGGAAGGTGGATGGCAGTGGCAGCATCAGCTGGGAGGAGAGCAGGAGCCCGTGGTGCTGCAGAATGACGGCCTCTACAGCTGGAGCAGCACCCTGAGGCTCCCTGCAGACCGCTGGATGAAGGTGGGCTCTGTGACCTGTGAGGCCACCCAGGGCTGCCAGACTCTGGTCTCAGAGCCACTGAGGAGAATCCAGTGTTCCCAGTCCTGACCTGACTCAACCTGATACTGGTTTAATGCTCTCATTCTCAACTCTGTAACTGTCTCTCCATTTTTCTTTTTTAAGAACAAATAAAGACTAAAACTGTTATTTTCTTTCTCATAATGACAACATTCATGTTTTAGGTAATAAAGACGTTTTGCAAAGTGAATTTTGGTTGAATCAGACATTTTATTTTATTCAAATCTGCAAACCTGCACTTGATGAATATATTTTTAATTTTCATTTAGAAGAATTTAGAACAACTCTGCACTCCAACATGATGTCTTTATTTTACACTGGTAAAATAAAACACAGGCTGAAAGAACCATTAAGGAGATCTGCATTTTGGCAAAAGCTGAAAAAGGAGTTTTAAAATTGTACAGGTTATTTTTATGTTTATTTAAAGTTACATGAATGTGTGTGGTAGGTTGTTGGTAGTGTTGCTCACCTGTACCAGACAGACTGGTTCATGAAGCAATGCTGGGACCTGGTTGCCACGGAAACAGTCTCACCAGACTACAAAGCAAGTCTAAAGAAGAAAGAGTCTTTAGTGTCTCTTATGAGCTGTTTGTTCCGAGGAGAACTCACAGACAGGAGAGTCAACGAATACAAGGAGTGATTAGAAAGAATCTGAAGTACAAAGTTTTAATTTAACTTCCTAAGACCCGAACTCTTCCACGGCATGCATTTTTAATTTCTCTTTGATATTTGGGCAGATTGGCACCTGATGAATTTAAAAACCAAGAATTACCAGATTTTTTTTTTGCATTTCATCAAGACAACTAAGTAACATCAAAGCATGTCATCAAGGCAATACATTAAAGAGAAATCCCACTACAACCTTAACTTGGAAAATCTAACAAACAAACCTGAGACCATAACTCACAGAATGACATGCAGGTATACACAGAAAAACATGCAAGGTGAAACCTGGGATGACACACAGAGATAACACAACTGGGAGGAATCAGAGCTGACGAGACAAAGGGAAGTAAAACCAGACACACTACACACAGGACAGGGACTATCAAAGTAAAACAGGTGCTGTGAAAGAAGTAACACTAGTTTTAAAACAGTATATTTTCACATTGTATACACATTTCCCCCACTGTAACATTTGGCATTTTCTCAACAATACAATGTGATTCCATAACCAACACAGAGCTATTAAAACAGCTTCCTTCACACAAAAATCAGTGAGACAGAAAGTGGCAGCTAAATGATCAAGTCTGCAGGGCCCACACACTCATGTCAACCTTCGCCGCTCCTGTAGGATCAAAGCCATTCCTTTGATCCTGACCACCTCTCCAGCCGCTCTGTGCTGGGGGAGGTTTTATTGTAGATACATTCTATCTGACAGATCTGTTTCTTGTGTTGCAAGCTTCCTGCTTTTATGACCCTTTTGGTCAGCAGGAGGTCACACAAACGCACCCCCACGACAAGGAGGTCAGAACTCTTATATGTGTCTATTTTGTGTGTGTGCGGGCCAGACGTGGTTGGCGTGAGTGTGGCTGATTGTTGTCTTGTAATGGAGAATAAACTGAGTAAGTCTGCCTTGAAAGGGGATGAAATACACTGCAAAGTATTTATTGGGCAGCACGTAGTGTGTAGACCGTTGAAGAATGAAGTGAAATTGTGCGCAAAGCAGAAGTCAGAGTGAATGTGTCTGACGTCACGGTGTGTGTGAAAAGGTATCCAGCTGGGGCAGACATGATTCTGCAGGTCACCTGCCCAGTGGACACAAAAGAAATAAAATAGTTGTGTGGATGAAATATGACTGATAACATGAAGAGGGTTTGGTGTTTCTCAGCCTGAAACAACTGCAATCCCACTTTCTGTTTTTGAGAAAGAACAGTTAAAAAAAAACAGAGAGAGAGAGATGTGTGTTGTTTAAGCCGTGAGGACAACAATGAAAATGTCTTAGCTTGTCACTTTTAGGTGAAGAGCAGACCTGGATCAATTTTCCACGGGCAGCAGTCGGGAGAAAATTATAGGTTAACATCATTAGAAACACCCAGCCCAAATTTTGGCTGAATTGTTTTGCAGCTTCCCTTCCTCATCCTGAAAAAACAAACTCCATGGAAGTTAACCTCTGCCTGAAGACAAGGAGTGCAGTTCCAGAAGCACAGCACATCTATAGTTCATAGCAGCCCAAGAGACAACAGCAGAGTCCTGAGAGAGATCCAGCAGCAGTGTGTGCAAACGGCATCAGAGAGGAAGAAAACCCATCATCATGGATGGATGGAGATGCGTTTCCACCAAGCTGCAACTTCACTGTGTGTGAAGATGACTTTTGAGGAGACTGTCTGAGTGACATTTGCCAATTTTGGAGTGGAATGGCAAGATGAGACAGTGAGAATGACCCAGGACAAAGCTGAAGAGAACTGTTTGCCATTGGACTGCAATGTGGGAGAGGAGAACAGAGTGAGAGGAGCAGGTGAGAACACAGAGGAAGGCTGTCGTTTAGTGTGGGAAATCAAAATTTGGGTTAGCAATCCTGGGAAAAAAGGAAACTGACTGCTTTAAGGGGAAAATTGAGAAGGAGTCTGGACTACAAAATGAGAGAGGTACATAAAACACACAAACAGAAAATGCATTAACCATACTAACCCTACATGCATATACACATACAATGAAACTCATGAAGACCAGACAGCGTCTAAGCATGAGATTCTGTTTGTCATCTTGTCCAAGTCACTAGTAAGATGAAAGTGATACATAGACTAGTGGACTGAATATATTATTAGTAGGACAGATGGTTGAAAACAGAATGCTGATGAGGGGTCTTGAATGACTGAGCTGATTGTGAGTTTCTGGTGTGTGAAGAAGGTTTAACATGGCACACATTTGGTTACATGAGAAGAAACTTATTATGTGATGAGACAACAGGGTTATGCTGTATGTTGTGTGTGGCTGATTGGATGAATGTTTGAGATTGAACTGGCTGATGATTTGTCTTTTGTTACAAAGTTGAGCTTGCCAAATAGGTTTGGTATGATTTATCCCCCTGAAATGAAGAACATGTGCCATGATTTAACAAGGCCTTTCCTTTCTTTCCTTTTCTTTTGTTACTTTCATAGTGCACTGGAAGTTTTGTTTGATAATCTCTATCGTTTGAGCAGATCTGCACGATTAGAACAAAAGCGCTACACAACACGTCGGGAAAACCGTTGCAAGTGAGTTTCTCCAAAATTACAATGGCCTCTGGAGAAAGCCACTTATCTGGGACAATTAGGAAACAAGTCCCTGTCCAAAAGGATTCAGCGAGGAAATCCAGTCTAAGAATCACTGAGTGAATGAATGAGTGAAAAAAAAGAAAAAAGGGGGAACTGACTGACTGGTAAAAGCTGACAAAAGCTGACAAGACTGACTGACTTAACACCACTATGTGAAGTTAACCCCCATCCACGTGACAAAGGTGTGGATGTATCTCTGTGTGTGTCTCTTGTTGCAGGAGGAGACAACAGGAGGAAACTTGGGTCGCATGATTATGTGAACTCTGCAAATTTAACCTTTTTAGTTTTAATTTTTCTGGGCTTTTGAATTTACCAGGGTGTGTTATTCACCACCTTGTGTTGCTCACAGAGGTCACTGTGAGAAAGAGTGTATACACCTTAGTTTACTGTGTATGAGATCAATGAGAAGCAGGTTAACTGCTTACATGAATTAACTGTGAACTTTTGCTGCAATAGGAGGTGAATGACATGAGGAGCTGTGTATGAATGAAATCTACACTGACACTGTCAAAACAAGGGTGCATAAGTTGAAATTTAAGTACACAATGACAAAAAGGGGGGACTGTTAAGTCTAATTGTTGAACGCTGTCATTGTGTTTATTAAATTTGTTAAGTCTTAGTTCAAGCAGTAGGATCAAAGACGTTCCTTTGTCTCTGACCACCTCTCCAGCCGCTCTGTGCTGGAGGAGGTTTTATTGTAGATACATTCCATCTGACAGATCTGTTTCTTGTGTTGTAAGCTTCCTGCTTTTATGACCCTTTTGGTCAGCAGGAGGTCACACAAACGCACCCCCATGACACACACACACATATTCTCACATGCACACACACACACACACACACACATTCTTGCACATGCATACACGTTCTTACACATACACACACATAGTGCCTTGTCTTAGAACCATTGGGGGGTTTTACCGTGGGAGGTGCTTGTGTTGTGATGTGTACTGTAACTGTCATGTCAATAAAAAGGCTACGAGGACAGCTACTCTTTGAAAGTTTTGGGCTAGAGACAGGTGAGGAGCGTGAGCTCCAAGAGCTGGTTCTGACCAAAACGTCCCTCGTTAGCGAGTAAAAGACCAGTTGAAGATGTTTTGTCTTGTTTTGCTCTGTCGAGGTTTTTAAAGCTAAGCTGAAGACACACTTGTTTACCTTATCCTACATGTCTTAACTCTATGGCTTTTAGGTTTTAAATGTTTTCTTCTTTTTATTTTGTTCTTAATTTCTCTTTTTTCTCTGTTCTTAACTTGTACTGTGTCTCCTATCTGTAGTGCTATGTATTACTTCTAAACCTTTTTTTCAAACAGTTGTACAGCACTTTGCTTGAAGGTGCTTTATAAATAAAGTTATTATTATTATTATTATTTTCCGTTCTTCATGAGGAATAAGTCTCTAAACTAGTGGGGCATGTGGAAACACAGACCCAACAGTTTTATTTTGTTGTATTTACCCACGACACTTTAAAGGCCGGTCCGTGAAAATATTGTCAGACATAAACTGGTCCGTGGCGCCAAAAAGGTTGGGGACCGCTGCTCTAGGATATACACAGAGAATTCTGGAGACTCTGGGCTTCACTGCGATAGGTTCACCTACTGAATACACAGAGATTGTTTTTTTCTTTATAGCAGCGGCACAGTTCATATAAGATTAATGTTCACTTTTAGATGCTTCCTAAACACTTCATTGCAATGTTTCATCCCTGAAACGTGAATTTCTTCCCTTGCACTCAGTTACATACAGACCCAATACATTTATGTAGCTTTAAAATAAAAACATGTAAAATGATGTCATGTAGTTTACAAAGCAAGTTTGTTCCCATGTAATCAGTAACTCAGTCTGTTAGAGTCTCCACTCTTTTAACCCTCAACAATATTCTTATTCTTATATTCACTTTTGTTATGATCAAGTCATCCGTCCCTAAGATAATAACAATCAACTAATTTACATATCAACTCATAACTCACTAAGTTGACAGGACAAGAGAAATGCATGTTTAAAATATTATCACAAAGGAGAATTTCCTTCATACAGTAAATCACTTGTGTTGCTCAATCTGCATGTAACCCACTCCTGGGTAAGTGCACCTCACTCTAGGTTCGGGGAGGAGCTGGACATGAGTGCAATTAATCATAATACACAAAAACTTCAGTTAACTGTGACTTTAGTTTCAACAAGTAACAGTTTCACAGTAAAACAACAACTAGGGCCCTTAAAATAAAAATAGAAATAAAATGCATTGTCCTTAATCATTGAAATTGTCCCTTTGAAAGTATTTGTTAGGTTGCAACCTTATAGCTCAGTTTGTTCCTCAGAGTTTATAGAGGGTTTGTCAAGTCAAAGCACAGATTGGATGAGGGAATGATCTGTAATGGTCTGTCAGTCAGCAAAAAGGTCCAGTGAAGTTTCACACTTAGTATTTTTATAGTCTAGAGTGCACTCTTTGTGTCTGTTCACTGTTGCCAGTCGGGGTGACTGGTGGAATCCTACCAGAAATCAGATAAACCATTGGCCGTCTGACTGGTTGTGCAGATCTGGATCCTGGAAATCACACTGGGAGGCTCGCCATCAATTGGAATCACTGGTCTTTCCTCATGGAGCTCATAGCTCACTAAAAGACCTGACCGAGACACGTGGAACACTATTAACTTAGCCGCCACCTCTGCTGATTTCGGCAGCTCTGTCTAACATTCACTTCACTATTGAAATGCTAGCCGATAACTTCTGAACACTTTTTAACAACTTTTATGAAGCTTTGCAGACAGTTTCTGCTGCTAATCAAGATAGCTAAATTTATCGTGTGCTCTCGGGTTGGTAATACCAGAGTCACCTTTTTTCACAAAAATTAACCTGTTGTCCTGCAACTGTTACGGTTCAGTGTAGGGGACTCAAACGCAGGACTCCTGAATCTGCTGAACACAAGGGTTTATTTACAGAGGTCACCAATGTGTATATACAGAGAGTGCGGGGTAGTGCTATGTACAGAAATGTGAGGGACAGGCTCCAGGGAAATCCAAGGGGGGGAATACTTGTTCTCCAACTCTCCACATTCACAATGGCTGTCCTCTTCTTTCACACTTGACGCACAGATTCACACAAGAGGGGGGATCCAGGGGGTCTGTAGACAGGAGACAGGGGTGAGACCGATATTCACAGAAAACACTTGACTTATCTTGCTCTGAAGTTCGACTTTCACTAACGCGTGGCAGACAACGATCCAGCAACGACCAGCAGTCCTCTCCTGGCTTAAATGCCGTTCCCCTTGATGGACGTCAGGTGTGATGATCTCCGTGGGCATGGGCCGAGGGCGTGAACCCGCAATGAGTTCCGCCCCGGCGACAGAGAGAGAGAGAGAGAGAGAGAGAGAGAGAGAGAGAGAGAGAGAGAGAAAGACAGGAGGGGTCGCTCAGCGTCTCGCCGATTCCCCAGGCCATGACAGCAACCTGGAGAGTTAACTGTCAGCAGTGGATGAACTGCTGACAGTTAACAATGATGAGACATATGGACATGTTCATGAGTGTAAGCTGATCTTCATTGTATGGGTGTGTTAGCAGGCGGATTAATACACTCACTGCTTGTGTGTGTGTGTGTATGTGCATAGTTTAACCTCACTGTTTAGTTTAGTTTAGTTTTGTTTGTGTAACACGGGCGACACTAAAGCAGTCGCGCCAAAATGCCACGCTAAAATGAAAGATTCGTTAAAATACAAGGGGGAGCAAGCAAGTCAGATACCCAGGGCACAGAGATGAAGCAGGTCTTATCAGAAACAGTTTATTTCTAGGCCAGGGATCACAAATAAAAACACCCTTGAAAACATACATGGGAAAAATGTTATTGACCGCTAAAACTAGTAAAAATACAATTTTCTACATTTACTAAAATTCCCTGATGTCATGTCCCACAACCATGGATGCATTATGGGTCCACCAGCGGGCCAGAAACTCCTTTGCATGAGTTGGTTCCATGCTAGCCCTGTATTAGGCCGATGGGGAGGAGCCTCCTATTCCCCTCTTGTCCTCTCACTGGGCCGCCCACATCCCAACCCGGCTTCCATTTCACACTGGAATCCTCCATGCAATGCCACCATGGATCCCCTCGTGTCAGCAACCTGCAAACACACAAATAGGGGCCAGAAAACACGTCCCGGAAGAGACCCTGGCTCATAGCCATGGCAACCCTTTCCCAGCTCAGCTGCACCCAGCATACGACAGTGGGAAAAAGCGTTACTCACATATGCCGGCAGAGGTACACCTCTGTCCGGCGGTCGATAACAGGCAGCGTCTCCCACTGTCGCCCTTCACACTGTCCAACTGGGCCGTCGTGTCACACTGGCCATCTAGCATTCCTCTTCCACTCTGGGCCTCCTTCAGCGCTCAGCTAGCCTGCTTTTAAAAGGTATGGGCAGAAATCTGTGCCATCAGAAACTGAATTTGAATAAGTTAAATTTGAATTTGAATTACTCGGATTGAATCTGAATTGTAACTTGAATGAAAGCTTTTGAAAACTGAATTTGAATTAGTCTAATTTGAAATTGAATTTATGGTTTGAAAATGAATTGATTTGCTTTGAAACTGCATTTTATCCTTTAAAAATTCAGCTCTCGAATAATTTCAGATTCACTTCTCGCCATTCAGTTTCAGCTCTACAATTCAATTTCAGTTCCAAAATTCAGTTTTTTGGGACTTACATCCAGTTCCGGTTCAAGCGCAGATTAATAGAACTACAGACTGATAGCGTTACTGACGGAATCTACAGCGTCTTGAGCTGAATTAAGACTTCAGAAGTCATTCGTCATGTCGAATGACCAGCGGATAAACTCTCAGGTTGGTAATGAATGTATTACATGTATAAGAACAAGCGTCATGTTAACAAATGATAGCCGTACAGTAACCTTTATGCTTATTGTAGCTGCTAGCTAAAAACGCTAATTTAGCCTAGTTTGCCCTGAATTCAGCTTTGACAAACAAATATGATCGACTGTTTCTAGTAGAATTCCAAAGTTGTCATCTTGTACCTTGTCAGAGCCCTGTATGCTTGCAGAGACCCCTACAGTAGGGAAACATGCAAAACGCTGTCCAAACCTTTGTATTTGAGCTTTATTTATGTCTTACACAGCATCCCAACTCTTTAGCTAACTTAATAACTTTAGCTAAAGTGAATAGTTAGTCTTATTCATTAGTGCAGCGTTACTGGATCACCTCTGTTTGAAGTGATATAATATGATATACAACTATCACTGAAACAGCAAACTTTGTAAACAAACAACACTTCTCATTCTCTAAACGTTTGGCCACAGCTGTAGATTACACTATCAGTGCTTTTTCACTCTTGACAATAATTACATTTCTAAATTCTCTTTGTGCATTTACAGGTAAACTATATCTAATATTTTATCTAAATGACTGCTTTGTCTTTGAAAAGGTGAAGAGCCTGAGGCCGGTGACACTCCAGTTCTACTCTAAGTACATCCTTACGGTGGCTCACAGGACAAGGCTACATTCCTGTCCTGCCAGAAGAGAAGATTAACTTCAGTCTTCATGAAGTTCAACCACACCTGTCATATGGAATATGACAGGGGTCTCAAACTCCAGTCCTCGAGGGCTGGTGTCATGCAACTTTTCCATCCCCTCGAGGACTGGAGTTTGAGACCCCTGCTGTATGGTGTTCATGCAGTTTTCTACCCCACAGTTACAGCATGTCTGACTGCCTGTTCAGCATATGCAAAAATATATGATGAGTTTAAGCATGTGATGACTAAGGCCTTCCATTAATGGTGTTTGTCATCACATGTCACAGACATCTGGATGATCATTTGGAATAAACAAAAAACAAAAACTTGTTACTTCATCTTTTATCTTTATTATTATTATTGTTCTTATTTTACATTTTTCATTGTTAGGCATTGGGTTTATTTGTAGTAGTCCTTTCCAGCTTCTCTCCCTCTTCCATGTTACTGTGTCAGCTTGTCAGCATCTATTTGGGGTTGGGAGTGGAACAGGAAGTAAGGAACAGAAAGTGCCATTTAAACCAGGAGAGGTTCTTATATTTCAGAAGAAGGATTAATTCAAAAGAAATGACCTCAATGCCATATTTTATTTAGGAACCCTAGAGAGCACTTTGCAAAATAACACATTCTTATAATTTCACCCTCAGATGAGCCAAGCTACGACTGTCAGGGAAGGTGATGTAGGTACAGAGCATGTGAGAGTGGTTAAGTTAATGTCTCTTGTCTAGATGAAGGCACAGGAGGGATCAATGGCACAGCGTAGAGATTCAGTATCTTCAGTCTTCAGTGGACACTCCATTTCTGGCACAAAACACCTGTAAAAGATGGTCGATTTAGGAGGTGACCCGACAACTTCAGCCTGTCAAACATAGCAATGGAGCAGTATGTTTAAAAAAAAAAAAAAAAAATCTAATTAAGCATGCACTCAGTACCCTAAGAATTATTATGGTAGTTAAACACAGTGATAGTTGTATATCATATTATATTACTTCAAACAAAGGTGATCCAGTAACGCTGCACTAATGAATAAGACTAACTATTCACTTTAGCTAAAGTTATTAAGTTCGCTAAAGAGTTGGGATGCTGTGTAAGACATAAATAAAGCTCAAATACAAAGGTTTGGACAGCGTTTTGCATGTTTCCTTACTGTAGGGGTCTCTGCAAGCATACAGGGCTCTGACAGGGTACAAGATGACAACTTTGGAATTCTACTAGAAACAGTCGATCATATTTGTTTGTCAAAGCTGAATTCGGGGCAAACTAGGCTAAATTAGCGTTTTTAGCTAGCAGCTACAATAAGCATAAAAGTTACTGTACGTCTATCATTTGTTAACATGACGCTTGTTCTTATACATGTAATACATTTATTACCAACCTGAGAGTTTATCCGCTGGTCATTCGACATGACGAATGACTTCTGAAGTCTTAATTCAGCTCAAGACGCTGTAGATTCCGTCAGTAACGCTATCAGTCTGTAGTTCTATTAATCTGCGCTTGAACCGAACCGGATGTAAGTCCCAAAAACTGAATTTTGGAACTGAAATTGAATTGTAGAACTGAAACTGAATGGTGAGAAGTGAATGTGAAATTATTCGAGAGCTGAATTTTTAAAGGATAAAATGCAGTTTCAAAGCAAATCAATTCATTTTCAAACCATAAATTCAATTTCAAATTAGACTAATTCAAATTCAGTTTTCAAAAGCTTTCATTCAAGTTACAATTCAGATTCAATCCGAGTAATTCAAATTCAAATTTAACTTATTCAAATTCAGTTTCTGATGGCACAGATTTCTGCCCATAAAAAGGTCTTTACACAGCTGATAAGCTACGTCTGGACACACCCATGCCTCAGCAGGTGGTCCCTATCAGCTAATTTGTCCCATGTGCAGCCAGTCCACAGTGGATAAAAACCATGTCACGTAAAACACTAAAAACCATGCAATAGAAACAGAATAAAACCATGCAAATAACACGACACTCAATGTTAAAAGATTTTATTATGTTTATGTTTAGAAGTACATTATGTTTAAGGTTTTCTAAATGTGTTTGCTCTTTTCTTTAATTTCAGTGTTAATAGTTGTTTACCCATTTATTCTTTCCATTTAATCGTATTTTATGATTTTACTGTTTCGCTAGAAGTGAAGCTGAAGTAAAGACAAAAGCATAGTGTTCTCAGATATGATTCACCCAGTACATTTCCTCTGCACCTGGTTCTCTACGAGCCGTTTCACTCCCAGGAAGGGGAGAGCAGGACGTTCTTATCTACACTCCCAAATACCAAGAGGGGCCTGTTCTTCAGAATCACACACACGGACAGACACACACACACACACACACAGAAAGCGGCATATATGTGATATTTAGTGATTATCTACAGAACACACACACCCAGCTAAACTGGAACAAACCTGTTTCTCAGAGGCAAATCTTTGTCTCCTCCTTAAACAGTTGAAGCCACTATGTGACTATAAATAAAACCTCTGCCTGCGCTCGGTGTGGGATCTCCTCGAAATCTCACCCAGCGTGCGCACGTTGTTACCATCCAAACTGTCTTGAGTGTCTTTATTTCGCCTGAAGAATGTCTTGTTCAAATATTTACTCTTTACATTTATTTGGTCCTCCGAGCTGGATTCTGGACATTGAATTTTAACTAATCTTGTGCTCCAACAGAGTGACCTCGTCGTTTCCTGGATTCGTGAACCCACGCTGCAAAGTCTGTCGCGACAGCCTGTTTCTAGTAAAACAGTAAAGACCAACTACGTGAATTCGGGGTTGGCCAGCGTTCTTAGTAAGAGGTCCACGATCCTGGGGAACGAGGAGGAATCTCTGACCGGCATTTATATCATCATAACCAGGTGAATATTAACACTCAAAGGCACATCGCGAATAATCGTCTTTTAGATTGACACTTTTCTAAGGGAAAAACTCGTCCTGTAGGGACTGGCAGTTTAAAAAAAGACTCGCTTGTAAGACGAAACTGGCAGTCCAGAAGAGACTCGTTTCGCAATAAAAAAAGATGGTAGTGTCACGGTTTGCGGGTGCAAGCCGTGTGGAAGTTAATTAGGACCGGGCAGCAGCAGCTCAAGTGCAGGTAAGAATTTATTAACAGAAAGGCAAATAAACAGAAATGGCGAGTGACACTAACAGGTAACCTAAACTGGGAAAACTAACAAAACAAACCAGAAACGAAGATGCAGGGAGGTCCGGGGAAATCACACATGGCGAGACGCAGGGAGAACGAGGGGAAACAACACAGACGAACCAGCGACGAGGACGAGGTAACACACACTATAAATACACACGCCAGGAATCAGGGGAAGGGAAACAGGAGGGGAACACACCTGGAAGACATCACAGCTGACGAGGTGGAGGAACGTAAACAGGACACACTGACATAAGGCACAGACCGTCACAATAAAACAGGAAACACATACACACAAAGACACAGACTAGCAAACGCGGACTTAACACAAGGGTAGACGGCAGAACAGAACAACACTAAACCGGAGGAAGAACAGAACCAAAATGACACTAGTAGAAAACACAAAACGCTGGGTCAAAAGGACCCAGGATCGTGACAGGTAGTCTAAAAGACTCGCCTGTAACATGGAACTGGCAGTCCCCTGGGAGACTCGTTCCGCAATTAAAAGGCTGGAAGTCAGGGATCTCACTCTAAGAGTGAATGGTAAATAAAGAACGTGTCAATTAAAATAGGATTATAGTACCGCGTGTGAAGTTTATGTGTTGTTGAGGAGTGAGTGACCTTTTGAATAGAAACAACAGGTTTCTGCACCACTCTTACTGCTTCCTGTGTTGACCGATGTACTGGTGAGAAGGGGTCAAAGGTTGCGCTTCAACACATAAAATTAAGGCCGCCCTGGGTCTAGACCAGGGTAGAAGGCTGCCTTAATAACCTCCCCCGACTCTAATATCAGCGAAGGTCACATAGAGTGTATGTTGGCAGTATTAATAAATAAAAGCAAAACAAGGTGTAATGTTTTAAAGCATGGAAAGAGGAATGAAGTGGAATAAACAAAAGGTTAAATTAAATTAGAGCTTATTTAATGTATTCAAATTGATAATAGAAGGATAACAACCTGTAAACTGGTATTAACAATGAAATATAGTTGGCAGGACGACCGTGCCTAGAATGGATAGAATGCATGAAACCAGATAACTCACACAAACACATATTAAATGAAATAGAGAGATGCATAAGGTATATTAAGGTTGTGTCATTGTTCAGCCAAAGAAAGTGTGTGAAAAGGAAAATGTCTCCAGCTTGGGAAAGGGTGAGACTGCAGCTCACCCTCAGCCCTTGGTGGACACAAATAAAATATTGTAATATACTATTGCTGTTATATAAAAGATAATAACATTAATAATGAAATAATATTAAATATGAAGAGGCACCTCAGTCAGTTGTGATGTGAGGTGGATAATTGTTAAAAGTAATCTGTATCAAGCTTAAGGTTTGCTCAAATTCAGTATAATGACATATGAGATGAAGAAAATAAAGAAAATATGTAAACTAATTAAGTGCATAGAGACACTTGACCCGCTTGTAAACCTGTCATCCTAGATGAGATTTTGTTAAGATGAAGAGCAAACCTATACTACCAAGCTAATGAGCAAGATACACCCTTTTATTTTGTATTAATTTTTTTGTTTTTCAGAGCAGAAGCTGCATGATATTAAAAGCTCACACATGCAGCAGTCTGTGATCTCAGTTTTTCTCTCACACTTCTGCTTTGTTTCTGACAGCAGTTCTTTTTCTTTTGTGTCCCAACTCGTGTGTAAGGCCTTCATGCCATCAGCAACCTGTTTTTGTTTGTTTGTTTTGTCGGTTTGAAAAACAAATCTGTGATCATACTTGAGGATCACAGTGACACGAAATGATTAGGCACATGATTTACTGATGCCTAGTTTTAGAGCTGTGAGCTACGAGCTGTAAGCAATGCAAAGTTTTTCCCAACTTAGAAGTTTGACATATGTAACATGTATGAGATATATGAATTATTTTAAAACGAAATAGAAATTGTCCAAAATGCCTTAAGAAAATATGTAGTGCTGTATCTACAGAGAAAAAGGAAGAAGAAGCATTCAGTAACTTGAAATAGCCTTTCTACTTGCATGTAGATGGAAGTGCAGGTTACATGAAAGCTGTTTTAACACAGGCATTTGGAGAAAAACAACGTCTGCTTGCATTTTACTTCTGCAAATTAGACTCTGTTGTGTGCAGGCCGGTGTAGCTGCAGCAGAGGCAGTAAAGGTCAGCTGACATTGTTTTAGGACACACTTTAATCATCAAAGTGCCCCATGCAGTGACTTAAATTTTAAATCTAAGCCAATTTGTCTTACCTGACACATGTGAGACAACTCTCAAATGTCGGACACTTATTGTCGCTATATGGAAAGTTCAACAAAGAGTTTGGTTAGTCTGGAGAAACAGGAAATATGTGTGCCTGTGGTATGTGTGTAACAGGAACTACATGCCCATAAAAGGAGCTGACTGTGTCAAGGACGCAGACAGACAGAGAGACACACAGACAGTTAGTATGTTTTTTCAGCAGTACATCATTTTGCAAAAATTTGGCAGAATAGAGGTATGATTACTTCTACTGGAAATCCAGTGCAACATGGAAATCTTTTAAAGGCACTGTTGGAAGTGATAACAATTGCCAAAACAGTTAGCATTATGTAAATGTGCTGCACACCAGAAGGACAACTCAGAGGTCACTAAAGGCAATAACCCATGCAGATCAAGCCGCAAAAGCAGCAGCACAACAAACAATAGACACATTAATGTCTGAATCCTCAATGCAAATACCACGTGATGTGCTTAAAAACGAACAAAAAGCCGCACCAACTGCAGAACAAAAGAAATGGTTAAAATGTGGTGCACAGCTAAAAAATGATTTGATGACCTGTAATGGTAATCCAATACTACCAAAATCCCTACACAAAACAGCAGCATTAGTGACACACGGTTCCACTCATGTGTCAACCGGAGGGAGATGGTAGATATAATCTCTAAACATTTCTTTACTCAAAATTTCGAATATTCAGCAAAAGAATTTGTCAGAACATGCATGATTTGCCAAAAACATAATGCACAGGGAAACCTCAGACCAAGAAGAGGTAACTTTCCCACACCACCTCATCCTTTTCATACCATTCACATGGATTTTATTGAGCTAAATGAAGCCAAGGTTCAAAAATACGCTCTAGTGATTATAGACGTGTTCTCAAAATGGCCAGAATTTTATCCTGTGAAAAAGGCAGATGCAATTTCTGTAGCAAAATGCCTATGCAGCCATTTTGTTTCCAACATATGGCATCCCCACTCTGATAAGATCAGACAATGGGACACATTTTGTTAATGAAGTAATCAGCAAGGTCTCTGAAGCACTAGGATTCAGTATCAAACACCACTGTGCTTACCACCCTCAAAGTGCCAGACTAGTGGAAAGAACTAACGGCACGATAAAACAGAGAAGAAACAGGGAGACTATGGGCTGAATGTAAAGGTCTAGTGAAAATGTGGATGAGATTAACACAAGGCAGGCTCACAAAAATTGACGCCATTTGAAATAATTCATGGAAGACCTTTTCCCACTACTAATACTGAGTGAACCAGTAAACAAATCAGCTAGAGAGACTACTCTAGCAGAGTGGATGGCAAAGTTGCTAGAAAATACAGAAACTGTGTTGAACAACAAACTGCTGTGTGACTCTTCTCCAGTATCTTGCAGGTTAAAGGCAGGTGATTGGATCCTGATAAGGGTGCTCCAGAGGAAAAAATGGGAGCTCACCCCGTTGGGAAGAACCCTACCAAATACTCCTGACCACACTAACAGCCTGCAAAATAGCAGAAAGACCGTCCTGGATCCATCAAAGCCACTGTAAAAAGAGTGGCGACAGCATAGACTAACCGGACACTGACTTCCTTACCCTCGGGTGATTCGTCAGGTGAAGGAAGTGCCGATTGGGTATATCCGCACTTTTTCTTCTTGCCTAAGTCCCCTGAGACGTGAGGTAAGCCAGGTAAACATGAAGTCGCTCTTAATCTCACTAACTCTGACAGTCCTAGTGGCAGGATGTCTCATCCACTGAAGATGGATCCGAGGAGCGAACAAAGAAAGCTTGGACACATGACAACTCACACCTGGACAAGATGACGCGAGGACCACAATCATCCCTGGATGAACAACGCGTGGTACAGATATGTATACAACCGCACACAGAAAAGAACTACTTTGTTTGCTCACACATGCCTGCAACTTCTGTCCATGCAATTATTTATGGGAAGGTTCCGTCACTTGAAACGAGCATGTGCATTCATATGAAAGTCATAAATGGAACTTGTTCACATAGAGACATGTTTATAGTGAGAGCCCTAGCGTTTTCACTGCTGACCTACGACGTGAATAACCTAACAGCTACAAACTGGACTGTGACGAAGCACACTGGGTGAACGTGTCAAACAAAAGAATAATGACATTTCCAGCTTTCTTGCAGAGTGAAGAACGTCACCCGATATGTTTCGACTTCTCATACGGAAGGACAAAACTTGGTCAAACCAAGAACTGCAGTATAGTCTGGAAGGACAATGCCGATGCAGCTATGACTTTTAAGCGTGGCACCTATTGGGTGCAAGGAATGGCCTGGCTGTGTGGACAACGTGCCTACTTCATACTGCCACCCGGATGGACGGGCACCTGTGCCCCAATCTTCATTTCAGATCACACCTTCAGGATGTCAGCTGTAAATAGCTCTCAGACTACAAGACATCTCCGCAGTGCAACCACATTACCCCATCTATGGCAGTGATGTGACAGAGGAATTGAAACTTTGGACTACCGCTTTGGACTGTTCCTGAATGCCTCGTGCAAAATCAACAAACAACAAAATGAAGAGATTGATGCCCTGCGCATAACTGTGATGCAACACCGAGTCGCACTGGACATGATTCTGGCTGAAAAAGGAGGACTCTGTATACTCTTTAACAACACATGCTGCACATACATTCCAGATAACGTACACTCATCCAACATGACTGATGCTTTGAAAATACTTAGACAACTCAGGGATGCACAACAACAAGACTATGTTACAAACACAGAAGACTGGCTCACGTGGTTGTTAAGCAGCTCTTGGAAATCCCTGCTGTTTAAAGGACTTGTTTTAGTTGGTGTTCTACTATTGTTATTGTGTCTTTTTTTTACTTCATCGTCATACCTTGTTTGAAGAACATGGTGTCAAAAATGGTAACTGCTTCAATTAATGCTTACATCACCCTACCACAGAATGAAGAAGATGATAATGAGATAGACATTTGGATATAACATATTCACAAAACCTACTAATTAATGATGTCCTGGCTAAAAATGTTTTACAAGTGGCCATAGACTGATACATTGTTAGTGAGTTGCTATGTATATATATATATAGGAGAAAAGATCAAACAACAGGAGGGAATGTTAAAAGATTTTATTATGTTTATGTTTAGAAGTACATTATGTTTAAGGTTTTCTAAATGTGTTTGCTCTTTTCTTTAATTTCAGTGTTAATAGTTGTTTACCCATTTATTCTTTCCATTTAATCGTATTTTATGATTTTACTGTTTCACTAGAAGTGAAGCTGAAGTAAAGACAAAAGCATAGTGTTCTCAGATATGATTCACCCAGTACATTTCCTCTGCACCTGGTTCTCTACGAGCCGTTTCACTCCCAGGAAGGGGAGAGCAGGACGTTCTTATCTACACTCCCAAATACCAAGAGGGGCCTGTTCTTCAGAATCACACACACAGACAGACACACACACACACACAGAGAAAGCGGCATATATGTGATATTTAGTGATTATCTACAGAACACACACACCCAGCTAAACTGGAACAAACCTGTTTCTCAGAGGCAAATCTTTGTCTCCTCCTTAAACAGTTGAAGCCACTATGTGACTATAAATAAAACCTCTGCCTGCGCTCGGTGTGGGATCTCCTCGAAATCTCACCCAGCGTGCGCACGTTGTTACCATCCAAACTGTCTTGAGTGTCTTTATTTCGCCTGAAGAATGTCTTGTTCAAATATTTACTCTTTACACTCATAAATAACCACTAAAAATCAGAATAAAAACAATATACAAGATAAATACAAATTTCCACTGTGTGACATCTGTTTTTTTTTTTAATAGTGACGTGCATGAACCGCTGCCTATAGCTCTGTCCGGAGTCCCTTTCCTCTGGTCCACCTTCAGTCCTTTGCCTCAGGGTGTCAGGGTTTCTGGGTCGTTGACCCAGTATTTTTAGTTCATGTTCACTGTTTATCTCCTGCCTGTTCTCACTTCCTGTTCTTCCCATGTCAGCTTGTGTCATTAGTCAGATTATGTTCAGCCCTGTACTCACCCATTTCCAATCATTGTCATCATTCAACCTGTGTATTTAAGCTCCTCGGTTTCACCAGTTCTTTGTCGTGTCATTGATGTTCGTGTGATGTTATGTTGTCGTTCCCGTGTGTTCTCTCAGTTCAGTCAGCCATTCAGTTGTCCAGCCAGTCAGTGTCCGTTCACCCTCTGTTCATCCACTCCTTATAATAAACCTTCACCAGTCTTCACCTACCTGCGAGTCCTGCGTTTGGGTTCCTTCTTCCTCGCCTCCACACAAAACCTGACACAGGGTTTTTGATCTCCTAAAATGTCCCTCCATCCCACAGCAGTAGCATTTTCCTCTGCCACCTTCAGGCATCCCTGTCTCCACATCACCGTTCTCTGTCTCTTCCTTCCTCCCTCGTTGGCCTGTGTTTCCTCTCAGCATTGCGCTGTACGCTGCGTGGTGAGGGTCAGCGCTTTGTTTTCCTTCTTCCGTTTTCTTTGCATCCACCCTTTCCTGGGCGTAGCAAGCATGTCGGCATACTATGGCCAGCGTTAGTTTATCCTCTCCCCCTACGTAGAATCGTAGTTTGCTTCGTCCAGGTCATCAGGCTTAACAATGCTGCTGTCAGCTGACTCACCTCTGTGTTGTTTGCAGTCAGAGCTTGCCACAAGCCGTTGTTCAGCACTGTCATGGCATCTTGGTAGGGTGTGTTCTCTTCCTTAGGGTCGAGGTCAAGGTGGGGATCTTTTGTTGTTACACAGCAGCAGTTGGCCTTGCTTTTCAACGGACCGTGCTCGGTTCTGTCGGCAGTGGTTTCGGTCATCGGTGAGGACGGGACTCCAGATCAGAGTGGCCTTTATCGCTTTTTCTGCAAAATGAAATAAAAAACAGGAATTATGGCTAGCATGTGTGTGCAGTGGAGCTGCAGATTCAACAGGGCCTGTCTCCCCCACAGTTCCTTTTTCTCCCCAAAAAAGCAGGATTTAGGATTTAGCGCATCTCTTTTCATCATTCATCCAATGCACGTCAGCCAGTTTAACTCTTTTCTTTTTTAACATCTTTTTCTTTCTCACAACACAATCCATGCATTCTATTCCATATTTTCTTCACCATAAAAACAAGACTTGTTAAGTGTGGATCATTAAATAATAGATTAATGCAATAGCAAATTGTGCCTTTTTCTAAGATCCACAGCAAGTGAACAGTGATAGATGAGATGAGGAGATGGAAGCAGGAAGAGAGGCAAAGAGTGACTCACAGGCAGAGGCTAGTTTATTTCCCACGGTTTTGTTTTGTTTTTAATCTGTTGCCTGATGGACGTTTTTAATGTCTACAGTCTCAAAGCAACACAGACCTGCCCTCCAGCACTATCAGCAGGAGGAGCAGCAGCAACCCCTCAACAGCAACATTGTATCCCATCAGGTAAAACAAAGGCTATGTTATCTTTGCACTGTTCCAGCCTGATGACAGTGATATAATATGATGTGATTCCATATTAGGTCCTTGATGTCTGTGTGTTCTTGTTATTCAGCCTGGTTCTTTGTGCCCCTTTTTAACTTTGAGCACCCGCCCCTTCAAACATCTCTGCACGGCCCTGCTGAGGAACGGGTCTTTGCATTGATGCTTTGAACAACACTACTCGCTGCTCATGATGGCCTAGTAAAATCTCTTGATGAGATATGGTTTCACAAACAGCTGCAATGTCTCTCATGTTCTGTCATAAAGAGATTTGAGCTGGAGTCAAAGAGCAGACTCAGGCAGCTGTTGGCAGTTTTAAGCACTTTACTGAATGGTGATGAAGTATTTAGTAGCCACTGGTAAGAGGAGTGAAAGGCCACCTTTCCTACAGGGCCACACATGGGAGCTCTGCTGAGCAGAGAGTGTTAGGTGTAGTTGAGGAGAACAATATGCTTGACCTGTGGCCTTCGGTCAGGACAAGCAAGACAAGAACTTAATTTATGTCTAATCTAAAACTTAAAGTTGGACATAAATTAATACATATAACATTAAATCAATCTCCCTCTCCTTTCATCTCAGACAGTCATGAAGCTCCCCGTCTGTTTGCATCCAGCCTTTACATTACTGCCATCTTGTGGCTCCAGTCTGCTTTGCTTGTTTCAATCTTATAGAAAATTGTAACTGTCTGTCATATGGGTGTCTCTGTCTACCGCTCACAGTGACTGGTGCTGGTCAAGCTGAGAGGGCAGTGGCTTTTTTCTGGTGGTTTCCACATGTGCATTGTGGATAAACCACTGGACTTTCATAGTAAATTTGTAGAAGACCAGTGTGCAAAGCAAGCTGCTGCTTACTCAGCTTTCATTGCTCTGAGATCAGTTATGGAAACACAGCTAGCATCAGCAAGTAATCTCAAGTTTTCTCTTTTTGAACGAAACTTGTGTTCAATCATAACTTAAGAATTTGTTAAACTCTGTGTGTGTGTGTGTGTGTGTGTGTGTGTGTGTGTGTGTGTGTGTGTGTGTGTGTGTGTGTGTCCTCAGTGAACTGTATCAGTCTCTGCAGTATCTTCCAGCTGCAGCAGTCAGTTTCTCTTCAGTCTGACTGAGGGAGGTTTTTGTACGACTGTTTTTCACTGTGTGAACACCCACTGACTGTTAGGGTAGTGCCGACCCTGACAGTAATAAACTGCTGCATCTTCAGCCTGGACTCCACTGATGGTCAGAGTGAAGTCAGAGTTTGATCCACTGCCTGTAAAACGAGCTGGAATCCCTGATTGTCGAGTGCTAGCATAGTAAATGAGTAGTTTAGGAACTCCTCCATCTTTCTGTTGGTACCAGGATAAATAGTTGTTGTTATAAACATTCTGACTGGTCCTACACTTGATGTTCACAGTTCCTCCCACAGCAGAGCTCACTGCTCCAGGCTGAGTCACTGTGATCTGTCCTCTGGACTCTGAGGATACAGAGACAAAAACATAAAGCAGCTTCATGGTTTTGTGGGCTTCATTTCAGACGGACAGATGTTGATAGAGGAGAGGAGTTTGATTCTCTGGACTTTACCTGTGAAGCAGCAGCAGAGGAGAGTCCAGATGAGGACGCAGATCAAAGTCATGTTTTTGATGAGGAGGATTTCTGTGGCTTCTGTTGTGATGAAGGACAGCTGTCAGTCATCCAGTGTTCAACTCTCGGGACTATAAACTCTCCCAGAGCACTGGAGCATGGTGCTGCTGATGCAAAGTGCCTCTCTATGGAAATCATGGAAATGCCCTTGTCCATTATAAAAGGTTTACTCTGTGTTCAAGAATCAGTGATTTGGTATTTCTGTCTGCTGTAATGCTTTTATTCTCTTTCTCTTTTTAATTAATCCACTGAGTTATTCATAAAATCAGCAATTTGCATTTTGTTGATTATTTTTAAAAGCATTTTTTGAAGTTTTACATTGTGCATCTTATGCTGAGCAAGCTTTGGTTGTGAGGATTGGGCAGGCTATTCTGTGACATACTTCAAATATGGCAATACAGTAGGTAAATATTTGCACGCAGAAAAGTCATCATTTCTTCATCTTGCTCTGTACTACACTATAAAGATTACAGCATAAAATAATAAGGAGCACATCGTCAGAACTTTACTGAATCTTTGCACCAGACCGTGTGTGTTACTCATGGCTGTTGATCATTGGCTGTTGATTAATGGTCATGAGAATTTGCATATTAATGATCAACGAACTGACCTCCCAGCCCATTGTTCATTCACTGGGCTGGTTTCAGTTATTATGCAAATGTACTGTTTATAAGGTTTGGGGAAACCTGCAGTCAGCTGAGACTGAAGAAGTCACTTGGATGAGTGACGAAACGTTTCTCCCACTGATAACATTACATCCAGATGAACCGAATCAACCTTGTGGATTTTACTTATCTAGATGATTGAGCATGCATCAAGACACCATGTGTGTTAGTGCCTAATTATGAATAATATTACTCAGATATTGATCAGTGACAAACACAAAAGGCTACAGTTTCAAATATTTTAGACTCTCTGACAGGTGAGAGTAAAATGCTGAACATTTGTCTCAATGCTAGATAGAAAGCACTCAGGCATAGAATTTAGTGTTTATATGAACATCTGTGAATGAGGTATGTTTTATGAAGAGCTTTAATTGCTCAAGCTGAGTAGAAAAGTGTTATATAAGAACCAGTCAATGTACCATTTACCATTGCTTCATCTTCAGCCTGGACTCCACTGATGATCGGAGTGAAGTCAGAGTTTGATCCACTGCCTGTAAAACGAGCTGGAATCCCTGATGTTCTAGTGCGAGTGTAATAAATGGAAAGTTTAGGAGGATTTTCCATCCCTCTGTTGAGGCTAGGCTAAACAGTCTGATACATAGACCTTATGACTGGTCCATTTGATGGTGACAGTGTCCCCCAGAGCAGAGCTCCCTGCTCCAGACTGAGTCATGGTGACCAGGACTTTGGTGCTACTAATGTACAGACACTCTCTATGGAAATGCTGTGGATCGAACTGTGGATAATTTGTGTTTTTATCAGTAGATCAATCATTTTTACAGTATTAAGGGAAAATGATTTAAAACCTTTGGCATTTATACTAACTCAGTTCAGAGGTTTATTATGTTGTTACATGGTTGACAAAACAATCAGATTATTTGACTATTTATTGCAAATATGTGTAAACTTATTTTTAAATATAGCTCCCTTATTAAGAAAGTGAATAATATTACTAATGTTTCTTGTAATATTACCATGAATAAAGTCCTTAAAACCTTTATATATTTTTTTTCCCTTTTTTTTTTATAACTGTCCCGTTTGGCTCTTTTGCCATCAGAATTATTGTCTAAAGGTGAAGAAAGATGCCCAACGGATTTACTTTACCAAATGGACCATCCCAGCCTTGCCGTAATGGTCCATTTGATTCACCTTTATTGTTTATTTTATTTTCACTTGCTGAATACGGGACAGACTTGACTGGGGAAGGAAAGGGAAGAAAGAAAGAGGAAAGAAAAACAGCGGGGAAGAGGGACGGGGAAAAAGGGCAAAAACCAAAACCAACAGAATAAGCAGACAAAAATACATATATCGATCACCTGGATCACCTGTTGAGAAAGAAAGAAGAAAGCAAGCAGAAGAAAACGAGAGTAATAAACATCATCACAATGATCTATGGGAATATGACAGTAAATACTAAATATTAAACATTATTGTGCAGCACGTAAGATCGACAGCGCACAGTGTGCTTTGAGGTAGGAGCCAAAAAGGGTGTAGTTTGTGTGTGATCACCTGTGTGTTCACCTGTGAGCATGGACGCGCTTGGTTTTTTTTTTTTAAAAGGTTCCTTCATGTAATGATCTGTTAGAGGGTGTGGGGGGCCACTGCCCCGTCCTCCAGGGCATGACGCAGGTATTGTGGTCGCAAATTTTGAAGCCATTCTGATAACCTTCTTCCACCAACGATGTGGAGACCCAAATCCAATTAAAACCAAGACACTAAAAAAGATGCTCTGTAAAAGAGTAGAATTCTTGGAACAGAGTTTAATACACTGAATCGTATGAACAGCAGGAAAAATACATACAGACATTTAGCAAGAGAATTACATAGCAGAAAGCAAGCAAAGCAAAACCCCGGGGTGTACAGCCTTAAGCACAGACAGCAGAGCAACACGGAGACGGACAGGTAGCAGCAGCAGGAGGAAAAGAGCCCTGGGGGCGTCCTCTGGTCCCCTAATATAGGGACCAGTGTCGCCGCCCCCTGCTGCTGGGTAACTTTCCCACACGCCCAGCACAGCTGCTGGGGTCAGATAGCGGCCAGAGTTCACACCTGGCGCTGGCTGAGGGCCTGGTCCAAAGTGACACCAATAGGTTAACCCTTTGCTTTACCCTCTGACAATAGGTCACAACATGGTCAAAGGTCACACATTAATCCTAATTATTAAATCTTATACAGCAAGTGGCACAATCTTATAACATATAATACACAGGTTACATGCTTAAAAACACTTCAGTGTGGGTTCAGAGTGTGTGTGTGTGTGTGTGTGTGTGTGTGTGTGTGTGTGTGTGTGTATTTTGTATGATATTTTATCGTGATGTGTTCAGGATCTCTATTACAATGTTACTGTTTTGGTTGTGCTGCATTAAAGACGTTAAATTAATTAATTATTAAGTAAATTATTCAAGAGAACTCTCACCCTACATTAACTGCCCTGTTACAGTACCAACTTAATAAACCTCGATGAAGCAAAAATGTCTTGTGCTTAAGACTCTACATGAAAGTTAAAATATATGTTCAGTGCGCATAGATATATAGTGTATATAGTTACATAGTTATACATATCACACAAAAATCCACCACAGTATGGAGGAGATCAAAACTCCAGACATCCAGAGGCCCCCAGAACACAAGAGACCAAGGAAGACCAACAGAGGGGCAGCCGCGTAACTATCCCAGAAAGAGCTGAGGAGAGTCCCAGATGAGGGGTCACTCAGCAGCCGTGGAGCAGAAGCCAGGGGGGGTTGCAGTGACCCCCCCTTAAAACCTTTATAAATGTACCTACACTGCAAAAAAATACTCTGGAGGTTTTCACTAATTCAGTAATTGCCAGTTTTAAAATTACCTGTGAAAGCGTACAATTAAAAAGTCACAGACATGTTCCTCTCTAAAGAAAGAAATCTTTGTTTTGTTCTGGGGTGTTAGAGTGAATTGTTAAATGTTTGTCATTTTTATGTTTACCATTTGTACATTGTTTAACTGTGTGAGGAAAGGAATTCTTTCTGTCCTCCCCTCCCTAGATTCTCGAGGTTCTGGGTGAGGGGCTGTAATTTTTTATTACAGACACATCCTTGTGAAGGTCTTTTTGATGTAAGCTTCCTGCCCAGCAGGAGGCCACACACACACACACACACACACACACATTCTTACAGAAGTTCACACATATACATACAATGCCTTGTCTTAGAACCACATGGGCGTTGCTTTGCTGTGATGTGTTTTGTGTGAACTGTCTCTCAATAAAAGGCAACGAGAGGAGGCCATCGTCGGGGTCATTTTCGTGTTAGACACGGACGATAACTCCCTTGCGAGTAAAAATGATCGATCGCTGTTGCCTTGTTTTTCTTTCACGGGAATAAGTCCTGGATACAGCGGGGTCTGAGTTTAGACCCAACATGGGGTTTTTGGATTTGTTTTGGAAACAGTGAAAAAGTGTGAGTTAGTGACTGGTGGAGCAGAAAAAAGCATCTTACAGCTAAATATCAACTTGTGGTTTCTGTTATCTAAGATGACTGGTGTCTCTTAGGTGACCCCTGTCCCATCTAGATGGTGCTGGGTTCCTCCAGTGACGAACTGAAGCAGGGAAATGCCACCATCATGGGTCTGACCAACAAGGGCTTCCACACAGACTTGAGGCTGTCACAAAGATGACTGACAGTGTTGGCAGTGGCAGCATCAGTGATGAGGAGAGCAGGAGCCCCGGGACACTACAGAATGATCTTCTATAGCTGAATCAGCACCGTGAAGCTCAAAGCAAACCACTGGATGAAGGTGGGATTTTCCTGTGTGTCCTGAATTTAGGTCATCTCTCCTGTTCCTGGAAACTACAGTCACAAACTGCTGTTACAAAGATGAGACAAAATTTTAAATGTATTTTTCTATTAAAGGATGCTGTCTGTTGGGTTTATCTAGGCACAAACCCCGCTGGAACACGAAACCAATAACTGCACGACAAAACAAAACAAGACAGAGCTCTTTGTCTTTGTGGCTCGCGAGGGAAGTCAGCCAAAGTTGAGGAAAAGATTCCTTAAACTGAACTTAGCCCACTTCCACTGATTCCTTCGCTACAGCCCTTTTTATTGTCAGCAAACAATCATTCGTGATTATGCAATTACAAATACACGTAACATTCTTAAGCAGGCATCTCTGAACAACATCAATGTCTGTATTCTGTGTGTGTGGGTGTGTGTGTGTTTCCAGCCACACTATACATAGACATACGACCTTTCAATGAACTTTAACTTTGTGTATGAGGTATGCAGAAAAGCAGAAGTAAGCGTCTCGCTAAACTATAAGAACAGGAACTTGCAATAGGTCATGTCTCAAACAAACATTTAAAGGTGTGAAGTCTTGCACTTTAAGAAACAGAGCAGTCTGGTTCCTAAAGCTATAATGGAAATTATAAGGTCGAGGCTGCTTCCTCTCATCTCAGGGTGCACAGAGTGTGCACAGAATCATATCAGACCAAATAAGGATAAAATACTTTATCAGCATATGAATGATTATATATCTCTAAGCATAAATGATTCCATGTTTCTAAGCACAAATGACAATATAAAAAATATCAATTCCAACACTATCCAGAGTAGCTTTTTTGACAGTGTCTGTGAATCGCTAAATTATTGTAGTGGAGGGGACTGTGTGTCCCAGGGATCCCAGGGGCTATCTTGTCGGTGACCCTACCTGGACCTGGGGGGTATAGAGGATGTTTGGGGAGTGTGAGTGTGTGTACAGTGTTCATTTCTGTTTGTCTCTATGTTGTGTGAGTGCTGAGTATTTGTATATTGATTGATAGATTGAAGCCTTTATTTGTCACTTGCAGTTGCCTGCAGCAAAATCGGACCTTTCCGACCGCACATACAATACACAAACATCACAATGGGGAGACAGGACAGAACAGGCAGCATAAAGAAAACAATGAAATGTATAACGCAAAAGGGCATTCAATGAGGAAAAAGAAACTCTGCTCGTCCTGATCCCTAATGGGGGATCAGAATGAGAAAACAGAAACAAAAACTTCTCAGCACAAAAGCACATTTATCTTCACAACACCATAAAACACAAGATAAGCAAAAGGGGAATATGCTAATGTACACAGCAGCATCAAGGACGCTGCACTCTCTGCGCAACCTAAAGTGATGCTGAACCTCCGTCTACATCGGATGGGAGGTAAGCATGGGAGGCGATGGGTTCGGGGAGGGGGGGTATCTGTCTAAGTGTACATGTGTGCGTGTGAGGATGTGTGTCCTGTGTTCAGCCTGAGAAAGTGTCTTTTCGCCCAATTAAGATCAACAGTCCGCAACGCAGGTGGAGTTGAGGGATCTGGTGAGAGAGTCAGGGAGTCCCGTTGTCACTGTCAGAGGAGAATTTGTTGTTGTTCTCGTCGGCGTCGGCCTTCAAGTGTCCAGCTGGTGGCGCTGGGTTTGGGTAGCCACATGAGATGATGATGGTGGTTATGTTGTTTAGGACGAACAGACTTCATCTGAATTTTACAGTCGTGCTTTAAGTCCATCACTGGTCCGGGGGTGTATCAATTTCCCGTTGAAGAGCGATGAGATTCTCCAAGATCTTTCCCATATTACGTTCCATAAGAACAGTGTGAGTACTCACAGCCCTTCCCAGCGCTTGGATCATCGCGGGTAGCCTTGTGGGGTTTTGAAGCGCTCAATTTCAATAAGCCAGGGCCAAGCCAGCTCCAATCAGCAAGAACCCCGTTATCATGATTCCGAATAGTTAGATGTCTTCGATGTCCTCAATCGCCAGACCCGCCAGGCACATGACGCACCACTTCTACCTCTCCCGAACCCAGGCTCCTCGTCGAGCAGTGGGACTGGTTGATCAAATCCATAATTCTTCTTTAGGTTTTAGAGAGCAAGAATGTGACTGAGAGGCTCTCTGAGGGTTAGAGTTAGATGAGACTAGACAAGGACATAGAAGCTAAGGAGGAACGATAAGGGAGGGAGAGAGGTGCATCCTCCTCCTCAAGGAGCAAAAAGAAAAGCGTGTGTTCATGATGGTGGGAATGCATGTTTGTGTCTGTGTTTGCCTGTTTGTCTATGTTTATATGAAACACCCCCCAAGTGTGGGGGCCTATCTCCCCCCAATGCACTCCCTGCCAGTGGTTGAGGCCCCCACCTGCTGGTACATTAGTGGTTGTTGGTGTCCGGTGGCTGCTTGTCGGGGCCTGGCGCTCTTGGCTCCATCGGGCCCCTTCCGGGGTGTGGAGGGTCAAGTCTGAGCCCTGGGCCCAGACTCGGGCCCAGGGCTCGGTACACTCTCACGTAGCCTTTTGCCAGCAGAGCCTGCGGGCACGTTGGCTGCTGGGTGACACCCCCACCCGTCTGGGGCTCTCCCCAGCTTGTTTGTAGGAGGGTGGCGCGGCTGTCCCTCCAGTGGGCCTCCTTGGGCTCTTGTGCTCTGGGGGGAATCTAGATGTCTGGGCCCTGGATGTCCTCCATGCTTGCTTCATGTCCTGGGGGGCGGTGCTATGGCTCCCCGCAATTACTATTAGATAGTTACATGGAGAAACCATTTGAATACAAGTACACTCACGCACACAGGTGTGCACAGACACTCACTATCTTCCTTGGATGCTGCCTCTAAGCATATCGTCTGCTGTCAGTCTTTTGTGCTGCTCAGTAACATTCACTATTTATTATTTACTCTTATTTATGCTTAATTAGTTGTTGCTGTGGTCTCCCTACTGTGTTGTTCTCTTTTTGCTTGTTTACTTATTTTTTTTCCAGCAAATGATCTCGCGGATTTCTTTTGTCTTTTCTCACTGTCCCTCTTCCCCTCTGTTTTTCTTTACCTCTCCTTTTCTTATCTGTCTTTCTCTTTACGATCCCCCGGTTATATCTGTTCCGGTTGTAATCATTTTAAAAATAAAAAAATAAAAAAATAATAAAGATGACTCAAGTGGACCAGTATGGCAAAGCCATAATGATACACTTGAGAAAATAAATCTGTTGAGAATTTTTCTTCGCCTTCAGACAATAATTCTGATTGGTTCGGTGCCGAACGGGACAGGAAAAAAAAATGTGATCGTCCAAAAGCTCATGGATTGAACTGTATTTAAACTAATATTTGTATGATGGTATTTGAAGAAGTCGTATCAGCTGAGTCATTGCTGCTGTGCAAACAGTGAATTATGTTGTTGAGTTTGTTTGTTTCAGAGTCAGAGAGCCGTGTCTCTCTACAGTCAGAGGTTTTTGTACGGCGTCTCAATGAGTTTGTATCACTGTGGTGGACTTTTGGTGGAGGAACCAGACTGGATGTTGGAAGTAAGTTTATTCTGGTTTACTATCAAATACTTTCATTTTTTATTAAAGTTCATTTAACAATTTCTCTTCTGATTTTAAGAGAAAAGCACGTAGCTTTACAATAAGTCTGATGCTGGAATTTTTTATCATCCTCTTATTTCATGGAGGGTAATTCACATCTGCTCTGCAAAAAGGTTATGTCTACATTTCTGTAAAATTAAACTGAAAAAAAATCAAACAATAATATAAAGAAGAAGAACTGTCAAGTATTGTTTGAAATTACTTTGAGTTTGCGTTAATTTTAAAAATTGTTTTAGATATACATGAAGAGCATTTCGTGTCACTGAATATATATTCTATTTATTTGTTTCCAGTTCATATTAATGTAAGTCATGTACAATATTGATGATTTTAAACTTGTTTTGTAAATGTTGCCACATCTGCTTCTTTTATTTCCAGTGTAGTTTGAACATATTTCAGGTCAAACTGTGTGATGATTCTCTCTGTGCTGATATGCATGAGAGCTTTCTTAAAGGGAAGTGAAACAATGTGTGAGTTAATGACTGGTGGAGCAGAAAAAACAGCTGACAGAAACTTCTTAACGGAGAAAATCAGCTCTTACAGTAAAGGTGTCCGACTGTCTGTGGTTTGATTGACAGCTGTGTGCTCCCTGTGCTCTAAGCTGATTGGTGTCTCCTAGGTGATACCCGTCCCATCCTGACAGTGTTGCCCCCCTCCAGTGAGGAGCTACAGCAGGGGACTGCAACAATCACATGTATGGCCAACAAGGGCTTCCCCTCAGACTGGAGTCTGTCCTGGAAGGTGGATGGCAGTGGCAGCATCAGCTGGGAGGAGAGCAGGAGCCCCGTGGTGCTGCAGAATGACGGCCTCTACAGCTGGAGCAGCACCCTGAGGCTCCCTGCAGACCGCTGGATGAAGGTGGGCTCTGTGACCTGTGAGGCCACCCAGGGCTGCCAGACTCTGGTCTCAGAGCCACTGAGGAGAGTCCAGTGTTCCCAGTCCTGACCTGACTCAACCTGATACTGGTTTAATGCTCTCATTCTCAACTCTGTAACTGTCTCTCCATCTTTCTTTTTAAAGAACAAATAAAGACTAAAACTGTTATTTCCTTTCTCATAATGACAACATTCATGTTTTAGGTAATAAAAATGTTTTGCAAAGTGAATTTTGGTTGAATCAGACATTTTATTTTATTCAAATCTACAAACCTGCACTTGATGAATATTTTTTTTTTCATTTGGAAGAATTTAGACCAACTCTGCACTCCAACATGATGTCTTTATTTTACACTGGTAAAATAAAACACAGGCTGAAAGAACCATTAAGGAGATCTGCATTTTGGCAAAAGCTGAAAAAGGAGTTTTAAAATTGTACAGGTTATTTTTATGTTTGTTCAAAGTTACATGAATGTGTGTGGTAGGTTGTTGGTGGTGTTGTTCACCTGTACGAGACAGACTGGTTCATTAAGCAATGCTGGGACCTGGTTGCCATGGAAACAGTCTCACCAGACTACAAAGCAAGTCTAAAGAAGAAAGAGTCTTTAGTGTCTCTTATGAGCTGTTTGTTCTGAGGAGAACTCACAGACAGGAGAGTCAACGAATACAAGGAGTGATTAGAAAGAATCTGAAGTACAAAGTTTTCAATTCATTGACAAACAAGGAGAAGATTAAATGAATGATGATATGAACAAATACTTAAAAAATGAAAACACCTTCAGTTCAATAACAGCTTTCTCACTCATGTTCATGTTTGATGAGATGTTTACAGTAAAATCTTTACTCACTGATCAGGAACATTTTCAGATTTTTGGATTCAGATTATTTTATTTTGGTATAGATTTAGTGGTTTGCTCCACTTCTAAGGTCAAAGGTCATGAACAAGACTTATCCTGGTATCTGTTAATGGCCCACGTTTGTTCTTTAGTTAAATATATATTTGACTGACTGAGGGAGGTTTTTGTATGACTGTTTTTCACTGTGTGAACACATACTGACTGTTGATAACATGAAAACTCTGACAGTAATAAACTGCTGCATCTTCAGCCTGGACTCCACTGATGGTCAGAGTGAAGTCAGAGTTTGATCCACTGCCTGTAAAACGAGCTGGAATCCCTGATACTCGAGTGCTAGCAACATAAATGAGCAGTTTAGGAGCTCCTCCATCTTTCTGTTGGTACCAGGCTAAATATTGGTTGTTGCTATAAACATGAACATTCTGACTGGTCCTACACTTGATGCTCACAGTTCCTCCCACAGCAGAGCTCACTGCTCCAGACTGAGTCACTGTGATCTGTCCTCTGGACTCTGAGGATACAGAGACAAAAACATAAAGCAGCTTCATGGTTTTGTGGGCTTCATTTCAGAGGGACAGATGTTGATAGAGGAGAGGAGTTTGATTCTCTGGACTTTACCTGTGAAGCAGCAGCAGAGGAGAGTCCAGATGAGGACGCAGATCAAAGTCATGTTTTTGATGAGGAGGATTTCTGTGGCTTCTGTTGTGATGAAGGACAGCTGTCAGTCATCCAGTGTTCAACTCTCAGGACTATAAACTCTCCCAGAGCACTGGAGCATGGTGCTGCTGATGCAAAGTGCCTCTCTATGGAAATCATCTGACTGAAAACAACAAGTAGCTGGATCAAATAGTCGATGCCGTTTATCAATTAATCAGTCAGTTTTCACAATTTTGACTGCAAATTATTTCAAAAAGACTGATTTTTTGGAAATGATATTTACTTTTTATTCTTTGAATAGTTAAATTGTTTTTATCTTGATCAGGTCGTGAATGAAATCAAAAAATAATTGGTTTGAAATGTTATTTATATTTTGTATAGAAATATTAATATTATATAGTGTATAAACATGTTTCTCTCTTGTGTTTCAGGATACATCCACACATTGATGGATGTTGGGTGTTTTCTGCAATCATTTTGAGAAACATGTCCATTGACTGAGAAAGGCAAGAAAATGTTTCAAGATCAAATCAGGGCAGTACTTTGTGATATAACCCCAAGTGTTGCCAAATGCCAAAAAACAGAAACATGGAAACAATGCAGTCTGAAGATAAAGGCACAGACATTTGACCTTGTAAGACAAAATTTGATTTTGTCTTGTTCACATTAAAAAAAGAAAAGTAATGTTGTACATGTTTACTCACAAACACATTAACAGAGTTTCAGAGAAACTTCACCCTGAAAGACGTCTTAGAAACTTACCTGTTAGCAACTCAAAGAACCACTTACATGTAAGCAACAGGACAGAATAGAAAAGTTTTCCCCAAAAAAAGAACCTGCACATGTAAACATGGCCTCAAAAATGAAAGACATGAAAAAAAATCAGAGGAAAGGTACAATTTTCAAAACTTAAATTTTTGATGCATGATGCTGACCACAGGATTCAAAACTTAAACATGAGCAGTTCAGAATCATTCATCTCTGTTTTTATTTGACATTTTTATATGTTTTGTAGAATAACAAGACAACCTGCACTGAAAAAAATGCAATAGGGGGGTTGTTGAAATTGCATATAAGGATTTCATATATCCAGCTTGACTAATTTCAATTTCTCATCTCAACATAATTTAGTCTTTTAATTTTCACATATTCTTTAAGGATGTTCAGTCTATTAGACTAAATCATGTTGGAAAGAAACAAAGCAGTGATGTTTGCTCCTGAAGCTCTGCCCCCTGGAAAAGTTCTGGAGGAAAAATCGGCTGCACCGTCCGCCATTTTTGTCTCTTGCTTTGGAGACTGTACTACCGTCTGGAGTTCTTTACTTGAAGGTAAATGAGAATTTAAAGCTAAAACACCAGTAAGAAAGAGTGTGTAGACCTATATATATGTGGACTTTTACTGAGGTAATATTATTTTTCTGGTATGTGGGCTGTTTATCAAAAAACATGAAAGGCCAATCTAAGGCTCCAGTTAGCGCATGTTAACCGAAATTATGTGATAAACAAAATAGTAATAATCAAATATGATGTAAAATAAGATTGTTTATATATGTTTTTAGTCTAAATTTACTGAGTATTACAAACTTGAATCAGTGTCTGTACTAAGCGTTGGAAATTGCAGTGGCTTAACCATTAAACAAGCTAATAGGGCAGCACTACGACTGTCTTCTGCCACAAAATGAAATAAATTCACACTCATGTGAGGTCATACTTATGGGATGTTTGGTTTTCTGTAGATTTTGTTTAGATTTTTATCCTAAAATCTGTTTTTATTATTATTAATATGGCTGCTCTGTTGGAAGTGTGTGAGCAGTGACATTACCAGCACATAGCCTCAGCCTCTATGAACATGCTGATAGGATGATTTAGCTTCTGCAGTCAGCAGCTAGAACGCTCAACAGACTCAAGATTTAGTGTAACAGTTATCTAAATGTTGCGTGTCCTGTTTGTAAGCCCAGAAAATAAAATTAAATAAAATGACAACCTCTAGCTTCAAGCTAATGTAAGCTTCATGCTATGGTGAGGTTGTTAAATTTGCAAATATGCACTTCATATATTCTACATGAATCATGTATATTTTTGATCTAAACATAATTAAGTCTCACACTTTTCACTTGTTTTTAAGGATGTTCAGTCTTTTAAAATAGGTCGAATTAAAATAATCAAAAATAGTTATGTTTTCTGTTGAAACTCTACCCCTACAGGGTGTGGTCTGCGAGGGAAGATTGACCATGGAGGTCCGCCATTTTATCTCTTCGTGGGAGGTGTACGTTTGGCGCAGAGCTGTACTTTGTAGAGGTAAATTAAACTTAAAACTAAATTTTGGAGGGGAAATGAAGATAACATCTATTAGATGTGTGTATTTTTACCAAGATAGTTTTTTGTATATACTGCTGTTGAGCAACATAATGGAAAATAAGAATGATTCCTCAAATTAACTGACGATAATGCTAGCTTAAGCTGCAGGACAGTATTATTTGTATTAACATTTTTTTTTCAACAAACTTGTGTCCATTCAGTTAACTGGTTTTAGTAAAAATGTTTTACAAAAAAAAAAAATCAGGTATGAAAGGCCTGCAGTAGTCATTAGTGGCAGAGAAAGTGTTTATTCTATTTTCCGGGGTAGTGAACATAATTAACTGATAACATATGACAACTTCTTGCAGAGAAAGTTCACCTTTGGCAGATTTTTTTCATTTATTTCAAGCAAAACTAACTTGTATTAGGTGAAAATTATCCAGTTTCAAGATGCACTGTCTAAAAACAAGTTCTCATATCTCACTGAAATGTTACTCTGTAGCTGAATGTGTCTTATTTTAAGTGTAATGAGATTATTTTGACTAGAAAAAAGACAAATATACTTGGTAAGATTTTGAGCTTTTGCAGTGAAATTACAGTTATTAAGTAGCACTTCTGAACAGAAAAATACATTTTAGTGGTTGATTGTGATGCTTAATTAATTTGAATAATTTGAAAGAGACTTCTAAATTTTGAATTCTAAAATATTTTGGTTTAATAAGTTTGTAATATTCAGATATTCAGTCATAATTTTTACTTGGCTACTTTTGATTTTTCTTTTGAATTTAAATTATTAATTTTCTTGTGGGCATCTTATCAATCTTTAATCTTTTAATTATCTGTTAGTAATTTTTAAGTTAGAGATTAAATTATCCAGACCTGTTTTTGGAATTGATCATTTCACATTTTTTTTAAGTAGAGTGTTTTTTTTCATCTTTTCACAGATTAAGGATATACAATGGCCCCGGCAATTCTCAAAGTGATTCTGGGAGACAACAGCAGTCAGAGGTTAACTTTTCACTGTGGATTTCCAGGATCCGTTATTGAACTTATTGAAGAAGTGCAAAGACAGTGTGGCCTCAATAATAGCAACTTCCAGCTTCAGTTTATGGATCCACTATTTGGGAATGAGTTCATGAACCTTACTTCAATGGATGAAATACAAGATAGGGGAACAATCAGAATGACTTCCCTGGCTGAAGACTCAACTACACAGTTTGCTGAGGCATATTCCATTTCAGCTGATGCTTCATGCAGGTTTGGTCTGGATGATTTCAACTCCCAGTCCAGTGGATGTGTCGATACGGACATACTCTCATCACCAGAATCGGAGGCATCCTGCTCATCAACCTCTAGGGCATTGTGGCCAAGGGTTTTCTGTGTTCCTGAGTTTTCCTTTGATGCAGAGCTAAAACTTGAGCGAGGCAATGCAGCATACAAAGAAAAGGGCACATTGCTTACTCCAGATCCTGAACTGAAGTCGCAAATTCTTGAAGGCCTCATTCAAGAAATTGTCAGATACAAAATTTATGTAACTGATAAAGACTTAAACACAGTTGGTGAGGCTCTCATCTCAAAACATCCTTGTGTCACTGAGAGTAGCTCCCTCAAAGGATATGCTGGATGGAAAGCTAGCTTAAAGATTAAACTGGCAAGTTACCGCACTCATTTAAGAAAGTTAGGATGCCCTGAGGTGGTTGTGGACTCTGTGACGCACAAACCGGGGGGCAAATCAAGTGCTGCTATTGTCAATAAAAGACCACGGCGGTCTGAAGTAAACTATTGTCCCCCCTATCTGGTTGGAGAATCTAAACATAGCCTTCTTTCAGATGTGAAGAAGACAACCGGGAGGTGGTGTGAATGAAAATGGAGAAAACATTTGCATATAGGAGACATGAAGTAGTTTGTGACAAACCCATGATCAGCGACTTCCAGGCAAGATGGCCAGCACTCTTTGAAGTGAGCGAGGTATGTAATTTGTGAATTCTTTTGTGAAGATCATTGTGTTTAATGATATCTTGTAATAGAACATTGACAACATTTACGTTGTCTGCCAGCTTTGTGGAAACTGTGAGAAGTCATTTTGAATCCTTGAGCTACAAGAGATACTAACCCCAAATTGCTCTCTGATGCGTTCATCGGTGTATGAATGGTAGTTAGGAAGCACTAAGAAACTTAGAAGACAGTGCTTGTGAGAATGGGTGTGATTGGATGAATGCGGCATGTTGTATACAGCGCTTTGAGTACTCCGGGAGAGTAGAAAAGCGCAATATAAGAATCAGTCCATTTACCATTTAACAACAAAACAAACTGCAGAGTGGGATGCATAGCTAAAAATTTGTAATATGAGAAAAAATGATATGTGAAAAAATGATGTGGTTGCTTCATGTACTAACCCCCCCCTCCCAAAACTTAAAAATCTAAAATCTCTTACCCCTCGGCTGTAAAAGGCTAATGGGGTTTTATTGCCACAGTGACGAGCGGGCAGCGTGGACAACTGAACAACAAAGTAATTTAGGATTGTCAAATTCATCCCATAGGTGCAGCTACTAAAAAGATGTCGAATCACAGTGACCTTGACCTCTGGGATTTTGAAAATGATCTAAGATTTTCAAAATTGTGCCATCTGCTGGTGACTGGGGGATACCACTGGCGGCCCCCAGTTTGTATGTTTTTTTTTTTTCATTTTAAAATGAATAGACATAACTGAAAATGATTAGACTATTTAGCTATGAAATCTTGTTTTATTTACATGCTGACATGCCACAATTTCACTTTTTAATGGACACATTTAATAAATATTGGGGCCACCTTATTTATTAGACAAAATACTTGGATCCTGCTAACGTCTCGGTTTTGGATCATAGTTTACCACAGTTCTGATGCTAGTATCTCCACGGTTATTGCTTTTGACAAAATTAACATAATAACCAAAAACCAGACTAAATCGACAAGCTTGTTTTGTGTCAGTCATTACTTTGTAAAAATACTGCTTTATTCAGCGTCCTTTCTAAACCATGGCAAAATGTAGTTATCTACTAATAAATGGGTTGAATGTCACCTTAACCAAGGAATACAGAGACTTGTCTATATGGGTTAGAGAAGATGTTATGTTTAGGTGTTTTACTTTTTTTTTCTTTTACATGCATTAGGACCATTTGTTGAGGTCATAGTTGAACACCTCTTCATTCTCTGACAGTATTCTGCTTCGTTGCAATGATATTTTACTTTAGAAATGCATTACCTTTTTGAGCGTTCTGAAGACTCACAGGATTAGCATTGATTACATATCTAATCACATGCTGTAATAAATACATTTTTGTTCACGTAATGTGCTTCTCAGTAAATGTTAACATTTTTTGGAATAGCTACACAGATTAATAGAAGATTTGATATAATGTTCTTTGACCAGTGTTCTGTTGAATTTAATTTGGGGAATGTGCATTTTCCAGGCCACAGATGAAGGAGTTATCCAACAATCTATTGAGGAAACAACCATGGGAATCTACATCATAAAGTCAAGAGATGCCAGTGACAGCCCTGAGGACATCGGGGTAGTCATTGAAGGCCAGAGAGTCTTGCAGGATTTGGATAACTGTGCCCTCGCAGCTGCAATGCTATTTGGATTAATGTACACTTTGAACCTGACCTACCCACCGGAACTGAAGTATACCTTCGAGGTATTACAGAAACTGGTTATGGAGCTCGAAGGGAAAAGCCTTTCAAAGAAGGCCCAAGGTCTCAAGAACAGACTGTATGAGTGAACAGTTATGACGTGGAAACAATATGTCTGCCTCTCTGAATATGTTCCATTGTTTCTTTTTTGCCAACACTGGTAAAATTTTTCTTCCAATTTTATAGGTTTTTACTGGTAGGAGCAACTTTCACTTTTAACTTTGGGGCCATCATTATAGCATTTAATGTTCATTTTTCAAGCCATGGCTCTTTGGAGGAGCAGTTTTTTTCAGGCTTGTACTGTAGTGTTTTTTTTTCTTGGTTTTGTTTGTTTGTTTGTTTGTTCTTCTCATCACATTGAGGCTGAATGTGCCACACATTCTGCTTCTGCAAAAACATTTTCAATCGCAAGGTGTATTACCACTGACATTGCATGTAATTGCCAACTCAGTCCCATTCAATTGCAAAATGATCATTGCATTATTGCTGTCACCAAAGTCAATTTGAAGCTGGTAACTGATCTCAGGTCACAAGCCTGAAGTAATCAAGCAGCTGTTTAGGCAGAAAATTTTTAAGTTCATTGGACATGGTCACAGTAAGTTTGGTTATGTTGTCATCTCCAACCACTGTTTAGTTTTGTTTGTTAGTATAAGTTATTGTGATGTTTTAGTTGCAGAAGCAAGACAAAACTAATCACATTTTAGGGCTCTTGGTTTTGTCCTTGTGGGTTTTCTTTGTCACATTTTAATATTTGCATTCCTGTTGCCATAGTGCCTAAAGGCTCTTACATTTAAAAAAGAGGAAAAAGAAGATTTTACCCGAGCAATTCTCACATTTTACCTTTGGGCCAGTATTCGTAGAAAATTCAATGTTAACTTTGTCATAGGCCCTTGAATGTTGAATTCAGGATCCAGCAGATGTTTGAGGTATGTTTTGGAACAGATACATTCAAATGACTCAAGTATAATCTGGACTGCTGTTACAACTTACAACTGTATACTGTTTTGAAAAATACAGGTCAAACAAAAATGTTTTGCTTGTTGGTTTGATTGAAAACAAAATGTACAGTACAGACAGTGTCTATATATGTCTGTCTATATATAGACAGTTGCAAGATATATATACATAACCAGTTAATGTCCGATAAACAAGTAGTTTCTATAAATATTTGACATGAATGTATAGCATACCAACAACATGAAAAAATCATGTTCATGTTACAAAAAAATTGTGTGCAGTTATAACATAAAAAACGAAGGTTGACAAAACATAACTTAATTGCGTGCAACCGATGTACATATTTTTTTTTTATGTTAATCCCACAGGTTATTTTTTTCAGTGTGTGAGACTGGAAAGACTTCGGTTTCATGCCCTGAACATGTTACAGCCTAACATATGAAACACGAAAAGACCGCTGTGTAATTCATTTATTTCAACAAAGTAACTGTATTCTGAATACCACCTCTTTAAGCGGTAACTGTAACGGAATATAGTTACTCATATTTTGTATTTTAAATACATAACGCATTTTAACGTATTTTACATACATAACATATCATTTAAAATTGTCAAAAAGTAAGAAGTAAAGAAAACAACTATTGAAATTCACATGAGGTAAGTACTGGTCTTTAGTTTTGTAAACAGAGCAAGTAGTTAATTATATGGAATGATTTTGTAGCTTAGCATCTTTTATAATTGTTGTCACTTCTGCACTGTAAACCCGAATAAGTTACCAGAACTCAAAAAAATTGAGGCAATCGATTGCCTCAATTTTTTTGAGTTGATCAACTTAAAAGTCAAATTTTTCCAGAACATAAAAGTTTGGATTACATGGTACTTGTATCTTTTGAGAACGGTCAACTCAAATATGTGCAGTTAATATGACTTACAGTTTCAAGTTTACAAATTCAAAGGAATAACTTCACAGAACTTATAAAAAATAAGTACACAACCACAACATTTTTATGTTAACAAAACTCAAATGTTTATTAGTTTGTGTTGTCATTATTTTAAGTACACGTTAGTCAAATATGTTGACTACTTGATACTTAAAAACATGTGACCCAAAACTTAAAATTTTTGAGGCAATTGATTGCCTCAATTAAAATGAGTATCGGTAACTTAATATGCAAAAGTCATAAACATCTGCCATTGAACAGTATCTTGCCTGCTCCCTTTTAGCACATTATGTTGAAATTAAATACATTTTTTTTAATTAAATAAATTAAAAATAATTAACAAAAACATACATAATAAGTAGACCAAAAATTGTTTAGTCAGGAAAACTGTCAGAGTAATAAAAAATAATGCCAAATAATAATAAATAATATCAAAATGTGCCTTTGGCTCTCTGGCTAATGTGGGGAATAGAAATATTTTCCTGCTATTAGTTGCTGCTATTTTGATAATCATCATTACCATTTCATGTTAATAGTGATGTTGCTTTCCTAGATGCATTCAGATGTTCAAACATATTGGTATCATATTAGTCTTTATTACAGGTCCAGTAAGAACCACTTTAAACGGTTGAGTTGAATCTATAATTTAAATGTTTTTAATGCTTCTATGATCTCAGTGTTTCTGTATAGAGGACAGAGACAGGAAAATACACTCTGTGCCAAAATGGGACAGGAAGTTACATGTGTTTGAAGTTGCAGGTTTTGCAGAAGTGAAACCGAAAGCAGAGCGAGCGCAAGCCAATGACAGTCATGACACGTACGCAGTACACAGCATGCACGCGCCCCCGCACGTGTACGCACACACACATACACACCATAGTAGATCTATTTTGGTAGGGCAGAAGTGAAGATGGGTTTTTGCGGCAAAGGCAGAATTGTGCCGACGTACTTAGAGGAAGTGCAACAGATAAAGCGACAGCGAAGACGAGCTGAGGGGAAGCACCGACTCGAAGACAATGTCTTTAAAATATGTTAAAGTTCACGGAACATTTTGTGGTTTGGATTGACGTAAGCTGTACTATTGTCTGTTTTGCAAAAGAGGGGGCTTTGTTGTCCTACTCCTATAAAACCTTGTCTAATGATTGTAAGTTCAGTTCGACGCTGAAATCTGCACAGTGGTCGGACTCACACATGTGTTTATTAAAATACTGTCTAATTGCACACCGGACCGGATCTGTGGTTATTTATGGATTCTTCTCTCAACATTGAACCCTAACACTAATATCTGAATAAGGCAACATGGGCAGCAATTTGAGTGAATTACAATGCTATTTGTTTTACATTAACCAGTATGAAACAGTGAAATTTAGGTCATCTTGCGCAGCCCACAATGTTTTAGAAATAGTATTACGAAAAACATTAAAACATACAAAAAATTAGTGTTGCTTTGCATTATGTTAATGAGAACAAAGGCACGTTGTATAGTTTGGACCTATTGGCTGAACACCTGTCGAGTAATGCAATAACGTTTTGAGGCATTGTTTAGATAAAAGGAGAGAACTTTGAACTAGCCTTTTATAATGCTTTACCCTGCATCCTTCTTTCAGATGAGTTCCTACATAACCAAGTCATTCTTGAGGGTCTGTAACCTGGGTGACAGTTTACCCTTTTCTAGACCAAGTAAAATCTTTTGAGTAAATTCTAAAGTGTTGGTCAGGGCTCTGGGGTAGCTGAGGTGAAGTGCATAGATCAGTCCAAACGTTACCAGGAAGGCTTCACCAAATCTGGGAGACTGACCACGGCATCACTTTCAATGACGACAGAGGTTTTCACAGGTTGGTAGTGAACTGGACTTGTCGTGTCATGGTCACTGATGACAGTGAAGAGGGCCACTTCAACACCATCAAGCTACAACTCAAAAGATTCGTCCTGAATGAATGAAAAAGAGATACTAATCACAATCTAACCCAAGAAATACAACAGACGACATATAATTTCTCATTTTACCAACTCCCGTTGAGATCCAATACCTCTTTTACAAGGGAGACCTGGGTCTCACTGTAAGAGGTGAAAAACAGAAGATCCATGTTCTGCACACATAAATCAGCTAATTCACCAGAGAATCAAGTGGTGTGAGATAGACTGAAACTAAGCTAAAGGAAATACACAGGAAAATGTTTTACTAAACATCCTATCACTTTCAACAAAACACCAATTCAGTTCATTCGTAGTGAGGAGACAGAAAAGACCATACATGGAAACCGTATGGGTAGACTAAACAAAGGTAAGTCCAAACAGTGCATCAAAATACATGTTTGTACTTTGATGCACTGTTTATATACACAGTAGTATCTGTTAGATACTTAAGGACACTCACAGTGCAGGTTCTGAAAAATCCAGAGACATCCTCACACAGATAGACAGGAAGGGCGTGGAGAACGGTAGTGCGCTTGGTGTGGATATCATGGATGTCCTATTACCAGATAAAAACAGAATTGTATATACTGGTGAGTTTACTGAACAACAACAACAACAACAGTCAAATCAGAACATATGTCCACAAATAACCTGTTCACATCTTTAATACAGTCAGACAAATAGCAGACACAAAGTGGACTAATAGCAAAATTCAAAAAGCTCATTTAAATCATTGAACCTCTCCAATGTTCCACTGGTTCAACCTATGAAATGTGTAACAATCTATTATTACCTGTTCATCGTGAATTCTTAGAATTTCAGCCAGGGCATCTGCTGTCTTCCCAGTTTTTGATGCCTTCTGTCTGAATAAGGTCATCAGTCGAGGAAGATGGCGGTCAAGTTCAGCATAGAATGTATTGGGCAGGTTCTGATTTGTAATCCGCTGAAACTCTGCATACAACTACAGCAGAACGTCAATACAGTTCAATTTGAAGAATCTCGCACACCTTTATAAAGCAGCAAAAAGCAAAAAGCTGCCACATGAGTAAGAATTACAATTTTCATTTTAAAGAGAGCTGATCCATATTACCTCAGACTCCATTTTTAGAGCAGGCCAGAGGTCCAAGAGCTCCTTCACTGGTAGGCAGGACATCACTATGGTTTGTCTGCGCAGGGGAAATGTGGTCTCCATCAACTTTCTAATGAGGGGCAGGTTCTTCTCAGCCTTCTTGACTTCTTCAACAATTGCTTGCCTCAACTGGTCAAGGCTTGAAGGATCCTTTCCTTGGGGAAAGTTTGGTAGGAAGTTGACTTCTGCTCGCTTGGGTCTGTTAATGTTGGAATGTGAAGGTTCATTATCAGGATTACTTCTACTTCTTTTTCCAGCATTAACAGTGACCTCCTGACATCCAGCCCGTCTCATCTTGGTCCTATAATTGCCCATCATTTGTGCTATACCTACAATCCTTATATAGACATGTCACTGTTTCATGATTTTTCAAATGCTTTCTGAGATGACTGAAAAGGCCTGTTTCAGAAAAGGGTTGCTGAAATGTGCATAAAGGGCATTTAAATAACACAGGCCTCTGACTCTGCTCTGCACAACTGCTAAGTTGTGCTGTATGATATCTTGACAAATGAGTACTCAGTGCATTAAGTGTCTGAAATGTACAAATGCAATCAGTGTAGAGGCATGGAAGAGGGCTGATTCGGGAATAGTGGCTGTGCTGCAGCCTGTAGTGTCTAAATAACTGTATTCTGGAGGTGAAGGAAGCTGCGCACAACTTACACTGCCAGATCATGTTGGAAACAAAACAGAACTCCTTATACTTACAACTTAATATAACAGTTAAGTTATATTAATAAGTGATAAATAATAACAATAAATGAATTACTATTAGCTCAGACTACAGCTAACACTGCTTTAAAATGGCAACCTGTTTTCCTCAAAACAATTTGTTTTATATAAGAATCTATAGGTGGAAAATAGCATAAGTAAAGTTGGTTTAGTAGTTAGTTTAACATATTTTTAAGACAACTCGAGAGAGAGAGAGCGAGAGAGGTGATTGGTAGAAGAATTCACAAACAAAATGAATTACCTGGTATCTTTATCACATCCCCAGTTCCTTGACTCTGTCTTAATTCTTGAAGCTGGAACAGAGAGATCCAAAGGCATAAACTGATGAACAATTAAAAAGCATCCAAACGGTGACAAATTATAAATACTTCCATTTATAATTTTTCCCTGTTAATGATCTTTTCATTTAATCCCCAAAGTGTGAATGCATCTCTAGTCAAGATACTAAAGCCATCGAGCAAATATTACAATACTGAAGACAAGCAGCAGCACTTGAACTTTAACGGCATGGTTAAATAAACAACAACGCCATTTCTACAAACTAAAGCCTTACTGATGAGAGGTTCCCCCAAACATATGTTATTTGAAATTATTTAATGTGCATACACAGTTAATGTCAAAAATGTCAGGCTCCTCATCACTGCTTCTCTCTCTGAACGAGTCTGGTTGTTTTGATTGACAGGTTTGTTTTTTAGGACCTTAGTGATCCAAGAGTGCCAATTGGTTGGCAGAAGTTGATTGACAAGTGATTCCACTAATTAGGCAAAGTGAGAGGAGACCATGCATGCACCGTGCTCTTTCATTGGCCCTCTAACTCTGGCTTGTGAACAACGTGGCTCGTCAGAGCAGGTGTATTAGAAGGATGAGTTTCCCGATCATTCTACGGCGTAAAGTGACTGATATATATAAAAAACACCTATCGAGACCATCGCTCAAACGCCTAATACACCTGCACCACTTATTCGCACATATAGTTTAAAATATAGCGTTTCAAACAAGAAAACGGCTTGAAAGCACGCTCACTGCAGACAGGTATCTCCGCTGTGTAACTGCAGGGACAACGGGCTTGTTTGGACCCAACTATTCTGAGTCATGAGAGGGGGTTTCAAAATTTAGAGAGATTAAAACACTTTGTTTCAGACTAGGCGATCGGGCGCCACCTCTAGAACAAGGAGTATCTAACTTTTTAAACAGCCTGCGACCCTCATTACAACAACTTAATGCTAGCTCTGCAAGCGCAAAGTTTCCTTCGGGGAGAGCAGCAAAGCACATAAAAAACACGGACCCGACATTTCTGCTATTCTTTTCAACACGCACCCAAAATACAACTAAATATTCGTATTTTAACAATAAACTAATATCAACATTGAAAACTTACTGTAAGTCCAGTGATGCTAGTTGCTGCCGTTAGGTCCAACTTTCTCCAGTCGTCTGTGTTGCCTCTTTGGTGCTGTTTCCCGCCCATATACCTTTACTTCTTCTGTGTTTCGTATTTTTTTCAAAATAGCGGTAAACGATCAGTGTATAATGCTCATTAGCGCCGCAAGATGGACATTTGACCGTGTGCAACATTTCTGGTGTTTCTATTGTAGCAGATATCATTTCAAATGACATTCAAAATCATGTAAGTAGAAAAAAAATTATTGAAATCCACATCATTCAAGTAGTGGCATTGAGTTTCATATCTATAACAAGTGATGTGTTACACAGAACTGATGATTTTGAGCTAAATTGTATTTTTTTGTAAATTCAATTCAATTCAATTCAATTTTATTTATATAGCGCCAAATCACAACAAAAGTCGCCTCAAGGCGCTTTATATTGTACAGTAGATCGCACAATAATAAATACAGAGAAAAACCCAACAGTCATATGACCCCCTATGAGCAAGCACTTTGGCGACAGTGGGAAGGAAAAACTCCCTTTAACAGGAAGAAACCTCCGGCAGAACCAGGCTCAGGGGAGGGCGGGGCCATCTGCTGCGACCGGTTGGGGTGAGAGAAGGAAAACAGGATAAAGACATGCTGTGGAAGAGAGACAGAGATTAATAACAGATATGATTCGATGCAGAGAGGTCTATTAACACATAGTGAGTGAGAAAGGTGACTGGAAAGAAAAACTCAATGCATCATGGGAATCCCCGGCAGCCTACGTCTATTGCAGCATAACTAAGGGAGGATTCAGGGTCACCTGGTCCAGCCCTAACTATATGCTTTAGCAAAAAGGAAAGTTTTAAGCCTAATCTTGAAAGTAGAGATAGTGTCTGTCTCCCGAATCCAAACTGGAAGCTGGTTCCACAGAAGAGGGGCCTGAAAACTGAAGGCTCTGCCTCCCATTCTACTTTTAAATACTCTAGGAACAACAAGTAAGCCTGCAGAGCGAGAGCGAAGTGCTCTAATAGGGTGATATGGTACTACAAGGCAGAGGTGTGGACTCGAGTCACATGACTTGGACTCGAGTCAGACTCGAGTCATTAATTTTATGACTTTAGACTTGACTTGAAAAAAGGTTGTAAGACTTGTGACTTGACTTGGACTTTTACACCAGTGACTTGGGACTTGAATTGGACTTGAACCTGTTTACTTGAAAAGACTTGATATTTTACCCAAATCTAAAATTTAACATACATATTATATAAAAAGTGCGGACCATTAATTCACTTTATTCATTCATTCATTCTTACCACACTCCCGTATGTATGTGAGCGTGGGCTGTAGCACAGCCAATCAAATTAACCAGATTTGAAAAAACAAGAACAAAAACGCTCGAGCCAGAAATGCTTCCAAGAGTAATTTCTTTCGGGTACATAAACTACGAAGTAGTCAACAAAAAACGAAATGCAATATGCAAAACATGCAAGAAGAGAATCACAGACGGAGATGGAACAACTTCCAACTTTGTCCGACATTTGAAGTTGCATAAAGAACGGTAGGTGGGTTTTTTTTTTTTTTTTTTTTTTGCTACGATGAGACAGCTGACTTAGCTAACTTCATCTTATTAGCAAATGTTCTTCGGGCTACGTTGATGATACTGTTTGGCTTTAACAGGTATGATATGTTTGTCATGCTATTTTAAATCCGGTCCTGCAAGCGCATCCAAGAATAACATGCAACTTGTTAGCTCAGAATTGTCGGTGAATGGTGAGCAGGGTCCGTTTCAGAAAGTGGGTTCTGTAGCTGTACTCAGTCTCTCTCCGTCTCCTCCCCATCATTAACCCCGTAGATTTAACCCAGTTTAGACTGAGAAATATTTATTTTACCATCACATCACAATTCAAAATCACTGTGTTTAATTTGCAATTAGTGTATGGTCGTGTTTAACTTTTGCATGTCTGAGCCAGGGAAAAATTTTTTTGGTTAGAAAATCTGGCCCACCTTAGTGTGTAATTGAGTAGTCCTGCTATACATGGCCTTTTTCTTCTGTCATTTATGTCAATACATCAAATAAAATACTTTGATCTTATATTATTAGCTGTTGTTTATTTGCAATGGTTATTCTCAACAGGGATGCTAGACAAAAACGGCGTTTTCTACAGACAGCCTAGCATACGCTCTCCACTTGCCAGTGAAAAGAAAAGAAAAAACACCCTTCCCTATTGGTGTTAGAGTTTACCATGTCAGCCAATCAAAAAAATGATAAGGCAACATGTGACATTTGGTTGTTTAGGGAGAAGGGAAGTTTTAGGAGTGACACCCATGACGGAAAGCGGGCGAGCGAAAGAAAGAGAGAGAGAGTTTTCATATGTGAGACATTAGTGACGTTTAGCGTGTTTGGAGGCTATAGTTAGTTTGTTGTGTAGTTATTGTTTTGTATTGTGTGTCGGTTAGACTGCTGAATTTCATATTTGATCTAAAAAGCTGTCAAAGGCAGATTCCAGTGTAAACGCTGTCTCCACATAGAAAACTGGACTGTTGCACCTCCAGTTGTCAGACCTGCAGGGTTTAGGCCTGTGGTGTTCTCCTCTGTCTTATACTGAACACAAACTACATTTTTGGACTGGCACAAATAATTTGTGTGCCTTCTTATTTGATGCAGCACACCTGATTGTTCTGTAAATAGATTTAAATGGTTTATATAAAACGCCTGAGGCCTTGGCTGCATTTTTAGGTAAATAGTACCATATAACTTTGTTGTTTGCAAAACTTGTGCATAATTTTTAGAAATGTACAATTTCTATTTGCATTTCAAGTTATGAAAATGATTCGTTAAACATGTAAAAAATATAACTTCTTTCTACTCGGATTCTGAATTTTTGTCTGAATTTAGATCAACTGTGCTAATATAGTATACCAAAATGAAAAAATAACTCAAATTTCAGATATTTGAGGTTGTGCTGTAAATAATGATACCAAACAAGGCAAGAAAAACATATTTTAAAAGTGAAATATAGAAGTAAAATCAAAAGTAGTCAAGAACGGCCAATTATACCCGGGACCCCAGAGGGTTAAAAAAAAAAAGACTTGAAAGGACTTGAAATTCAAAGTTTCGGACTTGGGACTTGACTTGAAAGTTGTCTGTCTTGACTTGCGACTTGACTCTGACTTGCTTGACTTTACTTGAGACTTGACTTGTGACTTCAGGATAAAGACTTGGGACTTACTTGAGACTTGCAAAACAATGACTTGGTCCCACCTCTGCTACAAGGTCATTAAGATAAGATGGGGCCTGATTATTTAAGACCTTGTATGTGAGGAGCAGGATTTTGAATTCAATTCTGGATTTAACAGGAAGCCAGTGAAGGGAAGCCGAAACAGGAGAAATATGCTCTCGCTTTCTAGTCCCTGTCAGGACTCTTGCTGCAGCATTTTGGATCAGCTGAAGACTTTTCAGCGAGTTTTTAGGAGATCCTGATAATAAAGAATTACAGTACTCCAGCCTGGAAGTAATAAATGCATGAACTAGTTTTTCAGCATCACTCTGAGACAGGATATTTCTAACTTTAGAGATGTTGCGCAAATGGATGAAAGCAGTCTTACATATTTGTTTAATATGTGCATTGAAGGACATGTCCTGGTCAAAAATGACTCCAAGGTTCCTCACAGCATTACTGGAGGCCAAGGTAATGCCATCCAGAGTAAGAATCTGCTTAGATACCATATTTCTAAGATTTTCAGGGCCGAGTACAATAACCTCAGTTTGATCTGAATTAAGAAGCAGAAAGTTAGCGGCCATCCACGTCTTTATGTCTTTAAGACATTCCTGCAGTTTAACTAATTGGTGTGTGTTACCTGGCTTCATGGATAGATAGAGCTGCGTGTCATCTGCATAGCAGTGAAAATTTATGCTATGTCTTCTAATGATGCTGCCTAAGGGAAGCATTTATAATGTAAACAGAATTGGTCCTAGCACAGATGCCACATCTGCTTCTTTTATTTCCAGTGTAGTTTGAACATATTTCAGGTCAAACTGTGTGATGATTCTCTCTGTGCTGATATGCATGAGAGCTTTCTTAAAGGGAAGTGAAACAATGTGTGAGTTAATGACTGGTGGAGCAGAAAAAACACCTGACAGAAACTTCTTAACGGAGAAAATCAGCTCTTACAGTAAAGGTGTCCGACTGTCTGTGGTTTGATTGACAGCTGTGTGCTCCCTGTGCTCTAAGCTGATTGGTGTCTCCTAGGTGATACCCGTCCCATCCTTTTTTTTTTCTTTTTTTTTTGCCTGTCCCGTTTGGCTCTTTTGCCATCAGAATTATTGTCTAAAGGCGAAGAAAGATGCCCAACGGATTTACTTTACCAAATGGACCATCCCAGCCTTGCCGTAATGGTCTATTTTATTCACCTTTATTGTTTATTTTATTGTATTTTCACTTGCTAAATACGGGACAAACTTGACTGAGGAAAAGAAAGGGAGAAAGAAAGAGGAAAGAAAAACAGCAGGGAAGAGGAACGGTGATTAGGGCAAAAACAAAAACCAACAAAATAAGCAGACAGAAAATACATATATCAATCACCTGGATCACCTGTTGAGAAAGAAAAAAGAGAAAACAAGCAGAAGAAAACGAGAGCAACATAATAAACAACATCATGATGATCTATGGGAATATAACAGTAAATATTATTGTGCAGCACGTGAGATCGACAGCGCACTGTGTGCTTTGAGGTAGGAGCCAAAAAGGGTGTAGTTTGTGTGTGTGAGCACCGTGTGTACACCTGTGAGCATGAACGCGCTTGTTTTTAAAAAGGTTCCTTCATGTAATGATCTGCTAGAGGGTGTGGGGGGCCACAGCCCCGTCCTCCAGGGCATGAAGCAGGTATGGAGGAGATCAAACTCCAGACATCCAGAGGCCCCCAGAACACAAGAGACCAAGGAAGACCAACAGAGGGGCAGCTGCGTCACTATCCCAGAAAGAGCTGAGGAGAGCCCCAGATGAGGGGTCACTCAGCAGCCGCGAGCAGAAGCCAGGGGGTTGCAGTGACGTGCCCGTGAGCTCCGCCGGCAGCCAGCTGTGCCTGAGTGACCGAGCCCCAGGCCCAGAGGCCGAGGGCACCCCACCCCAAAGTGGCCCGGCGAGCCCCAGGCTCCATGCCCGATAAGCAGCCACCAAGGAGTGAGCCGGTGGGTACCGGACGCCCAACCCCAGACACAAAAAACCACCAACGCACCGATGTCTGAGGGCGTCTGCCACCGGCAGGGGAAGTGGTGGGGGGAGATAGCTTGGAGGGCCTGAGATGTCCCCAGAGAGGTGGCGTCTGATACCCAACCTGACATATGGACACAGACATACAGGCACACACAGATACAAACATCCATTCCCACCCTCATGCTCTCATAAGCAATTACTCAACACTCACCCAACGTGGAGACAGACAAAAAGAGACACTGTACACACAATCACACTCCCCAAGCGTACTCCAGGTCTAGGTACCCTTGCCCATCGAGGGGGAAACTGCACCCAGACCCAGGTGGTGTTACCCTTTTCCCTGGGGTGGAGAGAAGCAGACTGCCCCAACTCGGCAGCAGCAGGGAGGCCCCACATTCCAGACCCAATCGGACGGCCAACTCCTCCTCCTAGCCTCCCCGCTCCAGCAGGCCGCAGAGAACGGGGGTGTGAGAAGACTCCAAACCTCCCTCCACCCGCTCATATGTAGTGTTGCTGCGTGCGTGTTCTAAGGTGCATTTAAAACCCAGGAGGGCATGGAGCTACCTGCCAGAGCAGCAGGTAAGCGTATAGCCCCTCCTGCTAGCCCTCAATGTCTACGTGTATTTAAAATTGAGAGGTGGGCAACGACGCCAGGGGTGAGGTGTACACCCTGATGGTAATTTGGAGTCCGTGTTGCGTGCCCACCCCCAAGATCCTATATGTATGTGTTATGAGAGTGTGAGTAATGTGAATGTCTCAGTTGTGAGATAAAATTGAGGCACAGGCAGCCAGAAGGGGACAGGGGGGGGGGATGCCTCCTCTGCACCCTGGTGACACACCCCTACCCCAAGGCCCTGCATGTGTGGGTGATTGTGGTGGAGCGGGAAGAGGGAGGCAGCTGGAGATGGGGAGGGAAGGAAGGGAGGGGCAAGTGACCCCTCCCTGGGGCCAGCTCCCCTGCTGACCCCAGTAGGCACCCCCATACTCTGCAACCCGCCAGGGAAAGGGGCCCATCCGGACTGGGGCCCAGTTCAACAGCGCCGCCTGGCCCACAGAGCCCGGGACAGCCCACCCGACCCCACCACAGAGAAAACTGCACCCACCCCATCATCCACTCATCTTCCAGACTACACAAGACAATGGACGCCCAGGCTGAGATCTTCCTCCACTTCTCCTATATCTCCCCCTCCTGCAGAGTGGAGAGGAGCTACAGCAGGGGACTGCAACAATCACATGTCTGGCCAACAAGGGCTTCCCCTCAGACTGGAGTCTGTCCTGGAAGGTGGATGGCAGTGGCAGCATCAGCTGGGAGGAGAGCAGGAGCCCCGTGGTGCTGCAGAATGACGGCCTCTACAGCTGGAGCAGCACCCTGAGGCTCCCTGCAGACCGCTGGATGAAGGTGGGCTCTGTGACCTGTGAGGCCACCCAGGGCTGCCAGACTCTGGTCTCAGAGCCACTGAGGAGAGTCCAGTGTTCCCAGTCCTGACCTGACTCAACCTGATACTGGTTTAATGCTCTCATTCTCAACTCTGTAACTGTCTCTCCATCTTTCTTTTTTAAGAACAAATAAAGACTAAAACTGTTATTTTCTTTCTCATAATGACAACATTCATGTTTTAGGTAATAAAGATGTTTTGCAAAGTGAATTTTGGTTGAATCAGACACTTTATTTTATTTAAAATCTACAAACCTGCACTTGATGAATGTATTTTTAATTTTAATTTACATGAATTTAGACCAACTCTGCACTCCAACATGATGTCTTTATTTTACACTGGTAAAATAAAACACAGGCTGAAAGAACCATTAAGAAACCTATCTATGCCTTTATTGCCTCTAGATTAGACTACTGTAACTCCCTCTATTTTGGCCTCCAATCTACCCTTCTCCGCAGGCTGCAGCTTGTTCAAAATGTGGTGGCACGCCTCTTAACTGGAACTGGCAGGTTTGATTCTATCACCTCTGTCTTCGCTGACCTGCACTGGCTTCCCATCAAATACCGTATTGATTTTAAATTACTATTTGCTTACCTTTAAAATTGTAAATAACATTGCTCCCAGTTATCTTGTTGAACTTCTTAGCTTGTACACTCCTAGTAGAGCACTGAGATCAACGGGCCAGTTGCTCTTAGTGCAACCTAGTGCACGGTTGAGGACCAGAGGGGATCGTGATTTTGCCATAGCTGCACCCAAACTCTGGAATAATCTTCCTATTGCTATTCGTGAGTCTGAATCAGTTCAGTCTTTTAAATCACGGTTGAAAACCTTCAATTTAGCCTTCCCTAGTTAGTGTTTGTATCCTGCAAATGTTCTTTTATGTAGTTTTAATTATTTTATTTTATTTTATTGCTGAATAATCTCCTAGTCGAGTTGTGTTTGTTTCTTTTACATATTTTCACTGCGCTGCGGGTAATTAGTGATCTCCACCTGTTGGTGTATTTATTCCCTTTTAATGTTTCCTTTCTCTAAATTATTGTATTACTGTAAAGCACTTTGGTGTACCGCTGTTGTATCACTGTTGAAATAGGTCAGCTGTTCAAGAGTCTAGTAGCAGTGGAGAAGAAAGAGTTGTTGAGTCGGGATCTTCTAGATTTCACACCGAGGGCAGAAGAGTGAACAGTCTATGTTGGGGGTGTGTGGAGTCTTTGAGGATGGAGGCAGCTCCTCTGGACTCTGCGATGGTAGATGCTCTGCAGAGAGGGCAGCGGGGTCCTGATGATCTTCTCCACAGTTCAATTCAATTCAATTTTATTTATATAGCGTTTATGAAGTGGCTGTTTGGTCTCTCCAATGCCACATCTGGTCCAATTGTGGTTTGGTTTATGTGGCCCAGGCATATAGAAAACAGGTCTGGCCTGGATCCAGCATCAAGCTGGCACTTCTGACTGGCTGGTGTCATTGCAGGGTGTATATCTGCTTCTGGTTGGGGGAACTTTCTGACTTGTGTGGTGGGAACAATATTGTCAATACAGGTGCTGATGTACCCAGTCACATATTCAGCATAGTCCTGTCTATTGACAGAAAAGTCCTCCACGGTGGCTGCAGTTTGAAACACATCCCAATCTGTTTGAGCAAAGCAGTCCTGTAGGATGCGCTCAGACTCTGGGGTCCAGAGTTTCACAGGTTTGATGACAGGGTTCGATTGTTTCAGTTTCTGCCTGTAAGCCAGAACAGAGAGATGTGGTCAGACTGCTCAAAGTGGGGACGCGGTGTAGCCCTATATGCACCGTGTATGTTACTGTAGACATGATCCAAGGTGTTCTTTTCACGTGTAGAAATGGCCACATGTTGGTGGTATTTTGGGAGAACTGTCCGTAAGTCTGCACATCTCCACATCACGAATTATTAATGAATGCACACACACCTCCCCCGATAGCCTTACCGGAGGCTGCAGTCTGGTCTCCTCGATATACAGAATGAGTCTGCAGCTGAACGGCGCACTCCAGGACTTTGTCTGAAAGCCAGGTCTCGGTGAAAATAAGAGCGCAGCATTGTCTAATTTCCTGTGTGTGTGTTGTGATCCCGGCTCGTAGATCTTTGAGTTTGTTTTCCAGGGACCTCTTGTTGGCCAATAAGAGGCTGGGTAGCAGTGGTCGATTAGCCCGAGCTTTTGGCCTAGCATGGAGCCCCTCCTCTTGCCTCGCTTACGTCATCGTCTCTGAAGCACTCTCCTGGAGTCAGCTGACTAACTAGGGCTCGGTGCTTCGGGACCTACCTGGGAGTGGTGGTGGCGGTGTTGGGAAGGTTACTTTTAAAATGTATTCCACTACAGATAACAGAATACCTCAAATGTATTTGCCCCAAAATGTATTTTGTAACATATTCCTTTACGTTACTCAATGAGAGTAACGTATTCTGAATACTTTGGATTACTTAGTATATTATCAAGCTTTTTACAACTACATGATGGGGCGATCGTGGCTCAAGAGTTGGGAGTTCGCCTTGTAATCGGAAAGTTGCCGGTTCGAGCCCCGGCTTGGACAGTCTCTGTCGTTATGTCCTTGGGCAAGACACTTCACCCATTGCCTACTGGTGGTGGTCAGAGGGCCTGGTGGCGCCAGTGTCCGGCAGCCTCGCCTCTATCAGTGCGCCCCAGGGTGGTGGTGGCTGTGGCTACAACGTAGCTTGCCCTCACCACTGTGTGAATGGGTGGATGACTGGTTGTGTAAAGCGCCTTGGGGCCCTTAGGGACTAGAAAAGCGCTATATAAATACAGGCCATGAATGTACTATTGCTGTGTGATTTATTACTATTACTGAAGGCTACTCGCCATACCAATATCCAACTAGATTTTTAAATCTTAATATAAAATGAGTAACAGTAGGTGGACATTAGGTAAGGCTGCACTTTTTGCAGCGATCTCATATAGAAAACTATTCCGCGCGTATATAAAACAGGTCCACGGCTCCGAACCGTAGTAAAGGGACCTCTGACTTATACATCGGGTTCGTGTCGGGCTCGTAGCAGAAAACTAGCTTTACTTTGTTGTCTGGGTCAACTTTGCTAGCGAGACACAGAGAGAGGCGTTGAAAGGCTGCTCCAACGGAACACAGTGTACGATCAAGTCTTAATAGCTTATGAGAGGTCTGGAAAATGCTTTTGCCATGATGTAATCTGTAATTTCCATAAAGCATGCTGATCAGTGTAATTTTCAATGATTGAACTGTAGTAGAGACGAGCAAACATATTGGTACATCTGAGAAGAGAGAACTTTTGTTATGAAAATGATTTTAATCTTTTACACATGATTGCATTTGAGCTTATTAAAGAGCTGTGGCTCCTGGTCAAGTGAAGGTCAGAAACTCTTGGCAGGCGGTAAGGATCAGCCAATACACGGTGAGGAGGACAGGAGCTCTGAAAGGAATGGCAACACACCTGCTTACATACGCCTGGAGTGATTTTTATCTTTTATTACTTATATTCTTTAAAGTTAAGATTTAAGTTTTTATCATTTATACCTTATATCTGTTGAGTAAGTTTTAAGTTTCAGTTCAGTTTGAGTAAGTTTCCTTCATGGGTCGAGTGTGACATTTACCCTAGAAATCACACAGAGTTCAGCTGTGTAGGTGCAGAGGTGCAGACGGGGTCATGACACAGACATAGCTTACACAGCAGGCACCCACACATACACACTCTCACATACACACACACACACCATAACAGATCTATTTTGGTAGGTAAGAAGTCAAGATGTGTTTTTGCTGCAATTGCAAATTGTGCCGGCAGATTGTCAGATGCTTACAGGAAGTATACCTGATCTACGGGAAGATAAGGAAGCGTACGTGGGGCGACACCGGGATGGAGATGAGACGTGGTGTTCTGTAGACTATGTTAAAGTTAGCAGGAACACTTTGTGGTTTAAGTGATGTAAGCTGTACTTTGTCTATTTTTGCAAAAGAGGGGGGCTTTGTTATTGTACCCATATAAAACCTTTGTTTAATCATTGTGGGTTCAGTTCGATTGCTGACTTTGCCCAGCTTCGGACTCCACGCGTGTAATCAATAAATCTTTGCTTTGATCACATCTTCCGGACCAGAGTTGTTATTTGCTTGTGAGCCCTCCGTACTCCTTTTCTCCAACTTTTGAACCTTAACACTTACTTACAAATGGGCTCGTCAGGCACTCTTTTTGGCTGCAGTGGTTATTATTATATTTACATGCTTCCAGCTCCCGTTTCAGCTCTCCTTTTTCTCCCTCCCTCGCTCACAGACACATAACAGGTATGGCAGTCCATTCTCCCTGCAGCACGGACTACACTGCTCATGAGGCTACATTCTTTAGGGCTATGCCTGTAACACTCTGCCTATTGCCTTCGTATTAAATCATTTTTTTGAATAATAATTTTTTAAAATATTTCTTCAGTCATTATGTGGGCTGCAAGTAGAGGTGACATGGGCCGCGACTTCAAATGCTCCAGGAGCTTTCAGCTCAGCACAGCATCAGCACCACGGAATTACACGGGTACATCCATAAACTCGAGACAGAATTCACGATGCGTTTTCAGGACTTTGAGGTGTATGGACCAATGTTTTCTTTTCTAATCAAACCAGAAAGCTTTAATGAGCAGCTGGATTTACCTCACATGAACTGGCTGGACACAGAAGACATCGAAATGCAGCTTATTGAACTGAAAAGCTCGACTCTGTGGGAGTCAAAGTTTGCAGAACTATGAACACAGCTGGAATCCACAGCTGTGCGTGTTCATGGAGCTTGCATTTTCACCTGCTGGACATCACTACCTGTCAAGTTTAACTGTCTTCAGAACATTGCAAAGGCAGTTTGAAAGTATTTGGCTCTACATATCTGTGTGGGCAGATTTTCACTCACATGAAGAGTGTCCTCAGGTAGCCGTGTGAATGCTGGACACTCAGAGAGCTGTGTCTCTGAGTGGGAGACCAGAGATCACATTAACATGTGTATCTCTGTATTAACAAACATGCCATGTTGGCCCAGATTATTTTTCTTATGATTGTTGTGAGGAGGCCATAAATAGCATCTGGATTTTCTGTTGTACAGTTCATTTGCTGTTATGGATAAAAAGTGTCTTTTTTTTGTTTTAAAATAGCTGATAACTCTTCACTGATAGCTGCCAACATATGCGGACAAATATAATTCTATAAAGTTGTTCTATATAGTGTGTAACTGTTAATATTGTCGCGCTGACCTAGTAGGTGTGGCTGTTACTCTTCTCTTCCTCCTCCTGCCCACTACCTGCTCTGTGCTGCTGCTTGCGCGTGGCCGCTGATTAGACCTTGTGCGCAATCTACAACTAAGCACGGCCTGGTGCGCGCCGCTCCGCCAGGTGAGCTGAATTAGAGCAATCAAGAGCTGGCGTGCCTAGTAGACCTTAAAATGCATGCAGCAGTCATTTGACCTGGGTGCGACATACTGAGAGGACAGCAAACAAAGCACAATCCACTTTCAACTGTGAGGAAGACTTTGAGCTACACGGGCTATCGGTTTTTCACCTACCTATCTATCTATCCAGCAAAACAGCTACCTATGAAACTGGTCAAAAAATAAATTGAGTGAAATTCAAAGTCTGGTCTTTTTCAAGTGTGGGCACCTCACAGACAGAGAATACTTGACAAATATATAGCGTTATTACATTTATTGCTAATCCAATTGTAACCCAGTGTTAAAAATGGGTTTAAAAGCATAAATATTGATACTCTTTTGATTAAAATACTAACTTTACAATGGGAATAAATATTGATAAAATATTATATAAGACTATATAAGAATCCGTCCATTCACTGTCTGAACAGACTTTCATCATGTTATTTTGGCACTATTATTATTCCGGCACATGTTGTTATTACATGGGTTGATTAAGGTACACATTAGGCTGACATCTGGGGCCAGAGCTGAAACTGTTCTGGGCCAGCACAGGACCAGCAGTGTGTCTGCAACTGGCCTTGTGCTGGCCCATGTGTGAGCCAACTCTGGCAAACCAGGTCTGGGCCACTAAAGGGCCGTCATTCTTTGCGGTATGTGGGCCATGTGTAGGCACACTGTGTGGGCCATACCAATTTTGTTATGTGGGTGATAGTTTATGTTACACTTCTTTTGCTCCGAATCACATTTTATTCACTACTTTTGTGTTTCAACATCATTGTAAATAAAGTCATTGTCCACATCACAGCTTGGAGTCTGTCTTGGGTTCACTCCACGCTCTGGCAACAGCCCTGACACTTGATTAGATGTTATGGCTTTGTTCCACTGCGGTTATCAAAGGTCATGACTAAGATTCATCTTGGTATCTGTTACTGGCCCACGTTTGTTCTTTAGTTAATTATATATTTGCAAGTTGAAAACAACATGCATGAGATAGCAGTGGGACACATATTTGTGTTGAATGGCTTTATTTTGTGTGTGTGTGTGTGTGTGTGTGTGTGTGTGTGTGTGTGTGTGTGTGTGTCCTCAGTGAACTGTATCAGTCTCTGAAGTATCTTCCAGCTGCAGCAGTCAGTTCAGTTTCTCTTCAGTCTGACTGAGGGAGGTTTTTGTACGACTGTTTTTCACTGTGTGAACACATATGGGCTGTGATAACTCTGACAGTAATAAACTGCTGCATCTTCAGCCTGGACTCCACTGATGGTCAGAGTGAAGTCAGAGTTTGATCCACTGCCTGTAAAACGAGCTGGAATCCCTGATATTCTCTCATAAGCACGCTTAATGAGCAGTTTGGGAAGGTCTCCATCACCTTGTTGGTACCAGGCTAAATAGTGGTAGTTGCTAGAAACATAAACATTCTGACTGGTCCTACACTTGATGCTCACAGATCCTCCCACAGCAGAGCTCACTGCTCCAGGCTGAGTCACTGTGATCTGTCCTCTGGACTCTGAGGATACAGAGACAAAAACATAAAGCAGCTTCATGGTTTTGTGGGCTTCATTTCAGAGGGACAGATGTTGATAGAGGAGAGGAGTTTGATTCTCTGGACTTTACCTGTGAAGCAGCAGCAGAGGAGAGTCCAGATGAGGACGCAGATCAAAGTCATGTTTTTGATGAGGAGGATTTCTGTGGCTTCTGTTGTGATGAAGGACAGCTGTCAGTCATCCAGTGTTCAACTCTCAGGACTATAAACTCTCCCAGAGCACTGGAGCATGGTGCTGCTGATGCAAAGTGGCTCTCTATGGAAATGATCTGACTGACTTCAACAGGATTACATCACAAGCAGTCATCACAACGTGAATTCACAGGTGTCATTTTGGTCAGTCAACATTGGTTTGAGAGACATTTGTAAAAACATCTAAATGATATGATTCATATTTATTCAGAAATGTATATTTTAACATCCCCTGGTCTAGTTTTGTTTTGGTTGCTCTGACTCCAAGTCAGCACAGACTTGGATCAGTCTCATGATGCTGTTTAGTAATGGATCAATCAAATTAACATTTTACTGAATCTCAAAGTAAGTTTTCTAAATTTCATCCTGTATTGGAGCAGATAAGATGTGGACGTCTTTGCCACAAGGATACTTCTTTTTTATTTTACTTCTTTTTTTCAGAGGCTCAAAAATAACTGAGCAATTGTCTTCAAGCCATTTCATCAACAGATAAAGCCTGTCCCGTCATTATTCTAAGACTAATTAAACAGATGAGTTGATTTCAAATTATCTGATTGCATTTATTGGTTGTTAATTAGATCCCTGCATATGAGGTCAAAAGAACTATCAAAATCAACAACCTGGTTCATTTTTAAAAGGAATGATTGTATTGGCCAGCACAACACAAATAAGGCATAAAAGACCACAGAAGAAAGCTGAAACGAATGAGGACAGAATTCATAGTTTAAGGAAAAAAACTTTACCACTTTACACGTCCAATTCATTAGTCTGAAACACTCCCGAAGGGGGAAATGGACTGTTTTTTCTATAGTGCTTTTCTGCTCTAACACTCTAAACACTTCACATAACTTTCATCATTCACCCATAAAGAAATACAAGCACTTTTTTGTATGCTTTTCCTACTGGAATGCTTTCTATGCAACATTCAAACACATTCAGACTGAGATGGATGCATTGGATGGATGCTTCTGAGCTACAGTAGCCCCAGGTGGCTGTATCATAGTCAAAGTCTACTACCAAGAGATCAAGAGTCATCTTCATGAAAGGAAACTGTTACTAGTTGCAAACTGCTGGTTACACTCAAGAACTGGAAGACTGGATTAGACTTTGCCAGAAAAAAACTTTAAAAAAAGCAGGAACAGTTCCAAGATGAAATTTTATCAGCATAATTGGAAAAGAAAATGATGAAGAAGGAAAACTGATCTGAAGAATGTCACCTCATCTGTCAAAGATGTTGGAGCCAATTTTACTCATTGGAGTAGTTGGAAAGTCATTGGACAGAATTTTGCAATGCAAATAGATAATGACCCAAAGACAACTGGCAACCCAAGACTTTTTCAGGTAAAGAAATGGTCAGGTCATCTATTTGTTTGTTTTTACCTCAACAGAGCATGGTCTCCTATTATTAAATAGCCACAAGGCTCAAAATGTGGGTTTAGTGTCAGGGATACAGTTAATTTAGGGTTTAGGCTAGGTGTTAGAGTTCAGGATTCATTTTTAAGGTTAGGGTTAGGGTAAGAGGCTAGGGAAAGCATTATGTCAATTAGATGTCCTCACTAAGGTATAAAAAGCATTTATGTGTGTGTGTGTGTGTGTGTGTGTGTGTGTGTGTGTGTGTGTGTGTGTGTGTGTGTGTCTGTGTGTGTGTGTGTGTGTGTGTGTCCTCAGTGAACTGTATCAGTCTCTGCAGTATCTTCCAGCTGCAGCAGTCACTTCAGTTTCTGTTCAGTCTCACTGAGGGAGGTTTTTGTACGACTGTTTTTCACTGTGTGAACACAGCTTGGGTGTTAGCATCATGTCTGCTCTGAGAGTAATAAACTGCTGCATCTTCAGCCTGGACTCCACTGATGGTCAGAGTGAAGTCAGAGTTTGATCCACTGCCTGTAAAACGAGCTGGAATCCCTGATTGTCGAGTGCTAGCATAGTAAATGAGACGTTTGAGGGGGCTTCCATCTCTCTGTTGGTACCAGGCTAAAAGATGGTAGCTGTTCCAAACAAAAACATTCTGACTGGTCCTACACTTGATGCTCACAGATCCTCCCACAGCAGAGCTCACTGCTCCAGGCTGAGTCACTGTGATCTGTCCTTTGTAAATAGTTGTAAATATCTTGATGTATTCTCAACCACCCAGGTGAGGAAATCCCTCAAAATTCTGTTCTTCTGTTCGTAATGTTTTCAGTGAGAGAAAGTTTCATCACTTGGACGAGTAAAGAAAGCTTTCTCCAACTAATAATGGCACATCCAAAGAAATGCTCAACTCTTTTGGGACAGTTGTAAATACGTTTGTAAATTAGGTAACCCTTTCTCTGACGGTATATGTTGAACACTGCAGCAGCCTCATAGCAGTGAGCCTTTGTTGTTGAAACCTGTGTTCCCTTGTTTTTCCAGTAGGAGTTTAGGGAAACAAATGGACTTTTTTTACTTTTAGTTTGGCAGAGAAGATTAGGGACCTTTAGAGATCTTTTGTTTGTTATTTTGGCAGCTCACTGCCAAAGTCAATAAACGGCTGCATTGCATTTACACTTGCTCAGAGATTTTGCTCTTTCCTGGGTGGAGTTGGAGTGTGGAGACACATTCTTGTTACACCGAGGATGCAACACACTTTTGTATAATTTAGTGAGCAGTAACAAATGTCATCCGGGGGATGGGACATGTCCTTCTTTTTATTTTCTTCCTTTGCATGTGTTGCTGTGTCAGTGTTTATTTTTGTTAGAGCATATTGTAGTGTTGCAAGTTTTTGTATATATTGTTTGTGTTTGGGGAGAAGCCCCTCCCTTTCGCCTTCCTCCACTTGATGCTTGATTAGAGACACCTGAAGGGCAGCGAGAGGAGACGCTGTAATGACAGGGGATGGAGAGAAGAGAACAGAGAGCTGAACTGAGCGGCGAGCCAAACCGAGGTTAGCAAAAGGGCGCCCCATATTAGAAAACTGGCCCAGTGAGCTGAGAGCAGTCGAGGGTAGTCTCAGTGGGAAACCACAGCTGACAGTGGGTGCTTGACGAAAAGCCGACTGTATGTTTGTACCGAGAGCAGCAGCGGGCGGAGTTCAAACTCTGGCCTCCCGGGGTAAGTACCACTTGTTAAGATTCATGTAATACCCCGGAAATTGAGAAGAGTGACTGCCGCTGCTCTCCTGTGCCTAGCGGAAGCTCGAGCGGAGCGGCGAGGTGACAACAGAGGACGCATGGTCGGCCCGGCTCCCACTGGTGTAATCAGTTCTTCACGGCCGGGAAGTTTGGCTGTCATGGATTGCGGGGTGAGCCGTGTAGAATTTAACAAAGGACCCAAGATACTGATATTGCAGTGAAGTGAGAGGGCTTTATTGAGACCGAGTGATTAACAAACAAAAGGTGAGAGTGACAAGAAACAGAACTTAGAAATAATCTATAGGCTACTGGGAAAACTAAAACCTAAACAACAAATCTGAACATGAGTGGAGACAACAAGCAGGGAGAATTCACAGGATGATGGCAGGAAAGAACACAGACGAACCAGCAACGCACACCAGAAAACACAGGGCTTATATACACAGAAGGAGGGAACAGCTGGGAGTAATCAGACAAGACGAGACAGGGGAAACGTAAACTGAATACACTGACATAAGACACAAACCTTCACAATAAAACAGGAAATACACAGAGATGCAGAGTGAAGAGAGAGAGTACACTGAGGAGCAGGAGGGAGAACACAGACATGATGGACTGGGGAAACATGGAATAAAACAAGAGGGGAAACCCAATAAACTAAACAACTTGGGACCGATAGGAACTCCAAGAATAACAAATGAACTTAACATGATACAGAAACACAGGAAACGAAGAACACTGGGTCAAAATGACCCAGGACCTTGACAGTGGCGGAGCCTGACTCGGAACTTGGGACTTAGCTCATGGACTGAGCACCGTTATGTTTTTATTGTGCTGAGTTTTATGTTTTTATTTTTCTCTCCCCTGATCAGGGTATTTTAGTGTTTTTTAGTGTAAATAAAGTGTATTTATTTTTTATTGACTATTTTAACCGGGTAATACGTCTTCTGTTTCCGTGATCACCCCCTGCTGCTCTCCCCGTTATAGAAGGGCTCCCTTTTAGCTTACGCCCGTGACACAAACAACAAATGATTATTGAGGAGGTAAATTGTTCAGCATGTCACTGCACCTTACTCAGTGCTTCGATTTGTGTCTTTCATACTGCTCTGTCCATAAAGATCTATAGATCTGTGTCCATAACAGAGAGTACAAAGACGTGCATTTTTTGATTGCCTTTCTTACAATCCAATTTATATAAAGTTGGGAGAAGGTTCTAAGAAAGTTTTGGAAGGTGGAATTTGTTTTGGTCAGCTCAGATCATGCCAACAAGTTTATCAGTCCCTGATGCAAGTATGTAACTTTAATAAATATATGTTATAACCAGTGTTGAACTTGCCCAACACTGTAATTAAGTGATTAATTATAGTTACTAGTTACTTCGTCAAAAAAGTAACTGAGTTAGTAACTGATTTACAAGATTCTAAAAGTAATTAATTACTTGAAAAGTAACTATTGTGTTACTTAAAAAAAAAATGTTTAAACCTCTGGGGTCCGGGGTATAATTGGCCATTTTTAACTACTTTTGATTTTCCCTCCACATTTCATCTTTAAAAACTATTTACTTTGCCTTGTTTGGGATCATCCTTTTCAGCACAACCTCACGTGTCTGAATTTACAGTTATGTTTTCATTTTGACGTACTGTACTAACAAAATTGATCTAAAATCAGACAAAAACCATAAAATCCGAGTAGAAAAAGTTATAATTTTTACTGTAACAACCACAAACATGTTTAATGAATCATATTTCATAACTTTAAATGCAAATATAAATTGTCAATTTTAAAATCATATGCACAAGTTTTGCAAACAACAAAGTTATTTGCAACCATTTACCTGGAGACAGCAGTCGCCTCATTGTTCTGACACACAACACAAAACTATCCACAACACACACTAACTACACAAGACAACACATTAACTACACACTCCAAACACGCTAAACGTCACAAATCTCTCACGTCTCAAAACTCCCTCTCTCTCTCTCTCTCTCTCTCCGTCACTCCTAAAACTTCCCCCTCTTCCTAAACAACTAAATGTCATGTTGCCATATCATTTTTTGATTGGTCGACATGGTGCATTTTTCCACCAACACGAAAGGGCTGGGTTTTTTTGTTTGTTTGTTTTTTTAAGCGCTAGCAAGCACTCTCATAAGCAGAGAGATCTTGCTAGCTCTGTCCTTAGACAGTAAACATGACACAACTATTGAGGAAAAAATGCTGCATATATATTGTTTATCATGACTCTGGTTTTACGTGGCCTATCAACACAATTTAAAAACTGGTATATATCACCTTCTTGCTTTGTCATCTTTAAGTGGTCATGTGATTGGCTTATCACTAGTGATGGGATTTCCGGCTCTTTCAGCTCCGAACCAGCTCTTCAGGTTGTTTTGTTGCTTTAATTAATTTATTATTAACAATAATATAAAATTATGCACAGAAGGAATTACTAATGTAAAAGAAAGTGGTTATATTTATATGTTTATATATAAATATATACAGTGGCCCCTAGAGACAAAACACATACAAACTCCAAAACACATTTGTAGCGTTAACTGAACTTCCAAAACAGAGCTACATCTGTTTACATTACATTTTATTACATAAAATGTAATAAATAAATCATATAATACAAAAACCAACTATTCACATTTCAACTTTCAACTATTTAAATTTTCAGCTTTTTCCTTTTAAACAAATTTAAAGTGAAACAACACAAAACACTGCAAACCACAACACAATTAAATATAAATTAAAATATGAAAACAAAAAGAAGATGCATATTCTCTGTCATATGGGCCTGCATGAATAAGCTTTCTGAATCCTTTATCATCTGCAACTGAAAATAGTTGTGGATGATCACTATACCTTTCTAATGTGACGTTGTTGTCCCTGGCTCTTTTTCTCTGTCTCTCCCTCCCGCTCTGTTCCTGTGCTACTGCGAGTGTAACTACTGCCCCTCCCCCCTCTGCCCAGCGCAAAGCACAAGGCTCGCGTGCGGAGTGAAGTGGAAAAAAAGAGCGAGAGAGAGAGAGAGAGGGTGAGAGAAAGAAAAAAAAAAACCCACGGCTCGCATCGTTCACATCAAAGATCCGGCTCTAAGAGCCATTTCGTTCGCGACCGACACATCACTACTTACCACAACTGCTTTAATCTTCCTCAGTCAAACAGCAGCACTCATGCGATTGTTTTTCCCCCTGAGCTCCAGGTGTTGTGCCAAAAAGTGATCATCGGGCAGAAAGTGATTGCCGTCCGCGGGAGCGCGCACGCCTGCTTAAAGATGTAGCCCCCAGATTACTTACGTAGACAGCTACTTCCTTACAACTGATGCAGGAAGCTGAAGACAGCTTCAACCGTCTGGTTGTTGAAAAATAGTAACGCTTGTTCTTCTTAGCAACAGTAACGGCGTTGTAACGATAGGAATAGTAATTAGTTAGATTACTCGTTACTGAAAAAAGTAACGCCGTTATTCACATCACTGGTTATAACTAGAGATGGCACGATACCACTTTTTTATGTCCGATACCGATACCGATATCATAAATTTGGATATCTGCCGATACCGATATGAATCCGATATAGTGTATTTTTTAATCAATAAAACTGTTTTTTAAATATCTTGCTGCATTTTGTATAAGTTCATACTCCAGTTTAAATAAACAACAATACTAAAGCTATTCTGTTATACCTGTATGTAAAAAATACACTGCGCCCAAAATATTTCATAGTTCAGCAATACTGATCAATCTAATAAACTTAAACCTACTCCATCCTTCCTATTCTGGTATTTTAAAGAGTACTTAGCAGAAATATTAAGCAACCTAACTAACTAACTAAATGCAACCTAACTAAATGCAAATGGCGGCGGCGCACACAGTTGCAGCAGCTCGATGTACCACTGGTCGGTGTGGTGTTTGGTTATTTTTGTACGTTTTGTGTTTTGTTTTGTGCGCGATCAGTCAAGCGAATAACATCTTCAGCAGACACGATCTCCTTAAGATCGGAGTGAGCTACCGTGTGAGTGTGTCCACAGAATTTATTCACTCACACAAAATACCAGAGGAAGTAGCAAGGAGACCGGGCGCTCCTTGGATTACTATTCCAGAGGGAAGGAGACGCAGGCGGCGACGAGAGAGAAGGAGGAAGCGAGGCTGTCGGGCTGGCGTGCTAACCAGGCTAAGGAGGAAGCCTTTTAGACCACCGCTCCCGAGTTTATATCTCTCGAATGTCAGATCTTTGGCGAACAAGATGGACGAACTAAGGCTACAAATAACAACGGACAATCGTATTAAAAACTCATGTATTCTTCTGATCACTGAGTCCTGGCTGCATCAGTCCATCCCGGACTCTGCTATTGAGTTAGCAGGTTACACCGTACAGCGCCAGGACAGAACAAACGACTCCGGTAAGAGAAAAGGAGGGGGAATCTGCATATACGTAAATAACAGCTGGTGCACTAACACAGTAACCATAGACAGGCACTGTTCTCCGGACATAGAATATTTGACTGTCAAATGCAGGCCTATCTATCTTCCACGGGAGTTCACTGTGGTAGCAATAACAACTGTTTACATACCGCCAGATGCAAATACTAACGTGGCACTAGCGCTTTTACATGCGAACATTAACAACATACTTAGCAAATACCCCGACGCAGTGCACATTATAGCGGGTGATTTCAATCAGGCGGATTTAAAAACAGCAATCCCTAACTTCCACCAGCATGTGAAATGTGCTACGAGAGGGGCTAATACCTTAGATAAAGTCTATTCTAACATCAAGAAAGGCTATAGGGCTAGACCCTTACCACATCTGGGCCAATCTGACCATCTATCCTTGCTCCTAATCCCTGCATATGCCCCAATCAGGAGAACTGCGCCGACTATCACTAAAATTGTAAAAACATGGCCAGAGGGCGCTTCTCAACAGCTACAGGACTGCTTTGACAGAACCAACTGGAATATCTTCCAACATCAAGACCTGGAAATGTTCACAAACAGTGTCCTTTGTTACATCAAACACTGTATAGACACTGTCACAGTAGATAAGCAGATCCGGGTCTACACCAACCAAAAACCATGGATGACCCGGGGAGTCCAGCAGATGTTAAAAGAAAGGAACAGCGCCTTCAGGTCCGGAAACAGGGAAAGCTACAGCAGGGCTAGAGCTAACCTGAAAAAAGGCATAAGGAAGGCCAAGGCGGACTATAGGAGGAAGATCGAGAACCACCTGGAGAGTAAGAACAGCAGGTTGGTGTGGCAGGGTGTCCAGCAGCTAACAAACCACAAGTCCAAAACAGGTGCGGCTGCAGGCGACCCAGCATTGGCAGAGGAGCTGAACATCTTCTTCACACGCTTTGAGGTCGCTGCACCCTGCGCCTTAGAGGAGCAGCCACACCACACAGCCCACAGTGGCGGTACCATCATCACTCTGGGAGAGCATGAAGTGAGGCGCACCCTGCGGGCCGTTAACCCGAGGAAGGCAGCCGGCCCAGATGGCATACCAGGACGTGTGCTGAGAGACTGCGCAGATCAGCTTGCCTATATTCTCACTAGGATCTTCAACCAATCCCTTGAACAGTCAAATGTCCCACCTTGCCTCAAGACCTCCACCATAATACCTTTGCCTAAGAAACCTCATATCTCTAGTCTAAATGACTATAGACCAGTGGCACTAACCCCGGTGGTGATGAAGTGTTTTGAGAAACTCGTGCGCTATCACATCATAGCAGCCCTACCTTGTAACCTTGACACACACCAGTTTGCCTACAGAGCAAACCGATCGACAGAGGACGCCATAGCAACAGCACTCAATGCAGCATTAACACATCTGGAGAAGCAAGGAAACTATGTGCGTATGCTCTTTGTGGATTTTAGCTCTGCATTTAACACAATTCTCCCATACAAACTGGATGTTAAGCTAAAAGACTTGGGGCTTCCCCACAGCACCTGTAAGTGGATTAATAGCTTCCTCACCGACCGCAGACAGAGAGTGAGAGTGGGATGTCACACATCTCCAGCCCTAAATTTAAGCACTGGGTCGCCACAGGGCTGCGTGCTTAGTCCACTGCTTTACTCGCTTTACACACACGACTGTATCCCCGCCCACCAGAATAACACCATCGTAAAGTTCGCAGACGACACTACTGTGGTGGGGCTTATATCTGGAGGAGATGAGTCTGCCTACAGAGAGGAGGTGGAGCGGCTGTCTTCATGGTGTAAGGATAATAACCTTCTTTTAAACACGAAAAAGACTAAAGAACTCATAATTGATTACAGAAGACATAAGACAGAAATCCAACCACTAATCATCAACGACGACTGTGTGGAGAGGGTGGCAGACTTCCGTTTCTTGGGAGTCAGCATAGAGGGAAACTTATCATGGAGTGTGAACACTTCTGAACTACTGAAAAGGACACAACAGAGACTGTACTTTCTGAGAGTACTCAGAAAGAACAACATCACACAGAGACTGCTGGTGTCTTTTTACAGAGCCTCCATCGAAAGCATACTAACGTACTGCATAAGCATCTGGTACGCTAGCTGCACAGTGGCTCAGAAGAAAGCACTACAGGGAGTAATCAACGCTGCCCAAAGGATAATTGGCTGCCCTCTCCTCAAACTGGAAGACCTACACAGTTCTCGCTGCCTCAAAAGAGCCCATAACATTATAAAAGACATTTCACACCCTGGACACTCCATGTTCGAACTGTTGCCTTCAGGTAAACGGTATAGAACAATATACACAAGGACTAACAGACTCAAACACAGTTTCTACCCAATTGCAATATCCTGTCTCAATGCTACTAAAAGTAGATGACGTTCACTGCCCCTGCTGTTATTTATGCCCGCTGTTGGAATGTCTTAAACATGTTTTGTTGGATACGCTAACATAATTGACTGAGTGTTTGATTGTTGAGTGATATATCAACTTATGTCGAATGACTGTATGTGGCATTAGGCCTGGATTGCTTGGGTGCATTTACTGTATGAGAAGATTGTATTTTATTTTATTTTTCTACAGTATTTACAACATAGTTTTTAGTATTTACAACATAGTTTTTAAGTATTTATTTCGTGAATGTTGCATTGATCAGAGACATCTCTCAATTTCATTGTACGTATGACAATGACAATAAAGAATATTCTATTCTATTCTATTCTAATAGGGTTGCAAACTCCCAGCAAAAGAAAATAGGGAACCACCCCCCACCCTTCACCTGATGATGCTTAATCGACGTAATCAACTTCAATTTGATGCAGGGTGGAAAAAATGCACAGAAATAAATTATTTTTCAAGAATAATTAAATAGATTCAACATCTTTCTTCAACAGAATTGCAGAATTCACAGATGGTACCTTCCCAAAGGAAAAAGTACTATAGCTTACTAGGGTATATTAGACTTAACAGTTACTATATACAGTAATGGACTTCTATACATTTTACATCAGATTAAAACTTTGGGTGTAAGATTCAGATAATTATTTATTAAAAGCTAGACATTTTAAATGAGAATAAGAAAGAAAAGTATGTCTTTGTGCCCCTTTTCCCTGTTCATGCCCCTATCGGCCCCCCTGGCTAAACTTTGCTAGATCCGCCCCTGCACAGTTACCAGCCGTCAGCTACGTAGAAAAGGATCCTGGTGTAGAAAGTAATATTAAATAAATTCTAACAACAGCTTATCAATGTTAAACGTGCTGCTGTTGTTCAGCCACTGGTTTCCTCTTTCTGGTGCAAAGTGGGCCAAAAACAAAGAAGAGAGACGGACTCGCGACAGAAAAGCCGATCAGCTGATCATTAAGCAGTTTCACGATTGAAGTAGCAGCAGGAAGGTGAGGGAGAGAGAGGCAGTCGCTCCATATATCGGTTGTTAAGCTTAACATGGGAACGCTTTACAAACATTCAGAGATGAACTTACACACTTGCTTTACTTCTCTCTGGGATAACTTCCTCGGAGATGAAATGCTGGTTTGGTAGCGAGGCTACAAATACACACAGCCGCTCTATCACGTGATGCATACTGCTCCGACTGCTACGGTTATGAGCCGAGTTACGCTGTGTCGCAAGTTTTGTGAGCTGCTTTTTTGATATTTAATGGATCGGATTACATTTTTTATTTCTCCCCGATATCCGATCCAGTAATTTAGGTCAGTATCGGACCGATACCGATACGTAATATCGGATCGGTCCATCTCTACTTTGTGATATAACCCCAAGTGTTGCCAAATGCCAAAAAACAGAAACATGGAAACAATGCAGTCTGAAGATAAAGGCACAGACATTTGACCTTGTAAGACAAAATTTGATGTCGTCTTGTTCACATTAAAAAAAGTAAAAGTAATGTTGTACATGTTTACTCACAAACACATTAACAGAGTTTCAGAGAAACTTCACCCTGAAAGACGTTTTAGGAACTTACCTGTTAGCAACTCAAAGAACCACTTACATGTAAGCAATAGCACAGAATAGAAAAGTTTTCCCCAAAAAACTAACCTGCACATGTAAACATGGCCTCAAAAATGAAAGACATAAAAAAAATCAGAGGAAAGGTATAATTTTCAAAACTTAAATTTTGGATGCAAAAAAAGGCTAGGAGGAGGAGTTGGCCGTCCGACTGGGGTCTGGAATGTGGGGCCTCCCTGCTGCTGCGGAGTCGGGGCAGTCTGCTTCTCCCCACCGCAGCGAAAAGGGTAACACCACCTGGGTCTGGGCGCAGTTTCCCCCTCCAGGGGCAAGGGTACCTAGACCCGGGGCTTAGAGTACGCTTGGGGAGTGTGATTGTGTGTACAGTGTCTCTCTATGTCTGTCTCCACGTTGGGTGAGTGTTGAGTAATTGTATATGAGAGCATGAGGGTGGGAATAGATGTTTGTATCTGTGTGTGCCTGTTTGTCTGTGTCTATATGTCAGGTTGGGTATCAGACGCCACCTCTCTGGGGACATCTCAGGCCCTCCAAGGTTTGGAGGCCCATCTCCCCCCACCACTTCCCCTGCCGGTGGCAGACGCCCTCAGACATCGGTGCGTTGGTGGTTCTTTGTGTCCGGGGGTGGGCGCCCAGGTACCCACCGGCTCACTCCTTGGCGGCTGCTTATCGGGGCATGGAGCCTGGGGCTCGCTCGGGCCACGCCGGGGATGGGGTGCCTCGGCCTCTCGGCCCGGGGCTCGGTCACTCAGGCACAGCTGGCTGCCGGCGGAGCTCACAGGCACGTCACTGCAGCCCCCGGCTTCTGCTCGCGGCTGCTGAGTGACCCCTCATCTGGGACTCTCCTCAGCTCTTTCTGGGATAGTGTGGCTGCTGCCCTCTGTTGGTCTTCCTTGGTCTCTTGTGTTCTGGGGGCCTCTGGATGTCTGGAGTTTGATCTCCTCCATACCTGCTTCATGCCCTGGAGGACGGGGCAGTGGCCCCCCACACCCTCTAGCAGATCATTACATGAAGGAACCTTTTAAAAACAAGTGCGTTCATGCTCACAGGTGCACACACGGGTGATCACACACACAAACTACACCCTTTTTGGCTCCTACCTCAAAGCACACACTGCGCTGTCGATCTCACGTGCTGCACAATAATGTTTAATATTTAGTATTTACTGTCATATTCCCATATATCATTGTGATCTTGTTTATTACTCTCGTTTTCTTCTGCTTGCTTTCTTTTTCTTTCTCAACAGGTGATCCAGGTGATCGATATATGTATTTTTGTCTGCTTATTCTGTTGGTTTTGTTTTTGCCCTTTTTCCCGTCCCTCTTCTCAGGTTTTTTTTTTTTTTTTTCCCTCTTTCTTTCTCCCTTTCTTTCCACCAGTCAAGTCTGTCCCGTATTCAGCAAGTGAAAATAAAATAAACAATAAAGGTGAATCAAATGGACCATTACGGCAAGGCTGGGATGGTCCATTTGGTAAAGTAAATCCGTTGGGCATCTTTCTTCGCCTTTAGACAATAATTCTGATGGCAAAAGAACCAAACGGGACAGGTTAAAAAAAAAAAAAAAATTTGGATGCATGATGCTGACCACAGGATGCAAAACTTAAACATGACCGCAGCTGAGACTCATTCATCTCTGTTTTTATTTGACATTTTTATATAACATGTTACAGCCTAACATACCGGAAGGTCGCCGGTTCGATCCCCGGCCTTTCTGTTCTGGCCTTTCTGTCCTGGTTGTTGTGTCCTTGGGCAAGACACTTTACCCTACCGCCTACTGGTGTTGGCCAGAGGGGCCGATGGCGCGATATGGCAGCCTCGCCTCTGTCAGTCTGCCCCAGGGCAGCTGTGGCTACAACTGTAGCTTGCCTCCACCAGTGTATGAATGTGAGCGTGAATGAATAATGGCATTGTAAAGCGCTTTGGGTGCCTTGAAAAGCGCTATATAAATCCAATCCATTATTATTATTATTATTATTATTATATGAAACAGGAAAAGACCGCTGTGTAATCCATTTATTTCAACAAAGTAACTCTATTCTGAATACCACCTTTTTAAGCGGTAACTGTAACGGAATACAGTTACTCATATATTGTATTTTAAATACATAACGCATTTTAATGTATTTTGCATACATAACATATCATTTAAAATTGTCAAAAAGTAAGAAGTAAAGAAAACAACTATTGAAATTCACATGAGGTAAGTACTGGTCTTTAGTTTTGCAAACAGAGCAGGAAACAAACCAACAAAACAAAACCCAAACAAGGACCCCAGACCAAAACATGAACGAAAAGAGCCAAGAAAACATAATGCTGAAGGTCCAAGTTACAAGGTTCAAAACAAGACAGTTCTGGGGGTCGACCCGGAGGGCGACAGCACAAGAGTCCAAAATAAGACAGTTCCGGAGGCTGGCCGCGTGGGAGGCAGCGGCGCCGACCGAGCAGGTCCGGAGGCCGGCCGTGAGGAAGATGGCAGTAACAGAGATCAGTAGGCCGTCCACGACACCAATGACGTCCAGCGGCCTGGAAAGTGGCCGCCTGGGTCGAGCTGCGGGACGTGGACGCCCATGACAGCCAAGAAGTCCAGCTGACGGCCTGGAAAGTGGCCGGTGACAGTGCAGTCGTGGACGTGGCTTGGCAGGCGCCGGTCGGGGACGTGGCTTGGCAGAACCAGATGAGCCGTGGGGCTGGACAGGCTCCTCGGGCCCTCCAGCAGACGAGGCGTGGGGCTGGACAGGCTCTCGGACCCTCCAGCAGGCGAGGCAGGTGGCTGGGCGGGCTGCTCGGGCCCTCCAACAGGCAGGCGTGGGGCTGGGACGGGCTCCTCGGACCCTCCAGCAGGCGAGGCAGGTGGCTGGACGGGCTGCTCGGGCCCTCCAACTGACGAGGCAGGTGGCCGGACGGGCTGCTCGGGCCCTCCAGCTGAGCAGGCGTGAAGCGGCGTGGGTGCCACGGGGTGCCAGGTTGGCACACCCGGGCATCCAGCAGCAGATGCAGGACGAACAGTTATGGAGGCCCCTGACGGGACCGGGAGCTGAGCTGCTAACGGGACCGGGAGCTGAGCTGCTAACTGCTCGGATGGCTGTAGTGGACATGGAGGTTGTCGTGGCGGCGATGATTCTCTTGAATCTCCAATGGAAACATGAGCTGGTGCAGGCGCCTGCAGAGCGACAGCCGCTCCGACCCGAGTGCCTAGGACGGGTGCGGAGCTCAGCTGCGTACTGACTGGCATAACCTTGGGGACCAACCTGGGTGCAGGAACAAACCGGACGGCAGCCACCCCCACTTGAGGTGTAGATGCAGGTGCATGAGATGGCTGACTTACGGCTGCCCTAACCCTAGTGGCGGGAGCTAGCGCAGGTGCTGGCTGAGTGACCACTGCCTCCACCTGGAGATCAGACCCAGGTGAGAGGTCAGGCAGCACCACAGCCACCCTGGGAGGGATCACAAAGTTCGAACATTAACCGTCAGGTGTAAGCAGAGGAGCAACGACAGACAAAGACCTTAAATTCTCTAAGTCCTTAACACAGTTCAAATTGTCCTCAGTTGCCCTTCTTGAGGGGCTAAACGCACCTTCCGTCTTGGAGCACGATTTAAACAACATTTCAGACCTGAAATAAGTTGGCTCAGTGACACAAGTGATAGTTATATTGTCCCTGGAAGCGTGATTCTTAAGGCCAAGACTTGATTCGTGAACCCACATAAAACAACCAGGACTGTGTGCAGATGATTTTAACACAATAATTTGGCAGCCACATGGGGAATAAGTACACTTATTGGAGTCTAAGCCACCCGTTGGCGAGACTGAGTTATGGAGGGGTTCAGCCACACACACTGATCGGCTGTAGAAAGCTAGTGAGTGGAATGCACATGGACTTGGCTTTGCACAGAAAACATAGTGAACTGGCTAGTTCATAAACTGCAGTCAAAAGGTCCTGGCCCGGGGTGCAGTTAAAGGGCTAGCTGGTTTGTAACAACTAGCATGGCTCTCACCCCCGACAGTCTTGGAAACAAAAAATTCAACCTTGTCATTAGATAACGTGGAAGCATAACTAAAACAGTCCTTCAGTTTTGTATTAACAGAAATTGCAATGCCATTCTCAGACATAGGAAAACCTGGCAGACCCTTAATAGTTCTCCAGCTCCGATGGACTGGTGTAGAAAAGCAGTCGCTGATGTCGGCCTCCAAAGCACTCACTCTGGTCAAACCATCAGCAGAGTGAGAAACATGGGGACCGATCAGCGCAGGAACATAACATACATCTTCATGATCAACGCCAGACACTTCTTTCGCTGGCCTGGTTATACAAACAGAACATTCATTATTTGACTTGGGAACAAGGAAAACAAACCCAGAAAGGGGGGTGCTAGCCAAAGATAATACAGTCCTACTACTGGTCAGATCAGAGGCTCTCTCACTTGATTTGTAGTTAATGGACAGCAGGGGCTGAGGCACAGTCTTTAATAAGGCCCAAGATGCTGTAACAGCCTAAAAAGAAGCCTTCTTAGTGAAAGACGCATGTCCTGGGTGTGCAGAATCATCACCACATTCTGTTTCACTAATGTCCCCCTCAGCCTGCTCATTCATAATAACAGGATTTAACAGTACATCACTGGGCTTAATTCTCAGGACCAAAGAGTCTATGGCTGGTTTGGCAGTGTCAGTTTCACAGTTCTGTGATGGCAGTGTGGAAGGTACACCCACTCTGTCTCTACAACAGGGCATGTTCAAATGGAGAATTTAACAGTTCCCCAGTCCTGTATTGACAGACTGAGTTTCCTTTTTCTGAAGTATGGGTGAAGCTTGGACCTAGACACACAAACACCTGACTACATGGGTCAAAGTCCCCTTTTAAAATACATGACAGCATATCACACGATTTTATTTTAAATGCTAAAAAAAATGATTGGGTCTATGATTAGTGCAACAGTACAGACCTGGGGAAGAAAGTCACATTCCAGGGATGAAACATTGCAATGAGGTGTTTAGTCAGCATCTGACAGTAAACATTAGTGTTGTGTGAACTGTGCAGCTGCTAACGACTCTCCAGAACTGTGTGATATTTCGGAGCACTTGTGGGCAACCAGTGAATATGATGTGGGGGAAATGAATGGGGGTAGTGACTCTTAAGTCTGAGTTCGGACCAAGTAAGCATCAGTAAGTAATTAAAGCCAGAAACAATGAATGCAACACTGCATGTCATGGCACCTAGAGTTTTAATCCTCACGCCATATTGTTCCACCAGAAAAACATTTTTTTTCTGTGATTTATCTGGCTGAAGGTTTGGGGATTTTTTTTTTTTTTTGATTTTTTTTTTTTGTTGTTTTAGGCTGATCCTCTCAGTTGAGTTTGGGTCTGTTTCCTCTTTCTAAGAAAATGGCAGCCTTATGCTTGGACATGTCCTAAAACTAGGCCTAATGTTTTTTTCGTAACAGTGGACATAAATAAAACCTGTCATGTGTCATCTCTCCGGGGGTGATATTTTGTGTGTTGATGATTTAATAATGAGCACGCTTTTCAGCAGGCCTGCAAGACTGATACTAAAGTGCTACAAAAAATATTCTTACTGGAAACAATCTCAAAGTGTGAGTCTCCAGATTACAATGGGCTTTGGAGAAATTCATCTATCTGGGACACTGAACACATCAGATAGTAAGCCCCAAGTCTAAAAGGGTTGTAGTGATTCAATCCATTCCAAAATCATGCAGAATTATTTTCTTTTTCTTTTGCGATATGATGTCATATTGCTGTCAGTGGATACTCAAATATGTCCACGAGAGGCTCCACTATCAGCAATGACAGATGTGACGGGACTGACTGGACTGTGACAGACTGTTGATGTAAATAAAGCTTTGACTGACTTGAAACTGAGATTAAAGACTGCACCAACTTTATGCTTAGATGAAAGATGTGTCAGTATGACTTCGTAAATGCTGCTAAACAGTTCACCCAAACAGAAAAGGCTGGATTATGTAAGTTGTTTTGTTTTGTTTTGCAGGAGCGGAGAATGACAGCAACCAGAGAAGAGAAGACTTTCTAGGTCCACATGAGCTTGTGGGCCATGGAGACTTAACCCTTTAACTGACACTTTCTGTGTCACTGATTCTTGTAGAGCAAAGTGTGTATTTACTAGCTTTTGTTGCTTATGATGCCACAATGTATTGTTGAAAAATGCCAAATGTCACAGTTGAAGAATGTACTGTGTTAAACCCAGCATAACTTATTTGACAGCAGCGGATGGTTAACCACGTGACTTTGTTGGAGCCATTTCTAGAATCAGTTTGTCCAGATCTGATCTGCAGGATGCATAACTGGCTAATGTTTTTTTTAAAGGTCTTTGTGGAGGATTTGGCATCACACAGACAGACACCAGTGGAAATAAAGCAGGATTCAGTGATCACAGAACATCTTAGTGTTGGGCTCATTATCATATCAGTATTTCTCTCAAGTTGCTGAGCTCATAACACTGAAACAAGTAAGTGACATTGCTTAAGATCAGTCACTATTTACAGTAATTCTGAATAAACATGCGGGATGATCCATGAATTGGGCATATTATGGAAGCAATAGTGTTTTTCCTGATTCAGGAAAATCCATTGCACATGACAAAATTGTGGCCGCAGTGCTGGATGCCTTATTCTCCTCTGACCTACAGTTGTTGTGAATGTGAAGTTTATACTAATTCTAAGATTCTGTTTTTATAAAGCAGATGTGCTGCCGAAACCAGAGTCAAGCAGACTTAACATGAACACCACGCTAATTCATTTCCTAAGACAGGTTTACAGGCCCACAGCGAAGCTACGCCAGAGGAGAAACCCGGATATTGTCTATGAAATAATGTACCTAAGCTTTTTCTTTTCCTCATTCTCCTAATTATGGTAAATTGCCACACGGGAAAGACCATGTGTCAAAAGGCGGGCTTCCAGGTTTACTCTAAAACTATTTGGTGATTTTTCTACGATTTTCAATGATTTTTCTATGTTTTGTGTGACTAACAATTCATGTACAGGTATTAAACCCATACAGGTGGTACAGATCAGCTTTTGATAACCCACAAGTAAAGTTCACTGAACAGAAAGTAACATGCTGATCGATGATCGTTGATATTCTTCCAAAATGGTTAGAAGTTTTTCCTTCTAGTAAGGAGATACAGGTACAGGTACAGATACAGTATTGCTGGAAGAAATCCTCCCGAGGGTGGAATCTCCAGACTGAGACTGGGTGCTGATCAGAAGTCTTCAGAGAACCAGGTGGAGCCGAGACGTCCCAAGGGCAGAATGGCATGACTGTGAACTGTGATGTTCGATGTGTGTGTTGGCTCTCCTGCTCGCAGTAATAAATAGCTTGACCACAGCTCTTTCTGTGTTGCAGAATTTATTTACAAAATTCCACAACGTTTCAGATAAAACTATTGTTTATATCTTGCTGGTCTTCAGTTTTACTGCAGCTCTCAGATCAGTTCCTCTCCAGCTGTGTGAGGGTTTTGTATGAACAACAAACTTAAACACTGCTAACAGTAACAAACCACTGCATCTTAATTCTGAACTCTGAACTGATGATCGGAGTGACGTCAGTCCCAGACCAGCCTCCAGTAAAATGATCAAAAACACCAGAGTGATGGAGATTAGCTTCATGAGCTTCTCTGGGTTTCTGAAGATATCAGTGAATATTTTTGCTAATGGATCATCTGATTTAACATCTGATAGAAACAGTTTGTCCTGGAATAACAGATGGAGTTTTAAGAGTCTTCATCAGGATGATTATTCATAATAAAAGTAAAAACATGAGAAGTCATCATCATTTACAATTCCAAATATTTCATGCACCAAAATAACCGGGTCAGCTGTAAAAGTAATTGGGTGAATGTTTTCATTTTGTTTTATTATCAATCATAGCTATTCAAATACAGTAAACAGTCCTAAATTTTAAATCACTACATTATTTTTCTCAACACATGGTGTTTGCAGAGTTTACTCTAAATATTTCAGCATATTATTCACAACGAAGAATGAAATCCTCCCTGTGTTCATTCCAGCTAAACTGTTTTATGAGATGTTACTTCAATCCCTGAATGTGATACTGCAGACAGTAAAGAGAGGAATGAATGTTTTTATGATAATTTATGTTTAAAGCAGAAAAATTTCAACTCTCTAAAAGTGTGTGTGTGTGTGTGTGTGTATGTGTGTGTGTATCAGTCACAAAACACAACAGCAAACACACAGAACCATATACCAGTGATGTCCAACTCCAGGCCTCGAGGGCCGGTGTCGTGCAGGTTTCAGATCTCACCCTGGGTCAGCACACCTGAATCAAATGATTAGTTCATTACAGGCCTCTGGAGAACTTCAATGCCGTTTCTCAATTCTCAAGTACGTGAGTACGTACTCGCGTTCTCGGCGAGTACGTACTGGCCGAGAACGCACGGGAGTACGGACTCGCCGAGAATGCGAGTACGTACTCACGTACTTGAGAATTGAGAAACGGCCTTTGTCTGAGTTTCGGACGAAATGTATTCTGGGATATTTAGCTGTACCAAGTCCACACAAGTCACCACCAATGCATGCTCGATAAAAGCGGGCGGGCGAGAACACATCCGGGACTTTTTCGCGTTCTCGGTTTGATCCGTGCCGAATTGGAACAGTACTTGGTCTCCGACTGATGACGTATCACGAGTACACGAACGTAAGTACACACAAATGCGCATATTGAGAAAGGCCCCAAGACATGTTAAGGATGTAATTTAGCTATTTAAAGAAGCTGTGTTGGATCAAGGACACATCTAAAACCTGCAGGACACCGGCCCTCGAGGTCTGGAGTTGGTAACCCCTGCCATAGACCAAGATGCACTTGGTGAAATCTGGAAGTAGTAACTGCTGTTCTTTATGATGCTGCCACCTTGTGGTGGAAGTTGGTAACAGGAAAATGTGCCTTACCTTAATTAAGAACATTCAAAAAAACACAGATTCATAAGAAAATGACAAGAGAACATGTTTACGGGCAGCAAAACATCCTGAGAGAAAACTTACTTACTCCAGATGTACAACTCCATTATTGAATTAAGTTTATGATTAAGTGGACATTTTATCATGTTCACAAGAGACGTGATGGGATGTTCAGTTGATTGATTCTGATAATTCTGATTCTGTCTCTAGTCCAGGTCGGCCGTAATCAACACTAGGTTTTTTTTTAAAGTCAAAACACAATTATAGTATCACTGAAACAAGACTAGAACAGTGAAAACAATCACGAGAAAGAGGAAAATTTAATTAATTTACTGGTTTGAACACAATATTTTAGTTGGAAGCTGAGATTGCTACTGTCATAGGGATTTATTGTACTGAGTCACTGACAATGCTGACTTTGATTTAATAATCATTTTAATTTTCTGAGTGATGTAATGTTTTCTTTTCAATCTTTAAAAAAATGTGTGTGTGTGTGTGTGTGTGTGTGTGTGTGTGTCCTCAGTGAACTGTATCAGTCTCTGCAGTATCTTCCAGCTGCAGCAGTCAGTTCAGTTTCTGTTCAGTCTGACTGAGGGAGGTTTTTGTACGACTGTTTTTCACTGTGTGAACACCCACTGACTGTTGATGTTATGGAGACTCTGACAGTAATAAACTGCTGCATCTTCAGCCTGGACTCCACTGATGGTCAGAGTGAAGTCAGAGTTTGATCCACTGCCTGTAAAACGAGCTGGAATCCCTGATACTCGAGTGCTAGCAAGGTAAATGAGCAGTTTAGGAACTCCTCCATCTTTCTGTTGGTACCAGGCGAAATAGTGGTTGTTGTTATAAACATAAACATTCTGACTGGTCCCACACTTGATGCTCACAGATCCTCCCACAGCAGAGCTCACTGCTCCAGGCTGAGTCACTGTGATCTGTCCTCTGGACTCTGAGGATACAGAGACAAAAACATAAAGCAGCTTCATGGTTTTGTGGGCTTCATTTCAGAGGGACAGATGTTGATAGAGGAGAGGAGTTTGATTCTCTGGACTTTACCTGTGAAGCAGCAGCAGAGGAGAGTCCAGATGAGGACGCAGATCAAAGTCATGTTTTTGATGAGGAGGATTTCTGTGGCTTCTGTTGTGATGAAGGACAGCTGTCAGTCATCCAGTGTTCAACTCTCAGGACTATAAACTCTCCCAGAGCACTGGAGCATGGTGCTGCTGATGCAAAGTGCCTCTCTATGGAAATCATCTGACTGACATGGACTTGGATCAATCTGACGATGCTGTTTATCGAGGAATAATTCAATCCATCATAGTATTGAGCAGATATATCAGTTTGTTCTTCAGAATATTCTTATTCCAAAATATTTCCTATTATTCAATTTTTTTTATGGTTCATTGATGGATTCACATGCTTATCATAATATTTAGTCAGGATATATCTGGATTAATTTAAAATATGAATTAATGAGGTCAGAGGTTCATGCTGTAGAGTAGCTGAGCTCAGTCTCAGAAAGAGTGAGGAGCTCAGACATGTGGAGGTACAGTCACTGCTCTTTGCTTCAAATGAGTTCTTGTAAAACACAAACAGACACAATCAGTATCTTTTAAATGAGGCTGTTATCTGTGACAGCACTACCTATAACACCTCTTTCTGTAGCTATATGATCACAACCATGTGACATGTAACAGTGGGGCAGATCAAGCATCGTTGTTCACTGCTGTTGATGTTTTTTTAATCACAAATAACAAACAATTACACAACTGAATTCCAGCTTTATTAAAATGAATAAAATTAATGAATCAAACCCATCATGATAGAATCTCTGTTATCATCACAGACACTTTAAGTTCAGGAAGATTTACCTGGATAAAAGGTGCTGTTGGAGGTAAAATCCACAGACTGAACTTGGGACCTTCACATTTCTAACTCTTACAGAATTTAATGAGCAGAAACAAACAACTGATTGTTGAGAATTTATGATTGTTCAGCACTTTTCTGCACCTTCCTGAGTGCTTACATTTGAGTCTTTCATGCTACTCTGTATACAAATCTGTACATCTGTGTCCATTACAGAGAGTGCCAAAATGGGTATTTTTGATTTGCCTTCTGTGGCGGAGGTGTGGTCCTTGGCTCAGCTGCAGGGGAGGAGTGGTACAGTGAGCTCAAGGGGGCGGTACCAGGAGGCAGGTGAGCCACAGGTGGTGGCGACTGACTGAGGACGCTGTCTCTTCCTGTTCCTCTATATAGTGAAGACAGAGTGGAGCGGGGACGAGGAGAGCTGGACTGGAACAGACTGTGTTAGTTGAGTTCATAACTATCAGTAAAACACAATAATAGTGAGCACGATCATCGTGTGTGTTGTGTACTTTGACACCTTTCAAACAATCATATTTATGTGAAGTTGGGATAAGGTTCCAAGAAACTTAAAACCTCTGTGAAGTGTGAATGAGGTCAAAGGTCATGAAGCTCAAGTGTCAGCATTATAAATTAGCTTTTTAGGAGTTTCACCATTTTTCTGTTGGTACCAGAACATGTCATTACCTTCATCTACCCCGTGATTGGTTGTACATCTGAGAGTGATGAAGACAAATTAACTTCTTTTGATGAAATAATACAAACCATGTTTGTTGACTCCAGAAACACCAACAGTGACATTTGGAGGGGGTTCCCCACATGTTTTTGTTTTGTTGTTTTGTTGATTTTTTTTGTAATGTGTGTTACACGTGTGGCATGCCACTATACTGTGGAGAACAACAGTCACTTATGGGGGGAAAACGCTCGTCCCAAACGAGTTTGAAGGCATTTCTTGTGTCTCAAAAAGTGGTTTTAGTGTCAGGGTTACGGTTAGGTTATGGTTAGGCATTCACTTTTGATAGTTAAGGTTATAGTAAGCAGCTAGGGAATGCATTATGTCAATTAGATATCCTCACTAAGATATGAAAACCAGTCTATTTCTTTGAGTGTGTGTACTCAGTCAACTGTATCAAACTCTGCACTTGAGAGAGGTTTTTGTATGACGGCTTTTCACTGTGTGAACACGTGTTGGCTGTTAATGTAGTGTTCACTCAGACAGTAATAAACTGCTGCATCTTCAGCCTGGACTCCACTGATGATCAGAGTGAAGTCAGAGTTTGATCCACTGCCTGTGAAACGAGCTGGAATCCCTGATGTTCTAGTGCGAGTGTAATAAATGGAAAGTTTAGGAGGATTTTCCATCCCTCTGTTGAGGCTAGGCCAAACAGTCTGATACATAGACCTTATGACTGGTCCATTTGATGGTGACAGTGTCCCCCAGAGCAGAGCTTCCTGCTCCAGACTGAGTCATGTTGACCAGGACTTTGGTGCTACTAATGTACAGACACTCTCTATGGAAATGCTGTGGATCCAACTGGGACTTGGATAATTTGTGTTTTTATCAGTAGATCAATCATTTTTACAGTATTAAGGGAAATTGTTTTAAAACCTTTGGCATTTATACTAACTCAGTTCAGACGTTTGTTATGTTGTTACATGGTTGACAAAACAATCAGATTATTTGACTATTTATTGCAAATATGTGTAAACTTATTTTTAATATAGCTCCCGTATTAAGAAAGTGAATAATATTGCAAATGTTTCTTGTAATATTACCATGAATAAAGTCCTTAAAACCTTTATAAATGTAGCTACACTGCAAAAAAAAACTACTCTGGAGGTTTTCACTAATTCATTAATTGCCAGTTTTAAAATTACCTGTGAAAGTGTGCAATTAAAAAGTCACAGACATGTTGCTCTCTACAGAAAGAAATCTTTGTTTTGGGGGTTTTTGGATTTGTTTTGGAAACAGTGAAAAAGTGTGAGTTAGTGACTGGTGGAGCAGAAAAAAACATCTTACAGCTAAATATCAACTTGTAGTTTCTGTTATCTAAGATGACTGGTGTCTCTTAGGTGACACCTGTCCCATCTAGATGGTGCTGGGTTCCTCCAGTGACGAACTGCAGCAGGGAAATGCCACCATCATGGGTCTGACCAACAAGGGCTTCCACACAGACTTGAGGCTGTCACAAAGATGACTGACAGTGTTGGCAGTGGCAGCATCAGTGATGAGGAGAGCAGGAGCCCCGGGACACTACAGAATGATCTTCTATAGCTGAATCAGCACCGTGAAGCTCAAAGCAAACTACTGGATGAAGGTGGGATTTTCCTGTGTGTCCTGAATTTAGGTCATCTCTCCTGTTCCTGGAAACTACAGTCACAAACTCCTGTTACAAAGATGAGACAAAATTTTAAATGTATTTTTCTATTAAAGGATGCTGTCTGTTGGGTTTATCTAGGCACAAACCCCGCTGGAACACGAAACCAATAACTGCACGACAAAACAAAACAAGACAGAGCTCTTTGTCTTTGTGGCTCGCGAGGGAAGTCAGCCAAAGTGGAGGAAAAGATTCCTTCACCTGAACTCAGCCCACTTCGACTGATTCCTTCACTACAGCCCTTTTTATTGTCAGCAAGCAATCAGTCATGAATATGCAATTACAAATTATAACATCGAGGCTGCTTCCTCTCATCTCAGGGTGCACAGAGTGTGCACAGAATCCTTATCAGACCAAATAAGGATAAAATACTTTATCAGCATATGAATGATTATATATCTCTAAGCATAAATGATTCCATGTTTCTAAGCACAAATGACGATATAAAAAATATCAATTCCAACACTATCCAGAGTAGCTTTTTTGACAGTGTCCGTGAATCGCTACATTATTGTAGTGGAGGGGAGTGTGTGTCCCAGGGATCCCAGGGGCTATCTTGTCGGTGACCCTACCTGGACCTGGGGGGTATAGAGGATGTTTGGGGAGTCTGAGTGTGTGTACAGTGTTCATTTCTGTTTGTCTCTATGTTGTGTGAGTGCTGAGTATTTGTATATTGATTGATAGATTGAAGCCTTTATTTGTCATTTGCAGTTGCCTGCAGCAAAATTGGACCTTTCCGACCGCACATACAATACACAAACATCACAATGGGGAGACAGGACAGAACAGGCAGCATAAAGAAAACAATGAAATGTATAACACAAAAGGGCAGTCAATGAGGAAAAAGAAACTCTGCTCATCCTGATCCCTAATGGGGGATCAGAATGAGAAAACAGAAACAAAAATTTCTCAGCACAAAATCACATTTATCTTCACAACACCATAAAACACAAGACAAGCAAAAGGGGAATATGCTAATGTACACAGCAGCATCAAGGACATTGCACTCTCTGCGCAACCTAAAGTGATGCTGAACCTCCGTCTACATCGGATGGGAGGTAAGCATGGGAGGCGATGGGTTCAGGGAGGGGGGGGGTATCTGTCTAAGTGTACATGTGTGTGTGCGTGTGAGGATGTGTGTCCTGTGTTCAGCCTGAGAAAGTGTCCTTTCGCCCAATTAAGATCAACAGTCCGCAGCCTACGCAGCTGGAGTTGAGGGATCTGGTGAGAGAGTCAGGGAGTCCCGTTGTCACTGTCAGAGGAGAATTTGTTGTTGTTCTCGTCGGCCTTCAAGTGTCCAGCTGGTGCCGCCGGGTTTGGGTAGCCGCATGAGATGATGATGGTGGTTATGTTGTTTAGGACGAACAGACTTCATTTGCATTTTACAGTCGTGCTTTAAGTCCATCACTGGTCCGGGGGTGAATCAATTTCCCGTTGAAGAGCGGTGAGATTCTCCAAGATCTTTCCCATATTACGTTCCATAAGAACAGTGTGAGTACTCGCAGCCCTTCCCAGCGCTTGGATCATCGCGGGTAGCCTTGTGGGGTTTTGAAGCGCTCAATTTCAATAAGCCAGGGCCAAGCCAGCTCCGATCAGCAAGAACCCCGTTATCATGATTCCAAATAGTTAGATGTCTTCGATGTCCTCAATCGCCAGACCCGCCAGGCACATGACGCACCACTTTTGCCAGCCCCAGGACACTGGGGCTCTCCTGAACCCAGGCTCCTCGTCGAGAAGTGGGACTGGTTGATCAAATCCATAATTCTTCTTTAGGTTTTAGAGAGCAAGAACGTGACTGAGAGGTTCTCTGAGGGTTAGAGTTAGATGAGACTAGACAAGGACATAGAAGCTAAGCAGGAATGATAAGGGAGGGAGAGAGGTGCATCCGCCTCCTCAAGGAGCAAAAAGAAAAGCGTGTGTTCATGACGGTGGGAATGCATGTTTGGGTCTGTGTTTGCCAGTTTGTCTATGTTTATATGTCAGGTTGGGTGTTAGACTCCAATTCAATTCAATTCAATTTTATTTATATAGCGCCAAATCACAACAAAAGTCGCCTCAAGGCGCTTTATATTGTACAGTAGATTGCACAATAATAAATACAGAGAAAAACCCAACAATCATATGACCCCCTATGAGCAAGCACTTTGGCGACAGTGGGAAGGAAAAACTCCCTTTTAACAGGAAGAAAACTCCGGCAGAACCAGGCTCAGGGAGGGGCGGGGCCATCTGCTGCGACCGGTTGGGGTGAGAGAAGGAAAACAGGATAAAGACATGCTGTGGAAGAGAGACAGAGATTAATAACAGATATGATTCGATGCAGAGAGGTCTATTGACACATAGTGAGTGAGAAAGGTGACTGGAAAGGAAAAACTCAATGCATCATGGGAATCCCCGGCAGCCTACGTCTATTGCAGCATAACTAAGGGAGGATTCAGGGTCACCTGGTCCAGCCCTAACTATATGCTTTAGCAAAAAGGAACGTTTGAAGCCTAATCTTGAAAGTAGAGATAGTGTCTGTCTCCCGAATCCAAACTGGAAGCTGGTTCCACAGAAGAGGGGCCTGAAAACTGAAGGCTCTGCCTCTCATTCAGTGTTGGGTGTAACGCGTTATTAAATTACTTTTCCACTGGAAAAAGTAGAGTAACTAATTACTGTTCATTTTTAGGTATTTTAATTACAGTTACTTACAATGTACTTGCGTTACATTGTAAAATAATTAAACTCGCTGAATATCATTATTTAATTTCATTAATTTATCTTCTAAACGTAGAAGTAAACTCTGCCGCTTTACATCGCTGTAGTGCAGCTGCACGTCATTTCACGCCAGTTTGCTGCATAGTCGTATTCTAAAGCGGAAGATATCAGACTCGGCTGAAGGGAGTGGCTGTTTTATGACATGGACATATTCCCGTTTCTTCACTTTTCTGAAACAAGCAGACAAGAACATTACAGCAATATGTAAGCTATGTGCTGGGGAGAAAAAACTATCGGCTGCTGTTAATAGCACGAGTAATTTACTGAAGCGCCTGACACGAGAGCATAGACGAACACTTCTGAGTGATTCTTGTTCATCATCCATGGATACAGTGGCGTGTCTAGAAAATTTTTGTTGGGGGGGCCAGGTAGGGGCACAGATTTGGAGAAGGGTGGCAGATGTAATTGGCAGATAATGTTAAAAAAAAATTCTACCAACCGTTAACCATAATTCAATAACCCTATAAACCTAATAACCAAATGCGCTTTTAACTCTTATTAGAATGACATTTTAAGCACTATGGTGCAAAATACTAGATAGAAATATTAGATACTGCGTTGATAATGTACAAGAGATACAATCAGTGCTTTGTCAGTGTTTATTCAGCATTGAAGGACAGCAATATTTGCATAGTATTTTTACTGACATATAGTGCACATATGTTTTGGGCACAAACATTTTTGAATATTAAAATACAAACATTTTTAACATACAATTGGCAAATTAGCCAATGTCAATGCAAAACTTTATCTGCTTTATTAAAAAAAGAAGATAATCTTCTCACAAACTGGTGTTTGATTTTGAAACAGGAAAAAAGTGGGGAAACAAATGAAAAGACTAACATTTAAATGAAACCTGAAAGCAAGTAAATACTTTCTATGCTGCCTTATGGAAAACTTTGGTAATATTGATGTATAAAGAGCAACACTGGCTGATGATGAAATACAGTCAGCTGGCATGGTGACACTGCCAGTATTAACCTGCAGGGCTGGACTGGGACAAAAAATTGGGCATTGTGACTACAGACCGGCCCACCAGGTATTAAAGCCATAAAGCCTTTGAATGAAAACAAACGCTGTTGTGACAGCGATGTACACTGTCCTTTGGTATATGTATGATTTCTATACATTTTACGTCAGATAAAAACTTTGTTCGCAAGATTCAGATAATTATTTAATAAAAGCGAGATATTTTAAATGGTAAATGGTAAATGGCCTGTATTTATATAGCGCTTTCTAGTCCCTAAGGACCCCAAAGCGCTTTACATATCCAGTCATTCACCCATTCACACACATTCACACACTGGTGATGGCAAGCTACGTTGTAGCCACAGCCACCCTGGGGCGCACTGACAGAGGCGAGGCTGCCGGACACTGGCGCCACCGGGCCCTCTGACCAATGACAATAAGAAAGAAAAGTATTTCCTTGTGCCCCCCTTTCCCTGTTAATGCCCTACCTGGCCCCCTGGCATCACTTTGCTAGACCCGCCCCTGCACAGTTACCAGCTGTCAGCTACTTAGAAAAGGATCCTGGTGTTATTTATCTCTTAGAAACAGTTCATAACTTCCCTTCAACTCATTCATGTCACCTAAAAGGTAAACCTGTTTCTCCATCACCTGTTCAGCTCTGATGATTCAGTAAGGACATCTCCTGGTTTCATCTTCATGTTTCCCTCTCACCACATATCCAAACCGATATCATGACCAGCAGCTTTACAGCTGTGGCTCCAGCAAACATCAGCTGATACTTGAAAGTAATATTAAATAAATTCTAACAACAGCTGATCAAGCTTAAAGGTGCTGCTGTTGTTCAGCGCAACATCCGCTGGTTTCCTCTTTCTGGCGCAAAGTGGGCGATAAACAAACAAGAAAGAAAAGCCGATCAGCTGATCATTGATCAGTTTCATGATTGAAGTAGCAACAGGAGAGGGAGGGGAGAGAATGAGAGAAGAAGAGACAGCTGTGCAACGTAAAGAGGCAGAATAAATCCAGCTGTCTTTTTTTCATTATAGCTAAAGTACGGGACAAACTGCGTCTCTTCTCAGCTCAATACGAAACATGTAATATTTTCTCTGAATGAGGGACCATTCCATTATATAAGGAGCCGTTGGAAACTCTACTAACTAAACTTATGAATAAAATAAAGTTCACTATCAGTAACATCACAGCACCCACCCAGCTGTGTAGAAACTCCGTCATGCTAGCTAGTACGCAGTACGAGTTATTGTAACTGACTGTAAAAAGTCAGCACAACGAAAATAAACTCCACCTAAACTTGGTTTATATCTGACCCAGATAGACTGCAGGTCATAACTTCTTACCTGAAGTTCAGTTCACCTGACACTCGGACTGACGGCTGCCTCAGGTCTCTCCTCCTCCTGCCTCCCCTTCCCTCATTCACCTGCTGGCCTCTGTGGAAGCTCCGCCATAGCCACCACCAAACAACTGAGTTATTTTTACACATCGACCAGCATCTGGACAATCCACCACCTCTCATTGTTCATGCCGTTAAAAAAAAAAAAGTCATCCGCCCACCGGGCAAATGCCCGGTATGCCCCATGGCCAGTCCAGCTATGTTAACCTGTTAATCTTTTGCTGAAAAATTGTTTTCTGCTGTTCCATCTTTCGTGCTTGGCTCTCCTACCTTTGCTAACATGACGCTCATAGCGCAGAGGCCGATGCTGCATTCACTCACACTCGGATATCTGAGCTTCACTGTGAAAACATAATCGTACATTTGATATTTCATTGAATTTTATTGTTTTAGCTTCGGGGTGGCACCTGGGGTGGCCAGTCTGGTTTGGGGGGTGGCCTGTGCCCCCCCAGCAGATGGAGGCCAGCAGATGCAACACGCTGGCAGGTGGATGATGGAAAGGCAGGAGGAGCAGAGACCCGAGGCAGTGAACTGAACTTCAGGTAAGAACTTATGACCTGCAGTCTATCTGGGTCAGATATAAACCAAGTTTAGGTGCAGTTTATTTTCATTGTGCTGACTTTTTACAGTCAGTTACAATAACTCGTACTGCGTACTAGCTAGCATGACGGAGTTTATATATTGCTGGGCCGGTGCTATGATATTATTGATGTTGAACTTGTTTTATCTTATTTATAAGGTTAGTTATTAGAGTTTCCAACCGTCTCATATACAGAGAAAATATTGTGCTTTTAGTATTGAGGTGAAAAGGAGCCCAGTTTGTCCCGGACTTCAGCTACAATGAAAAAGACACAAAGCTGGAGTTATTCTGTGTCTTTGCTGCACAGCTGCCTCTTCTCCTCTCATTCTCTCCCGCTCCCTCTCCTGTTTCTACTTCAATCATGAAACTGATCAGTGATCAGCTGATCGGCTTTTCTCTCTTGTTTGTTTATCGCTCTGAATCTTACAACAAACGTTTTTATCTGATGTAAAATGTATAGAAATCCATTATTGTACATAGTATTTTTTTAGGGTCCCATCGTAATTTCTTCAGAAGTAGCTAAGTACCGTTTATGACGCCAGCATTTTCCCACATTTTCTAGATTCTGTACCAGTACTGTGTGTAAAATGCCATCAAAAAGTCAATTAAGTTTTTTCTTTCTCACCTATCTATCTCCTTTCACTTTTTAAAGGTTGCCATGTTAGAAAAAATATTTTGCCCTGCCATGCTGTTTATTGATGTGGTAAATGAATGGTTTATGAAAATATATCTAAATCTGTCATCAGTAATCAGTAATGATCATGTCTCACCTCTAGTCTTCTCTGTCTTAATTTCAGGTTTTCACCATGTGTTGTAGATAGTTCAGGAGGTTAACTCGACCAAGCAGTCTACTTTCGGGTACTGTTTAGAATACCAGAATAGGGAGGATGGTGTAGGCTTAAGTTTATTAGACTGATACATATATACCAACAAGACAGTGTACATCACTGTGACAACAGCGTTTGTTTTCATTCAAAGGATTTATGGTTTTTCCTATAATGGCGGGCCGGTCTCTAGTCAAAATGCCCGGGCCGATTTTTTGTCCCAGTCCAGCCCTGGCAGGCTACATTGTGGAACAGATGCTACCGCTGCGTACTGTAGAGTGTCCGTCTTTAAAAAAATGTATTTATTATTTAAAGAGTTTAATTTCTATTGTTTGTCCACTCAAGGTTTATATGGATTTTAAGAAGTATTTAGTTAAATACTTATGTAGTAATTAACTTACTTTTCTGACACAGTAATTAGATAAGTATTTTAAATACAATATTGACTAAGTAATTAGAAATTAGTAATTAATTACTTTTTTTTAAAGTAACTTACCCAACACTGCTCCCATTCTACTTTTAAATACTCTAGGAACAACAAGTAGGCCTGCAGTGTGAGAGCGAAGTGCTCTAATAGGGTGATATGGTACTACAAGGTCATTAAGATAAGATGGGGCCTGATTATTTAAGACCTTGTATGTGAGGAGCAGGATTTTGAATTCAATTCTGGATTTAACAGGAAGCCAATGAAGGAAGCCAAAACAGGAGAAATATCTCTCTTTCTAGTCCCTGTCAGGACTCTTGCTGCAGCATTTTGGATCAGCTGAAGGCTTTTCAGGGAGTTTTTAGGACATCCTGATAATAAAGAATTACAGTTGTCCAGCCTGGAAGTAATAAATGCATGAACTAGTTTTTCAGCGTCACTCTGAGACAGGATATTTCTAATTTTAGAGATGTTGCGCAAATGGAAGAAAGCAGTCTTACATATTTGTTTAATATGTGCATTGAAGGACATGTCCTGGTCAAAAATGACTCCAAGGTTTCTCACTGTGTTACTGGAGGCCAAGGTAATGCCATCCAGAGTAAGAATCTGCTTAGATACCATATTTCTAAGATTTTCAGGGCCGAGTACAATAACCTCAGTTTGATCTGAATTAAGAACCAGAAAGTTAGCGGCCATCCAGGTCTTTATGTCTTTAAGACATTCCTGCAGTTTAACTAATTGGTGTGTGTTACCTGGCTTCATGGATAGATAGAGCTGCGTGTCATCTGCATAGCAGTGAAAATACAGGTCCTTCTCAAAAAATTAGCATATTGTGATAAAGTTCATTATTTCCTGTAATGTACTGATAAACATTAGACTTTCATATATTCGATCGTGAAAGTCTCACGCCGGACGATGGCTCAAGAGTTGGGAGTTCGCCTTGTACTCGGAAGGTTGCAGGTTCGAGCCCCGGCTTGGACAGTCTCGGTTGTTGTGTCCTTGGGCAAGACACTTCACCCGTTGCCTACTGGTGGTGGTCAGAGGGCCCGATGGCGCCAGTGTCCGGCAGCCTCGCCTCTGTCAGTGCGCCCCAGGGTGGCTGTGGCTACAACGTAGCTTGCCGTCACCAGTGTGTGAATGTGTGTGTGAATGGGTGAACGACTGGATATGTAAAGCGCTTTGGGGTCCTTAGGGACTAGAAAAGCGCTATATAAATACAGGCCATTTAGATTCATTACACTCAACTGAAGTAGTTCAAGCCTTTCATTGTTTTAATATTGATGATTTTGGCATACATAACTCATGAAAACCCAAAATTCCTATCTCAAAAAATTAGCATATCATGAAAAGGTTCTCTAAACGAGCTATTAACCTAATGGAAGCATGAAGTGCTCCAAAATCTCCTGATAGCTAGCTGCATTGACCCTGCCCTTGATAAAACACAGTGGACCAACACCAGCAGCTGACATGGCACCCCAGACCATCACTGACTGTGGGTACTTGACACTGGACTTCAGGCATTTTGGCACTTCCCTCTCCCCAGTCTTCCTCCAGACTCTGGCACCTTGATTTCCGAATGACATGCAAAAGTTGCTTTCATCCGAAAAAAGTACTTTGGACCACTGAGCAACAGTCCAGTGCTGCTTCTCTGTAGCCCAGGTCAGGCGCTTCTGCCGCTGTTTCTGGTTCAAGAGTGGCTTGACCTGGGGAATGCGGCACCTGTAGCCCATTTCCTGCACACGCCTGTATACGGTGGCTCTGGATGTTTCTACTCCAGACTCAGTCCACTTCTTCCGCAGGTCCCCCAAGGTCTGGAATCAGTTCTTCTCCACAATCTTCCTCAGGTCCGGTCACCTCTTCTCGTTGTGCAGCGTTTTCTGCCACACTTTTTCCTTCCCACAGACTCCCCACTGAGGTGCCTTGATACAGCACTCTGGGAACAGCCTATCCGTTCAGAAATTTCTTTCTGTGTCTTACCCTCTTGCTTGAGGGTGTCAATGATGGCCTTCTGGACAGCAGTCAGGTCGGCAGTCTTAACCACAATTGCGGTTTTGAGTAATGAACCAGGCTGGGAGTTTTTAAAAGGCTCAGGAATCTTTTGCAGGTATTTAGAGTTAATTCGTTGATTCAGATGATTAGGTTAATTGCTCGTTTAGAGAACCTTTTCATGATATGCTAATTTTTTGAGATAGGAATTTTGGGTTTTCATGAGTTATGTATGCCAAAATCATCAATATTAAAACAATGAAAGGCTTGAACTACTTCAGTTGTGTGTAATGAATCTAAAATATATGAAAGTCTAATGTTTATCAGTACATTACAGGAAATAATGAACTTTATCACAATATGCAAATTTTTTGAGAAGGACCTGTATATGCTATGTCTTCTAATGATACTGCCTAAGGGAAGCATGTATAATGTAAACAGAACTGGTCCTAGCACCGAACCCTGTGGAACACCATAATGATGTCTACATATGTTGACGCCAGGTCCTAGGAGGTTAATATGAAGACGATATGAGCAGAGAATACAAACATGTTGAGGGATTGGCTGTTAATTCAGTGAGAAAGTCAAAAACTAATGTGTACACTTCTGTCTGCATTTTTATTTTGTTAAATATAAACAAAGTTATATCAGAAGTGCTGCCATGTGTCTGGTCAGAAAGAGAGGACCAATGAGTTTATTAGGTAGTTCAATGAAAGGCTTCAGTTAGTTAAATTGAGAAAGACACATTTACATTTACATTTGCAGTTTTGTCTTGTTATGCAATATTTGAAGTTAAAAAAACAAACAAAACACTACATTTTTGGAAATGTTTCTGGGTGTTTTCTTGTTTGGTTGGGTTTTTGTACTACTTGAACACTAAATTGGCCCTGCAATGAGATGAATTGTAGTGTATTCCTCTCACTTTTCTAAATAAATTTTTGGTTAGTTCTTGTTTTACTTTGAAAGTAAAACCAGGTGTAGATTTTCCATGCAGACCGCCATGGTCCCTCTAGCTGTGTCTCAATTCATAGGCCGTGTCTTTCGGAGGCCGCATTTGAAAGCTGATTACATCACAGCCAGGCAGCGAAGGCTCTCCCAATTTGAAGGCTGCTCCAAATGCGGCCCACAAATGTGGCCTCCTTTTCACCAGATTTGAAGGATGGGTTAGTGTACCCTTCATGGCCCAACCTATCCCAGGATTCATAGCACAGCGGTGGCTGTGGATAATTTTTTCGACAAAAAAGGCAGATGGCTCAAGCGGTGCGGCTGAAGAGTAAACTTTTAAAAGTAAGTATTGAGTTTTATGTCACTTGTTTATGCAGCAATACCAAGGGCATAGATTTGGCATGGACGGAAGGGACATGTCCCCACCAATATCCAGCGATTATTGAATTGTCCCCAGCAATAATTTGATCTCTTCGAGTAAAGAAAAACAAACCCGATAGAAAGGAAAAAAACGATCTGTTGACATCTCATTCACCCAGCGGTGCAGAAAGAGTTAAATTACGTTCTCTACTGGAGTCCTACCTCATGTGACAAATATGGCCAATGTGATTGGCTGTGCCTTTCAGGGAGCTCTGTTTAGTTTTAGCAGCGGCAAGCCTGCGCTGCGAGGACCTGCAAGGAGGAGAGGAGGATGGCAGCACAAAGGAAGAACCTGGATATAAGAAAGTAGTTTTCAAAGAAACCTGTAAGTCACTTAAAGTCAAGTTCGCTCATAAAATGTGTCCGTCATAATAAGGTTACAGGCTATGCTACACCATACATGCCAACCCTCCCGATTTTTCCGGGAGAATCCCGAATTTCAGTGCCCCTACCGAAAATCTCCCGGAGCCACCATTCTCTCGAATTTCTCCCAATTTTCCACCCGGACAACAAAACTGAAAAACCATATCCCAGATTAGCCCAGCCAATTCCAGTTTCCAACGATGGCTACTACTGCAGCTACTTAGTATTAATATTACTCTTATTACTCTTTCTAGGTCGCAAAATAAAGTTTTAACATATTTTCAGGCGAGAATGTAGCTGTGTAAACTTCAAATATCTGTGTTATTGTACTTACATTATAATCAATCAGCTTCCTTTTGTCCACCCTAAAATATGTTTACAGAACTATTTTTGCACTTGTTGCAATTTCAGCTGTCCTCGTGGCCAGATTACTCTTAAGAGAGACATTTTTAAAGTCAACAAGAATTTTTTGAACTGCATGAATAAAGGATACATAAAAGTCACTGGGAAAAACTGATTGCGGATTCTACCTTGTTACAGGAATGTTGTTTGTTGCTCAAGATGACTTGATATAATTCATGAGGGATATATTTGACATATGTTTCATATATTATAGACCAACAAGTTATTTAGAGAAGTGTAAATACAAGCAATCGGTTTTTGGCAAATACAGGAAATCACTTTTTGGCACAACACCTGGTCCTCAGGTGGACGCAGCCTCTGAATTTGGACACCCCTAGCCTGTTTCTGGCCGGACAATAGTAACGGTGACATTTAACTTATTTTATCTGATAAATAAACATTGTAACCCCCCCCCCAAACAGCCCTTTTGATTGGTAAGTATGTGCTAGGCTTTGGCCCACATCAGTCTAAAATTGTATGTAACCACGAATAATGTGTTACCATGTCCACCAGGAGAGACTGGACAGTATAGATGTAAAACAAATATGCCAGCAGTTTATCTCAGTTAACGAGAGGAGCAGGCATGTGTTTGGCTCCTTCACATAGTCGACATTGAGTTGTTGTGTGGGGCACCAGTAGTCCATGTCTGTTGCTGTAACAGTAGTTCATGTTTAGAATAAAAAATCCCAGCTCACTGATTTGATCAGGCCAATAGTGCCTAAAATGTTGCATAATTTTGCTGAGAGATCTTTTACTTTCTGGTAATCTTAGATGAGTAGTTTTATAGACAAAAACCACCAGGTCATTCAGTGTCCCCTTAGTGCTAATGTATCAGAGATGTTGGTGTACTATATCTGAAGTAATGTTGTTAAGTCCTTAAAGTCATATTCTTTTATTGTCATGACTGTATTTGAAGCTATTTTTATTTTTGTATGATACCTGAGTTATATGGAATATGGCTGAAGTAAACTAAAGTCTAAAATACTTAGTCAGTCATTTGTTTAATAGTAATTTAACACTATATAATTCACATATAAAACTATGAATTTTAATTTTAAATGGTTTAAAAGCATGTAGAATAGCATATGTAGGCAAGTATATTTCTCCTTTTTTTTATAAAGCAAAGACAAAAAGGGGGAAAAAAAGAAACAGGGCAGGGTTCGGTGGTTGAATCAACCGTCCCCACTAATGCCAAAACCAAATCTACGCCCTTGAAAGATATAAATGTTTAATAACAAAGAACATTAAAACATTACTGTTGGCCACATGTCGGCAAAGTTATGTGACATTAGTGATGTTAGTAATTAACACGGTTCAGGTTCTACTTGGTTTTAAAGCCTTTACTTTAAAACATACGCTGTTCAATAGTTGACTTTAAACTTACAGAGAATGTGACGATTTTATGGATAATTAAAGTCAGTAATATATCCGCAAACAGAAGAAGCTGAAATGTAGAGAGGGTGTGAATGCCGCCTTGGTTTTCAGTACCGAATAATCACGGCATAAGCAGGATCCACTGCACTATTAGTGTTAGCTCGGTTATTGTGCTGCCTCTGTTCCGTGGTGTTGAGCCAAACGGACCAAACGGTTCACTCATTAAACTAAATGAAAAGTGCTTTACAGGAGTCAAACATGTGGCAATTGTACCAGCTGGGAAGTCTTCATATGTAGTACTCCTGATAACACAAACAGAAAATACTCCTTCTGTTGCTGGTTTGTAGTAGTGTATACCACCTGAGACCGTTACCTTTCTGTCTGTCCTGGACTTTTACTTTCTGATTCTCTCTTTGTTTGAATTTTCACTCTGACACCAACAGGATTACATATGCAGTCATCACAATGAATTCACAGGTGTCATTTCAATCGGCCAACATGTTTTGAGAAAAATTTCTTTCTTTTTTTGGGGGGGGTCTATGATTCAATTCCCAATTTCAAGCATTTTTATTTTTTATGTATTTATTCATTCAGGATCTTTAAGTCTTCTTCTGATGTACAAACTATGGAGCCTACAGAGCCCCGCAGGGGACATGGGAGAAAAAAAATTAAGACGGACTTTTGCAAGATCTCGCAAAACTTTTGCGAGATCTCGCAAAACAAACTCGGGATCTCGCAAAAGTTTTGCGAGATCTCGCAAACCAAACTCGGGATCTCGCAAAACGTTTGCGAGATCTCGCAAAACTAACTCGGGATCTCGCAAAACGTTTGCGGGATCTCGCAAAAGATCCCGCTCCTTTTTGATAGCGGTTCAGTTGAAGGGTGCGGACATGGAGGAGGATTTAGAACATTTCTTGCAGTCAAGAGAGGTCCCACACAACGACATCATGCACATGCAACAAGACAAAGTACGTATAAACAACAAAGCATTGAACACCGCGGTTCAAAAGGTGAGTAACTTGTTGAAAAACCGAGGTCGTATATGCATGCCTTTAATGTTAACTCTTGTAAATATGTTCAGGTTCATTAAACATAACTCGTTAAGTGCACATATGTTTTGAAATTTCAAATCATGTCCAAATTCATTGGCTGCATCCTCCTGAGGACCCAGGCTTTGTGGTCTACGTGGGCCGGGTCCTCAGAAGGTCGGGTAGGCCGGAAGTTGGACGGTCTAGCCTTTTGATTAGCGTCACTGCTGTCTCGGTGGAGTTTAATAAACTCAACCGTCTGCTCCTTGCTACCTAAAATATAACAGGACACTGGAGTAAATTCTCGACCATCTCACACTACTGTTTAATCAGTTTTCTGTTTGACATTTATTCAGCGGTGTATAAACCAAGGAGGAACCCACCCGGGGGATTAATAAAGTTTTATTTTATCTAATCTAATCTAATAACTTTAATCTCAGCCAAACCGTTTACTCACGAACAAATAAAACACTGAAAAAAGCCAAACAATAAAATTTTTAGGTTGTCTAAGTGTTTTATATATTACGTTTAACCAGAGTAGCGAAAGTCGGCGGTGATCTGAAAATGATGTGCCGGGAGTTGTGCCGTTCTCGGCGGCTTGAGTGACCCTCGAGCTCTCGGCTAGCTATCGAGCTGGTGGGTAACAGACATCAACGAAAAGGTCGAAGCACTTGCAAATATGCGATACCTTGATAAACCAAGCAGATATTTCAAGTGTACACACCCACATCCTCGCCTGAAAATATGTTAAAAGTTTATTTTGTGACCCAGAAAGATTATTAATAGTAATTTTAAAACTTAGTAGCGGCCGCCATTACCGGAAACTGGAGTTTGGCTGGGCCGCGCTATGAATTCTGGGATATGATGGGCCACGAAGCACGCACCCGACCCATCCTTCAAATTCGGGGAAAAGGAGGACGCATTTGTCCGCTGCATTTGGAGGAGTCTACGAATTTGGACAGCCTTCAGCGCATCGCTGTGACGTAATCGGTCTACAAAAGCATCCTCAGGAGGATGCAGCCCATGAATTTGGACACAGCTTGTATGCCTAAAATGTGATAAATAAATAATAATTAAAAAAAAAAAGAGGTTGCAGCCCATGAATTTGGATGTTGTTATCTGGCTGTGCCATTACCATGGTAACATGGACACCATGGCACAAAATACTTGGTGGAACTTACCTTACTTATACCTTACTAGCAAATAGTTTTTAGTAACGCAGTATATAAATATCTACTACTATTACTATACTAATACTAACACAGCAACATTAAAGTAATAAGACACAAGTTGACAAAGTAACTTTTGATAATGATCATGAACAGTGATTAAGAACTCTATTTCTAATACAGTTAGTATTCCATGTGTGCATTTCTCTAATGTTTTATGTCTGCAGGTGGATAAGGCAGTGCTGTCCGTCATGACTGATGGACAAATGGCAAAATACATAAGGACATATGGTGACAGAGTAGCTGTCAAGTTCTTCTGTCAACAAACTAAGTACAGCACAGATAAAGAGACTCTTCTGCAGAACCTAAGAGATAAAATTGCGGCACGGAAAGTAAGATCAAAAACCAAAGGAGTGCTGTGTGGTTCATCAGGTGTGTTCCACAAGCAAGGTGAAGGGATGGCAAGACAGAGAAATACTGCAGGAGAGAAGACCTGCAGAAAAATTGAAATCGGATGGCTTCATTCAAGCAGTAATGAATACTGTCAAGTGAGAACCAGAAATGGTGGAGGAACAAGACATGCAACTGTGGAAAAAACTACAACTGTAGCTAAGATTTTGGAAATGGGAAAGGACCTGTTTTTTCCAGATGGGAACTCGCCAAAAGGGAGAGTTGAAGACTTTGACATTGATGTCTGTGATTTTTTTTTTTTTCTCCCCTCTTTATTTATATAGTTTTGCACATGTAATTTGACACATCAGGCCCAATACAGCAAGTACCAACCGATACAAAGACATATATCAAGACAGATTATGGATTATTATAGACAGTTTGAGAGTAACGCTCAAAACATGAGAGAGCACCTCAAAGTAAAAAGTCCAGTATAATTGAAGTGACGGGCAGGCAAAAAACATATGAGTTAAATCACAGGGGGAGGTGTTGCATCTGTTGCACAGGTCAGGAATACCGGGGTATATTTTAGATAGTCTAGATCTTGAGAAGTGTAATCTGTATACCGTCTTAAACTGAGTAAGGGAGAGTCTTGCACATGAGGCCGAGGAATGAATTTTGTCAATTACTTTGTCCCAGTAACCTTCAACAAACTGAAGACCCAGTTCCTGTTCCCAACTCGAAGCAATTTTATTGGTTGAGTAATTGCCCGATGCCATAATTAAAGTATATATTTGTGATATTAGAGCCTTACTGTGAGGCTTCAACTGGAATAAGTCTTCCCACCAAGGCTTGAGAGGCTGACTTGGAAACTCTGGCAAGATAGAAGATGCACAGTGTCTTATTTGAAAGTAGCGGAACAAATGATACGAGGGCAAATCATACAAAGAACAAAGGTCACTAAAGCTGAGAAAAATGTTATCTTTAAAAAATTCATAAAAACATTTGATACCTTTTCTTGCCCAAATACAAAAGGAGGAGTCCACCAGGGATGGGGGGAAGAGGTGGTTGTTGCAGATTGGGGTCAGAGCAGAAGCAGAGACTGAATTGAAGTGACGCTGGAATTGATACCATATTTTTAGAGAGCCAATTAGAACAGGGTTGTCTGTGAATTGTAACAGGGAAACAGGAAGGGATGAAAATAATAGTGCTGAGAGTGAGGAAGAGAAACATGATTGAGCCTCAAGGCAACACCAAGTAGCTTGAGGATCATTCAGCCAATAGGTATACTTCTGAATGTTGGCTGCCCAATAATAAAACATCAAGTTGGGCAGAGCAAGACCCCCACTGAGCTTACCCTGTTGTAGTGAGGTCATACTAATTCTGGGGGTCTTATTAGCCCATATAAATGATGAAATCATTGGATTCACAGATTTGAAAAAGGATTTAGGTAGAAACAATGGGATACTCTGAAAAAGATAGAGGAATTTGGGTAGAATATTCATTTTTATAATATTAATCCTGCCAAGAAGTGATACAGGAAGATTTGCCCACCTTTGAAAAGCCAACCTTACATAGGTCAGCAAGGGGTTGAAATTTGCTGTTCGCAAAGCTTTAAATGAAGTGGTAATATGCACTCCTAGATATCTAAAGCCTGAAGAAGCTAGGTGGAAATTAAAATCTGTTTGTCTAAGCTCTTGTGCAGTTGGGTTTATAGGAAAACATTCACTTTTTTGTATATTAATCTTGTACCCAGAGAAAGAGCCAAAATTTAGAAGTATTTTCATTATAGAGGATAAATGAATTGTCGGATTTGTAACATATAGCAATAAGTCATCTGCATATAGAGCAACCCTATATTCCGTACCACCACGAATAACCCCTTGAAACAGAGGCGAGGTTCTGAGAGCCACAGAGAGAGGCTCTATTGCTAAAGTGAAAAGTAAAGGTGAGAGTGGGCAACCTTGATGTGTACCACGTGATAGAGTAAAATACTCAGAATTCACATTATTAGTACAAACAGATGCCAATGGCGTAGTATATAAAAGATGAATCCAAGATATAAAACTGTCACCAAAACCAAATTTCTTCAAGACTGCAAAAAGATACCCCCATTCCGCTCGATCGAATGCTTTTTCGGCATCCAATGAGATCACCACCTCAGGGACGGTGCTATGATTTTTGGAATAAATTATATTAAGAAGGGACCGTATATTAAAAAAGGAATGTCTTCCTTTAATAAAGCCTGTCTGTTCGTCTGATATAATAGAAGGGAGAACTCTTTCCAAACGGGTTGCTAGCAGTTTGGATAAGATTTTAAAGTCTACATTAAGAAGGCTTATTGGTCGATAGGAGCCACAACAAGTAGGATCCTTTCCTTCTTTATGCAGTAATGAGATAGAAGCCTGTCTTAGTGTCTGAGGGAGAGAGCCGCGTTTCAGTGACTCCTCAAAGACCGACAGCAGCAAAGGGGGCAGTTTTAAGTGGAATTTTTTATAAAATTCAGCGGGGAACCCATCGGGACCAGGGGACTTTCCAGACTGTAAGGATGTGATTGATGATATAACCTCATCCGCAGTGAGCGGTGCATCAATTTCTGCTGCTGTTGAGGTTGTAATTGTAGGGGTATCCAATTGTCTCAAATCACATGTCTGTGATTTTAAAAGAAATCCGATTCCTTTAGATGACACTGTTGGCAAACTTTATGAACAAACCAAATTGAAGATCCTGAGATTTTACATTTGCACGAAAGATGAAACACCGTCAACAGTTCAGTCATCATCTGAAGAGGATTGTTCTGTCAGCATAACTGAAGAAGATTTGCCGGTGACATTACTTGGATCTGACAGTGAGACAGATGATTTTGTCCCAGATCTACTTGACCATGGGGATTCATCTGACAGTGACACTGGCAAACAGGTTTGTTAAAATAAGAAAGTTATTATTAAAAATAATGATCACTTTAAAGTTACTGTATTTTGTTGTGTTTAGTAGTGCTTGGTGGTAACGTGCGACATTTTCTAATTTCATTGTATTATTGTACTAGGTATGACTGTGCAACGGCAATAAAGAGTTGCCTTATTCAAGTGCTTTATGTACATCTATGACTACTTTCACTTCTGTAGGATGAAATTATTCCAGGAATTTGTTGTTGACTTGTGTGGTAAGGTACATTTAATACATCTGTGAAAGACTTACAGCTTTGTATTCATTAACATGTAGTAAATGATAGGCTACTGAAAAAATAATTGAATTATGTTCGTTTGTTTCTTGTGTTTGTTTTCTGGTTCACAGATTCACAACTTCCAGATGGAACACAATCCAAAAAAACTGAAATCACTCTGTGAGGCAGTGACACAAAGTCCAGGAAAATCGCATCATATGCATTCAACCCCAACAGACATTAAAAACACTGTCGTGGGACAGCGGCAGCAGAATGACTCAAGTGATCATGATTTCCCTGACCACTGCTCTTAAATTATTGATCTGACCAGTATAGTTCCTAACAAATCCTTCAAACTAGAGTCCCGGGACAAACTTCTAGAAGATTTGGAATTTCGTTTTCCAGACATAGACGAAGCGGATACAGTTCTATGGAATCCTGAAGAGGATCTTGTCAGAGCAGATGGTGATGACACAGTCGTGATAACCCTGAATTATGTCAAAAGTGAGGATCTCACACAGGTAAGACCATGGACAGTTGTGGTTGATGTGGTTTATGTAAGTGTTACAAAATATGGAAATTTATTTATACTCAAATTCAATAACTTGCATAGTTCTGATTTTAAAAAAGCTGATCATGCATTCCAGCTTGGTCAAAATTTAAGCATGTATGTTATTTTCTGTAATATTATTCTTTTGGATCTTAAAAGAAATAACCTACAGTACTGTGAAACACTTGCTCGATTTCTATTAATCAGAATTCATATCTTGTTTGTTTAAAACTTGATTTTGTTGCAGCAATAATACAACATTTTAAGTAGTAAGAAGTACATCAAGATCTGATAAAAACCTGTGGAATTCCACTGTAATATGTCTTTTTACTCTTTTAAATGAGACATGTAGGCTGAAAATAAAGAGGTGTATCTTTTTCTTAAGACCTACTGACATATTTTGCAGACTTTTTAAGAACATTCATGATTTAGAATAGGCCAAGGTAGAAGATTGAAGAAGAGTCTTATAATCTTGAAGGGTTAAGGTGTCTGTTGTCAGTTAATGCAATACTTCCTTCTCAGAATGCCGACACAAATGGATTACCTATGGATGGTTTCCTGCTCCCATTGTCTTCAGCTAATGGCTTGCCCACACCCCATATGCAGTCAATACAGGAGGAAGCAACCCAGATTGCACAGGTAAGATGGATCAATTCAGGCAACCATAAACACCTATCTTTACATACTGTAGAGATGGCAAAATTGCATGCTGTTTTCTGAGGATATGGCAGTTTGTGGGTCCATTTGAATTAAAAGGATATTGTCAGTTGAGAGACAATTCCAGTGTTTAACATTAAGATAAGATTAAACAGGAAATTTAGTCTTGAAATCAAATTATTTACATAACACAGCAGCACATTGTTTTGGTGTCACTATTGTGTTCTCTACCTTTTTTGCACAGAAGTGAGTCTTCTCATACATGTATGAGCATGTAAAGAACACTTGTATAATTTTCTGAGGCGTACGAGGAGATCCATCAGGCCAAAATGTTAATGTTATATATAAATTATCAGTGCAAACATGGTTTGGGAATGTACAGCCCACTAAAATTAGACAAATAAATTTCAAACTTTTTCAGAACATTGATATTGTGTAATCTGTACAATTTATTTACATTTCTTATGGACTGTGCATGTTTTGTCTTTTACTCAGGACCATGGACTGAATTTCATCGCACAAGGTTTGCCTTTAGATTCAAGCAGCCAACTTTCCCCATCACATTCAGGAGACCCACAGAGCCCCCTACATGTATCAGTTCGCAGGATAAAAGTTGTTGATGATCTTTTGGCTGTATTTATGGACAGTAGCGTTATGAATGAGACTTTAAAGATGAACTTTGTAAATGAAAATGCTGTTGATGATGCTGGGGTGTCAAGGGAGGTTTACACTGCATTTTGGGAGCAATTTTTGGAACAGTGTGAAGGTGAAACTGAACGAGTACCAAGGCTGAGGCCAGACTTTAGTGAGGCTGAATGGCAAGCAGTTGGGCAGATATGGGTGAAAGGCTTACTAGACCATGGTGTCTTTCCAGTGAGGCTGTCAAAGGCTTTCATTTTAGCCTGCATCCACGGAATGGACTCAGTTGATGTAGACATTCTGATTGCATCGTTTCTCAACTCTGTCCCTCCTGTTGAGAGATCTGCTGTCGAGAAGGCTCTCCAAGGCACAATGGATGAAAATGATGAAGAGGACCTGCTTGACCTTTTTACAAGGATGGGTTCCCACTTCCTACCACCTAAGAACAACATGCAGCCTGCCATTGAAACAATGGCTCATAAGGCCATTCTCCAAGAGCCAAAGTATATAATGGATTGCTTCTCCACACCCATGGCACGTCTGCAGCTGAAACTGTCAGGCAAGGAAAGTGTGTTGTCTCTGTATGAGACAATGAAGGCCACAGGCAAAAGACTAGTGCAGCTGTTTGAAACAACAAAATTGATGCTGTCTCACGGAGAACAGACAACCTTTAACCATCTTCAGCGTTATGTTAAAAACGTTGATGAAACCAAAGCTGAAAAAATCCCGCGCTTCTGCACAGGATCTTCTGTGATATGTGTTGACAAAATTTTGGTGTGCTTTAATGCTGAAACTGGGCTCAACAGAAGGCCTGTTGCTCACACCTGTGGAGCTACCCTTGAAGTGCCATGCACTTACAGTTCTTATCCTGAATTTCGCACCGAGTTCGACAATATCCTTTCCAGCAATTACTTTGAAATGGACATCATTTGAACTTGATGAGTGTACTAATGGTTACAGCTGTAATTGTTATATGTATGATTATCCTTGAGTTCATAAATTCTGTCTTTTCTCATTTGTCATTGAAGCATTTGATATATTCAGCCGTATAGTAAGCAGTCACAAATTTAATTTTCTGATGGTTTAGTTGTATGTTAGCACAGATTTCACAAGGACTCTATTGTTTAAAATTCTTTGAAAATGACTGCATCTTTAACTTCTGTTGAAAACAAGGTTTGAGTTTAGTGTTAGAGGGACAGATCACATCAAAATCTGCTGTACACATTGTCATTGTTTTCTTTTACTCCTGCCATCAGCCAGAATAAAGGCTCGCTTTTGTTTTGAGTTCAGTGTCCTCTCTCTCTCATTGTCTGCTTTTGGGTACGTTCTCTCAACACACCTGCATACCCCGCAGTGACACACATTGGCCTGCTGTTTATCCATCTAGAATGTTTTGTCGTGAGTTGCCTAGTTTTGGGAGATATTAGCTGTAGAGATCTCTTCCTTGTTGAAAAACTACATGAAGCTACATAAAGTCTACATAAAGACATTGCTACGAAGCATTAAGTACCATGTGAAGCAAGAGAAAGGTAGGCTTGTACAGTCAATATCTCTAAAATTGGAAAACTCACACTAAAACAATGTGGATTAACGAATACTACAGCTAGCGAACAGAAAAATGTGTAAATTTGATTTTAGGGTGAAAGGTCCATTAATATTAGCAAAGAATGTCACTATGGTTGCGAAAAAAGTTATTGAAAGTTAATGATAAAATCCTGTTTACAAATTCTTAAAGCTGATGTAGCCTGTAAACATCATCTTGTAACAATAAGTCCTATTCCCCTTGATTAGCTTCCAAAATGTTTGCTAGTTGTTTTGTTAAAAAGCATATTGCCATCACAAGTTATCTTTTTTGAAAGGACTTTGCCATAATGTGACATACAGATGATCCACAATTCTTTATACTGTCTTATATAATTACAAATTACCAAGTAATGATTATCAGATTTAACAGTTTCTTGGATAAACAAGTTTGTATGCCAGGATTTCAAATTAGATTATAATTAACCATATATACTATTTAAAGTATTGCTACATTTTTGACAGATTATGCACTTCTGTCTACCCTTCTTTGAAATTAAAGTGCCTGGGAAAACAGGCAGTCAATACAAAGATGTTGTCGATATGCTTTTGTCATTTGCAATTTTTTAGTTGTCTGTACTACATAGTCCAAAAAAAAAATAGAAATTGATTAGATTTCAATTTATTTGTCCGGTAGTTCAACAACACATATCATCCTTTCAGAAGTGGCAAGTTTTGCAAAAATAGCATTCGAATGAAATTGCTGTTCATCAACAGTATAGGTGGGTGCAGAGAATTTATTATTCAGCTGATAAAATAAGCTTCAGATAAATTCAGTGGCCAAAAAAGAATGTTTGTATCTGTTTTGTTTGTCTCCTTATTTACGAAGAACGAGTCCTTTTGTGATCTGCGGCATACTTTTATTAACCATGCTTGGTAAGCCGGAAGAACAACAACGTCACCTCTTAGCTCTCATGCCCCTGTTCTTTACAGATAGTGCCACCTTGCGGTATGGCATGAAACTACATTAACTTACAGCAACAGCCGCTGATCATTACATCCTCCTTTTTTTCTTTTCTTTTTTTTTTAATAAACACATCACCAAACATATGCGAGTCAAACAACAAACATTAAACAATATTTCAAATGGCACAAGCATAACCTTTGCTTTGTCTGATGTGGATTGTTATTTTTTTATTATTATTATTAGTAGTAGTACAAGTCCAGTCTCTCAGGTTTCCTGATCTCTCGTGCAGACCTCCTGAGCACAGGCTTGCTTGAATTGTCCATTCCAGTGCCGCTCTGGTCACGTGGAGATGTGGTTTCATCCTTACTTTGGATGTCAGTGACTTCTAAAGAAGCGTTTGGTACTTTCAAAAGGCTTCGCCGATTGCGACGAATGATTTGTCCATCTTCAGTCCTTACATTGAATGACCTTGGAGCCACTTCTTCGAGAACGGTAGCCTTGGTGTTCCAACCATTTTGATCCTCAATCCTGACTGTGTCCTCAACTGCTAATGGTGGAAGTTCTGGCTCTTCTGTCATAAAATGACTTTTGCTTCATCTTTAAGTGTCGAAGCCTCTGACATACTTTTGAATGCGTTGTGGGCTTGATGCAGCTTGGCAGTGTGGTGCGCAGCTTTCTATTCATCAGTAGCTCAGCAGGCGACAAACCACACTCAACCGGTGATGCTCTGTAGCTGAGTAAGGCGGGGTATGGATCTGAGTCACTATCAGCGACTTTCTTTAGTAGCTGCTTGAGAATGTGAACTCCTTTCTCTGCCTTACCATTTGACTGTGGATACAGGGGACTAGATGTCACATGCTTGAAGTCATACTGCTCTTCAAACTTCTGCCACTCCTTGCTGCTGAAACATGGCCTACTGTCACTCATCACTATGTACGGGATACCATGTCTGGCAAAGATGGATTTTACATGTGTTATGACTAGGGATGGGTACCGGTGTCATGGCACCGGTTCTGACATAAACGGTAGTAACCAGACCGAAAAGCAGCGCACATTTCGGTGCTGTATTTCGGTGCTTTTTTTTTTCTGAGCCAATTCTAGCCAATCATTTTACGTTTCCGAGGATAGTAGGCGGGGCCAGGTACGTACGTTCTTTTAGAGCAGAGCTACAGATTAAAAATGCCCAAGGCGAAGCGATCAAAAGTCTGGCTGTACTTCACAGCAAAAGATGCAAACTCAGCAGCCTGCAACAAGTGCTTTAAGCTGATACTGTGATACTGTCAAAGGAGGTAACACCTCAAATCTGATGAAACACCTGGCGACGCATAGCGGGTTTTTTTTAAAGCCGAGAAATGCGCCGTGTTTGATAGCTTGCTGCGAGACCTCACACCGTGCACATCTACTGCGGGTGTGGTGCCTGTTATCGGACCCGGAGTTAGCAACATCCCCCAAAAAGAGTAGAGTCCTGGCCCCTAGCCCTGTCAGCGTAGCAGAAATGATGACGGATGATGATGGCAGCAGCAGCCGTTCTCCTCTGCGTGAGTAGCTTCATGTTGTTCGTGTGTAATTAACGTTGAGTACGCTAACCACGTTATTACATTAATGCATGTAAGGTGAACTAGCAAACACCGTCGTAGTTACATGCGGCTGTCTTCTTGTTTGATGGCAGATACTCCCTTCACCCTGGCCAAAAGGCTAAAATGACCAAAGAAAAGTGGAAAACAGTTAAACATGAGAGGTTTTTGGACAAAGTTTGTGTTTTTTCCATTGTTTAAGCACTGCTTCCAGCCAAGAGTGAGACCATATATGCCCTATAGCTGCAGAAAAGGCTAACATTGTTATCTTTTTACAAAAAAAACAGCTGAACATGAGAGGTTTTTGGACCAATTTTGTGTTCTCCATTCTTTTTTTTCTTTTTTCTTTTTTTTTTTGTCTGTCCCATTTGGTTGTTGTTCTCCATTCTTTAAGCACCGGTTTGAGCACCGTTTAAGCACCGGCACCGTTTCAAAAGTACCGGTTTGGCACCGGTATCGGATAAAACCTAAACAATACCCATCCCTAGTTATAACACATGCCGATGACAAGTTTGAAAGCAGTACTATTTCAGGGAATTTAGAGTGGTAGTCAATGACCACTAAATAGTCTTTGCCTTTAACATGAAATAAATCCATCCCTACTTTGTACCATGGTGCTGTTGGTGTTTCATCAACAACCAGAGATTCTTTGGTCTGTTTGTTGTGGTACTTCTGACATGTCTCACACCTTCTTATCATGTTCTCAACATCTCTGTTCATCCCAGGCCAAAAGACTGTCTCCCTTGCCCTTCTTTTGCATTTCTCAATTCCGAGATGCCCTTCATGTATTCTGGTAAGCATCTCTGGCCTCATTTTATGTGGAATCACGATTTTGTCCTGTTTCAATAGCATGCCCCTGACTACACTCAGTTCCCCTCTAATGTGGTAGAAGAGTGGACACGAACCAACAGACCATCCACTTGACATGCTTTTCATAACATGTTGCAGTTCTATGTCTTGTGCAGTCTCATCAGCTATTTGCTTGGATTTCATGTCTGACACAGGCAGTGCGGTAAAGACCATGTTTATGTGAGTTTGAATGTCTTCTTCTGTTGTACTCACCATGCCCCCTGTGGGTGCTCTTGAGAGCGCATCTGCAATTATCAGGTGTTTTCCTGGTGTGTAAACCAGCTGACAGTCATATCTCTGTATTCTCATCATCAGACGCTGAATTCTGGGCGTCATTTCATTTAGGTTCTTCTTGATGATGGACACTAGTGGGCGATGATCTGTTTCTGCAGTGAAAGAGGGTAAGCCATACACAAAGCTGTGGAACCTCTCTAGGCCAAAAACCAATCCCAGGCATTCTTTCTCAATTTGAGCGTAGCGACGCTCACTCTCCGTCATGGACCTGGATGCGTAGGCCATAGGTTTCCAGTGCTCGCCTTCAGCTTGCAGAAGTACTGCACCAATTCCATCTTTTGAGGCATCAGTTGAGAGTTTGATCCTCTTTGAAGAGTCATAGAATGCCAATACAGGTGCAGTTGTCAGCGTTCTTTTGAGATGTGCCCACTCACTTTCATGGTTGGCTGTCCACTCGAACTCGTGCTCTTTATGGAGGAGTTCACGAATACAGGATGTGTTTGCTGCCAGGTTAGGAATGAATTTGCCAATGAAATTCACCATTCCCATCATGCGTAGCACTCCTGTCTTGTCAGTGGGTCTTGGCATGTCCAGTATTGCCTTGACTTTATCTTGGTCTGGCTGAACACCTTGTGCAGAGAGCTTATCTCCAAGAAACACAATTTCTTGCACTCCGAACTGGCATTTGTTCTTGTTGAGCTTAAGTCCATACTTTTGTACTCGCTCAAACACTCTGATTAGTCGTTCTTTGTGCTCTTGCATCGTCGAGCCCCAGATGATTATGTCATCCACATAAACTCGGACACCTTCCAGTCCTTCTATTATGTGCTCCATTGCCCTGTGGAATATTTCAGATGCAGATATTATTCCAAAAGGTAGTCTCAGGAAGCAGTATCTGCCAAATGGTGTGTTAAAGGTGCAGTATTTGGTGCTGCTTTCATCCAGCTTTAACTGCCAGAAACCTTGTGAAGCATCAAGTTTCGTGAAATACCTGGTGCCCGCCATTTCACAGGTAATCTCCTCCCTCTTAGGTATTTGGTAATGCTCCCGTTTGATGTTTTCGTTTAGATCCTTCAGATCCATGCATATTCTCAGTTCACCACTCTTTTTCTTTACACATACCATTGAGTTGACCCAGTTGGTTGGCTCTTCAACCTTTCTTATCACTCCCAGGGCTGTCATTCTGTCCAATTCCTTCTTCAACTTATCTTTCAGTGGCACAGGAACTCTTCTGGCAGCATGCACAACTGGCTTTGCATTTTCCTTCAGTGTGATTTTGTATGTGAAAAGTAAGGTGCCTAGTCCTTTAAAAACATCAGCAAAGCTCTGAACTATGTCGCCTATAGAGTCAGGTGGCGAGTCCACATCTGTGTTGATGCAATACACGCATCTCACCAATCCAAGATCTTCACAGGCTTTGTCTGTCACCAAGCAGTGACTCATGTGCTTCAGCAACGACAGAGAAGCATAGGTGGTGCACTTTATCCTTTACAGTCACTTTTAGTCACATGTGCCAAAACTCTCAATCTCCTGTCCATTGTAGTCTTTCAGGGCCGATTTTGTTTTTTTGATTTTGGGCTTTTCTTTCAATTCTTTGATGTCAGATAAACTGATCAGATTTGCTTTAGCACCAGTGTCTAGTTTCAATGTGACAAGCGTCCCATTAATTGCCAGTGGCACTGTCCATTTGTCTTCCACTACGGCATTTATCCTTGTGTCTGGCTCAGTTTCACAGTTAACCAGACCAACAAAAAATGTGTCGCTGAGATCAGCATCTTCAACCGTGTTTATTGATCGTTTTGTCTTGTCCTCTTTACCTTTTGAGAAGCATTGCTTGGCAAAGTGGTTCTTTCCGTGGCAGGCGGAGCATATTTTACCATAAGCTGGACACTTTTTGGGCATGTGCTTCAGGCCACAGCGCTTGCAGTCCAACATCCTGCTGTCAGATCGCGGCAGTATGCGTTTTCCTCTCTGACTGGAAACTGCTCCCACAGTAGCGCTGTCACCGATCACAGTGGCACCCGTTTCACTGAAAGTCTTAACATGCTGCTGTGACAACTCACATGCTTGACAAATCCATATAGCTCCCTCTAGCGTCAGGTCGGTTTCTCTCAGTAGCCGTTCCCTGACTTTTCTGTCCACCACGCCAAAAACAGTCTGGTCGCGGATCATCGAGTCACATGGCATAGCAAAGTTGCACGTTCGCGCTTTGAGTTTCAGGTCCGTCAAAAAGCTGTCAAATGACTGGCATGACTGCTGAATCCTCGAGCGAAAAACATATCTCTCATAAGTCTCATTCTTCTTAGGAGAGCAATGGGCATCAAACTTTCCCATGACAACGTCAAACTTGTCTTTATCACCCGGCTCATCGTATACAAATGTGTTGTACACTTCAATAGCTTGGGGTCCTGCTACTGTAAGCAGTAACGCTACCTTTCTTGCATCCGGCTTGCTCTCAAATCCCACGGCCACAATATATAGCTGGAATTGCTGCTTGAAGGCACGCCAATAGCTGTCGACGTTTCCCGTCAGCTTCAAACTCTCCGGCTGCTTGATAGAATCCATTATCGTCGTCCACGATGCACCTCAGCCCAGATTTAGTTTTACTCCTGGTACCATGTTTTGTTTGTCTCCTTATTTACGAAGAACGAGTCCTTTTGTGATCTGCGGCATACTTTTATTAACCATGCTTGGTAAGCCGGAAGAACAACAACGTCACCTCTTAGCTCTCATGCCCCTGTTCTTTACAGGGGCATGAGAGTGCCACCTTGTGGTATGGCATGAAACTACATTAACTTACAGCAACAGCTGCTTATCATTACAATATCTATTTGAAATCCTAAGAGTTCAAAAGGTTCTTTATTTTTTCAGTTTTGTTTAACCAACATTAAAAAACTAAAGCTCATCTGGAATCAGAATAAATAGTTAAAAAAAATAGCAAAAATCACATGAAATAATTATATTTTTAGACAGAGAAACTTGAGTTTAGAAAAATGCCAAGGTGCCCCCCCTCAGATTATAATGCCCCTTAATACCATTTCATGTAGCCTGCCAGTGTGACAGTTGGCGTTATAATATATATATAAAGCAACAAGTCATAATAGAATATCTCTTCGATTTTAAACTGTATTCTAGCCAACATCAACAACTAAACATTCCCGTCATTAACAAATAGAGATGGTGTAAATAAATACCACCTCACCATTTAAAAATTATTACAAAATACTCAACATAAACCACCATTATCTGAGTAAACACTGTACATTAAAACTCCTAACACATTAAATTAAGACTTCTATTATGTTTTGATCCATGTATCAAGCCAAATAGACAGTTAAAGTAATTCGAAGTAATACACATAGACATAGAACTTGATAACATTTGACAGAACATTACAATGTTTTTGTGCTAAAGAACACTCAGAATATCATTAACAGGCAGAGACTCCCCTTTATACTTTAGTTCACTGACCCTCCTGGAACACAACAATAAATATTTCTATATAAGATATTCGCATAAATGACTGTGTACAAGAAAGCTTACAGTTTACAGTCTAATATCCAGAAGTTAGTTTTCTCACATATAGCACAGGTCAATTTTGAGAAACGTTCTCTGCTGCAGTATATGCAATTTACACTAATGCCATGATGTTCTCTCTTAAATGCATGTACAAGTTCACAGCCTGATATGGGTCTGTTGGTGGAGTCAAATGGGACTCAGTCATGAGGATATTGCACAGTTCATATACATCGGGGTCACATGGTTTGGTCAGTCGAAAAACACACTCAGTTTTACACATTTCAACATGTTCTTCTTCAGTGGGGCAAAGGAAGTCTCTTGACCCGTAGAGCTCAGGTAACGTATACATTACATTAGGTCGACCACTGGGGATATTGATGTTTGTTGATGGCCTGATGGAGTGTGCATTCCAAACCTGTGCAGTGTCATCCAGCTCATCCTGTTGAAAAGAATACAGAAATTTAAGAAATGCGATTGCATGTATGTATATACATATACGCAGATCACGATGAGACAACTCACTCACTGAGAGGAAGGTTTCTTATATTTATGCAATTTATTATTTTTAAACAATCATGTGAATTTTTGTAATCATGTACTTTACCTAATGTCATCTGTACAAGTGTGTCACACACTAACTCCTTTTACTGTTATGCTGTGATATTTTACATTAGTACTATTAGTCTTATTACTACCTGCTTGGCTCATCTACTCCCCTTATAATAATCAATTTGTTTTATGTCACTGATCATTGTATTTTGTATTTGAAAGTTATTTGGATATTCCAATAAAAATAATTCCAAATTGTAAATAGTTAATATTATAGATGAGAAATTTTCATATGCCCTGTCAACATCTTCAACATAGATGTTACTGTAGTCTTGGTTGTTGAGCTCTGCCTTAAGGTGGCCAATTGCTTAAGCCTAAATTATAGTATTTACACAATTTTTCATTTACTCCCTGCTCCTCTCAACCTCTTCTCCCTGTCTTGTCTCTTTCTTCCTGCAAGTCTCTCCATTCCCTAAACCTGGCACAGATCTCATCTCTTATAATACTTCGTGTATTACCTCTCTATCACTTCCTCAGTTTCCTTTATCTCTCACTCACACATGCATGCATCCATACACGCAACAAAACATGTTTTATTAACTCACCTGGATGAGTCTCATGCAACAAAACTGAAGGAGGTTTTTGTCCAGAAACCCACCATCAAAGTACCCGTTGTCTCTGATGTCTGCAAATAAGGATAATGATAGGTTTGTAGCTTGAACCTATTCGCTGGAACCTTGAAGGCAATGTGATTACACAGCAAGCAAGACACGAGTAGGCAACATTCTTTATGTTTCACGTGCACGGGAGAGAACTGGACAGGCGCCGTTCCTTCGCTTGACCCCAGTTGCTCTCGTCCGCTCTCCCGTAACACTGCTCTTTTATTGTGGTTACATGAATATGCATAGGTTCATTAACATATGACATCTTATATAGGTATGCATGTGAACAAAGAATACCCTGTGTGTGTGTGTGTGTGTGTGTATCTGTGTGTGTGTGTGTGTGTGTGTGTGTGTGGGGTCAAGATGTAACCCCAGGAAGACTCCCCAAAGCTGGTGCCAGGAGTCTAGCGGTACATCTGAACAAAAGGCACTTAGCCTAAAACAGATATACGTATGTTTGCTATACCATATATCAGCAAGAGAAGATACGACCTCTCCTAGGAGGTGTGTGATCTATGCCAGAACACTCTGAAGAGGAGTGAACGCACTCCCCTCTTCATGCTACACAGAGTTGTTACAGACCTCCTAGGATGAGACATTCTTTCAATCTACAAATGATTATATACTTCTAAGCATATATGAGTAAATATTTCTAAGCATAAATGACAATCACAATACAAATCTAACATTTCCCCCCTTTTGGCAATTATGCTAGAAAAGTCCCCAGTTATGATCACCTCATGCCTGACAGTATCAATGCAGCCATTTTATACTCAGCATATGTAAGCGTACACAGGTTCACAAATGTATTAGCAGTTATCCAAGTTCTCACCCAATAGTAAACTGCATCCTACGAGCAAACAAATGAATTGTTAACAGTCAAAAGAGAAATTAACATTTTCAAGATCACTCCAGCTTGGTTGTGCTCCTCCACAAGACATGTAAATCACACGTCTCTCTGCAGAGTGGTTTAAGTTCTGCAGGGCGTCATGTCTCTTCCAGTTGTTTCCATCACTGTTCATAGAACCAGAGTGTATGTAGAATAGACATTCAAACATACCAGTTGAGTTTGCCGTTTGTCAACATGGGTCTCAGCTATCTTGAAAGCTGCAGACCTCTTCAGCACTCTAGTTTTATGGCCTCTGCCAACCCCCATCACCTCACTTCAGGCCTCTGTCCTGTGGGGGATATATATGACTCCTCCATTGTCCATCCTCTACAGGAAAACCCTCTGTGGAAAGGGTGCTGGATCCAGTTAGCTTACTGCTGTTATGATCCCAGCAGTCTTCAGTGTCATCGTATGCACAGTACAGTGACACAGCATTAGGTGATGTTCATAGGAAACTGCTGTCATCACCACCATAGCTTCTGGCTCCTGTGCTTTTCACAGAATCATGATGTCATCCTTGGACTCCCTCTGAGCTGTCGGTGGAGCTTGGCACACTCCCCTCATCCTTCAGGTGCCCATCTGTCGTCCACAATCTCCTCCGTTGGCCTCTGGAAAGCCCCCTTGGCACAGCTCTCATTCCAATGCAGCTTCATGGTCCTTGCTGTGGCTGTGGAATCTGATCTCCCAATGGGCCCCAAACAGCTCGACCTCTGACCTCAACCACTGCCTGGACTGTCAGCAATGCCTGGAATGGGTTCTCGTTTCTCACTGGGCCTCTGAAGATTTCTCAGGAGATTCCTTTCAGCAATACTTTAACTGCTGCACCTGTATTTCCTTGCTAGGAGGAAAAACTCCTACTTGGAAAGCATGTCAATCATCATCAAACCACATTCTTTAGTTCAGTGAGCTTCATTTATGGACCATCAAAGCCTCATCTGAACACAGATGCACCACTTGCATAGGTTTAATACCTGTTGACTAACTGTTAATCACACAAAAATCATAAAAACATAGTTTAGAAAACATAGAAAACATAGTTTCATCTAATTCTGGACCCCTCCTCTTGACGCATGGACACTCCCATGAGTCAACTCATCAAAACCAGATTCCTGTCTGAAAGAAAAAGGTTAGCTAGATCATGTCCCAGGCAACATCAGGGCGTCTCCCCCTCTGGAGCAGCACCATAACCCTGCAATAAAAGATGTTAGTGTGTTTTGCACAGTAAGTGTGCTTCACATCTGGCTCCGCCTGGAGCCATCATACACACCATCATGGCCTGGAAAACAAGATCTGGAAGTGAAATCAAACTTCACACTTATAAACAATTGTATCATTAGAGCAATAAAGCATCAACAGGACAAGTATCATGTGCAGGTTTTCTCAAATCAGTAGGCTACAATTATTGGCATAATTCGCCCCAAACATGGATCATCCCATGTACTCAGTTAACAGTAATGTAATCGGTGACTTCCCTTAAGCAAAGTCACTCCATGTATTTAACACTAGGAGCTCAGTAGTGGCCAGCTAATGAGCCCCATATTAAACTATTCCACAAACACTGCATCTCTTAGTTGCTTTCTCATGTTACTTGTCCGTCTCTGCTGAATCCTCTACATGCACTCTTAGAAAAACAAACATTAGCAACACACATGGACAATCCTGGAGGTCAGGCACAAATTGACAGGGTCCAGAGGTGCTATAAAAAGACCATAAAGACCATAGCTGTGGACAGAAGTGGCACTAGTTTCAACACAGGGAATGTCTCACATGTTATTCACATCATCAAAGTAACCTTTAACATTTCCCCAACAACACAGTGTAACAGCATCACCAACTCATAACCTGTAAACGCAGTTTTCTTCACACGTAAACCCAGAAATCCTGTAGTAGGAAAACATCAACCAGCTATCCTGGTATAAATCACATGATCAAATCACATGAAGAACTGTAATGCTGTAGAAATGTTAGCACTCTGCAGGTGTATACACACTTTCTCACAGTTACCTCTGTGGTAGTGAATAACACCCCTGGTAGATGCACAGACACAGAAAGTGACATTTAAAAGGTTAAATCGGTTTTTTTGGGTAGGGACCTTTTTTCTAATTGTCCCATATAAGTGACTTTCTCCTGAGCCCATTTTAATGTGGAGAAACTCACTTGCAACAATTTTCTCGACGACATGTCGTATAGCGCTTCTGTTCTAATCGTGCAGATCTGCTCAAACAGAGATCATCAAACAAAACTTTCAGTGCACTATGAAAGTATCAAAATAAAAAGGCCTCGTTAAGTCATGACACACACTCCTCATCTCAGGAGGGTAAATCATACCATTAGCATGATTTATCATACCATCATACTAATTGGCAGGCTCAACTTCACAACAAAAGAAAAATCATCAGCTAGATAAACTCCAAACCAACCATCAGCCGCACAACACACAACATAAGCCTCATGTCTCATTAGCTATGAATTTTAATCCCCAGGACTGTACTTTTTACTCATTTAGACCACAAATTTTATTTAATTTTCCTTTTTCCCCATCATCATAAAACATGTGACATGTTGTCATGCATTTCACAAAAGACGTTTGTTCTGATGTATTCAGAGTTGTGTATCTGGGTGCAGGATTCACTCGCACATCACAACAGGAACCTCAGTGTTTTAGAGTCTCCACTCCAACACACTCCAACACATCCCATTCACTCGTACTAGAATTCAATCACCTTTCATTAATCTAAGAACCATCAACTAATTTGCATCTCAGCTATTAACCCACTAAGTTGACAGGACAACAGAAATGTTCAAAATATTATCACAAAAATGGAATTTCCCTCATACAGTAAATTACTTGTGCTGCATCAATCAGGCAGAAAGCATCTCCCAATTTACTATATTAACAACTAAATTTATTGTCTGATCACTGGTTGTTCAAACCAGAATCCTTTTTTTTTTCCCACAAAAATTAAACTGTTGTCCTGCAACCTAGAGAGTTAACTGTCAGCATTGGATAAATTCAGCATTTGATAACAAGTGTCTGCTAAATTGACACTATTTTAACACTGATGAGAGATAACAAGCTGATTTTCATTGCATGTGTGTTTGTGTTATTAGGCAGGTTTAATCAATGTGTCTGGAGCTGCATCTCCAGCAGGGCCTGTTCTTAAAGATGCCTTTCCTACACACTCCTCTGCTATTCATTGATCCTTTCTTAACCAATGTGCTATGAGTCCACTGGTCTTTGCATCACTTCTCATCACACTAAGTGACTTGGATAAGATGATAAACAGACTCACATGCTTAAGATGCTGCCTAATCTTCATGAGCTCTCTTGTTTGTGTTAGTAGGGTTAATGCATGTTCTGCTTGTGTGTGTGATTTTGTATATGTTTCTTTTTGCAGTGGTTCAGATTCCTTCACAATTTTCCACTTAAGCAGTCAGTTTTCTTTTCCCCAGGTTTGCTAACCCAAATTTTGATTTCCCACATTAAACAACAGCATTCCTCTGTGTCCTTACTTACTCTCACTCTGTTGTCCTCTCCCACTTCAACAGTCCAATAGCCGGCAGTTCTTCTTCAGCTTTGTCCTGTGTTCCACTCTCTCTTCTTGCCATTTTCTCCAAAGGTGGCAAATGTCAAACTCCAACAGTCTCCTCAGTTTTCCTCAAACGTTCTTTTCACAAGCACAGTGACTTTGCAGCTTGTTGGAAACACAGCGTCATTCATCCAATCAGTCAGGATGATGGTTTGCTCTTCTTCTCCACTGCTGTTTGTCCACACTGCTTCTGCTTGCTGGGTCTCTTTGCTCAGGACTTGCTGTTGTCTCTGTATCTGCCATATATTGCTCTTGGAACTGCATTCCTTGTCTTCAGGGAGGAGTGAGAGCTCACTTGTGAGGTTGAGGGACACATGGAGCTGTACATAAGTTAGCCAGAAATTGGCCTGAACATTTCCAATAGTGTTAAACTATAACTTTATTCCGACCGCTGCATATGGGAAATTGATCCGGGTCTGCTCCTCACCTGCAAGTGACACACTGAGACATTTTGATCATTATTCTCATTACTTAACCGACACACAGAACTCTCTCTCTGTTTTTTGTGCTCTCCTTTCTTGAAAGCAGAAAATTAGATTGTAGTTGTTCTTGGCTAATAAACACAAAACCTTTTCCCTATGATTTTCCATCTACAATGTAGATTTTGTCTCTTTTTTACTCTTTCTTTCTTTACACTAGCTGGTGACCTGCAGAATCACCGCTCTCACAATTTGTGACAATTACGTTTACACAACGCACACACACACTGCGACGTCAGGCACATTCACACTCACTTTTTTCATCTGCATAAATAAATCATATGGCTGATGATATGTGCCATGGTGATCCATAAGTATGATCACAAGTTTATTTAATTATTTTCCAACCCAACAAAACAAATAAACAAAAACATGATGCTGATGCTATGAACACTCTACACACATGAATCAAGATCCAGGAAAACTGCTGCGCATCTGAAAGAAGAAGCTGAACTCACGGATACGCTACATACTCGAGTTATCATAGTTCTCGTCCCCTTTCTTTGATGAGTTCTCAGCCAGCTCCTGATCTGATAATGTGTAGCTTACTCATCAGCCCAGAAGAGACAGCAACGCAACCTCACACAGTGGTTGCGTGCTTTGCCCACAGTGGCAAAGACTTACACTTTCATATTCAACTCAGCTTCTCCATCATGTAGTTTTCAGCTGTTTCACACAAGGTCAAGCATAATAGTTGTTTTCACAGGCATGCTCTACATCTCAACAATGGCTCATATTAGGATGACAGTTTTCAAACAGGTCAAGTGCCTCTATGCACGTAATGAGGTAAAATATTTGCCTATTTTACTTCATCTCATATGTCATTGTACTGAATTTGAGCAACCCTAAGCTTAATGCAGATTACTTTTAACAACTGGTTAAAGTAATGGTCTGGAGCACAGGCTGTTGTTGATCAGGGCAATCTAAAGAATCATCTAAACATTTTGTGTCAGCACGGGGTGGGGGGAAGCCATTCACCAGAGCATATCTTAACTGCTGCTGATGTGGGCTGGCCTTCTCCACACGCTCTTCAAGGCTGCTGTTTTCCTGAAAACTTCATCTCTTCCATTTATAAGCATGCGATTAACTGCACGGCTCAGGTCCGCGTGAAACCCGCGCGACCAAGGAGCCGTCACTCTTTTTTTCTTTTATAAATACTGTGCGCTCCCAGGAGTGAAGTCCAACATAAACGTCTGTCACGCTCGGACACACTCTTGGTTGCTTAGGAACCAATGACAACAACAACAACCGTGTCACAGACCATGCCTGCTCCGCAGTCATTCACACAAACACAGCAACACTCTTTTGGGACCCTAACCCAGTCGCGCGACTCAAAACCCAGTGAACGGACGCTCGGGACACAAACCCAGGGCGATTTCAAAACCGGACACTCACCGGACGCTTGGGCCCTTGGGCGATTTCACCAAAACCTCTCTCTCGGGACCCTAACCCAGTTCTGGGACCCTAACCCAGTTCTGGGACACTAACCCAGTCAACTCTTCCAACTTACTCGGCGTTGCTTAGCGTGTAATATCAGCCTCGGATCCCGCCGATCGTCATTCGTCGGGGAGAAAAAACAGACAGCTAATCCACCGGCCCGATGACAAATTCTCACGTCTCGCTGACGTCAGGGTTCTCTCCTCGGTGAATGCCGACTCCAGGGATCCGGCGTCGAAGGACCAATTAATGATAGGTTTGTAGCTTGAACCTATTCGCTGGAACGTTGAAGGCAATGTGATTACACAGCAAGCAAGACACGAGTAGGCAACATTCTTTATGTTTCACGTGCACGGGAGAGAACTGGACAGGCGCCGTTCCTTCGCTTGACCCCAGTTGCTCTCGTCCGCTCTCCCGTAACACTGCTCTTTTATTGTGGTTACATGAATATGCATAGGTTCATTAACATATGACCTCTTATATAGGTATACATGTGAACAAAGAATACCCTGTGTGTGTGTGTGTGTGTGTATCTGTGTGTGTATGGGGTCAAGATGTAACCCCAGGAAGACTCCCCAAAGCTGGTGCCAGGAGTCTAGCGGTACATCTGAACAAAAGGCACTTAGCCTAAAACAGATATACGTGTGTTTGCTATACCATATATCAGCAAGAGAAGATACGACCTCTCCTAGGAGGTGTGTGATCTATGCCAGAACACTCTGAAGAGGAGTGAACGCACTCCCCTCTTCATGCTACACAGAGTTGTTACAGACCTCCTAGGATGAGACATTCTTTCAATCTACAAATGATTATATACTTCTAAGCATATATGAGTAAATATTTCTAAGCATAAATGACAATCACAATACAAATCTAACAGATAACCAGAACTCCAGACACTGGCTGCGAAGAAAACACCACCAGTATTCAATCCTTTGATTGGCGGTACTTGCTCCCTCCAAGTAACTCTCAAGGGTGTCGTTAGGAGCCACGGGCACAAGGAAACGCTGAAAGCCTCTAACATGGCCATTTTCAGTTCCAAGATCGCCCCTCACAACTCTAGGGCAGCCCTTTAAACGCTGCACCGCTTCTATGTAATCACTTTCGGATTACTATTTGTTGTGTACGCATTAAGCCAGATTATTTTTCTCGAGAAACCGTCAATACTACCATTGATACAGATGCCATATGGCTTCAGTTTGTCGTATGAGTCCATGTGCCAGATGAAGTTCGGCCCTTTTGAAAAATAGTTCCTTCGCCTGAAACGTCTTCCTTGCCTCAGTACCACGCCTCGGGGATCCAGCTCCTTCAACACCAAGCGCACATCCTCTTTCCTCACGCATAGTCCATGTTCCCTGCATTTAGTGTACATCCATCGGTATCCGTGAAGCTGCCCAGAGTACTGCAGTTGGTTGTCAATAAATTCAACCAAGACGGCCAGGTCAGAGTACGCTTTGTGACGAGTGTGTCCCCTTATGCTAAGAACTCTCTTCAGATGTCTTTCGCTTATATGAAAACTGTGTCTACTGCAAAGCACAGTTTTAATGTCTTTATAGTTTAGTCCAAGCTCAAAGTAAAAATCTATGAATTGCTCAAATGGGTGTGTGTCCTCCATTGCTGTGGTTGTTTCTAAGGTTTCAGTGCTGATTTGGAGGTGTATGGTACAGACTTTTGCGAGATCTTGCAAAAGTTTTGCGAGATCCCGAGTTTGTTTTGTGGGATCTCACAAAAGTTTTGCGAGGTCTCGCAAAAGTCCGTCTTAATTTTTTTTTCTCCCATGTCCCCTGCGGGGCTCCGTAGGAGCCCACTGGTGAGTCTAAAAGACTCTTTGGGAGGGAAATGGGCCTTTTCTTTTATACTGCTTTTCTATTGTAGCCTATCTGAGCACTCAAATCTCTATCTAAGGTTTGGGCTGCACACACGCAGCTGTGTGCTTTGCACAAGCACTTTAATCGTTACACAACATGTCTCATTCACCCACAGAAAGAACTTTTTTCTATGCTTTTCCTATATGCTTTCTATATAACATTCACAAACATTCAGACTCAAATGGATACATTAGACTGATGCTTCTGGGCTAAAGCCACTCCAAGTGTAACTGTATTTAAACTAACTTTGTACGATGTTATTTGAAGAAGTCATATCAGCTGAGTCATTGCTGCTGTGCAAACAGTGAATTATTTAGTTGAGTTTGTTTGTTTCAGAGTCAGAGAGCCGTGTCTCTCTACAGTCAGAGGTTTTTGTACGGCGGCTCAATGAGTTTGTATCACTGTGGTGGACTTTTGGTGGAGGAACCAGACTGAATGTTGGAAGTAAGTTTATTTTGGTTTACTATCAAATACTATCTTTTTATTAAAGTTCATTTAACAATTTGATTACTGATTTTTGAATGAGAGAAAAGCACGTAACTCTGCAACAAGTTTGATGAGGGAATTTTTAATTATCCTCTTATGTCGTGAAGAGTAATTTAGATCTGCTCTGTCAAAATGTTATGTCTACATTTCAGTCAAATTAAACTGAAAAAAAAATCAAAACAATAATATAAAGAATCGCTACCTTATCGTGGTGGAGGGGTTTGTGTGTCACAGGGATCCCAGGGGCTATGTTGTCTGGGGGCTTTTGCTCCCTGGTAGGGTCTCCCATGGCAAATTGGTCCTGGGTGAGGGACCAGACAAAAGAGCGATTCAGAAGACCCGTATGAAAAGAACATCGAGGGAACAGTTTACCCTGCCGGGATAGGGTTGCGGGGCCCCGCCCTGGAGCCAGGCCCGGGAGGGTGCCCGAGGGCGCGGCGTCTGGTGGCGGGCCTTAGTCCATGGGGCCCGGCCGGGCACAGCCGAAGAGGAGACATGGGCCCATCCTCCCGCAGGCCCACCACCCGCAGGAGGCGCCATAGGGGTCGGGTGCAATGTGTGTCGGGCGGCGGCCAGGAGCGGAGGCCCTGGCGGACCGATCCCCGGCTGCCAAGACTGGCAATAGGGACATGGAATGTCACCTCTCTGGTGGGGAAGGAGCCTGAGTTAGTGCGTGAGGTTGAGAAGTACCGGCTAGATATAGTCGGGCTCACCTCACGCATGGCTTGGGCTCTGGAACTAGTCTCCTGGAGAGGGGCTGGACTCTGTCTCAGTCTGGAGTTGCCCCTGGTGAGAGGCGGCGGGCTGGGGTGGGTATTCTAATATCCCCCCGGCTTGCTGCCGGTACGTTGGGGTTTTTCCCAGTGGATGAGAGGGTTTGTTCCCTGCGCCTCAGGGTCGGGGAACGGGTCCTGACTGTCATCTGCGCTTATGCGCCGAGTAGCAGTTCAGAGTACCCAGCCTTCTTAGAGTCCCTGGGGGTGCTGGAAGGTGCCCCACCTGGAGACTCTGTTGTCCTACTGGGAGACTTCAATGCTCACGTGGGTAACGACAGCGAGACCTGGAGGCGTGATTGGGAGGAACGGCCTCCCTGATCTGAACCCGAGTGGTGTTTTGTTATTGGACTTCTGTGCAAATCACAGTTTGGCCATAACGAACACCTTGTTCGAACATAAGAGTGTCCATAAGTGCACGTGGCACCAGGATGCTCTAGGCCGCAGGTCGATGATCGATTTTGTAATCGTATCACCAGACTTGCGACCATATGTTCTGGACACTCGGGTAAAGAGAGGGGCTGAGCTGTCAACTGATCACCACCTGGTGGTGGTGAGTTGGATCAGGTGGCGGGGAGGACGCTGGACAGACCCGGTGCACCTAAACGCGTGAGTGAGGGTGTGCTGGGGCGTCTAGCAGAGGCCCCAGTCCGCGAGATCTTCAACGCACACCTCCGGCAGAGCTTCAACAACATTCCGAGGGAGACGGGGACATTGAGTCCGAATGGACCATGTTCAGCGTCTCCATTGCCGGGCTGCTGCATTGAGCTGCGGCCGCAAGGTGGTTGGTGCCTGCCGTGGTGGTAATCCCGAACCAAATGGTGGACACCAGAGGTGAAGGGAGCCACCAGGCTGAAGAAGGAGTCCTATCGGGCTTGGTTAGCCTGTGGGACTCCAGAGGCAGCTGACAGGTATCGACAGGCCAAGCGGAATGCGGCTCGGGCAGTGGCTGAAGCAAAAACTCGGGTGTGGGAGGAGTTCGGAGGCCATGGAAAAAGACTTTCGGACTGCCTCGAAGAGATTCTGGCAAACCGTCAGGCGTCTCAGGAGGAAAGCGGTGCTCTACCTGCACTGTGTATAGTGCTGGCGGTGCGCTGCTGGCGTCGACTGAGAAAATTGTCAGGCGGTGGAAGGAATACTTGAGGACCTCCTTAATCCCACTGACACGTCTTCCGAGGAGGAAGCAGAGTCTGGGGATGAGGGAATGACCCGCCAATTTCTGGGGTCGAGGTCACTGAGGCAGTTAAACAACTCCTCGGTGGCAGAGCCCCTGGTGTTGATGAGGTCCGCCCGAGTTCCTGAAGGCTCTGGACGTTGTAGGGCTGTCCTGGTTGACACGCCTCTACAATGTTGCGTGGAGATCAGGGGCAGTACCCTGGACTGGCAGACCGGGTGGTGGTCCCCATCTTTAAGAGGGGAGACCGGAGGTGTGTTCCAACTACAGGGGATCACACTCCTCAGCCTCCCTGGGAAAGTCTATGCCAGGGTGCTGGAAAGGAGAGTTCGTCCGTTAGTCGAACCTCGGATACAGGAGGAACAATGCGGTTTTCGTCCTGGTCGCGGAACACTGGACCAGCTCTTTATCCTCTCGAGGATACTTGAGGGTGCATGGGAGTTTGCCCAACCAGTCTACATGTGTTTTGTGGACTTGGAGAAGGCATTCGACCGTGTCCCTCGGGTGTCCTGTGGGAGGTGTTGCGGGGAGTATGGGGTGTCTGGCCCACTGCTACGGGCCATTCGATCCCTATACAACCGTTGTAAGAGTTTGGTTCGCATTGCCGGCAATAAGTCGGACTTGTTTCCGGTGGGTGATGGGCTCCGCCAGGGCTGCCCTTTATCACCGATTCTGTTCATAATTTTTATGGACAGGATTTCTAGGCGCAGCCAAGTGGCGGAGGGCTTCCACTTCGGTGGCCTCAGAATCTCATCTCTGCTTTTTGCGGATGATGTGGTTCTGATGGCTTCATCGGTGGGGGCCTCCAGCTCGCACTGGAAGCGGTTCGCAGCCGAGTGTGAAGCAGCAGGAATGAGGATCAGCACCTCCAAATCTGAGGCCATGGTTCTCAGCCGGGAAAAGGGTGGAGTGCCCACTCCGGGTCGGGGATGAGTTCCTGCCCCAAGTGGAGGAGTTCAAGTATCTCGGGGTCTTGTTCGCGAGTGATGGGAGAAGGGAGCCGGAGATCGACAGGACGGATTGGTGCTGCGGCTGCAGTGATGCGGACGCTGCACCGGTCCGTCGTGGTGAAGAGGGAGCTGAGTGTAAAAGCGAAGCTCTCAATTTACCGGTCGATCACGTCCCGACCCTCACCTATGGCCACGAGCTGTGGGTAGTGACCGAAAGAACGAGATCGCGGATACAAGCGGCAGAAATGAGCTTCCTCCGAAGGGTGGCTGGCCTCTCCCTTAGAGATAGGGTGAGAGGTTCGGCCATCCGGGAGGGGCTCAGAGTAGAGCCGCTGCTCCTCCACATCGAAAGGAGCCAGTTGAGGTGGTTCGGGCATCTGACAAGGATGCCCCTGGGCGCCTCCTGGGTGAGGTGTTCGGGCATGTCCCACCGGGAGGAGGCCCAGGGCAGACCCAGGACGCGCTGGAGAGATTATATCTCTCGGCTGGCCTGGGAACGCCTTGGTGTTCCCCCGGATGAGCTGGAGGAGGTGGCTGGGGAGAGGGAGGTCTGGGCTTCTCTGCTTAGGCTGCTGCCCCCGCGACCCGACTTCGGATAAAGCGGATGAGGATGGATGGATGGATGGAACTGTCAAGTATTGTTTGAAATTATTTTGAGTTTGTGTGAATTTTAAAAACTGCTTTAGATATACATGAAGAGCATTTCATTTCGCTGAATTAATTGATTTATTGTATTTATTTGTTTCCAGTTCATATTAATGTAAGTCATGTACAATATTGATGATTTTAAACTTGTTTTGTAAATGTTGCCACATCTGCTTCTTTTATTTCCAGTGTAGTTTGAACATATTTCAGGTCAAACTGTGTGATGATTCTCTCTGTGCTGATATGCATGAGAGCTTTCTTAAAGGGAAGTGAAACAATGTGTGAGTTAATGACTGGTGGAGCAGAAAAAACACCTGACAGAAACTTCTTAACGGAGAAAATCAGCTCTTACAGTAAAGGTGTCCGACTGTCTGTGGTTTGATTGACAGCTGTGTGCTCCCTGTGCTCTAAGCTGATTGGTGTCTCCTAGGTGATACCCGTCCCATCCTGACAGTGTTGCCCCCCTCCAGTGAGGAGCTACAGCAGGGGACTGCAACAATCACATGTCTGGCCAACAAGGGCTTCCCCTCAGACTGGAGTCTGTCCTGGAAGGTGGATGGCAGTGGCAGCATCAGCTGGGAGGAGAGCAGGAGCCCCGTGGTGCTGCAGAATGACGGCCTCTACAGCTGGAGCAGCACCCTGAGGCTCCCTGCAGACCGCTGGATGAAGGTGGGCTCTGTGACCTGTGAGGCCACCCAGGGCTGCCAGACTCTGGTCTCAGAGCCACTGAGGAGAGTCCAGTGTTCCCAGTCCTGACCTGACTCAACCTGATACTGGTTTAATGCTCTCATTCTCAACTCTGTAACTGTCTCTCCATCTTTCTTTTTAAAGAACAAATAAAGACTAAAACTGTTATTTTCTTTCTCATAATGACAAAATTCATGTTTTAGGTAATAAAGATGTTTTGCAAAGTGAATTTTGGTTGAATCAGACATTTTATTTTATTCAAATCTGCAAACCTGCACTTGATGAATATATTTTTCATTTACATTTACAAGAATTTAGACCAACTCTGCACTCCAATATGATGTTTTTATTTTACACTGGTAAAATAAAACACAGGCTGAAAGAACCATTAAGAAACCTATCTATGCCTTTATTGCCTCTTGATTAGACTACTGTAACTCCCTCTATTTTGGCCTCCAATCTACCCTTCTCTGCAGACTGCAGCTTGTTCAAAATGTGGTGGCACGCCTCTTAACTGGAACTGGCAGGTTTGATTCTATCACCTCTGTCTTCGCTGACCTGCATTGGCTTCCCATCAAATACCGTATTGATTTTAAATTACTATTTGCTTACCTTTAAAATTGTAAATAACATTGCTCCCAGTTATCTTGTTGAACTTCTCAGCTTGTAGACTCCTAGTAGAGCACTGAGATCAACGGGCCAGTTGCTCTTAGTGCAACCTAGTGCACGGTTGAGGACCAGAGGGGATCGTGATTTTGCCATAGCTGCACCCAAACTCTGGAATAATCTTCCTATTACTATTCGTGAGTCTGAATCAGTTCAGTCTTTTAAATCACGGTTGAAAACCTTTTTATTCAATTTAGCCTTCCCTAGTTAGTGTTTGTATCCTGCAAATGTTCTTTTATGTAGTTTTAATTATTTTATTTTATTTTATTACTGAATAATCTCCTAGTCGAGTTGCTTTTGTATTTTCTTTTACATATTTTTACTGCGCTGCGGCTAATTAGTACTCTCCACCTGTTGGTGTATTTATTCCCTGTTAATGTTTCCTTTCTCTAAATTATTGTATTACTGTAAAGCACTTTGGTGTACCGCTGGTTTTAAATGTGCTATACAAATAAAGTTGTATTGTACTGTAAGAAAATCTGCATTTTGGCAAAAGCTGAAAAATGAGTTATAAAATTTAAAAAATTTTAAATTTAAAAAAGAAGAAAGAGTCTTTAGTGTCTCTTATGAGCTGTTTGTTCTGAGGAGAACTCACAGACCAAAAAAAACCACCTTTAGTTCAATAACAGCTTTTTTCTCATTTTCATGTTTCAAAGATTCAAAGTGTTTATTTTCTTATGTACAAAGAAAAAGCATTTCCCTGTGCAATTAAATTCTTTCTTTGCTGCCCACACACAGATGTCCGGTTAATATATACAAATAGAAATATAAAATCTAGGAGTATAAATAAATAAATGAAGACAAATTTTAAGTCTGCAATAGATGTGTGTGCAAAAGAGCTGTGAGCTTAATATGCAAGATGACCTAATGTACAAAAATTATTATCACTGTTGAAATAGGTCAGCTGTTCAAGCAAGGGCGTAGATTTGGTTTTGGCATTGGTGGGGACCACCGAACCCCGCCCTGTTTCTTTTTTTTTTCCTTTTTGTCTTTGCTTCTTGATAAAAAAAAAAGGAGAAATATACTTGCCTACATGTGCTATTCTACATGCTTTTAAACCATTTAAAATTAAAATTCATAGTTTTATATGTGAATTATATAATGTTAAATTACTATTAAACAAATGACTGACTAAGTATTTTAGACTTTAGTTTACTTCAGCCATATTCCATATAACTCAGGTATCATACAAAAATAAAAATAGCTTCAAATACTGTCATGACAATAAAAGAATATGACTTTAAGGACTTAACAACATTACTTCAGTTATAGTGCACCAACATCTCTGATACATTAGCACTAAGGGAACACTGAATGTGACCTGCTGGTTTTTGTCCATAAAACTACTCATCTAAGATTACCACAAAGTAAAAGATCTCTCAGCAAAATTATGCAACATTTTAGGCACTATTGGCCCGATCAAATCAGTGAGCTGGGACTTTTTATTCTAAACATGAACTACTGTTACAGCAACAGACATGGACTACTGGTGCCCCACACAACAACTCAATGTCCACTATGTGAAGGAGCCAAACACATGCCTGCTCCTCTCGTTAACTGAGATAAACTGCTGGCATATTGGTTTTACAGCTATACTGTCCAGTCTCTCCTGGTGGACATGGCATACAGCAGCATTGTTTAATCTCATTTGGGTCATTGTTAACCTTAGCCATCTTTTTAGTCTTCTGAGAGCACTGAAGCTTCTTTCAGCCTCAGTACATGCGTTTTATCCTCAGATTAAAATTATTATTATGTGCTTGATGTGCCTCACCTTTGGCCCCGGCTCTTCCCCTCTGACTGCACTAGGACATATTGCCACCTGATAAAATAACACACTGATTCGTGCCATATAAAAAGTGAGACATGTCAATTCAGATTCTTTGTCAAATATACACTAATGAATCAGTTTACATCAGCAGCCTAACAATTGTCATGATAATAAATACTAGTTAATCTATAGCACCAAATCATCAGTCAGTCACCTGTGACCTCGCCTCTTCACCTCTGTCCGAGCCGGTGGACAGACCCGACATTCCCAGCGAGCTGAGGAGGAAAAGACGGGGGTGTCGTGCTGGGAAGGAGCGCCGTCGCCCGAGAAGGAGACGTTATCGACCATCTCTTCCTTCTGTAATTATTGGAAATGTACGATCTTTGCCCAATAAGATGGATGAGCTCACGTCGCTAACCTGGTCACAGAGGAGTACCGGCAATGTAGCATCATGATGCTAACGGAGTCGTGGCTAACACCGCTAACTCCGGACACGGCGTGACACTACCGGGATTCCAGATGCTGCGGCGGACAGGACGAGAGACAGCGGTAAGAGGAAAGGAGGGGGGACTGGCAGTGTTTGTGAATGACAGATGGTGTAACCCGGGCACATCACTGTGAAAGAACAACTCTGCAGCAGAGACATTGAGCTGTTAGCCGTTAGCATGCGTCCGTACTACCTGCCCGGGAATTCTCGCATGTTATCGCGATAACAGCGTATGTCCCCCTCGCCAACGCGGATGCAGCCTGTGACTCTCTCCACTCAGTGGTCAGCAGACTGCAAACACAATCTCCGAGAGCCCTCCTCATAATATCAGGGGACTTTAATCATGCCTCACTGGACTCCACACTGCCCACCTTCACCCAGTATGTGACCTGCCCAACCAGAGACAATAAAACACTGGACCTACTGTATGCCAATGCTGAAGAGGCATACAGTTCATCATCCCTCTCCTCCCTGGGCAGATCTGATCATAACCTGGTGCACCTTGTCCCTGTGTATGAGCCCTTAGTGCGCAGGGAGCCACCAGCCACCCGCACAGTGCAGAGATGGTCGGAGGAGGCGAGGAGGCTCTTAAGGATTGTTTTGAGTCCACTGTGTGGGAGGTGATCTGTGACGACCACGGAGAGGACATCGACAGCCTTACTACATGCATTACTGACTATATTAATTTCTGTGTGGATAACACCGTACCTACCAGGACTGTACGGTGTTTCTCCAACAACAAACCTTGGATTACCCCAGAAATTAAAGCTGTCCTCAAGCAGAAGAGGAGGGCCTTCAAATCCAAAGACAAAGAGGAGTTGAAAAGGGTGCAGAGAGAGCTGAGGGGACTGATAAGGAATGGGAAGGACAGCTACAGGCAAAAGATGGAGAACCAGCTTCAGCAAAATAACGTTGGTGAAGTCTGGAGAGGCCTCAGAACCATCTCAGGCCACAAACATCAGAACTCTCTGCCTGGGAGGGATGTGAGGTGGGCAAATGAACTGAATCAGTTCTTCAACAGATTTGATTCAGCCATGAGGCAGTCTCCAACATCGGCTGCAGACTCACCCACCCCCACTGCTGCTGTTGCACCTCTGACACCTCAGACACTTCACACCTCCTCTATAGGGCTTTGGAGTTGACGTCACTGGAGGTGGGCCACGCCCCCTTTCCGCCATGACAGTAGGCTAGACACAGGATACAGCTTCAGCTATGGTTCGTACGTGTTGTGTTATCAGTTGCAACGTTTGATCACACGATCGTGAAGGCAAGAAGCTGGATAATGGGCTCTCTTTTCATCGTTTTTCAACCTGGAGGCAACGTGAGGGATCCCATGTATCCGATATTACTAAACAAAGACGTCAGGCTTGCATTGCAGCGGTGAGACGAGCGGATCGAGTTCTGTGCAATCCCCAGCTTTTTGTTGGTTTGGTCTCTGCATCTTCTTTCCGGTGAGTTCTAAATTAATTCATATCACTATTAAAATGCTTTTAGTGTTATTTTCAATGTGCTGAGGTCATAGATAATGAGATAAAACATGCTAATGTGTGATGCTGCAGAACCACGTCATGTCATCATGTCGACTGAGTAGCTTATGATTTAGCATTATTGCAGGCAAACCAGCATATGAAATGGATGTAACAAATCCAGACTGGGCACCAACACTGCTCATGGGCCTCTAAAAACATACTAAATTGCTCTCATTGTACACTAATCCGCACATAACTTCCAGATGAATCACACACCTGTCATGTGCACTAATTTTATCTTACCGCCTTTGTCCTATCCCGATCTTTGCATGCCTTGTCTGTGGAGATTTGTTACATCCATTTCATATGCTGGTTTGCCTGCAATAATGCTAAATCATAAGCTACTCAGTCGACATGATGACATGACGTGGTTCTGCAGCATCACACATTAGCATGTTTTATCTCATTATCTATGACCTCAGCACATTGAAAATAACACTAAAAGCATTTTAATAGTGATATGAATTAATTTAGAACTCACCGGAAAGAAGATGCGGAGACCAAACCAACAAAAAGCTGGGGATTGCACAGAACTCGATCCGCTCGTCTCACCGCTGCAATGCAAGCCTGACGTCTTTGTTTAGTAATATCGGATACATGGGATCCCTCACGTTGCCTCCAGGTTGAAAAACAATGAAAAGAGAGCCCATTATCCAGCTTCTTGCCTTCACGATCGTGTGATCAAACGTTGCAACTGATAACACAACACGTACGAACCATAGCTGAAGCTGTATCCTGTGTCTAGCCTACTGTTATGGCGGAAAGGGGCGTGGCCCACCTCCAGTGACATCACGCTCCAAAGCCCTATTCACCCTGCTCACTCCTCCCAACCCCCAACAACAGCATCCAATACACACTCAACACAAGGCTACAGCCTGTCTCTCTCAACCACCCAGGTTAGGAGGGAACTGAGGAGGATTAAAGCCAAGAAGGCAGCGGGTCCAGATGGCATCAGCTCGAGGGTCGTCAGGTCCTGCGCGGACCAACTGTGTGGGGTGATGGAGCACCTCTTCAACCTGAGCCTGAGGCTGGGAAGAGTCCCACAGCTCTGGAAAACCTCCTGTGTTGTTCCAGTGCCAAAGACTTCACGCCCCAAGGACCTCAACAGCTACAGGCCGGTGGCTCTTACATCCCACCTGATGAAGACCCTGGAGCGGTTGGTCCTGGCTCAGCTTCGGCGCCTTGTGAGCTCATCACTGGACCCACTTCAGTTTGCCTACCAGCCTGGCATTGGAGCAGATGATGCCATCATTCACCTCCTACATCGTTCCCTCGCTCACCTGGAGACCGCTGGGAGCACTGTGAGAATCATGTTCTTTGATTTCTCCAGTGCCTTCAACACTATTCTTCCCTCGGTTCTGAAGGACAAGCTGGAGAACTCTGGAGTGGACCATCACCTCACTACCTGGATTCTGGACTACCTCACCGACCGACCACAGTATGTGAGGACTCAGGGCTGTGTGTCGGACAGGGTTGTCTGCAGTACGGGGGCCCCACAGGGAACGGTTCTGGCTCCGTTCCTCTTCACCATCTACACTGCAGACTTCTCCCACAACTCCACCCAGTGCTTCCTGCAGAAGTTCTCTGATGACTCTGCAATAGTCGGCCTGATCATTGATGGGGACGACAAGGAGTACAGAGGACTGACTCAGGACTTTGTGGACTGGTGCCAACTGAACTACCTCCAGATCAATGCCAGTAAAACCAAGGAGCTGGTGGTAGACTTCCGCAGGCACAAGCATCCTCCACTGCAACCACTGAACATCCAAGGTATGGACATCGAGGCTGTGGACAGCTACAGGTACCTTGGTGTTCATCTGAACAACAAACTGGACTGGACTCATAACTCAGATGCCCTCTACAGGAAAGGGCAGAGCAGGCTGTACCTGCTGCGGAGACTCAGGTCGTTTGGAGTGGAGGGCCCACTCCTGAAGACCTTCTATGACTCTGTGGTGGCCTCAGCCATCTTTTACGGTGTGGTCTGCTGGGGCGGCAGCATCTCTGCTGGGGACAGGAAGAGACTGAACAGGCTGATCCGAAGGGCCAGCTCTGTTCTAGGATGCCCTCTGGACCCAGTGGAGGTGGTGAGTGACAGGAGAAAGGCGGCTAAGCTGTCATCCCTGTTGGACAACATCTCCCACCCCATGCATGAGACTGTGACAGCACTGAGCAGCTCCTTCAGTGGGAGACTGCGGCACCCACGGTGTGGGACGGAGAGATTTCGCAGGTCTTTCCTCCCCACTGCTGTCAGACTCCACAACAAAGACTTTAACTGATCAAACACACGCATGTGCAATAACACTAAGTGCAATAATCTTCCTGGCATCGTTGCATTTTTTACTCAGTTGTATATAGCATTTGTATTCTATTTTTATCTTATTGTATATTCTATTCTATTTTATTCTACTGTATATAATATTTTATTCTATTCTGTACAGTTGTGTACTGTATTTATTCTTATTTTATTTTATTCTAATTTTTGCTTCATAACTTTTGCACTGTCCACTTCCTGCTGTGACAAAACAAATTTCCCACGTGTGGGACTAATAAAGGTTATCTTATCTTATCTTATCTTATCATGTCGGGCTCGTAGCCAAAAACTAGCTTTACTTTGTTTTCTGGGTCAACTTTGCTAGCGAGAGACAGAGAGAGGCGTTGAAAGGCTGCTCCAACGGAACACAGTGTACGATCGAGTCTTAATAGATTACTTACAACTGGGCTCGTCAGGCACTCTTTTTGGCTGCAGTGGTTATTATTATATTTACATCCTTCCAGCTCCCGTTTCAGCTCTCCTTTTTCTCCCTCCCTCGCTCACAGACACATAACAGGTATGGCAGTCCATTCCCCCTGCATTGATTTCACTGCCCATGAGGCTACATTCTTTAGGGCTATGCCTGTAACACTCTGCCTATTACCTTCATATTAAATAATTTTTTTGAATAATAATTTTTAAAAATATTTCTTCATGTCATTATGTGGGCCGCAAGTAGAGGTGACATGGGCCGCGACTTCAAATGCTTCAGGAGCTTTCCGCTCAGCGCAGCATCAGCACCACGGAAATACACAGATACATCCGTAGACTTGAGACAGAATTCACGATGCGTTTTCAGGACTTTGAGGTGTATGGACCAATGTTTTCTTTTCTAATCAAACAAGAAAGCTTTAATGAGCAGCTGGATTTACCTCACATGAACTGGCTGGACACAGAAAACATCGAAATACAGCTGATTGAACTGAAAAGCTCGACTATGTGGGAGTCAAAGTTTGCAGAACTATGAACACAGCTGGAATCCACAGCTGTGTGTGTTCATGGAGCTTGCATTTTCACCTGCTGGACATCACTACCTGTCAGGTTTAACTGTCTTTAGAACATTGCAGAGGCCTTATTGACAGTATTTGGCTCTACATATCTGTGTGAGCAGATTTTCTCTCACAGGAGTGTCCTCAGGTAGCCGTCTGAATGCTGGACACTCGGAGACCTGTGTCTCTGAGTGGGAGACCAGAGATCACATTAACATGTGTATCTCTGTATTAACAAACATGCCATGTTGGCCCAGTTTATTTTTCTTGTTGTGAGGAGACCATAAATAGTGTTTGCATTTTCTGTTGTACAGTTCTTGTTATGGATAAACATAACAATCAGCTATTTTGAAACGAAATAGCTGATAACTATTCACTGACAGCTGCCAACATATATAATTCTATAAAGTTGTTCTATATAGTGTGTAACTGTGTCGAACTGGCAACCTTCCAATTACAAGACGAACTCCCAACTCTTGAGCCAAAATCGCCCCATTATATTGTAAATAAAGTCATTGTCCACATCACAGCTCGGAGTCTGTCTTGGGTTCACTCCACGCTCCACGGGCGACAGCCCTGACACTTGATTAGATGTTATGGCTTTGTTCCACTGTGGTTATCAAAGGTCATGACTAAGATTCATCTTGGTATCTGTTACTGGCCCACGTTTGTTCTTTAGTTAATTATATATTTGCAAGTTGAAAACAACATGCATGAGATAGCAGTGGGACACATATTTGTGTTGAATGGCTTTATTTTGTGTGTGTGTGTGTGTGTGTGTGTGTGTGTGTGTGTGTGTGTCCTCAGTGAACTGTATCAGTCTCTGCAGTATCTTCCAGCTGCAGCAGTCACTTCAGTTTCTGTTCAGTCTGACTGAGGGAGGTTTTTGTACAAATATTTTTCACTGTGTGAACACACTTGGGGTGTGAGCACTCTGACAGTAATAAACTGCTGCATCTTCAGCCTGGACTCCACTGATGGTCAGAGTGAAGTCAGAGTTTGATCCACTGCCTGTAAAACGAGCTGGAATCCCTGATATTCTCTCATGAGCACGCTTAATGAGCAGTTTGGGAACGTCTCCATCACCTTGTTGGTACCAGGCTAAATAGTGATAATTGCTATGAACATAAACATCCTGACTGGTCCTACACTTGATGTTCACAGTTCCTCCCACAGCAGAGCTCACTGCTCCAGGCTGAGTCACTGTGATCTGTCCTCTGGACTCTGAGGATACAGAGACAAAAACATAAAGCAGCTTCATGGTTTTGTGGGCTTCATTTCAGAGGGACAGATGTTGATAGAGGAGAGGAGTTTGATTCTCTGGACTTTACCTGTGAAGCAGCAGCAGAGGAGAGTCCAGATGAGGACGCAGATCAAAGTCATGTTTTTGATGAGGAGGATTTCTGTGGCTTCTGTTGTGATGAAGGACAGCTGTCAGTCATCCAGTGTTCAACTCTCAGGACTATAAACTCTCCCAGAGCACTGGAGCATGGTGCTGCTGATGCAAAGTGGCTCTCTATGGAAATGAACTGACTGACTTCAACAGGATTACATCACAAGCAGTCATCACAACGTGAATTCACAGGTGTCATTCAGTCAACATGGTTTGAGAGACATTTGTAAAAACATCTAAATGATATGATTCATATTTATTCAGAAATGTATATTTTAACATCCCCTGGTCTAGTTTTGTTTTGGTTGCTCTGGCTCAAAGTCAGCACAGACTTGGATCAGTCTCATGATGCTGTTTAGTAATGGATCAATCAAATTAACATTTTACTGAATCTCAAAGTAAGTTTTCTAAAATTCGTCCTGTATTGGAGCAGATAAGATGTGGACGTCTTTGCCACAAGGATACTTCTTTTTTAATTTACTTCTTTTTTTTTTTTCAGAGGCTCAAAAATAACTGAGCAATTGTCTTCAAGCCATTTCATCAACAGATAAAGCCTGTCCCGTCATTATTCTAAGACAAATTAAACAGATGAGTTGATTTCAAATTATCTGATTGCATTTATTGGTTGTTAATTAGATCCCTGCATACGAGGTCAAAAGAACTATCAAAATCAACAACCTGGTTCATTTTTAAAAGGAATGATTGTATTGGCCAGCACAACACAAATAAGGTCTAAAAGACCACAGAAGAAAGCTGAAATGAATGAGGACAGAATTCATAGTTTAAGGAAAAAAACTTTACCACTTTACACGTCCAATTCATTAGTCTGAAACACTCCCGAAGGGGGAAATGGGCTGGTTTCTCTGTAGTGCTTTTCTGCTCTAACACTCTAAACACTTCACATAACTTTCATCATTCACCCATAAAGAAATACAAGCACTTTTTTGTAAGCTTTTCCTACTGGAATGCTTTCTATACAACATTCAAACACATTCAGACTGAGATGGATGCATTGGATGGATGCTTCTGAGCTACAGTAGCCCCAGGTGGCTGTATCATAGTCAAAGTCTACTACCAAGAGATCAAGAGTCATCTTCATGAAAGGAAACTGTTACTAGTTGCAAACTGCTGGTTACACTCAAGAACTGGAAGACTGGATTAGACTTTGCCAGAAAAACACTTAAAAAAAAAGCAGGAACAGTTCCAAGATGAAATTTTATCAGCATCATTGGAAAAGAAAATGATGAAGAAGGAAAACTGATCTGAAGCATATCACATCATCTGTCAAAGATGTTGGAGCCAATTTTACTCATTGGAGTAGTTGGAAAGTCATTGGACAGAATTTTGCAGTGCAAATAGATAATGACCCAAAGAAAACTGACAACCCAAGACTTTCTCAGGTAAAGAAATGGTCAGGTCATCTGTTTGTTTGTTTTTACCTCAACAGAGCATGGTCTCCTATTATTAAATAGCCACAAGGCTCAAAATGTGGGTTAAGTGTCAGGGATACAGTTAATTTAAGGTTTAGGCTAGGTGTTAGAGTTCAGGATTCATTTTTAAGGTTAGGGTTAGGGTAAGAGGCTAGGGAAAGCATTATGTCAATTAGATGTCCTCACTAAGGTATAAAAAGCATTTATTTGTGTGTGTGTGTGTGTGTGTGTGTGTGTGTGTGTGTGTGTGTGTGTGTGTGTGTGTGTGTGTGTGTGTGTCCTCAGTGAACTGTATCAGTCTCTGCAGTATCTTCCAGCTGCAGCAGTCAGTTCAGTTTCTGTTCAGTCTGAATGAAGGTGGTTTTTGTATGACTGTTTTTCACTGTGTGAACACACGCTGACTGTTGATAACATGATAACTCTGACAGTAATAAACTGCTGCATCTTCAGCCTGGACTCCACTGATGGTCAGAGTGAAGTCAGAGTTTGATCCACTGCCTGTAAAACGAGCTGGAATCCCTGATTGTCGAGTGCTAGCAAAGTAAATGAGACGTTTGAGGGGGTTTCCATCTCTCTGTTGGTACCAGGCTAAAAGATGGTAGCTGTTCCAAACATAAACATTCTGACTGGTCCTACACTTGATGGTGACTGTGTCTCCCACAGCAGAGCTCACTGCTCCAGGCTGAGTCACTGTGATCTGTCCTTTGTAAATAGTTGTAAATATCTTGATGTATGTTCAACCACCCAGGTGAGGAAATCCCTCAAAATTCTGTTCTTCTGTTCGTAATGTTTTCAGTGAGAGAAAGTTTCATCACTTGGACGAGTAAAGAAAGCTTTCTCCAACTAATAATGGCACATCCAAAGAAATGCTCAACTCTTTTGGGACAGTTGTAAATACGTTTGTAAATTAGGTAACCCTTTCTCTGACGGTATATGTTGAACACTGCAGCAGCCTCATAGCAGTGAGCCTTTGTTGTTGAAACCTGTGTTCCCTTGTTTTTCCAGTAGGACTTTAGGGAAACAAATGGACTTTTTTTACTTTTAGTTTGGCAGAGAAGATTAGGGACCTTTAGAGATCTTTTGTTTGTTATTTTGGCCCAGCTCACTGCCAAAGTCAATAAACGGCTGCATTGCATTTACACTTCCTCAGAGATTTTGCTCTTTCCTGGGTGGAGTTGGAGTGGGGAGACACATTCTTGTTACACCGAGGATGCAACACACTTTTGTATAATTTAGTGAGCAGTAACAAATGTCATCCGGGGGATGGGACATGTCCTTCTTTTTATTTTCTTCCTTTGCATGTGTTGCTGTGTCAGTGTTTATTTTTGTTAGAGCATGTTGTAGTGTTGCAAGTTTTTGTATATATTGTTTGTGTTTGGGGAGAAGCCCCTCCCTTTCGCCTTCCTCCACTGGATGCTTGATTAGAGACACCTGAAGGGCAGCGAGAGGAGACGCTGTAATGACAGGGGATGGAGAGAAGAGAACAGAGAGCTGAACTGAACGGCGAGCCAAACCGAGGGTTAGCAAAAAGGACGCCCCATATTAGAAAACTGGCCCAGTGAGCTGAGAGCAGTCGAGGGTAGTCTCAGTGGGAAACCACAGCTGACAGTGGGTGCTTGATGAAAGCCGGCCGTACGTTTGTACCCGGAGCAGCGACGGGCGGAGTTCAGAGCTCTGGCCTCCTGGGGTAAGTACCGCTTGTTAAGATTCATGTAATACCCCGGGAAATTGAGAAGAGTGACTGCCGCTGCTCTCCTGTGCCTAGCGGAAGCTCGAGCGGAGCAGCGAGGCGACAACAGAGGACGCGGTCGGCCCGGCTCCCACTGGTGTAATCGGATTCTTCACGGCCGGGAAGTTTGGCTGTCATGGATTGCGGGGTGAGCCGTGTAGAATTTAACAAAGGACCCAAGATACTGATATTGCAGTGAAGTGAGAGGGCTTTATTGAGACCGAGTGATTAACAAACAAAAGGTGAGAGTGACGAGAAACAGAACTTAAAATTAAGCTATACTGGGAAAACTAAAACCTAAACAACAAACCTGAACATGAGAGGAGACAACAAGCAGGGAGAATTCACAGGATGATGCAGGGAAAGAACACAGACGAACCAGCAACGCACACCAGAAAACACAGGGCTTATATACACAGAAGGAGGGAACAGCTGGGAGTAATCAGACAAGACGAGACAGGGGAAACGTAAACTGAATACACTGACATAAGACACAGACCTTCACAATAAAACAGGGAATACACAGAGATGCAGAGTGAAGAGAGAGAGAGTACACTGAGGAGCAGGAGGGAGAACACAGACATGATGGACTGGGGAAACATGGAATAAAACAAGAGGGGAAACCCAATAAACTAAACAACTTGGGACCGATAGGAACTCCAAGAATAACAAATGAACTTAACATGATACAGAAGCACAGGAAACGAAGAACACTGGGTCAAAATGTCCCAGGACCATGACAGTGGCGGAGCCTGACTCGGAACTTGGGACTTAGCTCATGGACTGAGCACCGTTATGTTTTTATTGTGCTGAGTTTTATGTTTTTATTTTTCTCTCCCCTGATCAGGGTATTTTAGTGTTTTTTAGTGTTGTAAATAAAGTATATTTATTTTTTATTGACTATTTTAACTGGGTAATACGTCTTCTGTTTCCGTGATCACCCCCTGCTGCTCTCCCCGTTATAGAAGGGGCTCCCTTTTAGCTTACGCCCGTGACGCAAACAACAAATGATTATTGAGGAGGTAAATTGTTCAGCATGTCACTGCACCTTACTCAGTGCTTCGATTTGTATCTTTCATACTGCTCTGTCCATAAAGATCTATAGATCTGTGTCCATAACAGAGAGTACAAAGACGTGTATTTTTTGATTACAATCCAATTTATATAAAGTTGGGAGAAGGTTCTAAGAAAGTTTTGGAAGGTGGAATTTGTTTTGGTCACCTCAGATCATGCAAACAAGTTTATCAGTCCCTGATGCAAGTATGTAACTTTAATAAATATATGTTATAACCAGTGTTGAACTTCCCCAACACTGTAATTAAGTAATTAATTATAGTTACTTCGTCAAAAAAGTAACTGAGTTAGTAACTGAGTTACAAGATTCTAAAATTAATTAATTACTTGAAAAGTAACTATTGTGTTACTTAAAAAAAAATGTTTAACCCTCTGGGGTCCGGGGTATAATTGGCCATTTTTAACTACTTTTGATTTTCCCGCCACATTTCACCTTTAAAAACTATTTACTTTGCCTTGTTTGGGATCATTCTTTTCAGCACAACCTCACGTGTCTGAATTTACTGTTATGTTTTCATTTTGACGTACTGTACTAACACAATTGATCTAAAATCAGACAAAAAACATAAAATCCGAGTGGAAAAAGTTATATTTTTTACTGTAACAACCACATATATGTTTAATGAATCATATTTCATAACTTTAAATGCAAATATTAATTGTCAATTTTAAAATCCTCTGCACAAGTTTTGCAAACAACAAAGTTATTTGCATCCATTTACCTTTTACCCTTTTTTTAAATAACCATTTCAAACTATTTACAGAACAATCAGCTGTTCTGCATTCAGTAAGATGCCACACAAATTATTTGTTTCACTTCAAAAATTTCTATCCACTATAAAGGAGAACATCACAGCCTGATACCTGCAGGTCTGACAGCAGCAGGTGTATCACTCCTGTTTCTACCTGGAGACAGCAGTCGCCTCATTGTTCTGACACACAACACAAAACTATCCACAACACTACACACTAACTACACAAGACAACACATTAACTACACACTCCAAACACGCTAAACGTCACAAATCTCTCACGTCTCAAAACTCCGTCTCTCTCTCTCTCTCTCTCTCTCTCTCACCGTCACTCCTAAAACTTCCCCCTCTTCCTAAACAACTAAATGTCATGTTGCCATATCATTTTTTGATTGGTCGACATGGTGCATTTTTCCACCAACACGAAAGGGCTGGGTTTTTTTTTTTTTTTTTTTAAGCGCTAGCAAGCACTCTCATAAGCAGAGAGTGCTTGCTAGCGCTGTCCTTAGACAGTAAACGTGACACAACTATTGAGGAAAAAATGGTGCATATATATTGTTTATCATGACTCTGGTTTTACGTGACCTATCAACACAATTTAAAAACTGGTATATATCCCCTTCTTGCTTTGTCATCTTTAAGTGGTCATGTGATTGGCTTACCACTAGTGATGGGATTTCCGGCTCTTTTTAGAGAACCGGCTCTTTTAGCTCGGCTCACTAAAAAGAGCCGGCTCTTTCGGCTCCGAACCAGCTCTTCAGGTTGTTGTTGCAAAAAGCAGTTTCACCCCGGTTCGTATATTCGTCAGGCCTCCAGAAAGAATACCGGGACTCAGTAGTCAATTAACAATACCTTTATTAATACACACTTATTGATTATACCTTCTAGAAGGGAGATGTACAGAACCCCGGACTTTCTCTGCAGATCTCAACTCCTTTGTCTGTTACATGCAGTTTTGTATAAGTGACCCCCCTTCTAATCCCTCTACGAGGTGCCATAAAACTAAGCACTATGTTTACATGTTTGTGTGTGTGCGAGCACGTGAATGCCTACATGTGCGCGTTCCCGCGTGTCTATGCGAGTGCTCTTGAGTGACTATGTGCGCATACCTGTGTGTATGTGTGTGCACGTGAGTGAGTGTGCATGTGGGTGTGGGTGCGTAAGAATTAAAGCACTGTAGGTGTGTGTGTCTCTATGTAGTGACTCCCCGGAGGTCATAAAACCCCATCTCCATTCCAGACCACAGTTATCAAGTTACAAAAGTTGAGACCCCCACTCAGGTATCCTTTGGGGAATTTCCACTCAGCATTAACTCTTCTTTGTCTTACATTCAGAGTTCAACTGGGGGAGGGTCTCCTAAAATCTACTCCTAAGTTTATGACACAGTCAGGCCTTTATTACATCCAGGGCAGTGTCAGTGTCTCTACAATAGTTCTATCCTATCTAACACATTCCTAAACTCTAAAATAAGCTAAACATTCCTACATTGTTTTGTTGCTTTAATTAATTTATTATTAACAATAATATAAAATTATGCACAAAAGGAATTACTAATGTAAAAGAAAGTGGTTATATTTATATATGTTTATATATAAATATATACAGTGGCCCCTAGAGACAAAACACATACAAACTCCAAAACACATTTCTAGCGTTAACTGAACTTCCAAAACAGAGCTACATCTGTTTATATTACATTTTATTACATAAAATGTAATAAATAAATCATATAATACAAAAACCAACTATTCACATTTCAACTTTTAACTATTTAAATTTTCAGCTTTTTCCTTTTAAACAAATTTAAAGTGAAACAACACAAAACACTGCAAACCACAACACAATTAAATATAAATTAAAATATGAAAACAAAAAGAAGATGCACATTCTCTGTCATATGGGACTGCATGAATAAGCTTTCTGAATCCTTTATCATCTGCAACTGAAAATAGTTGTGGATGATTACTATACCTTTCTAATGTGACGTTGTTGTCCCTGGCTCTCTTTCTCTGTCTCTCCCTCCCGCTCTGTTCCTCTGCTACTGCGAGTATAACTACCGCCCCTCCCCCCTTTACTCAGCGCAAAGCACAAGGCTCGCGTGCGGAGTTAAGTGGAAAAAAAGAGCGAGAGAGAGGGTGAGAGAAAGGAAAAAAAACCCCCACGGCTCGCAATAAGGAGCCGGCTCTCATCGTTCACATCAAAGATCCGGCTCTAAGAGCCATTTCGTTCGCGACCGACACATCACTACTTACCACGACTGCTTTAATCTTCCTCAGTCAAACAGCAGCACTCATGCGATTGTTTTTCCCCCTGAGCTCCAGGTGTTGTGCCAAAAAGTGATCATCGGGCAGAAAGTGATTGTCGTCCGCGGGAGCGCGCGTGGCTGCTTAAAGATGTAGCCCCCAGATTACTTACGTAGACAGCTACTTCCTTACAACTGATGCAGTAAGCTGAAGACAGCTTCAACCATCTGGTTGTTGAAAAATAGTAACGCTTGTTCTTGTTAGTAACAGTAACGGCGTTGTAACGATAAGAATAGTAATTAGTTAGATTACTCGTTACTGAAAAAAGTAACGCCGTTATTCACATCACTGGTTATAACACATGTAGGGAGGTCAAAGTCATGAAGATTCCATGTTATATATCACATATTCTCTCACTTTTTATTTTTATCTCATTTACTAAAGACAATCTTTGTGATGAATCACTTTATTTTGTGTGTGTGTGTGTGTGTGTGTGTGTGTGTGTGTGTGTGTGTCCTCAGTGAACTGTATCAGTCTCTGCAGTATCTTCCAGCTGCAGCAGTCACTTCAGTTTCTGTTCAGTCTGACTGAGGGAGGTTTTTGTACGACTGTTTTTCACTGTGTGAACACATCCTGATTGTTAGGATAGTGAAAACTCTGACAGTAATAAACTGCTGCATCTTCAGCCTGGACTCCACTGATGGTCAGAGTGAAGTCAGAGTTTGATCCACTGCCTGTAAAACGAGCTGGAATCCCTGATATTCGCTCATAGGCACGCTTAATGAGCAGTTTGGGAACGTCTCCATCACCCTGTTGGTACCAGGCTAAACGGTGATTGTTGCTATGAACATAAACATCCTGACTGGTCCTACACTTGATGCTGACAGATCCTCCCACAGCAGAGCTCACTGCTCCAGGCTGAGTCACTGTGATCTGTCCTCTGGACTCTGAGGATACAGAGACAAAAACATAAAGCAGCTTCATGGTTTTGTGGGCTTCATTTCAGAGGGACAGATGTTGATAGAGGAGAGGAGTTTGATTCTCTGGACTTTACCTGTGAAGCAGCAGCAGAGGAGAGTCCAGATGAGGACGCAGATCAAAGTCATGTTTTTGATGAGGAGGATTTCTGTGGCTTCTGTTGTGATGAAGGACAGCTGTCAGTCATCCAGTGTTCAACTCTCAGGACTATAAACTCTCCCAGAGCACTGGAGCATGGTGCTGCTGATGCAAAGTGCCTCTCTATGGAAATGTGTTGACTCAGTCCAGTGCATGCTGCTGTCTGTCAGTGATGTTTTTTCAAAAATATTTTTACAGAACTTTGACTTTGAAAATATAAACCTGAAAAATCATGAATTTCAATTGTTGTACTTTCTAAACATATGCACAGATATAACTGAATTTAGGTCAGCAAGGATGAAAATCAGACGACCACAATAACTGAAAGCACCTTCAGCACAGCTAGTTCTAATTCTGGGAACATTTAAAAGATCTGCATCTGATGACGTGGCTGTAGACATGTCAAAGATATACATAGAGGCCAAACTACTGAAAGCTTGGTGAAGTAATAAAACTTTTTTTAACCATCCTCTGCTACAAATGTAAAGTCAAAAGACACGATGTAGTAGTCTCACTCCAAGCGCTTTATTCCTTACGCCATGTTTTACCGCTCACACACAATAACAACAACTCTCACGATATAGCAGAAAATAACAAGTTAACAATCTCCCTCTCTCTTTTTTAAAAATAAAAGTATAAACCCCCCTTTTAAACATTTGTATACATATATATGTAAACAAAACAAAAAACCTTTGTCAGTATTGTTGAACATTCAGGAAACATTTCAATGTGCTTTGCTTTACTTAAAGCATACTTTCACTGCACACAATAAACAATAGTGCATTTTAATGCAAGGAAAACTTAGTAAACAAAGGATCACAGTGTCCAGATTCCTTCATCTAGTGCTTTTAGAAGGGTTAAAGGTGAAACTCCCTTTTTTGTCAGACAATCAGCAAGTTGGGATTTGGAATCTGACCAACAAACCTGTCTTATTTTCTTGGCTTGTATGAGCTCTTTAATGCTGCTCATTTCTAGCCTCAGTCTCTTCTCTGTAACCTGCTCAGTGGCCTTGAGTGCATCAAACAAGGAATGATAATCAGTCACACAGATCAACGGATGAGCATTCAGACCAGTGTTACCAGTTGTAAGTTCAGAAAAAAGTGTTGCCAGGAAGACTGCACTGTCTATTCCATCTGACATGGCAAGAGTTTCTCCTGCCAGTGTACTTCTGACCACACGCCTGATTTTTGTCAAAGAGAGGACAAAACTTTCCTCCTTTACCCATAAGGATGATTATTGCCCCTCCTTGAGTAATGCCATCAGGAAGTGACAGGGGATTTCTTAAGAATCATCCCGCAGTTCTTCAGCTAAAACACCTGAGTTAGAAAACACAAACACTGCAGTTGTCTTTCACTCGCGAGGGCAGTCATGGATGCACGACCTGCGTCTCATCACTGTCTGCGTGCTTTATTTATACTTTTCTTGTGTCTGTGTGTGTACAAAGATAACGGAGTTATTCTAAGAACTCTGAGCTGAGGTTCCCCTTTTCTAAATCTGCATGTTCTTACAGAAAGAGGAAGCTGTAAGTTGTTTATCACAGAAGTTCATGTCAAAAGTTATTAGGTGAAAAGTCACATAGACATGTGGTTTGCTTAGTGATCCATAAAAGAACACATTTCATGTAGCTGATCACATTATGTACAATTTTCCTTTGACAGGAAGGTTGCCAAATGAAGCATCACTGAAAACAACCAATGCCAAATCCTCACTGTTACCCAAGTGCTGAAACTTAAGAGTCACTTTCTCTGCCTTAGGTTTACGGATAACTTTGTTATGAATGGACTGCACAGTTGTATCTTTGATATTAGATCCCAGGCTGTGTGTGTCAAACATAACATCAAGCTTCGTTTGTTTGGCAACCCACAAAATCTGTCCTATTTTTGACCTGAGTTGCTCCCGTTCTGTTTCACTTAAGGAAGCATCCCTCTGTACAGCCCGTGCTGCTTGTAACTGAACTGGTTGTAGGTTGTTAATGTAAAGTTGTTGATGCACCTCTATTACATCATTAACTGTATAAATGTCCATGCCAACATAAGAAAAGCTGTCATGTTCTTCACGGCCCACAAGGAAGGTAGATTTCGGTACAGGAATGACATGAGTTGCAAAGTGACTTGAACCAGCCCAAAGGAAATCATCAACGTGACATGCAAGCACTCCTGTAATCTCAGATTGTTCATTCTGCCAACAGAACACTGCGGGATCAACCTGCGATATTTTACCGCCAGTTTTGAGCATAATGTCTTTGACCTTATTGTACCAATAAAGTGAAGCATCTGCAAGTCCATACACACACTTTTTTAATTTCCATAGAACATTGTCCTTGCCAGCTTCACGTGGGGGCTGAAGATAAATGTCTCTTGACAGTTCCGTTGCCTGCAAAAAGGCAGATTTAATGTCCATTGAATTCACTTTCCACTTGTTTTGACATATCACAGCTAGCAACAGTCTGAGGGACTCAGATGCACATGTTGGAGAGTCTTTCTCTTGGTCTTGGTCTCGAAACCAGTCTCGAGACCACTTTTAGGTGGTCTTGGTCTTGTCTTGGTCTCAACGGACTTTGGTCTCGGTCTTGTTTTGGTCTCGCTGTCTTGGTCTTGCTGTCTCAGATCGACATATTGGTCGGGAGATTTAGAGTCAACAGTATCCATGACACACAACATAACGTTCGATAATGTGTCATGCGCAAAAGCATCAGCTCTAAGAGCCGTGCTAAGCGAGTGCTTTGTAGTGAATCAGAAGAGTCGACTCCCATTGAGCGAGAGCCGGCTCCTCACTTAATTTCCTTTCGCTGCTCAGCTCTCACACAGTGGCTCAGCTATGGTCCAATCCCTCCATATTGTGGCCAATCACATGCGAGGATATAGGATAATATCATTGTGTGAAAACAGAGAGGATGAGAGACACGACAGTCAGGTGGAGCGTGCGTCTGTCCTCTCAGTAAGTGAGTGAGACAGTAGACAGCGGTGAGGAGGGCTGTTCAAGTGCATCGTAAAAACACATAAATATGCCTGATACTCGTAAACAAAGCAGCATCTGGCTGCAGTTTAAAGACTTTTTTGTCTCGGTCTCGGTCTTGTCTAGACTTTGTCTTGGTCTTGAATCAGTGTGTCTTGGTCTTGGCCTTGGTATTGTCTTGGTCTTGGTTTAGGCCAGGGGTGGGCAATTCCAGGCCCCGAGGGCCGGTGTCCCTGCAGGTTTTAGATGTGTCCTTGAACCAACACCGCTGATTTAAATGGCTAAATTAGCTCCTCAACATGTCCTGTTCTCCAAAGGCCTGGTAACGAACTAATCATGTGATTCAGGTGTGTTGACCCAAGGTGAGATCTAAAACCTGCAGGACACCGGCCCTCGGGGTCTGGAATTGCCCACCCCTGGTTTAGGCAGTCTTGACTACATGTCTAGCTCTGCCTAATACTCTGGCTGTGTGTTGAACACCATTGTCTCTGTTAGTAAAAGTGATCAGCTGTCCTGCCCTTAACTTTACATCTGCAGAGGCGACAGGATCAGTGTTTGTAGAAAGCTCATTTGCAGTGTGTGTGACAGACATGTTTTCTGTAGTGTTAGTTTCTCTGTCAATAGTGATGTCTTCTTCCTCACTAATACTCTTTTCACCATCGGCTGCTTCTGTCTCATCATTTTCAACTGTGTCTTTGTCAGTGATGGGAATAACGGCGTTACAAGTAACGGCGTTACTAACGGCGTTACTTTTTTCAGTAACGAGTAATCTAACTAATTACTATTCCTATCGTTACAACGCCGTTACAGTTACTAACAAGGTAACGCGGTCCGTTACTATTTTTCAACAAACAGTTGAAGCTGTGTTCAGTTCACCGCATCTTATATCAGCTGCAGGAAGTAGCTGTAAGTAATCTGGGCGCTACAGCTTTAAGCAGCTGCGCGCTCCCGCACGGACGGTAATCACGATCACTGTCTAGCACAACACCTGGAGCTAAGGAGGCAAAACAATCGCATGAGTGCTGCTGTTTGACTGAGGAAGAATAAAGTAGTCGTGGTAAGCCGATCACATGACCACTTAAAGACAAAGCAACAAGGTGCTAGTTTATAAATTGTGTCGATAGGCCACGTAAAACCAGAGTCATGATAAACGATATATACGCGCGGTTTTTTTCCTCAATAGTTTCGCCACGTTAGCGCTAGCAAGCACTCTCTGCTTATGAGCAAAAAAAAACAAAACAAAACAGGGAAGTTTTAGGAGTGACGGAGAGAGAAAGAGAGAGGAGAGAGAGAAAGAGGGGAGAGAGAGAGAGAGAGGAGAGAGAGCAGGAAAGAGAGAGAGAGAAAGAGAGCGAGTTTTGAGATGTGAGATTTGTGACGTTTAGCATGTTTGGAGTGTGTAGTTAATGTGTTGTCTTGTGTAGTTAGTGTGTAGTGTTGTGGATAGTTTTGTGTTGTGTGTCAGAACAATGAGGAGACTGCTGTCTCCAGGTAGAAACAGCAGTGATACACCTGCTGCTGTCAGACCTGCAGGTATCAGGCTGTGATGTTCTCCTTTATAGTGGACAGAAATGATTTTTTGGAGTGGCACAAATAATTTGTGTGGCATCTTATTGAAGAACAGCTGATTGTTCTGTAAATAGTTTGAAATGGTTATTTAAAAAAGGGTAAAGGTAAATGGATGCAAATAACTTTGTTGTTTGCAAAACTTGTGCATAGGATTTTAAAATTGACAATTAATATTTGCATTTGAAGTTATAAAATATGATTCATTAAACATGTTTATGGTTGTTACAGTAAAAATATAACTTTTTCTACTCTGATTTTATGTTTTTGTCTGATTTTAGATCAATTCTGGTTATACAGTATGACAAAATGAGAACATAACTGTAAATTCAGGCACGTGAGGTTGCGCTAAAAGAATGATACCAAACAAGGCAAAGCAAATAGTTTTTAAAGGTAAAATGTGGAGAGAAAATCAAGAGTAGTAAAAAATGGCCAATTATACCCTGGACGCCAGAGGGTTAAACGTTCTTTTTTTTTTTTTTTTAAGTAACTAATAGTTACTTTTCCAAGTAATTAATTACTTTTAGAATATTGTAACTCAGTTACTAACTCAGTTACTTTTTTGAAGAAGTAACTAGTAACTATAATTGAATTACTATTTGAAAGTAACTTGCCCAACACTGGTCTTTGTTGTCAGTGTCATCATCAGTAGTACTGTGTGGTATTTGTTTATCTCCACTCTGTGCATCCACTTTACTCAACCTTGACTGGTGCACTCTTACAAGAGTCCCCCCCCCCCATGTCCCACAAATACAACAGCTCCATCCTGCCCAATAACTACACCTGGACCCTTCCACTCTGTACAGTCGACTCGTTTGCAGTATACTTTATCTCCTGCCTCATATTTGTCATCTGTAGGCCTAAGTTGCTTGCGTAGTGCTCTCCTGATCCTTTCTGAACACTTTGCCTCAGTAAATGCTTTCCTGGAAGCATGTAATGCTGATATATGTTCAGCTACTCTTGCACTTACAGTTGTGCCCTCTAAGGCAGGTGGCTTATCCATCAACACAGAAGGAGGGTTGGGATTTTGGCCAAACACAAGTTGATGTGGACTATAACCATGTACATTAAGCATACTGTTTTTGGCCATAAGGGCCCAGTCTAACGCAGTGTGCCAGTCATATCCTCGTTCCTTTTTACCTTAGGAGGAGGATTTCTGTAAGTGTTATGTTATGTCTCTCCAGTAGTCCGTTGCTCCAGGATTATACCCGCTGTTGTCTTTACCTCAATGTTGAAGTTTTCAGCCATGTCCCAAATCTCCGTGTTGTTGAACTCTCCGCCGTTATCCGTGTAGAGCGATCTGGGAGCACCTTGAATGCTTATCCAGGTGTGAATGAAGGAGTTGACGATCTCTGCAGCTTTCTTTGTCTTTACGATGCTGCCGGCGCTGAAGTGTGTGAAGTGGTCAATAATGTGAAGGTACCACACGTTGGGCTCCAGCTCATGTAGATCCATCGCTACCGTCTCATTATACTCAGAAGCCAGGGGTAGACCAACAGCAGGTCTCTGCTTGGTTTTGCAATATCTCTGACAAATGTCACAGTCACGAACTATCTCTTGTAGAATAACTGCACATTGTTGGTCTATATTGCCTGAGCTTTGGATGAGCCTCAATAACCTCTCTGCAGATGCATGGCCAAACTGCTTCTGAAGCTTCACAAGAACTTTCTGTTTCTCTTTTGTAGACATTTCAGCAGTTACCATGAGAACTTCATTTTCATTGCAGCTTTCTGTAGTATTTTCTTCTCTAATATCCACACAATAGGGTCCCGAACTAGTGAGCTCTAGGGGAACAGGCTGCTTGAACATGACAACACTGTCATTCTCCATGTCTAGAACAGTCCCTGCTTTCTTGAGAGACGTTTTGCTCAGTAGTAGTGGAATGTCAACAGGAACTACTTCACTTTCAACGTCACATTTCGTTTGTCCAATTTTGGCTGGAAGTTTCACTTTTCTGCTGGAATATACTACAGTACCATCACCAAAGCAAAATGGTCTGGAGCTAGGGGTTTCTGATTGCCACAACTTGTTTACTTGGCCTTGGCTGAGGTCACTCATGTAACTATCTAGCCACTTCTGACCGCAAACTGTACGTGCACATGCAGTATCAATAATGGCTGATCCCAGTGCTTCAGTCAAGAAAATTTCAGAGTCTTTCATTGCGTTTTTAGTGTACAAAGTAATGTTACACTCCTCCACTTTTCCATCTTCAGTTAGCATTACTTGGTCACCATTCCACAGCATGTCTTTCATCCTGTTTTCCTTCTTTCACCCCAACCGGTCGCAGCAGATGGCCGCCCCTCCCTGAGCCTGGTTCTGCCGGAGGTTTCTTCCTGTTAAAAGGGAGTTTTTCCTTCCCACTGTCGCCAAAGTGCTTGCTCATAGGGGGTCATATGATTGTTGGGTTTTTCTCTGTATTTATTATTGTGCTATCTACTGTACAATATAAAGCGCCTTGAGGCGACTTTTGTTGTGATTTGGCGCTATATAAATAAAATTGAATTGAATTGAATTGAATTACGATGAGGACAGTCTTTAGCCCAATGGTAATTGCTCTGACAATTAGCACATCTTGTTCGCTTGCCAAACTTGTCAAGTGGGTTGGTACCTTGTAGTGGTTGTCGCTGTCCACTCCGCAACGTAGTACCGTTGTTTCGTTTGTATTTGGGACCTTTTTGCTCCGTAAGGAAAACTGCATCTTGGTCCAGTTGAATTCTGCTGAAAACTCCGGCTACTTTCCCTCCGAAAATCCGTTTCAGTGTAGACATCATAGGTGCAAACGTTAAGTCCATGCACGCTGTCAGTGCAAGCTGTCGACTTTTCTCATCAAGACAAGCTGTATGTAGAAGCTTACAGTGGCTTCCAAAAGTATTCGGCCCCCTTGAACTTTTCCACATTTTGTCACATTACGGCCACAAACATGAATCAATTTTATTGGAATTCCACGTAAAGGACCAATACAAAGTGGTGTACACGTGAGAAGTGGAACGAAAATCATACATGATTCCAAACATTTTTTACAAATAAATAACTGAAAAGTGGGGTGTGCGTAATTATTCAGCCCCCCAAGTCAATACTTTGTAGAACCACCTTTTGCTGCAATTACAGCTGCCAGTCTTTTAGGGTATGTCTCTACCAGCTTTGCACATCTACAGACTGAAATCCTTGCCCATTCTTCTTTGCAAAACAGCTCCACAGCTGCTCTGTGACGGCCTCAGAGGTTGTCTAAGAGAATATTGGGAGCAACAACACCATGAAGTCCAAAGAACACACCAGACAGGTCAGGGATAAAGTTATTGAGAAATTTAAAGCAGGCTTAGGCTACAAAAAGATTTCCCAAGCCTTGAACATCCCACGGAGCACTGTTCAAGCCATCATTCAGAAATGGAAGGAGTATGGCACAACTGTAAATCTGCCAAGACAAGGCCGTCCACCTAAACTCACAGGTCGAACAAGGAGAGCGCTGATCAGAAATGCAGCCAAGAGGCCCATGGTGACTCTGGACGAGCTGCAGAGATCTACAGCTCAGGTGGGGGAATCTGTCCATAGGACAACTATTAGTCGTGCACTGCACAAAGTTGGCCTTTATGGAAGAGTGGCAAGAAGAAAGCCATTGTTAACAGAAAACCATAAGAAGTCCCGTTTGCAGTTTGCCACAAGCCATGTGGGGGACACAGCAAACATGTGGAAGAAGGTGCTCTGGTCAGATGAGACCAAAATGGAACTTTCTGGCCAAAATGCAAAACGCTATGTGTGGTGGAAAACTAACACTGCACATCACTCTGAACACACCATCCCCACTGTCAAATATGGTGGAGGCAGCATCATGCTCTGGGGGTGCTTCTCTTCAGCAGGGACAGGGAAGCTGGTCAGAGTTGATGGGAAGATGGATGGAGCCAAATACAGGGCAATCTTGGAAGAAAACCTCTTAAAGTGTGCAAAACACTTGAGACTACGGCGGAGGTTCACCTTCCAGCAGGATAACGACCCTAAACATAAAGCCAGGGCAACAATGGAATGGTTTAAAACAAAACATATCCATGTGTTAGAATGGCCCAGTCAAAGTCCAGATCTAAATCCAATCGAGAATCTGTGGCAAGATCTGAAAACTGCTGTTCACAAATGCTGTCCATCTAATCTGACTGAGCTGGAGCTGTTTTGCAAAGAAGAATGGGCAAGAATTTCAGTCTGTAGATGTGCAAAGCTGGTAGAGACATACCCTAAAAGACTGGCAGCTGTAACTGCAGCAAAAGGTGGTTCTACAAAGTATTGACTGAGGGGGCTGAATAATTACGCACACCCCACTTTGCAGTTATTCATTTGTAAAAAATGTTTGGAATCGTGTATGATTTTTGCTCCACTTCTCACGTGTACACCACTTTGTATTGGTCTTTCATGTGGATTTCCAATAAAACTGATTCATGTTTGTGGCTGTAATGTGACAAAATGTGGAAAAGTTCAAGGGGGGCCGAATACTTTTGCAAGCCACTATAAATGCTAACACAGCGTCATTCAGCGTCATGTTGTACTTTTTCACGCAGTTATAATGCTGTTCAAAGTCTATAATGTAGTCTGCCATGGACACGCTGTGGTCCTTTGCAATGGAGTCAAAACACCAGTAAGCTTCATACGTGCGGTCTTTTTCTTCTCTCTGAAACACCGCGTCCAGTTTTGCAAGTAGTGTTTCCATACCGTCATCTTTGTTCAAATCTTCGCTGGTATCTCCATGGCTCTTTCTGGCTCTCCCTCGAGCCCCAGCGCCACCATGAGTGCCTGCTTCTTTTATCCAGCTCCGTAACTCGTCTCCAAATAGTAACTTCAATCTTCCAGCACTCATATGGCCTGGCTTCATCAAGCTGTGGTACTTTATAATTGGTAACCATCCTCTGCTACAAATGTAAAGTCAAAAGACACGACGTAGTAGTCTCACTCCAAGCGCTTTATTCCTTACGCCATGTTTTACCGCTCATACACAATAATAACAACTCACCGCGGGTAACAGTACTCTCGCGATATAACAGAAAATAACAAGTTAACAATAAGGGATATAAGTAAATAAGTAATATAAGTGGCATTTTGAAACTCCTTTCTACTGTTTACAAAAAAAGAAACAAAAAAGACACTTTGGCTGAAAATGAGTCACCAAACAAATGTTATTTACAAAGCATTTTACCCATTTAAGCAAAACTGAACAAACCTCCATATTTCAACAAAAAACTTTTTCATCTGTTTAAAACATGATTTGATTGAAGGTTCCACAACAGCTTCTACTGTAGTGATTTCTTTATGTATTTAGTCTAATGCTGTTTCAAAGTAGAAGAACAAATCCGAGTTGATTATCATTGTTTTGATAATTCGATCATCTGGATTTCACAGCAGTTTCACAAGCCTACTTTGGATGCACTGGAGACTGCAGATTCTGCGTCTTGTTACACATGTACGGACGTGGTGGTGTCTAGCCTGAGTGGCAGGCACCGATCACTAACATCAACAGCAAGAACTTAAAGCAGTTTCACATCAACGTCCTTCATGCATCTCCAGCTCAGTACAGACCAAATGTGATCCCAACGTAAAACAAACATGAGATAAAACCATAGACAAAGATGGACTTGGTGAAATCTGGAAGTAGTAACTGCTGTTCTTTGCGATGCTGCCACCTTGTGACGGAAGTTGGTAACATCAGGAAAGTGTGCCTTACCTTAATTAAGAACATTCAACAAAACACAGATTCAAAAGAAAAAGACAAGAGAACATGTTTACGGTCAGCCTAACATCCTGAGAGGAAACTTACTTAGTCCAGATGGAAAACTCTATTATTGAATTAAGTTTATGATTTAACCACACCACTGGTGAAGGTGAAGGATTTCACAGTTTTGCTTTGTACTGTGTTTTTTTTCTCCCTGAATATTAACACTGATAGTTTGTCAGGTGTAACATAGACAAGTAGTTGTAATGTGGCTATTTTGTCATGTTCACTATTGATGTGATGGGATGTTCAGTTATGTTTTTGTCTCTAGTCCAGGCCGGCTGTAATCAGCACTAGGTTTTGAAGATGTCCAGTGCTTGTCAAGACTATTTAAACACAAGGACAATTTAGTTTCATATTATAGGATGATTCAATATTCCAGTTTAAGACAAAGTTATCCTCGAAGCTAGAATTTAACAGTGAAAAAAAGGCAGAAGTGGAAATTGGGCCCCCTTGCCTTGGTGGGTGCTAGAGGACGGGGGTGCCTACTGGAGTCAGCGGGGGAGCTGGCCCTAAGGAGGGGGCATCTTGCCCCTCCCTTCTTTTCCTCCCCATCCCCGGCTGCCTCCCTCTTCCCGCTCCACCACACCCACCCACACAGGTAGGGCCTTGGGGTGCTGGTGTGTCACCAGGGTGCAGGGGAGGCATTCCCCCCACTCTGTCCCCTTCTGGCCACCTGTGCCTCAATTTTATTTCGCAACTTAGACATCCACATTATTCACACTCTCACACACACACACATATATATATATAGGGCCTTGAGGGTGACCACGTTAACGGGCGCCCAGAGGACGGTCTGTGTATTCAACCCTACCTCTGGCGCCGGTGCTCAATTTTAAATCCATGTAGACATTGAGGGTTCTCGGGAGGGGCCATGCTAACACCTGCTGCTCTCTGGCAGCAGCACCATGCCCTCCCTTGTTTTAAATGCACTTTAGAACAACACGCAGCAACACTACACATGAGCGGGAGGAGGGAGGTATGGGGTCTTCACACACCCCGTTCTCTACTAGCCATCGGGCGGGGGGCTGGGAGGAGGTGTTGGCTGTCCGATTGGCCTCCCTGCTGCTGCGGAGCCTGGGGCAGTCTGCTTGCCTCCACCCCGGGGAAAGGGTCACATCTCTTGGGTCTGGTGCTGCGTTTCCCCTCTGGGGCGAGGGTACCTGGACCCGGGGCATAGAGTATGTTTGGGAAGTATGATTGTGTGTACATGTCTATGTATGTCTGTCCCTACGTTGGGTGAGTGCTGAGTGTTTGTATATGTGTGCATGAGGGTGGGAAAGCATGTTTATGTCTGTGTGTGCCTGTTTGTCTGTGTCTATATGTCAGGTCGGGTCTTAGACTCCACCTCCTGGGTACTCCCAGGCCCTCCAAGTGTGGAGGCTCATCTCCCCTCACCACACTCCCTGCTGGTAACTGATGCCCTCAGGGGTTGGTGCATTGGTGGTTCTTGGTGTCCGGGCTGGGCGCTCAGGTATGCACCAGCTCACTCCCGGTGGCTACTTGGCGGGGCCTGGTGCCTGTCGCTCGGTCAGGCCTCTTCCGGGCAAAGGGGCCTCGGGCCTCCGGCCTCGGGCCTGCAACTTGGTTCACTCTGGCACAGCTGGCTGCCGGCAGAGCCGGCGGGCACGCCAGTGCAGCCCCTCTGGCTTCTGCTCCGTGGCTACTGGGTGACCCCTCGTCTGGGGATCTCCTCAGCCCTTCCCAGGAAGGTGGCACGGATGCCCTCCGGTGGTACTCCTTGGGCTCTCGCACTCTGGGGCCTCTGGATGTCTGGAGCCTGGATCTCCTCCATGCCTGCTTCATGCCCTGGGGATGGGGCTATGGCCCTCCACACCCTCTAGCAGACCGTTACATGGGGAAACCTTTTGTATACAAGCGTTGATCCACACAGGTGTGCACACGGGTGTTCACTGTTCGTAGACATAAACTACACCTTTCTTAGCTGCTACTTCAAAGCACATTGTGCGCTGTCTGTCCTGCGTGCTGCACAATAACATTCAATATTTAGTATTTACTGATGTTCACACTTAGCTAGATTAACGTGATGGTGTTGTGTTTAGTATGTTGCTTTGTTTTGTTTTGTTTTTTTTTTTTTTTTGCTTGTCTTCTTCTTTTCTCTCAACAGGTGATCCAGGAGATTTTTTTTTTTTTCTTTGTCTTTGTAAGTGCCCTTTCTCACTGTCTCTTTTCCTTCTGTTTTTCTTTTCCTTCCTCTCTTTTTTTCTCCCTTTCCTATCCCCCAGTCATGTCTGTCCCATCTGTAACAACTGAAAATAAAATAAATAATAACAACAAAGTTTGATCAAATGGACCAATACGGCAATGCCATGATGATCCATTTGGCAGAATAAATCCATTTGGTATCCTTGTTGGTCTTCAGACAACAATTCTGACGGCTAAAGAACCAAATGGGACAGACAAAAAAAACAAAAAAAAAACAAGTGGAAATGTAATTATTTTTCTAATTCTAACTTCAAGTTTTCATTGGAATCTGAATTTGTTACTGTCAAAGAGATGTTTTACAGTGACTCGGTGACTTTGAAGACTTAATTATAACATTACATTTGAGTGATGTAATGTTTTCTTTTCAGTCATTAAAAAATATTATTTTTCATTATGATGCATTATTAAATTTCCTTTGTTTTTTTGGATATAGGCTCATTTGACTGGAGTACCATCAATTACAGTTTCACTCTATCGCTGTGTCTGTGTGTGTGTGTGTGTGTGTGTGTGTGTGTGTGTGTGTGTGTGTGTCCTCAGTGAACTGTATCAGTCTCTGCAGTATCTTCCAGCTGCAGCAGTCAGTTCAGTTTCTCTTCAGTCTGACTGAGGGAGGTTTTTGTACGACTGTTTTTCACTGTGTGCTCACCCACAGACTGTTAGGATAATGCCAACACATACAGTAATAAACTGCTGCATCTTCAGCCTGGACTCCACTGATGGTCAGAGTGAAGTCAGAGTTTGATCCACTGCCTGTAAAACGAGCTGGAATCCCTGATAATCGCTCATTAGCAAACTTTATTAAAGGTTTAGGAACTCCACCATCTTTCTTTTGGAACCAGAAGATAAGGTTGTTGTTATAAACATCCTGACTGGTCCTACACTTGATGCTGACAGTTCCTCCCACAGCAGAGCTCACTGCTCCAGGCTGAGTCACTGTGATCTGTCCTCTGGACTCTGAGGATACAGAGACAAAAACATAAAGCAGCTTCATGGTTTTGTGGGCTTCATTTCAGAGGGACAGATGTTGATAGAGGAGAGGAGTTTGATTCTCTGGACTTTACCTGTGAAGCAGCAGCAGAGGAGAGTCCAGATGAGGACGCAGATCAAAGTCATGTTTTTGATGAGGAGGATTTCTGTGGCTTCTGTTGTGATGAAGGACAGCTGTCAGTCATCCAGTGTTCAACTCTCAGGACTATAAACTCTCCCAGAGCACTGGAGCATGGTGCTGCTGATGCAAAGTGCCTCTCTATGGAAATCATCTGACTGACACAATGAAATCCTTCGTGCTTTTTCTCTCTGAAATTTTTGTCTGAATTAATGATGTCTTTTCTTTTTTTGCTTAGTTTCCTATTAATCAATATTTAAAATCACTCAAAATTTAATTTGCAATTTCCATATGGATGATGAAGTTAATGTGTAACCTGCCCTTGACCCTATGACAGGTGGGTAAAGCTCCAGCCTCTCCAGAACCCTGTCAGATAAGATCACAGATTGAAATAGAAAGTGTGACATCATAAATTTTTTTTATTACTTTGATTTGATGCTTTTTTTTTCATATAAATTTGTTGGCCCAACGGCCAATTTATGAAATTATATAGGTGACTAAATATGAAAACTGAATGATCAGCTGTCAGTCATTCAGTGTGTAACCGAATGGCTTATTTATTTATTAATGTCAATAGTAATTGATCAGCTGTAATGAATATTATCCGTAGTGTCCATCTTAACACAAGGTCACACTTCTGAAAAGAAAAATAAATTATTAAAATTCAGACATTTGATCATTTTTCATTTGTCGTTCCTACACTGTTAAAAGAAAAATCCTAGAAAAACGGTAATATTCCAGCAGCTGGGGCGCCAAAATAATACCATAAAATAAAATAAAATAACTTTATCATAAAAATACGGTTATTTTCAGTAATGACAATACAGTTTGTTGCCCAAATTTTACATGGGATTTTGCCTTTTTCAAGTGCTTTTAAACATTAAATTAGGAACATTTTAATGTGATTAAAGAATGAAATCCTACCTATAAACAAGGTCAATGAATGTGGCAATATGAATCATAATATGTAAATGTACAGAAATATACAGTTAGTTTAAATAATAATGGATTGCATGCCCTGGGACAGACTGACAGAGGCGAGGCTGCCATATCGCACGATCGGCCCCTCTGGCCATCGCCAGTAGGCGAAGAGTCTTGCCCAAGGACACAACAACCAAGAGTGTTCAAGCCAGGGCTCAAACCGGCAACCTTCTGATTACAAGGCGAACTCCCAACTCTTGAGCCACGATCGCCCTAAATAGCAGTAATAGTAATAATTATTTGATGTTAAAAAAAGTTTATAAGACTCATTTCATATATTTTTCCATAGCATTACATTTGAATTTAACAGTTCAATCTTTCAAATAACGGACAGATATTTGTGAAATCATGATACATTTGTGAATGTATTTTAACAATCTAAATATGCATATGTACAGACAGATACATTTAAAAAACAAGAAAATTATGTTTTATTACATTACAGTGATTTTACGTTAATTTACATTTGAAATGTGAAAGTCTATTTATGTAAATTTAATGATATTCTAGAAGAACAGAACAAAACTGTAAAATGCACAGTAAAATACTTTTATATTAGGACTTTTTCTTAGAGTGTAAAAGACAAAAGTTTAAATAACCAAAAGTGTTTTCTCACAGTGTTCCTCACATGTGAACAGACGGCTGTACTCCTGCTGACAGTAATAAACTCCTGCACTTTTAGGTTGAACTTCACTGATGGTCAAAGTGAAGTCAGTTCCAGACTGACTCCCACTTAAATAATCACAAACTGTAGATTTGCAGGTGGTAGCATCATCAATCTGCAGTTTAGGAGCTTCTGCAGGTTTCTGAAGATACCAGGTGATGTCATCACTAACATACTCACCAAGAGTCAGTATGGGTTCAGATCTGGCAGATCACCATCTTTGGCACTATTAGAATCAATGGACTTTACCTGTGAAGCAGCAGCAGAGGAGAGTCCAGATGAGGACGCAGGTCAAAGTCATGTTTTTGATGAGGAGGTATTGTGTGGCTTAGTGGCTCTCTATGGAAATGATCTTGGATTGATCTGATGATGGATTGGATTGGATTGACACTGCATACTGCCCTGTCACACCTGGAGAAGAGAGACACGTATGTGAGAATGCTGTTTGTAGATTACAGCTCAGCATTCAACACCATCGTTCCCTCGAAGCTGGACAGGAAACTGCAGGATCTAGGACTGAGCAGCTCCCTCTGCAGCTGGATCCTTAACTTCCTGACTGACAGACGCCAAGTAGTCAGACTGGGCAGCATCACCTCATCCCCCATCACACTGAACACTGGTGCTCCACAGGGGTGTGTACTGAGCCCTCTCCTGTACTCACTCTACACCTACGACTGCACGGCCACTAGAAACTCCAACATCATTGTGAAGTTTGCGGATGACACTACAGTGGTGGGTCTTATCACCAACGGTGATGAGACGGCCTGCAGGGAGGAGGTCAGCGCCCTGACCCACTGGTGTCAAGACAACCATCTCACCCTCAACGTCGCAAAGACAAAGGAGTTGATAGTGGACTTCCGGAGGTGCAGAGAAGTACACACCCCCATCACCATCAACGGCGCTGCTGTGGAGAGAGTGAGCAGCTTCCGCTTCCTTGGTGTACATCTGGCCGAGGATCTCACGTGGTTGGTACACACAAACAAAACAGTGAAGAAGGCGCAGCAGCGCCTCTTCTTTCTCAGGAGAGTGAAAAGAGTCGGCATGAGCCCCCGCATCCTCAGGACCTTCTATTGCTGTGCCATTGAGAGCATCCTCACTGGATGCATCACCACCTGGTATGGCAACAGCACCGCTTACAACCACAAAGCTCTCCAGAGAGTGGTGCGGTGTGCTGAAAGAATAATTGGAGGTGAGCTTCCCTCCCTCCAGGACATCTACAGGAAGCGGTGCCTGAGGAAAGCAGGGAGGATCATCAAGGACTCCAGTCACCCCAGCCATAAACTGTTCAGACTACTTCCATCAGGAAGGAGGTTCTGCAGCATCCGGTCCCGAACCAGCAGACTGAGAGACAGCTTTTTCCATCAGGCCATCAGACTGCTGAACACTTCATAGACACCTCACCCTCACTACTGGAACTTCAACATTATGCACTCCACACTGTACATTAATGCCACTTGTTTTGCACAATATCCAACTACCAACCTCTGTATATTTTATATATTTTATTTTATTGTTTACTCTATTTAATTTGTAAAATATGTATACACACACACACACACACACACACGTAAAAAAAACACAAAAACAAAAACATATTTAGTATACACATCCAGTAATAATAATAATAATAATAATAATAATAATAATAATAATAACTTTATTTATAAAGCGCTTTCAAACAAAGTGCTGTACAACTATTTAAAACAAAAGATAAGTAAAATAAAAGCGATACATAGCAATACAGGTAAAAGACACAATACAAGTTAAAAACAGTAAAAATTTAAAAACTAAAAGCAATAGAATTAAGACATGTAAGATAGGGTGAACAAATGTGTCTTCAGCTTAGTTTTAAAACCTCCACAGAGCATGCCTGCCGAATATCTTGAGGGAGGTTGTTCCACAGAAACGGGCACGAAAAGAAAAAGCACGCTCTCCAATTGTCTTTTTTCTGGCTCTAGGAACTTTTAGAAGGCCAGAGTCCTGAGATCGGAGAGCACGGGATGGAACATAAAGATGTAAAAGGTCGGAGAGGTATGTAGGTGCCAATCCGTTTAAAGCCTTGTAGGTGAGCAGCAGGACCTTAAAATCTGCTCGAGCCTGACAAGGTAGCCAATGCAGAAAGTTCAGTACAGGGCTAATGTGCTCAAATTTCCCAGTCCTTGTTAAGATGCGAGCAGCTGCATTTTGCACCATCTGTAGACCTTTAAAACTTTTCTTTGGTAGCCCAGAAAGAAGAGCGTTACAATAATCAATACGTGAAGACACAAATGCATGGATAAGAACCTCTGCAGTGTCGCTTGACAAAACTTGTCTGATTCTGGCTATGTTCCTCAAATGATAAAAGGCGGTCTTTGTTATCTCTTTTACATGAGACTCGAAAGAGAGCACCATGTCGAACCACACGCCCAAGTTTTTAACCTTGTCCCTGCAATTTATGACACTGTCATCAATTCTCAAGATGAAATTTTGGGACAAGTGCTGAAATTTGTGTGGCCCAATGACCATCAACTCTGTTTTATCAGTATTTAGGAGCAAGAAATTATCCGATAACCAGCCCTTAATTGCAGATAGACAAGATTCTAGTTTAGAAACTTCAGCACAATTTCCAATGGTTAAAGGAACATAAAGCTGCAGGTCGTCAGTGTAACAATGAAAGGTTACATTAAAAGAACGTAAAAGAACACCAAGAGGCAGCAGGTACATAGAAAACAGCAACGGTCCAAGTACAGAGCCCTGAGGGACCCCGTGCCTCACTGCACAGGTCTCGGAGAGATTGTTTTTAAAACTAACAGTCTGAGACCTCCCAGACAGGTAAGATCTCAGCCATGATAAAACATTTCCTGCAATTCCAATAAAGTGTTCAAGCCTATCCAATAAAGTGCAGTGATCCACAGTGTCAAACGCAGCACTTAGATCCAGCAGTAATAAAACTGAAGTGCGATCGTTGTCTGCATTTACCAGCAGATCATTTACCACTTTTACTAAAGCTGTTTCTGTGGAGTGATTTGGTCTAAAAGCAGACTGAAATGGTTCAAACAGATTGCTTGTTGACAAATGCTCAGTGAGCTGCTTAAAAACCACTTTTTCAAAGACTTTAGATAAAAAAGACAGATGTGAGATGGGTCTATAGTTTGCAACCATGTCAACATCCAGTCCAGGCTTTTTCAAGATCGGCACTACCACAGCTGATTTAAAACATTCAGGGAAGACTCCAGTCATCAATGAACTATTTAAAAGAAACAGAATGTAGGGTCCTAATGCTGACCACAGTTCCTTTATAGCCCAGGCTGGTAGAGGATCCAAAGAACAGGTTGTACATCGAGCTGCTTTTACAACCTTAGTTAATCCAGACAGAGAAATAACCTTGAAGTCAGAGAACAGTTTATCAGCACCAGCAGGCAAAGCAGCCGAGTAGTCAAATGAACAGCTTGAGGAGGGAGTAATCTGATTCCTAAGTGTTTCAGCCCTGTCTCTGAAAAACGTAAGAAAGTCATGGGCTATCAAATTAGAACAGCAGACAGTTGACTTACTCTCTGTAAGTTGCGACACTGTGTTGAATAAGAGTTTTGAGTTATGTTTATGACTCATGATGAGATTTGAGAAATAATTTGCCTTCGCTGTCGACATTGCTGATTGAAGAGAAGATAATGAGTCCTTCCAAGCCTGGAGAAATACTTCTAGTCTGGAAGATCTCCAGTGACGCTCTGCTTTTCTACAATTTCTTCTCAAGTTCAAGAGCTCCTCATTTAACCAGGGCATAGGGTTCCTTTTTTGACATTTTAACTTCTTTACGGGAGCAACAGAGTCCAGTAATTCAAGAAGTGTATTATTAAAGTTCGCAGTCAAGGTGTCCACACATAACTCCTTGATAAAAATAGGGTCCAACACATCAGGTAGATGTAATTTAACTCCAAGCAATGCTTCGGGGCTAATATAACGAGATGATCTGAGGGGCAATTTTCCCCTCTCATAAGCTGGAGATTTAGGGATTAAAATATCAAATAAAATTGCTGAGTGGTCTAAGATAGGTAAAACACAATTTTCAGTCATTGATACATTCAGTCTGTAACCCAAGACAAGGTCTAGGGTGTGGCCCTTACGTGTTGGGCCAGACACAAATTGTGTGAAGTTTAAGGAATCAATTACATTTAAGAAACCTTTGACCAGGGGTTTATCTTCACAACACAGATGAATATTAAAGTCCCCCACTATAAGAATCCTTTCATAGTGAGCGATAAAACATGTCAAGAAGTCTGAAAATTCTGAAATAAACAAGTCATTATATTTAGGTGGACGATAGATGACTATAATTAGAACCACGGGACAGCTTGAAGTCAGGAGTTGGGACTCAAATGAGGTAAAAACACCAGGATTTTGTATCTGTTTGTATTTAAAACAGTCTTTGATGACAGAGGCTACCCCGCCTCCCCTCCCAGACAACCTGGGGGAGCTGAAGAAGCTGGCATCGGAGGGGCAAAGTTCCAGCAAGGGTGCCACTTCACCAGCGCGCAGCCATGTCTCCGTTAGGAACATGACGTCCAGCTTATGAGTATCAAAAAAGTCCCGAAGAACATGAGTTTTATTTGATACAGATCTTGCGTTTAAGAGAGCTAATTTAACTCTCTGTCCATCCGTGGTAGCAGGCAGTAATTGTAGGTTGTTTATATTTGCTCCACCTCCCCTCATATCCCGTCGGCATGGCGACCAATAAAGCAGCGTCGGGTGAGCGCGCTCCGATGACATCGGGTAAACAGGAAGAAGGCAGCGCTGTTTGAGGCCAAAATAAAGTCCTAAACGGCCAGGGTCGCCGATGGTAAGGACCCGCCGCATCCGAGTTCTGACCCGAACACGCTTCCCAGAGCGCGTTCCGCGCATACGTCCACTTCTCCAGCGCTTTCGTTTCGAAGGATTCCAGGGGGGATCACGGCGATGCAATTCCTCCGGTACCGACGCCAGAGGCGGCGGGAGTCCTCCACATCGCTCGCTAACGCTGGGAAGCTTCAGCAGTGAGTCACGGATATTAAGCAGCGTCTGTCGCTCATACGCCAACAAAGAGTGGGTTTTTAAAACTAGCAGGGACACCACTAAGAACACAAAACATAAATATTGCAGAACCGAGAGACGGCGTGCCATGACACCCGGCGCCATCTTGCTAAGGTTGCACAAAAGAGTAATGCATACACTCTTATATTGTACATATATTTATTACACTCAGATTTCGCCATTCTTATATTTTGCTTGTTTTACGTTATTGTATTTTTGCACAACTCTGTTGCTTGTGAAGCTCGCAAACAAGAATTTCACTCGCATGTACTGTACCAGTGTACCTGCACATGTGACGTGACAATAAAAGTGATTTGATTTGATTTGATTTGATGATGCTGTTTATCAATTAAAATGTCACGGTCCTTCATCAGTGACCCAGTATTTTGTATTTTGAATTATTATATAGTCTTTAGTTCATTTTTTATCATTTCTACTCCCTTCTAGGCTCCTCGTTTCCAGTGTTCAGGTTTTTGTAACGTTTTCTTCTTTCCTCATGTTCTTTTGTTACTTTATCCCAGTTTAGGTTTTGATAGTTTGAGTCCCGCCATGTTCTCCTTTTGTTTGCATTTTGTCTTTTCATTAAATAAACTCACTCACATCAGTGCCTGCACTTGAGTCCGTTCTCTCTTCTCTCCACACGGTTGTGACAGAATCATTCAGTCATCATAGTATTGAGCAGAGACAGGGAGCTCTTGACCACCTGATGACTGACAGCCACCTCCCCTCTCTCTCCTGTCTTCCACCCCCAACAAACAGCCTGTGTTTCTGATGGAAGCTTTGAGTGTTCTGTGTGAAATCCTGAGTCAAAACCTTCATTAGTGAGTGCGAGTAAATGTGTGTGTCTGGTGTTATGAGTGCTGGCTGAGGTGTTTTTAAATAGTTGTAAATATCTTAATGCATGCTCAACCATCCAGGTGAGGAAATCCCCCAAAATTCTGTTCTTCTGGTCGTTGTGTTTTCAGTGAGAGAAAGTTTCATCACTTGGACGAGTAAAGAAACCTTTCTCCAACTAAAAATGGCACATCCGAAGAAAGAAAATCAACTTTTTTGGGACACTTGTAAATACTTTTGTAAATTAGATAACCTTTTCTCTGACGGTATATGTTGAACACTGCAGCAGCCTCATAGCAGTGAGCCTTTACTGTTGAAACCTGTGTTCCCTTGTATTTCCAGTAGGAGTTTAGGAAAACAAATGGATTTTTTTTACTTTTAGTTTGGCAGAGAAGATTAGGGACCTTTAGAGATCTTTTGTTTGTTATTTTGGCACAGCTCACTGCCAAAGTCAATAAACAGCTGCATTGCATTTACACTTGCTCAGAGATTTTGCTCTTTCTTGGGTGGAGTTGGAGTGGGGAGACACATTCTTGTTACACCGAGGATGCAACACACTTTTGCATAATTTAGTGAGCAGTAACAAACAATAAATGATTATTGAGGAGGTACAATTGTTCAGCATTTCACTGCACCTTACTGAGTGCTTCGATTTGCATCTTTCACACTGCTCTGTTCATAGAGATCTATAGATCTGTGTCCATAACAGAGAGTACAAAGATGTGTATTTTTTTGATTGCCTTTCTTACAATCCAATTTTAGAAAGTTGGGAGAAGGTTCTAAGAACATTTTGGAAGGTGGAATTTGTTTTGGTCAGCTCAGATCATGCCAGCAAGTTTATTAATCCCTGAGGAAAGTATGTAACTTTAATAAATATATGTAATAAAAATTTTATCGATGTCAGAGTCATGAAGATTACATGTTATATATCACATGTTCTCTCACTTTGTCTTTAGTAAATGAGATAAAAATGCAATATTAAAATGGGTTCAAATGCTGTGAACCTGCAATGAGAAAAGCAACGGTTTTGAAATGTTCAATAAAGTTTGAATAAAGTTAACTGTGTGTGTGTGTGTGTGTGTGTGTGTGTGTGTCCTCAGTGAACTGTATCAGTCTCTGCAGTATCTTCCAGCTGCAGCAGTCAGTTCAGTTTCTGTTCAGTCGGACTGAGGGAGGTTTTGTACGACTGTTTTTCACTGTGTGAACACACGCTGACTGTTGATAAGATGAGCACTCTGACAGTAATAAACTGCTGCATCTTCAGCCTGGACTCCACTGATGGTCAGAGTGAAGTCAGAGTTTGATCCACTGCCTGTAAAACGAGCTGGAATCCCTGATTTTCGAGTGGTAGCAAAGTAAATGAGCAATTTAGGAACTCCTCCATCTCTCTGTTGGTACCAGGCTAAAAGCTGATTGTTGTTCCAAACATGAACATCCTGACTGGTCCTACACTTGATGTTCACAGATCCTCCCACAGCAGAGCTCACTGATCCAGGCTGAGTCACTGTGATCTGTCCTCTGGACTCTGAGGATACAGAGACAAAAACATAAAGCAGCTTCATGGTTTTGTGGGCTTCATTTCAGAGGGACAGATGTTGATAGAGGAGAGGAGTTTGATTCTCTGGACTTTACCTGTGAAGCAGCAGCAGAGGAGAGTCCAGATGAGGACGCAGATCAAAGTCATGTTTTTGATGAGGAGGATTTCTGTGGCTTCTGTTGTGATGAAGGACAGCTGTCAGTCATCCAGTGTTCAACTCTCAGGACTATAAACTCTCCCAGAGCACTGGAGCATGGTGCTGCTGATGCAAAGTGCCTCTCTATGGAAATCATCTGACTCCAACATGACTACATAAGCAGTAATCATAATGGGAAAGCAAAGGTGTCATCTCAATCTGCCAGCATGTTTTGAGTAAAATGTAAAACGATAAAATTAATTTTAGTTGGTCTAGGATGCACTTTCCAGGTCCAAGCGTGTTTTCTTTCCGTTTTGTTTTTAGTCGTTTATTCATTGATTAATTCAGGATCTCTAAGTCTTTTCCTGATGTACAATCTGGTGTCGCACATTAAAAACAGATTAAACATTCATTCACCTACTGCTATAAAAGTGATAAATGACACCTTTAACGTAATGAACCTTGTGATGTGACTTTTCTCCTGGACTGACTCAAACGCAGGCTTGGATTAGTTTCATACTGGTGGTTAGTAACGGATCAGTCAAATTAACATTCTGATTGTATTTATATACATATGATTTACATTTTTCTTTTTTTACCAGATGCTCGAAAGTAATTGAATAACAGACCTAAAGCCATTTCATGGACAGACAGGACTTGTTTCCTCATTATTCCAAGATAAATGAAAAAGATAAAGTATTTAAGAGAGTATAAAGTATAAAAGTAAGTATAAAAGAGAGATCAAAATAAATTTAGGACTGTCCAAATCAACAATCTGTTATGGAACGGCTGTGTGCAGACAGGAAAAGGACCCAAAGTGCAGACTCCGGAGACAGACGTGAACTCAAAAAACAGCTTTAATGCTGAACTCAAAAGGGTAACAAAACTAGGAATACAAAATACACTTACACAGCTAGATAAGGGTAGATCACGACACGGACACAGAGAAACACAGGGCTTAAATACACAGAGGGAGCAATCAGGGAATGAGTAACAGGAGGGAAACACAGCTGGGGCAAATCAGGCCTAACAAAACAGGGGAAGCAAAACCAGATACATTAACATAAGACACGGACTTTCAAAGTAAAACAGGAAACATAACACAGACTGAACTAAAGACAGACTCACACGCAGGCACTGCAACAGAGGGAACAGAGACGTGGGACCAGGGCAGACACAGACACTGACTGGACACGGGGATATAGCAACTAAGGATTACACAGAGACATAAACCATAAGACAGAACTCTAACAAAGAAACCAAAGACTAGAAATGATAAATAATATAATAAACTCAAAACCCTGGGTCAGCGACCCAGGCATCCTAACACAATCTGATTCAGTCTTAAAATGAATGGATGTGCTGGGAAGCTCAGCAACACTAAAGAGACCCTAAAACCACAAAAGAAAACTGAAAATTCACAGTTAACAATTCACTTAAAAAACAACCCTTCATTTTAGGTCATTTACAATACAAATATATAAGTCTAAAACACTGTGTAGGAGGTAGCTGTATCATAGTCTCAAGTCTACTATCAAAGGAAACCTTCATGAAAGGAAACAGTTACTGGTTGTTGTTACACTCAAGAACTGGAAGACTGGATTAGACTTTACCAGTAAAACATTTAAAAGATCAGGAACAGTTCCAACATGAAGTTTTTTCAGCATGATTGGAAGAGAAAATTACAAAGGAGAAAAACTGATCTGAAGCAAATCACATCATCTGTCAAAGATGGTGGAGCCAAAGTTATGGCACTGATGTTTTTGGCTGCCAGTGTAGCTGGGCCACTAGTGTTTATTGATAATGTAACTGCTGATAGAGGTAGCAGGGTGAAATGTGAAGTGTACACAGCAATACTCTCTGCTCACATTCAACCAAGTGCTGCAACACTCACTGCACAACTCTTCACAGTATAAATGGATAATGACCCAAAGAAAACTGTAAAAAACACGTAAGACTTTCTTAGGCAAGGAAATAGGATATTTTTCAATGGTCAAGTCACCTTGTTTCACCTCAACAGAGCATGCTTTCCTGTAATGAAATACTAAACTGAATGCAGAGAGACCCACAAACAAGCAGAAATTAAATTTGGACTCAGTAAAGGCCGAGTAGCATCCCAAGGGAGGAAACAGCATTTGCTGATCTCCATGGGCTCTAGGCTTTAGGCAATCATTGTCTACAAAGGATTTATTTCCAAGTATCAAAAATTATTAAATTTGCAATGATCTTTTATATGTCCAATTAATTGTGTGCCTCTGAAAATGGAGGACCATGTTTAAATATGGCTGTGATTCCTAAACAGCTGATACAAAACTAAACTCCAAAAACTCCTCATGCCTTTAAAGGATAAGGAGCTTGAAGGTCTGCACTTCAATCACATCCTAATTGTTTGAGTCAGAATCAAGTGTGTTGGTGTACAGAGTAAAATTGCAAAAATTTCTCATCATCCAAAAAATTATGGATCTAACTGTATTTCATCTAACTGTGTATGGTGATAGTTGAAGAAACAATATCAGCTGAGTCATGGCTGCTGTGCAAACAGTGAATTATGTTGTTGAGTTTGTTTGTTTCAGAGTCAGAGAGCCGTGTCTCTCTACAGTCAGAGGTTTTTGTACGGCGGCTCAATGAGTTTGTATCACTGTGGTGGACTTTTGGTGGAGGAACCAGACTGAATGTTGGAAGTAAGTTTTTTTCTAGTTTAATTATCAAATACTGTATTTTTATTAAATAAAATTTAAAAAGTATTGTATGTATGAATAATCACTTTAGAAATTCAGGTATCAAATTTGTTTGAATCATTCTCTTATGACACATAGAGTAATTTAGATGAGATCTCACAAAATTTTATGTTTTCATTTTAGTCAAATTAAGAGAAAAAAGAATCTTGACTAGTAGAAAATAAAAGATAATCTCTGATTTGTTTAGTCTGTCAGTTATTGTTTGAAAATTAGTTTGAATTTATTTGACTTTTTAAATCCACTTTAAATGTAAATGAACAGATTTTGTACCTGAATATATTCCCTATTTATTTGTTTCCAGTTAATATTAATGTAAGTCATTTACAATATTGATGATTTTAAATTTGTTTTGTAAATGTTGCCACATCTGCTTCTTTTATTTCCAGTGTAGTTTGAACATATTTCAGGTCAAACTGTGTGATGATTCTCTCTGTGCTGATATGCATGAGAGCTTTCTTAAAGGGAAGTGAAACAATGTGTGAGTTAATGACTGGTGGAGCAGAAAAAACACCTGACAGAAACTTCTTAACGGAGAAAATCAGCTCTTACAGTAAAGGTGTCCGACTGTCTGTGGTTTGATTGACAGCTGTGTGCTCCCTGTGCTCTAAGCTGATTGGTGTCTCCTAGGTGATACCCGTCCCATCCTGACAGTGTTGCCCCCCTCCAGTGAGGAGCTACAGCAGGGGACTGCAACAATCACATGTCTGGCCAACAAGGGCTTCCCCTCAGACTGGAGTCTGTCCTGGAAGGTGGATGGCAGTGGCAGCATCAGCTGGGAGGAGAGCAGGAGCCCCGTGGTGCTGCAGAATGACGGCCTCTACAGCTGGAGCAGCACCCTGAGGCTCCCTGCAGACCGCTGGATGAAGGTGGGCTCTGTGACCTGTGAGGCCACCCAGGGCTGCCAGACTCTGGTCTCAGAGCCACTGAGGAGAGCCCAGTGTTCCCAGTCCTGACCTGACTCAACCTGATACTGGTTTAATGCTCTGTTTCTCAACTCTGTAACTGTCTCTCCATCTTTCTTTTTAAAGAACAAATAAAGACTAAAACTGTTATTTTCTTTCTCATAATGACAACATTCATGTTTTAGGTAATAAAGATGTTTTGCAAAGTGAATTTTGGTTGAATCAGACATTTTATTTTATTCAAATCTACAAACCTGCACTTGATGAATATATTTTTCATTTACATTTACAAGAATTTAGACCAACTCTGCACTCCAACATGATGTTTTTATTTTACACTGGTAAAATAAAACACGGGCTGAAAGAACCATTAAGGAGATCTGCATTTTGGCAAAAGCTGAAAAAGGAGTTTTAAAATTGTACAGGTTATTTTTATGTTTGTTCAAAGTTACATGAATGTGTGTGGTAGGTTGTTGGTGGTGTTGTTCACCTGTACCGGACAGACTGGTTCATTAAGCAATGCTGGGAGCTGGTTGCCACGGAAACGGTCTCACCAGACTACAAAGCAAGTCTAAAGAAGAAAGAGTCTTTAGTGTCTCTTATGAGCTGTTTGTTCTGAGGAGAACTCACAGACAGGAGAGTCAACGAGTACAAGGAGTGATTAGAAAGAATCTGAAGTACAAAGTTTTAAATTCATTGACGAACAAGGAGAAGATTAAATGAATGATGATATGAACAAATAATTGATAAATGAAAACAACTTCAGTTCAATAACAGATTTTTCTCTCATGTTAATATTTGATTATATGTTACAGTAAAATATTTGATTCACAAGTATATTGTTTTTATTTTGGCCCTCGCTGATCACATTTCCATATTTTTGTCTTCAGATTCTTATCTGTCTTGTTATAGATGTTGTGGCTTTGCTCCACTTGTAAGGTCAAAGGTCATTACAAAGATTGATCTTGGTTTCTGCTACTGGCCCACGTTTGTTCTTTACTTAATTAAGCACAAATCTATGCTGAATGTCATTGAGAAAAAGTTTGTGTGTGTGTGTGTGTGTGTGTGTGTGTCCTCAGTGAACTGTATCAGTCTCTGCAGTATCTTCCAGCTGCAGCAGTCACTTCAGTTTCTGTTCAGTCTGACTGAGGGAGGTTTTTGTACGACTGTTTTTCACTGTGTGAACACATACTGACTGTTGATATAGTGATCACTCTGACAATAATAAACTGCTGCATCTTCAGCCTGGACTCCACTGATGGTCAGAGTGAAGTCAGAGTTTGATCCACTGCCTGTAAAACGAGCTGGAATCCCTGATTGCCGACTGGTAGCAAAGTAAATGAGCAGTTTCAGAACTCCTCCATCTCTCTGTTGGTACCAGGCTAAAAGATGGTTGTTGTTCCAAACACGAACATCCTGACTGGTCCCACACTTGATGTTCACAGATCCTCCCACAGCAGAGCTCACTGCTCCAGGCTGAGTCACTGTGATCTGTCCTCTGGACTCTGAGGATACAGAGACAAAAACATAAAGCAGCTTCATGGTTTTGTGGGCTTCATTTCAGAGGGACAGATGTTGATAGAGGAGAGGAGTTTGATTCTCTGGACTTTACCTGTGAAGCAGCAGCAGAGGAGAGTCCAGATGAGGACGCAGATCAAAGTCATGTTTTTGATGAGGAGGATTTCTGTGGCTTCTGTTGTGATGAAGGACAGCTGTCAGTCATCCAGTGTTCAACTCTCAGGACTATAAACTCTCCCAGAGCACTGGAGCATGGTGCTGCTGATGCAAAGTGCCTCTCTATGGAAATCATCAGACTGACTTGGACTTGGATCAATCTGACGATGAGTCGATGAGTAATTCAATCCATCACAGTACTGAGCAGATATATCAGTTTGTTCTTCAGAATATTCTTATTCCAAAATATTTTCTATTATTTAAATGTTTGTTTTATGGTTCATTGATGGATTCACATGCTTATCATAATATTTAGTGAGGATATATCTGGATAAATTTAAAAATATGAATTAATGAGGTCAGAGGTTCATGCTGTAGAGTAGCTGAGCTCAGTCTCAGAAAGAGTGAGGAGCTCAGACATGTGGAGGTACAGTCACTGCTCTTTAATTCAAAGGAGTTCTTGTAAAACACAAACAGACACAATCAGTATCTTTTAAATGAGGCTGTTATCTCTGACAGCACTACCTATAACACCTCTTTCTGTAGCTATATGATCACAACCATGTGACATGTAACAGTGGGGCAGATCAAGCATCATTGTTCACTGCTGTTGATGTTTTTTTTAATCACAAATTACAAACAATTACACAACTGAATTCCAGCTTTATTAAAATGAATAAAATTAATGAATAAAACCCATCATGATAGAATCTCTGTTATCATCACAGACACTTTAGGTTCAAGAACATGTACCTGGATAAAAGGTGCTGTTGGAGGTAAAATCCACAGACTGAACTTATGACCTTCACATTTCTAACTCTTACAGAATTTAACGAGCAGAAACAAACAACTGATTGTTGAGAATTTATGATTGTTCAGCACTTTTCTGCACCGTACTGAGTGCTTACATTTTAGTCTTTCATGCTACTCTGTATACAAATCTGTACATCTGTGTCCATAACAGAGAGTGCCAAAATGGGTATTTTTGATTTGCCTTCTGTGGCAGAGGTGTGGTCCTTGGCTCAGCTGCAGGGGAGGAGTGGTACAGTGAGCTCAAGGGGGCGGTACCAGGAGGCAGGTGAGCCACAGGTGGTGGCGACTGACTGATGACGCTGTCTCTTTCTGTTCCTCTATATAGTGAAGACAGAGTCGAGCGGGGACGGGGAGAGCTGGACTGGAACAGATTGTGTTAGTTGAGTTCATAACTATCAGTAAAACACAATAATAGTGAGCACGATCATCGTGTGTGTTGTGTACTTTGACACCTTTCTAACAATCATATTTATGTGAAGTTGGGATAAGGTTCCAAGAAACTTAAAACCTCTGTGAAGTGTGAATGAGGTCAAAGGTCATGAAGCTCAAGTGTCAGCATTATAAATGAGCTTTTTAGGAGTTTCACCATTTTTCTGTTGGTACCAGAACATGTCATTACCTTCATCTACCCCGTGATTGGTTGTACATCTGAGAGTGATGAAGACAAATTAACTTCTTTTGATGAAATAATACAAACCATGTTTGTTTTTTTCCAGAAACACCAACAGTGACATTTGGAGGGGGTTCCCCACATGTTTTTGTTTTGTTGATTTTTTTTGTAATGTGTGTTACACGTGTGGCATGCCACTATACTGTGGAGAACAACAGTCACTTAAGGGGGGAAAACGCTCGTCCCAAACGAGTTTGAAGGCATTTCTTGTGTGTCAAAAAGTGGTTTTAGTTTCAGGGTTACAGTTAGGTTATGGTTAGGCATTCACTTTTGATAGTTAAGGTTATAGTAAGCAGCTAGGGAACGCATTATGTCAATTAGATATCCTCACTAAGATATGAAAACCAGTGTATTTCTTTGAGTGTGTGTACTCAGTCAACTGTATCAAACTCTGCACTTGAGAGAGGTTTTTGTATGACGGCTTTTCACTGTGTGAACACATGCTGGCTGTTAATGTAGTGTTCACTCTGACAGTAATAAACTGCTGCATCTTCAGCCTGGACTCCACTGATGGTCAGAGTGAAGTCAGAGTTTGATCCACTGCCTGTAAAACGAGCTGGAATCCCTGATTGTCGAGTGCTAGCAAAGTAAATGAGCAGTTTAGGAACTGCTCCATCTCTCTGTTGGTACCAGGCTAAAAGCTGATTGTTGTTCCAAACATGAACATTTTGACTGGTCCCACACTTGATGTTCACAGTTCCTCCCACAGCAGAGCTCACTGCTCCAGGCTGAGTCACTGTGATCTGTCCTCTGGACTCTGAGGATACAGAGACAAAAACATAAAGCAGCTTCATGGTTTTGTGGGCTTCATTTCAGAGGGACAGATGTTGATAGAGGAGAGGAGTTTGATTCTCTGGACTTTACCTGTGAAGCAGCAGCAGAGGAGAGTCCAGATGAGGACGCAGATCAAAGTCATGTTTTTGATGAGGAGGATTTCTGTGGCTTCTGTTGTGATGAAGGACAGCTGTCAGTCATCCAGTGTTCAACTCTCAGGACTATAAACTCTCCCAGAGCACTAGAGCATGGTGCTGCTGATGCAAAGTGCCTCTCTATGGAAATCATCTGACTGACTCCAACATGACTACATAAGCAGTCATCACAATGGGAATGCAAAGGTGTCATTTCAATCTGCCAGCATGTTTTGAGTAAAATGTAAAATGATAAAGTTAATTTTAGTTGGTCTAGGATGCACTTTCCAGGTCCAAGTGTGTTTTGTTTTTAGTCTGTTATTGATTGATTCATTCAGGATCTCTAAGTCTTTTCCTGATGTTCAATCTGGTATCACACATTAAAAACAGATTTAAACATTCATTCACCTACTGCTATGAAAGTGATAAGTCACATCTTTAAGGTAATGAATCTTGTGGTGTGACTTGGATCAGTCAAATTAACATAATCAAGATCTCAGAGTCAGTTTTCTAAAGTTCTGATTGTATTTATATACATATAATTTACATTTTTCTTTTTTTACCAGATGCTCAAAAGTAACAGCTGACCTAAAGCCATTTCATGGACAGACAGGACTTGTTTCCTCATTATTTCAGATAAATTAAAAAGATAGAGTATTTATCAGTATATGAGTTCAAGAGATCAACTCATATACTGATAAATACATATACTTGTATTTATCAGCATGAGGACCAAAGAGATTATGAATTGACTGAAAAACCAAAACAATCATAAAAGAGAGATAAAAAAAAAAAAATCAGGACTGTCCAAATCAACAATCTGATTCAGTCTTAAAATGAATGGATGTGCTGGGAAGCTCAGCAACACTAAAGAGACCCTACCTTCATTAAAGGAAACAGTTACTGGTTGTTGTTACGCTCAAGAACTGGAAGTCTGGATTAGACTTTGCCAGTAAAACATTTAAAAGATCAGGAACAGTTCCAACATGAAGTTTTTTCAGCATGATTGGAAGAGAAAATTACAAAGGAGAAAAACTCATCTGAAGCAAATCACATCATCTGTCAAAGATGTTGGAGCCAAAGTTATGGCACTGATGTTTTTGGCTGCCAGTGTAGCTGGGCCACTAGTGTTTATTGATAATGTTACTGCTGATAGAGGTAGCAGGGTGAAATGTAAAGTGTACACAGCTATACTCTCTGCTCACATTCAACCAAGTGCTGCAACACTCACTGCACAACCCTTCACAGTGCAAATGGATAATGACCCAAAGAAAACTGGAAAAAAAACACCTAAGACTTTCTTAGGCAAGGAAAGAGGATATTTTTAATGGTCAAGTCACCTTGTTTCACCTCAACAGAGCATGCTTTCCTGTAATTAAATACTAAACTGAATGCAGAGAGACCCACAAACAAGCAGACATTAAATTTAGACTCAGTAAAGGCCTAGTTAGAGCAGAGCGATATGACCAAAAATATTTATCACGATATACGTTTGAAAATTTGTGATAACGATATAACTGACGATATAATTGACACTAGACAAAATACTTTACAACTCCACAACTTTATTCATGCCAAAAAAAAAAAAATCAACGTATTTTCACTTAAACAAGCAGCTGTTTTTTATGTGCATTAAAGTTATATAAAAATTTAACAGTGCAAATTCCTTGCATCGTCGCTGAAAACTGGTCTACAAGACCGGTCCATCAAAGTTAGCTGACTTGGGACGAGACTAGGCACAGATTCCACTAACTGTTACTGTTACATATTGGCAAAAGATGGCGGCGCGCACAGACGCAGCGGCCTGGAGCTCCTACATTTTTGCACTTTTGGTGGCACTGTGTATCATTTCACACAGTCTGGGTTTACTTCAGTACAACAGAGATGATCTACTACAACTATTACAACTAAGCCGTGGAGATCTTCAACTAACATCCGAGTATCTCATCCCCGGAGATCGTCAAGCAACCCCGGGCTACCCGCAACAGTGAGCCGCGAGGAGGAGACGCTGCGGCGGAGGCAGAAGAGAGGCAGGCGGGAGGCCTGTGGGCACGGCTAAAGGCTAGTCCGTTCAAACCACCACTCCCGACCATATTCCTCTCCAATGCTCGTTCAATCCGTTTCAAACTGGATGAAATACGACTGCAGATCGCCACCCGACGGACTTTCAACAACTGTTCGTGCATGATTTTCACTGAAACCTGGCTGGACAGCGCCATTCCCGACGCCGGCGGCTATTGAGCTAGCAGGCCGCACCGCCTACCGAGCCGACAGGTCTGCGGACTCTGGTAAGAAGACCGGCGGGGGGCTGTGCATCTATATCAACAACTTTTGGTGCACGAACGTCACGGTAACGGACAGACTGTGCAGTACAGAGGCAGAACTGTTGGTGTTAAAGTGCCGTCCATTCTATCTCCCCCGGGAATTTTCTGCCGTTTACATCTGCGCTGTTTACATTCCACCAGATGCTAATGCTAAGCTAGCGTTAGCACAACTGAGAGCAGCAGCATCAATAACAGCCTGGTAGCACACCGGACAATGTCTTTATTGCGGCTGGGGATTTTAACCACGCGGACCTGAAATCTGTACTTCACAATTTCCACCGAAATGTGAAGTGTGCTACCAGAGGAGATAGAACTTTGGACCAGGTGTACACCAACATGGCGAACGCATACAGAGCCCAGGCCTATCCCCACCTGGGTCTGTCAGACCATCTCTCTCTTCTGCTACACCCAATATACACACCAAAGATCAAGAGCACTGGGATTACAACCAAAACCGTGAGAACATGGCCGCAGGATGCTATTCCGATGCTCCAGGACTGTTTCCACTGCACAGACTGGGAGGTGTTCAAGGAGCAGGACACTGACAATCGTGTCGCATTGGACAGTTACACCTCCACTGTCTTGGACTACATCTGTTTCTGTGTGGACAATGTAACAACCTGGAAACGACTCCGTGTGTTCCCTAATAATCCACCTTGGATGACACACGGAGTTCAACAACTTATCCGAACGAGGAACAACGCTTTCCATTCCGGGGACCTGGAGGCATACAGTGCTGCCAGGGCTAACCTGAGAAGAGGCATCAAGACTGCCAAGCAGCAGCACAGGAGGCGCATCGAGGCCAGGTTTGAGAACATCACAAACCCAAGACAGGTCTGGGAGGGCATCAGGGCTATCACGGACTACAAGAGGAGAACACCACCACCCTCAGCCGACAGTCCTACTCTGGCTGAGGACCTAAACCTCTTTTATGCCCGTTTTGATAGGGATAACACCGACCCTGTCCTGTCCCCACTCCCCTCAACCGACCCTGCTCCAGTCCTGAGCACTCATGAGCTGAGGCGTGTGTTCCGCAGCCTTAACACCAGGAAGGCGGCCGGACCAGATGGAGTGCTGGGCCGGGTGCTAAAAGACTGTGCTGCGGACCTGGCGGACGTCTTCACCTCTATATATAACACCTCGCTGTCCTGTTCACTGGTACCATCCTGTTTCAAAGCAGCAACCATCGTTCCCATCCCCAAACAGTCAAATGTCACATGTCTGAACGATTTCAGACCTGTGGCACTCACCCCATTCCCGCCAAATGCCTGAGAGACTGGTCATTAAACACATCAGAGCTGCCCTTCCACCATCTCTGGACCCGCACCAGTTTGCATACAGGAGAACCGGTCAACTGAGGACGCGATCGCCACAGTGCTGCACACACTACTGGAGCACCTGGAGCACAAGAACACCTATGCACGGCTCCTCTTTATAGACTACAGCTCGGCTTTTAATACCATCCGGCCATACAAACTCCGTCCCAAACTCCATCAACTGGGACTCAACTCCTCCCTGTGCAACTGGATTGTGGACTTCCTCACTAACCGTAGACAGAGCGTCAGAGTGGGTAAGAACACCTCTTCCACCCTTGTGGTCAACACCGGTGCCCCTCAGGGGTGTGTTCTGAGCCCTCTGCTATACACTCTCTTCACTCATGACTGTATTTCCTCCTGCGCGTCCAATCTCATTGTTAAGTTTGCCGACGACACCACAGTGCTCGGACTCATATCCAACAACGATGAGACAAACTACAGGACAGAGGTGCAACAACTAGAGTCATGGTGCCGCGACAATAACCTGGTCTTAAACACCAAAAAGACTAAGGAGATTATTGTAGATTTCCGGAGGAAAGGTCACAACAACTACCTGCCTCTCTTCATTGGCAGTGAGGCGGTGGAGAGGGTGAGCAGTTTTAAATTCTTGGGGGTAACTGTGACTGAGGACTTGTCCTGGGGCAACCACATCACCTCAGCTGTACGGAAGGCCCAACAGCGCCTCTACTACCTGAGGAGACTGCGGAGCGCACACATTCCCAGACCTCTGATGTTGAACTTCTACAACTGTGCCATCAGCAGCGTTCTGACGTATGGATTTCTAGTGTGGTTCCCCAGCTGCACCAAGGCCGACCAGCAAGCACTCCAGCGGGTGGTGAAAGAAGCTGGCAGAATTATTGGTACGATTCTGCCAGAGATTAGCAACATCTTCCCCACTCGCTGTCTGAGGAGGGTGCACAGTATCCTGCGGGACCAACACCACCCTGCGCACCACCTTTTCCACCTGCTGCCCTCAGGAGAAGATACAGGTCCATACAGGCCAGAACGTCCAGACTGGCCAACAGCCTGTATCCACAGGCTGTGAGGCTTCTGAACTCTGCCCCCCCTCTCTGCCCCCCCTCTCACGGACATTAACCATATCCAACTTATTAATAGCAGTGAACTGGTCTGGAAAATAGACAATTATCATATCTCACAGTACAATAATTGAACGGGTTGCACTGTTGCACTTTGTCATATTTCTCAGGTCTTTGTCTGAATGTCCCATGAACATTTCCTGTCATATTCTCATGTTTTTGCTAAGGATCGTCTCATTGCACTGAAGTCACACTGGGTTAAATAGTCACACTTGGGTCTAAGGGGAATTTAGTATTTAAAGGGGAATTTAGTATTTATTATTATCTGTTGTAGAAGCTCCAAACACAATTTCATTGTTCTTGACAATGACAATAAATACTTGAATTGAATTGAATTGCTGACAGTTTAACCAAAAGGCATTTCCAGTGGAAACTGGCTGACATATCCTGAGCATAACCGTGTATAATATCCACAAAACTTAAAAAGAGGTTATACACACACAATACAGTAACATTATGTTGAAGCACAGTACGTATCACTCCGCGAGCCTCCTGCCTACGATAGCCGTAATGCTCCGACAATCCATCAAGTGTGCGGGTTCGTAGCTTAACAAAGTCGGACTAAAACATTTGACAGATTTTCGAGCGCCGTGTACATAAAATCGTTTCGAGGTCAGTAAACACAACCAGAATTCATACATAAGGCACACGGGATTATAAGGGGCACTGTCGATTTTCAGAAAAATCAAAGGATTGATTTTAAGTGTGCCGTATTTTCCAAAAAACACGGTAATAACGACGGCCCGCTAGCATGCGCTACCAAAAATAGTGCTTTGTTGTGTATCTGACGGACGAAAGCTAAACCAGTTCCACACCACTGAAGTTGCAGCAATTTTTACAAACCAATTCTGGTTCATCTGTTTCATTTAACGATCCACTTTCGCCCTTCTCATTCTCTGTCGCCGCCATGCTTTTTCCGCCATGTGTGTATGAAAACAAAGGCACTGCGCATGTGCGTTTCACCCATATTCTATCGCGATATTTCATTTTCTTATCATTGCCCGACATTATACCGGTATTACCGTGAACGGTATGATATGGCCCAGCCCTAGGCCTAGTAGAGCATCCCAAGGGAGGAAACAGCATTTGCTGATCTCCATGGGTTCTAGACTTCAGGCAGTCATTGTCTACAAAGGATTTATTTCCAAGTATTGTATTTGCAATGATCTTTTATATGTCCAATTAATTGTGTGCCTCTGAAAATGGAGGACCATGTTTAAATATGGCTGTGATTTCTAAACAGCTGATACAAAACTAAACTCCAAAACTCCTCATGCTTTTAAAGGATAAGAGGTTTTGTGTGCTTGATGATCTGCACTTCAATCACATCCTAATTGTTTGAGTCAGAATCAAGTGTGTTGGTGTACAGAGTAAAATTGCAAAAATATGTCATCATCCAAAAACTTATGGATCTAACTGTAATTCATCTCACTTTGTATGATGTTATTTGAAGAAGTCATATCAGCTGAGTCATGGCTGCTGTGCAAACAGTGAATTATTTTGTTGCGTTTGTTTGTTTCAGAGTCAGAGAGCCGTGTCTCTCTACAGTCAGAGGTTTTTGTACGGCGCCTCATTGAGTTTGTATCACTGTGGTACACGTTCGGTGGAGGAACCAGACTGAATGTTGGAAGTAAGTCACATTTAAACCTGTTTTATTTAAGCAGCTTTTTTCTTTTAATTTTATTCTACTTGTCTGCTGGGTGTGGCAGGAAAAACATTTTTTTAATATAATTATTAAGATTTCCTGTGTTCACAGTGGAATACAGTGTGGTTTATGAATGTGTATGAAACATACATTTTATTGATTTTAAAACATTGGAATAATCCATAGGACGATTTGTTTTTTAATTTGCAGTTTTAATGCTTAAATGTTGAGGGTTTGTAGCTTTAGTTCGCTGTGACAGTCAGAGAGCCGTGTCTCTCTGACTGTCAGAGGTTTTTGTACGGTGCCTCAATGAGTTTGTATCACTGTGGTGGACTTTTGGTGGAGGAACCAGACTGAATGTTGGAAGTAAGTTTATTCTGGTTTAATTATCAAATACTGTCTTTATATTAAATAACATTTTAAAAGTATTTTCAAAGTTTTCTATGTATGAAAAATCACTTTAGAAATTAAAGTATCAAACTTGTTTTAATCATCCACTTATGACGCACAGAGTAATTCAGATGAGATCTCAAAATTTTATGTTGTCATTTTAGTCAAATTAAGAAAAAATGGAATCTTGACTAGTAGAAAATAAAAGACGATCTCTGATATGTGTAGTCTGTCAAAAAATATTTGAAAATGAATTTGAATTTATTTGACCTTTTAAATCCAGTTTTTGTACCTGAATATATTCCCTATATAGTTGTTTCCAGTTAATATTAATATAAGTCATGTACAATATTGATGATTTTAAACTTTTGTTTAAAGTTTTGTAAATGTTGCCACATCTGCTTCTTTTACTTCCAGTGTAGTTTGAACATATTTCAGGTCAAACTGTGTGATGATTCTCTCTGTGCTGATATGCATGAGAGCTTTCTTAAAGGGAAGTGAAACAATGTGTGAGTTAATGACTGGTGGAGCAGAAAAAACACCTGACAGAAACTTCTTAATGGAGAAAATCAGCTCTTACAGTAAAGGTGTCCAACTGTCTGTGGTTTGATTGACAGCTGTGTGCTCCTGTGCTCTAAGCTGATTGGTGTCTCCTAGGTGATACCCGTCCCATCCTGACAGTGTTGCCCCCTCCAGTGAGGAGCTACAGCAGGGGACTGCAACAATCACATGTCTGGCCAACAAGGGCTTCCCCTCAGACTGGAGTCTGTCCTGGAAGGTGGATGGCAGTGGCAGCATCAGCTGGGAGGAGAGCAGGAGCCCCGTGGTGCTGCAGAATGACGGCCTCTACAGCTGGAGCAGCACCCTGAGGCTCCCTGCAGACCGCTGGATGAAGGTGGGCTCTGTGACCTGTGAGGCCACCCAGGGCTGCCAGACTCTGGTCTCAGAGCCACTGAGGAGAGTCCAGTGTTCCCAGTCCTGACCTGACTCAACCTGATACTGGTTTAATGCTCTCATTCTCAACTCTGTAACTGTCTCTCCATCTTTCTTTTTTAAGAACAAATAAAGACTAAAACTGTTATTTTCTTTCTCATAATGACAACATTCATGTTTTAGGTAATAAAGATGTTTTGCAAAGTGAATTTTGGTTGAATCAGACATTTTATTTTATTCAAAATCTACAAACCTGCACTTGATGAATATATTTTTCATTTACAAGAATTTAGACCAACTCTGCACTCCAACATGATGTCTTTATTTTACACTGGTAAAATAAAACACAGGCTGAAAGAACCATTAAGGAGATCTGCATTTTGGCAAAAGCAGAAAACAGGAGTTTTAAAATCGTACAGGTTATTTTTATGTTTATTTTAAGTTACATGACTCTTGCCATGGAAACAATTTCACCAGACTACAAAGCAAGTCTAAAGAAGAAAGAGTCTTTAGTGTCTCTTATGAGCTGTTTGTTCTGAGGAGAACTCACAGACAGGAGAGTCAACGAATACAAGGAGTGATTAGAAAGAATCTGAAGTACAAAGTTTTAATTTCATTGATGAACAAGGAGAAGATTAAATGAATGATGACATGAACAAATAATTGAATAAAATGAAAACACCTTCAGTTCAATAACAGCTTTTTCACTCATGTTCATGTTTGATGATATGTTTACAGTAAAATCTTAAATTCACAGCTGTGTTGTTTTTATTTTGAGCCTCACTGATCAGGAACATTTTCAGATTTTTGTCTTCAGATTATTTTATCTTGATATAGATTCAGTGGATTTGTTCCACTTCTAAGGTCAAAGGTCATGAAGAAGACTTGTCCTGGTATCTGTTAATGGCCCACGTTTATTCTTTAGTTAAATATATATTTGAAAGTTGAACACAACACGGATGCGATAGCAGTAGGACACAAATTTGTGATGAATCACTTTATTTTGCGTGTGTGTGTGTGTGTGTCCTCAGTGAACTGTATCAGTCTCTGCAGTATCTTCCAGCTGCAGCAGTCACTTCAGTTTCTGTTCAGTCTGATTGAGGGAGGTTTTTGTACAACTGTTTTTCACTGTGTGAACACAGCTTGGCTGTTAATATTGTGTCTGCTCAGACAGTAATAAACTGCTGCATCTTCAGTCTGGACTCCACTGATGGTCAGAGTGAAGTCAGAGTTTGATCCACTGCCTGTAAAACGAGCTGGAATCCCTGAATCTCGGGTACTAGCAAAGTAAATAAGCAATTTAGGAACTCCTCCATCTTTCTGTTGGTACCAGGCTAAACAGTGAGAGTTGCTATGAACATGAACATTCTGACTGGTCCTACACTTGATGGTGACTGTGTCTCCCACAGCAGAGCTCACTGCTCCAGGCTGAGTCACTGTGATCTGTCCTCTGGACTCTGAGGATACAGAGACAAAAACATAAAGCAGCTTCATGGTTTTGTGGGCTTCATTTCAGAGGGACAGATGTTGATAGAGGAGAGGAGTTTGATTCTCTGGACTTTACCTGTGAAGCAGCAGCAGAGGAGAGTCCAGATGAGGATGCAGATCAAAGTCATGTTTTTGATGAGGAGGATTTCTGTGGCTTCTGTTGTGATGAAGGACAGCTGTCAGTCATCCAGTGTTCAACTCTCAGGACTATAAACTCTCCCAGAGCACTGGAGCATGGTGCTGCTGATGCAAAGTGGCTCTCTATGGAAATTTGTTGACTCAGTCCAGTGCATGCTGCTGTCTGTCAGTGATCTTTTTTCAAAAATATTTTTACAGACGTTTGACTTTGAAAATATAACGCTGAAAATCATGAATTTCAATTGTTGTACTTTCTAAATCTATGCACAGATATAACTGAATTTAGGTCAGCAAGGATGGAAATCAGACGACCACAATGACTGAAAGCACCTTCAGCACACTTAGTTCTAATTCTGGGAATATTTAAAAGATCTGCATCTGATGACCTGATAGTTCTGACTGGGTTGTAAACAGTGAGCATGTCAGAGATATACTTAGAGGCCAAACTACTGAAAGCTTTGTGAAGTAATAAAACTATCTTTTTTTCTTAAATGATTTCATCATTGTTTGCAAATAGAAATTATTTATGCATTATAAAAAAAACCTCTTATATTTAGAAGTGGCATTTTGAAACTCCCTTGCACTGTTTACAAAAAAAGAAACAAAAAAGACACTTTGCAGGGCTGTAGACTAACTTTTTGCCACGGTTGCACTGGTGCACCTAAATGTTTTTTCTTAGGCGCGCCAGCTCAAAAGTTAGGTGCACCCAAATTTTTCAACCGCATCGTTTAACACAGCAGTTTTACATGTGCACTTCTTTTTTGCTTTCCATACAGACAATATTGATTTGTAAATGATTAACTAACAATCTTGTGCTTGTGCTTAAAGTTCTTTGGCAATATTGTAGACAATGTTAAACTTAATCATCATCTCGGCCTCCTCTGACGACCTGTTTGCTGCTGCCTGCCGCTGAAAGGCAGTGGGGAGAGAGGACTGTTGGGCAGTGCATTTATCACGATTTGAGATGGAAAACTGTTCTTGAAGTACAGAGAGAGAGAGAGAGAGAGAGAGAGAGCTGTGCATGAAGTGTGATTTTTATCGTGGTGGAGGGAAAATAGCAAAAGTAAGAGGGAATTCATGACGATGTTTATCAAATGTGAAGCGTAGTTTGTTGCTTCTTTTGCTGCTGGTTCAGTAAATTTTGGTTGGAGAGAGACAAAACCTGCAGCTCAGAATCAGCGCAAAAAAAAAAGGAAACACAGCGCGGACCCGACGCATCAGAATCGGTGAGCTGTCAGCTTTCAGCCCCGATGCCATGTCCATGTACGAGCTGTCGGGTGAGAAAGCCGAGAAAGAGAAAGCTGATTCTGATGCGTCGGGTCCGCTCTGCGTTTACATCTTTGTGTGGAGTCCGTGTACCTGCTCTCATTTGCTGTTTGGTGGTTGTTGAAATAGTTTTGTGAGCTTTAACCTGAGATTCTGACGTTTCTGGCAAAATACATTTATATTTAAAAGTCGATTCAGAATTTAATGAATCGATATCGCTTTATTCACCTGCCCTGCACTTTCAAACGTACACATGGACTACATGAATATCTGGACCACAACCAATCAGAGAGGTCCTGCCCCTGACTATCTTTGATTGGTTTAGACCACGATAGGGGCATAATGTGTGTCTGCTGTTGACCACACGGAGACTTTCAGAGTTGCGGAGTATTTTTATTTTTTTTTTGTTACTCAAACAGTTGGCCGCACCGGTGCGACCTAAGATTTTTTTTTGGTCGAACCATTGAAAAATTTGGTCGCATTTGCGACCAAATTGGTCGCACTCTAGAGCCCTGCTTTGGCTGTAAATGAGTCCCCAAACAAATGTTATTTACAAAGCATTCAAGAAGTTGTCATGTGTAATATTTTATCATGTTCACTAAACCATGGCTCAACATCGAGGTGTGAGCTTTACTAAAAGCACGTGACAGTGCCTTCAAATCAGGAGATCAACAAGTCTACAAAGAGGCACACCAGTCTCTGCTTACAGGCATAAAAGAAGCCAAGCGCAAATACAAACACAGCTTCAAGGAACACTTTAACACGAACAACTTGAGAAACATGTGGCGGGGGATCAAGACACTTAGTGGCTACAAAGACAATCGCACACAAACCCACTCCCCGGACATCAACTTACCTGACACACTAAACCAGTTCTTCGCCCGCTTTAAACAACAAAACAGGGACACCATCACCCATCCTAATGTTTCAGAGAGGGACGATGCCCCCATCCAGCTGGAACAGCATCAGGTCAGAACCACTCTGCGCAGAGTCAATGCAAGGAAAGAAGCTGGTCCAGACGGTGTAGCCGGTAGAGTGCTTAAAGCATGTGCAGACCAACTAGCAGAAGTTTTCACCACCATCTTCAACCTCTCACTGCTACAGTCTGTAGTACCATCCTGGTTTAAGTCAACCACCGTCGTTCCAGTGCCCAAGAAGAACACAGTGAGCTGCTTGAATAACTACCGTCCAGTTGCTTTAACAACCACAATTACCAAATGCTTTGAGAAACTTATCATGTTGCACAATAAAGCTGCCATCCCTGCAAACCTTGATTCGTACCAGTTTGCATACAAGGTAATCAGGTCGACAGAGAATGCCATAATAACAGCTCTTCACGCAACCCACACACACCTGGACAGTAGTAACATCTATGTGAGAATGCTGTTTGTAGACTTCAGCTCTGCCTTCAATACAGTTCAACTCCACAAACTGATTAATAAACTAAGCAAATTAGGACTCAGCAGCTCACTGTGCACCTGGATATTGGACTTTCTGTGCAACAGACCCCAGAACGTCAGGATGGGAAAGCACACCTCCTCCACCCTCATTCTGAACGTAGGCGTCCCACAAGGGTGTGTTCTCCGGTCCACACCAGTAACACCATTATAAAATTTGCTGATGACACCACCATCATAGGATTGATCAACAACAACGATGATTCAGCCTACAGAGAGGAGGTTCAGTATCTGAACTACGACTACGGAACGGAGCAGTTGTCAGCCACCTCCTGTACATGGATGACATCAAGCTGTATGCCAAGAGTGAACGAGACATCGATTCACTGATCCACACCACCAGGATATACAACAATGACATCGGAATGTCGTTCGGACTGGAGAAATGTAGTCGGATGATAACAAAGAGAGGGAAGGTAGTCAGAACGCAGGGGATCAAACCACCAGAAGGCAACATTGCAGACATAGAGGACAGCTACAAGTACCTGAGGATCCCACAGGCAAATGGGAACCATGAATTGGCCGCCAGAAAAGCTGCAACCACCAACTACCTGCAGAGGGTCAGGCAAGTCCTGAGGAGTCAGCTGAACTTTAAGAACAAGATCCGGGCTATCACCACCTACACCCTGCCCGTGATCATGTACCCTGCTGGGATAATAAGCTGGCCAAAGGAGGAGATAGAAGCCACTGACATCAAGACCAGGTAGCTCCTGACCAGGAACGGAGGGTTTCAGCCCAAGTCCAGCACCCTGAGGCTGTACGCTAAGCAGAAGGAGGCCGGGGACTGGTGAGTGTCAGCACCACAGTCCAGGATGAGACAAGAAACATCCACGAATACATCATGAAGATGGCCCAAACTGACAGCGTGCTCAGTGAATACCTGAGGCAGCAGAAACCCAAGAAAGAGAAGGAAGGCGAGGAACCATCATGGAAGGACAGGCCCCTGCACGGTATGTACCACCGCCAGATAGAGGAAGTGGCTGATATCCAGAAATCCTACCAGTGGCTGGACAAAGCTGGACTGAAAGACAGCACAGAGGCACTAATCATGGCAGCACAGGAACAAGCTCTGAGTACAAGATCCATAGAGGCTGGGGTCTATCACACCAGGCAAGACCCCAGGTGCAGGCTGTGTAAAGATGCCCCTGAGACAATCCAGCACATAACAGCAGGGTGGAAGATGCTAGCAGGCAGGGCATACGTGGAGTGCCATAACCAAGTGGCCGGCATAGTGTACAGGAACATCTGTGCCGAGTATAACCTGGAAGTCCAGAGGTCAAAATGGGAGACGCCCCCAAGGGTGGTGGAGAATTACCGAGCTAAGATCCTGTGGGACTTCCAGATACAGAAGGACAAAATGGTGGTGGCTAACCAACCTGACATAGTGGTGGTAGACAAACATGAGAAGACGGCTGTAGTGATAAATGTAGCGGTTCCCAATGACAGCAACATCAGGAAGAAGGAACACGAGAAGCTCGAGAAATACCAAGGGCTCAGAGAAAAGCTTGAGAAGATGTGGAGGGTGAAGGTAACGGTGGTCCTAGTGGTAATTGGAGCAGTAGGTGCAGTGACTCCCAAGCTAGGCGAGTGGCTCCAGCAGATCCCAGGAATGTCGCAGATATTTGTCCAGAAGAGCGCAGTCCTAGGAACAGCTAAGAGCAGCCCTCAAGCTCCCAGGCCTCTGGTAGAGGACTGAAGGATAGGCTGCTTGCAGGGGCGAGCGGGGAATTTTTTTTTTGTATGTATTGGTTTATCCGTATGTACGCATGTGTATGTATAACTTGTATATATCTTTTTTGTGTAAATGTAAATGCCTGTGCTATTGTGTAGATACTTACGTTATTTTATGTTGCACACAACGGATAGATGCCAAACTGTGTTTCATTGTTCTTGTAACAGTGACAATAAAGAGCTATTTTATTCTATTCTATTTTGTCTCTAGTCCAGGTCGGCCGTAATGAGCACTAGGTTTTGAAGATGTCCAGCGCTTGTCAAAACTATTTAAACACAAGGACAATTCAGTTTCATATTATGGGATGATTTAATATTCCAGTTTAAAACAAAGTTATTCTTGAAGCTAGAATTTAACAGTGAAAAAAAAGACAGAAGGGGAATTTTAATTATTTTACTAATTCTAATGTGAAGTTTTCATTGGAAGCTGAATTTGTTACTGTCAAAAAGATGTATTACAGTGACTCACTGACTTTGAAGACTTAATTAAAAATTTCCATTATTTGAGTGAAGTAATGTTTTCTTTCCGGTCATTTTTCATGATGATGCATTATGAAATGTCCTTGTTTTTTCGATATAAGCTCATTTGATTAAAGTAGCATCAATTACATTTTCACTCTATCACTTGCTACCTCCCTGGACTTTTTGGGGGGAACAATAACAACAATAATAATAATAATAATAATAATAATAACAATGTGCAATAAAACATACACTCATACCTTTTATTCATACACTCATTCTTTTTATTTCTTATTTGTATTTTTTAAGTTAAGTTACTGTGTTGTGTTGTCTTGTTTGTGCTGTGTTGTGCGTAGTGCTGACGTGGGACAGTTTCCAGTTGTTCTAGGTATGAGTGTGCAATGACAATAAAAAGTTATCTGTTATCTGTTGAAAGAGGACACACAGCACTTGGTGAACTTCGTGGGTTCTAGACTTTAGGCAGTCATTGTCTACAAATTTATATCCAAGTATTAAAAATAATAATTATATTTACAATCACCTTTATTTGTCAAATTAACTGTGTGCCTCTGAAAATGGGGGACAATGTCTAAATAGTGCTTGGAAAATGTATCATTGTCAAAAAACTTATGGATCTAACTGTATGTAAACTAACATTGTATGATGTTATTTGAAGAAGTCATATCAGCTGAGTCATGGCTGCTGTGCAAACAGTGAATTATTTTATTGAGTTTGTTTGTTTCAGAGTCAGAGAGCCGTGTCTCTCTACAGTCAGAGGTTTTTTTACGGCGGCTCAAAGAGTTTGTATCACTGTGACGCACATTCGGTGGAGGAACCAGACTGGATGTTGGAAGTAAGTTTATTCTCATTTACTATCAAATATTTTGTTTTTATGGAAGATCATTTAAATTTTGATTTCTGATTTTTGAATGAGAGAAAAGCACGTAACTTTACAAAAAGTTTGATGAAGGAATTTTTAATTATCCACTTGTCATGAAGGGTAATTCAGATCTGCTGTATCAAAATTACAACTGGAAAGAACAAAACAAAAATATAAAAATCATCTCTGTCTTTAGTTCCTTCTCCCACCCCAACTGGTCACAGCACAGGGCTGCCCCTACCTGAGCCTGGTTCTACCGGAGGTTTCTTCCTGTTAAAAGGGAGTTTTTCCTTCAGACTGCGGTCAAAGTGCTTGCTCATAAGGGGGTCATATGTTTTTGGGGTTTTTCTCTGTTTGTATTATTGTACGGTCTACCTTACAATATACAGCGCCTTGAGGTGACTGTTGTAGTGATTTGGCACTGTATAATTAAAACTGAATTGAATTGACTAAGATTGGTCTTGATGTATGTTACTGGCCCACTTTTGTTCTGTGTGTGTGTGTGTGTGTGTGTGTGTGTGTGTGTGTGTGTGTGTCCTCAGTAAACTGTATCAGTCTCTGCAGTATCTTCCAGCTGCAGCAGTCACTTCAGTTTCTGTTCAGTCTGACTGAGGGAGGTTTTTGTACGACTGTTTTTCACTGTGTGAACACATGCTGACTGTTAGGATAGTGAAAACTCAGACAGTAATAAACTGCTGCATCTTCAGCCTGGACTCCACTGATGGTCAGAGTGAAGTCAGAGTTTGATCCACTGCCTGTAAAACGAGCTGGAATCCCTGATTGTCGAGTGCTAATATAGTAAATGAGCAGTTTGGGAATTCCTCCATCTTTCTGTTGGTACCAGGCTAAACGCTGATTGTTGCTATGAACATAAACATCCTGACTGGTCCTACACTTGATGCTCACAGATCCTCCCACAGCAGAGCTCACTGTTCCAGGCTGAGTCACTATGATCTGTCCTCTGGACTCTGAAGATACAGAGAAAAACATAAAGCAGCTTCATGGTTTTGTGGGCTTCATTTCAGAGGGACAGATGTTGATAGAGGAGAGGAGTTTGATTCTCTGGACTTTACCTGTGAAGCAGCAGCAGAGGAGAGTCCAGATGAGGACGCAGATCAAAGTCATGTTTTTGATGAGGAGGATTTCTGTGGCTTCTGTTGTGATGAAGGACAGCTGTCAGTCATCCAGTGTTCAACTCTCAGGACTATAAACTCTCCCAGAGCACTGGAGCATGATGCTGCTGATGCAAAGTGCCTCTCTATGGAAATCATCAGACCGATTCCATCAAAGACCCGGATCAGGCTCATGGTGTTGTTCATAAATGAATCAGCCAATTCATCATAATACTGAACAAAGACATTTTATAATAAATTTAGGAAGAAAAAAAAGTTTTTTCTTCAGAATACATCTTATTTCAACTTGTCTTCTTTTATTTTAATGTTTTGTTTCATGACTCCTTTTTTAAATCTCTTTTAAATCTCTTTTGTTTTAGAGGTTTTCCAATCTGCTTTTAAACCCTTTCATAGCACTGAATCAGCCCTTTTAAAAGTTTTAATGACATATTTTTAGCTACTGATGCTGTGGACTGTGTTGTTCTGGTGCTTTTAGATTTGACAGCTGCGTTTGATACAGTGGATCGTGCCATTTTACTCTCTCATTTGGAGCACTGGGTGGGCATTAGGGGCACGGCACTGGAGTGGTTCAGGCCCTACTTGGCGGGGCGAACTTTCTGTGTCAGTCTCTATGACCATGTGTCGTACTCCGCCCATCTCTTGTGTGGTGTCCCACAGGGCTCTGTTCTACGCCCCCTCCTCTTCTCTTTATATCTGCTTCCTCTTGGTTCTGTACTGAGAAAGCTCGGCATTGCATTCCACTTTTATGTCAGATCTATGTCCCTCTAAAGAAAAAAGGCACATAATCCACACAACCATTGCTTCAGTGTCTCAATGACTTGAAGGCTTGGATGTCTGTTAACTTTTTAAAATTCAATGATGAAAAGACCCCCAATGTGTATTTAGATTCCTTGGCCCAGTATGTTAAGCCAACTGTCACAAACCTGGGGGTCAAAGTGGACTGCACTGCAAAAACGGCTAGTCTATATTTAGGAAAAAAATACTACATTTGATACAAAAAGCACTGAAAACAAGTGAAATTATCTGTCCATGCAGCAAGTTTATTTTACTTAATAAGAAATCTTGAAATAAGATTTTTTAATCCAGAAATAAAAGAACACATTTGAGAATTGAAGAGGGTTAAAATAAGCTTTAAAAAGCTCAATTTTAGATAAAATTACTTAATATCAAGTCCCAAAAGTAAGTTAAATATGCTAAATTACAGTGTTTTTTATGTTTTGAATTCTTACTTGCAGCAAATGAATGCACTGCAATGAGAAAAATAGTTCTAATACTATGAAAAACTACTCAATATTAGTGAAGTATGAGTAATTTGTTTCTTGATCCAGGTTGGCTTATCTCAAAATATAGCCTAATCGATATTAAATCCAAGCAAAAAAAACCTTAAAACAGACCTTTTTCCTAGAATACTCCTTGGCTTCTACTGAAATCACAGCCAGGACAAGAGTGATATATGTCAACATTTATTCCTCTCATGAGAACAAAACCCTTTTTTGAAAACAATATAGGGCTGCTGCACAATCCCTAAAAGTCTAAATCAACCCTTTAGAAGGCCTAAACAGAGAAACAAAAATTACATTTTTGGCCTTAAACTTTTGTGACAGTCACATAGTCTCACAATGTTGTAAATAATGGCATTACTGACTTAAAACTTTACATGCCTCAGGTAAAGTGTCATTAAGAAAAAAAAAACAACAACTTTCATTTGTAAGGCATTATAAGTAAAGCAGTTTCTCAGGACATTGGTAGGCAAATTAGGAACAAAGTTGTACAAACGTACTACAAAACTAAACAAACTGCAAATGACCTGATAAAATTCTGCTTGGTATTCACCTATTTTTCAAAGAATGACTTCCACTCAGCTATTGCTTTCTTATATGCACTAGTGGCATCTTGATCATGGATGGCATCAGTGATTACCTCAGTTTGTATGACAGAGAGAACCGTTGCAACACATTTCGGGTATGTTAAGTGCAAGGTGTAGTAATATGCCATCAACACCAACATTCCTTCCCAGAAATCCTCCAAGGGGAGAGTGGTCACTGGTATGTTTCCTACAGCAACAATGCTGGTTGTGCCATCAAAAAGCAGCACTGGGGAGGAGAGAGGCCGCTTCTCCAGGTATAGCATAGCATCTTCACCCGGCTAGAAAAGCACAAAAAAAGGACAAATTCTTCAAGATTTTAAATGAAAGGGTTGCTGTGCATCCAAACAGCTTAAGACACAAAAAGCAATATCAAGAGTTTAGAATGCTCCAACTGATTTACTGTTGGAATAGAAGAAATAAATATAAACTATCTGACTTAGATAAATATGAAATTTTGGAAATGTATTAATTCTGAGCATGAATTTTCTCTAGTTTGCAGCATTTTTATCATGTCTATTTGTGCTTTTTTTCTCATTTGTTTTTTAAAACTATTTCTTTTAACTTTGTTACATATTCTAGTTTTTGAAGGCCTTTTTAAATATATAATTTTAGTGCTTCTACTTGTATCCCAACTGCAATGTGCTTTTGCTCTGCGCTGCCTCTCTGGAGTAGGTTTTGAATAACAATTAAGAAATCCTGAATAAGGAGTAATTTAATCCCTGCTGAATTGAACTTTGACCCACTCTTATTAAGCATGAAAAGCAAAATAATAATATTAATAATAATACAAGTAAGTACAAGTTACAGTGGCTGGTATTGCTAACAGCTGTTCTCACCTTGAGGATATGAAGGAGAGCCTCACTGGCACTTCCCAGCCGCTTTGGTGGTGTAGTTTTTGAAGGAAAAAGAGATGGAAGTGCATTGAAGAGAGTGACAGTAAAATCCACTGTGGACAGAGAAAAGTATCTTAATAAAGTAATCTGAACATATCTGATGTATGGATTTAATGTATGAATAGGCCACTTACCTCCATGTACATCCAAGGGGAGAGGTGGTTTCAGGACCTTCTTCCAAATGCCATAGAACTGCACCTTCGAACAAAACTCTGCCCATCGACCCTTCATTTGATCTATGTATTTGCAGTTGAAGCCACCAACGATGCGACGCAGTTCATCCATCGCCTATGACAAAGTTGTGCTCAGTTAGTCAAGAACTAACTAAACCTATCCAGAGAAAGCAAGGAATGTAACTGAAGGTAGTTGAACTAACATTTCGTATGTCTTTGAAGCACGGGTATGCTTCAAATATTTTTCTGGGCCTGTCTTCTTCCCTTGTAACATCTGCGTCAATAAAAGCTCGTCTGGCCTCAAACTCCAGGTCCAAAATTTGAGCAACGTCACTTTGGTTGGGTTTTGCATTGAGTTTCCTGTACATGTTACTCAAGGTTTTGTAATGCCTTGCCTGCATCTTCAGGCTGTCATGGTCTGCTAGGGAAAGCAAAGAGCAATTGTAAGACATGGTGTAAGTAGACTTCACAAAATTCAGATTTTTCTAATCAGTCATTTCTAGTAAGGTTGCATGGTTGTTTTTAAGTTATTGTTTTCAGTATAATATTTATGAGAATTAATGTTTAGGTTAAATATGTTTGAATAATGAACTGACCCTATATGTCCTGATCATTTCCCTTTGTGTCCTTTTCTTATAATGATCATGGATAATTAATTGTTAGTTTGAACAGAATCAAATATTAAAACGAAAGTTTAAGATGCCCGTGAATAAAACTGTGGTGAAAATAAGGTAAAGGTTGTTTACTGTGTATATCGTTCACATCAGTGTGGACAGTGATTATGAGCTGATGGATAAAAATCTTTTAGGTAATTTGATCTATGACAGAAACACTGTGATAAGGCATGATAGATGTAACCAGCATGAGGATTTACATGTGTAAATAATCAGCACTGAATAACACCCACTACAACACAAAGTGTTAAAATACTTACTATGGCTAACTGGAAAACTGGAATGAGGGCTCTATCATATGTTGATTTTACACACCAACTTGAGTTAATGCCAAACCACTATGATTTATGGAATAAACACTTAGAACGGGGTTCATTGCTGCAGCCATATTTTGGAAAGAGCTGTAAGAGGAACCAGTCAGACTGAGAGGTACAGTGGGGCAAAAAAGTATTTAGTCAGCCACCGATTGTGCAAGTGCCCCCACCTAAAATGATGACAGAGGCCAGTAATTTGCACCAGAGGTACACGTCAACTGTGAGAGACAGAATGTGAAAAAAAAATCCATGAATACACATGGTAGGATTTGTAAAGAATTTATTCGTAAATCAGGGTGGCAAATAAGTATTTGGTCAATAACAAAAATACAACTCAATACTTTGTAACATAACCTTTGTTGGCAATAACAGAGGCCAAACGTTTACTATAGGTCTTTACCAGGTTTGCACACACAGTAGCTGGTATTTTGGCCCATTCCTCCATGCAGATCTTCTCCAGAGCAGTGATGTTTTGGGGCTGTCGCCCAGCAACACGGACTTTCAACTCCCGCCACAGATTTTCTATGGGGTTGAGGTCTGGAGACTGGCTAGGCCACTCCAGGACTTTCAAATGCTTCACGGAGCCACTCCTTTGTTGCCCGGGCGGTGTGTTTTGGATCATTGTCATGCTGGAAGACCCAGCCGCGTTTCATCTTCAAAGTTCTCACTGATGGAAGGAGGTTTTGGCTCAAAATCTCACGATACATGGCCCCATTCATTCTGTCCTTAACACGGATCAGTCGTCCTGTCCCCTTGGCAGAAAAACAGCCCCATAGCATGATGTTTCCACCCCATGCTTCACAGTAGGTATGGTGTTCTTGGGATGCAACTCAGTATTCTTCGTCCTCCAAACACGACGAGTTGAGTTTATACCAAAAGTTCTACTTTGGTTTCATCTGACCACATGACATTCTCCCAATCCTCTGCTGTATCATCCATGTGCTCTCTGGCAAACTTCAGACGGGCCTGGACATGCACTGGCTTCAGCAGCGAACACGTCTGGCACTGCGGGATCTGATTCCCTGCCGTTTTAGTGTGTTACTGATGGTGACCTTTGTTACTTTGGTCCCAGCTCTCTGCAAGTCATTCACCAGGTCCCCCCGTGTGGTTCTGGGATCTTTGCTCACCGTTCTCATGATCATTTTGACCCCACGGGATGAGATCTTGCGTGGAGCCCCAGATCGTGGGAGATTATCAGTGGTCTTGTAAGTCTTCCATTTCCTGATGATTGCTCCCACAGTTGATTTTTTTCACACCAAGCTGCTTGCCTATTGTAGATTCACTCTTCCCAGCCTGGTGCAGGTCTACAATACTTTTCCTGGTGTCCTTCGAGAGCTCTTTGGTCTTGGCCATGGCGGAGTTTGGAGTCTGACTGTTTGAGGCTGTGGACAGGTGTCTTTTATACAGATGATGAGTTCGCACAGGTGCCATTCATACAGGTAACGAGTGGGGGACAGAAAAGCGTCTTACAGAAGACGTTACAGGTCTGTGGGAGCCAGGGATTGTCCATGTTTGAGGTGACCAAATACTTATTTGCCACCCTGATTTACTGAATAAATTCTTTACAAATCCTACCATGTGTATTCATGGATTTTTTTTCACATTCTGTCTCTCACAGTTGACGTGTACCTCTGGTGCAAATTACTGGCCTCTGTCATCATTTTAGGTGGGGGCACTTGCACAATCGGTGGCTGACTAAATACTTTTTTGCCCCACTGTAGATAAGGGTGATGGTGGACTTACCAACAACATCATCTGGAGGTGCAGTTGATGGACCTATATCAGCCCTGGGTGCAGAGCATGAGGCTGACTTGGATAATAGTGGTAAAGCCAGGGTAGTATTGTTTGACGTAGTTGGTACAGTGGAGGGTAGCGGCAATTGGGATTCTTTCTCTGAGGAAAAAACAGAAGATGAACAGAATTTAATAACAGGGAATATCTAGAAAGTTAAGGAAAATACTCAACACTGTATAAATCTTGTAATGCACTCTGAACAGAAAACTGAGGGCAGGTGGTCTCTTTGAAGTTTTATATGTCCTAAAGTCATTAGTACAGCAGACCAAAGTACACACCTGCATTTGAGTTATCCTCGCTGAGGTCATCATTGCTCTCAAGAAGTATGGTATAGTCACTTGAACCACTTGCTTCACCACTTAGGTCACCTTCAGTCCCATTGTCTGTGTCGTCTGAGCTGAAAAGAGTCTTCCTGGGCCTGCCTCGTTGCGGCATGGAGCCCTGCCTCTTCCTTGGAGACTTCATATTTTGGAGTCGTTTGTACAGTTTTGTGTAGATGGTCAGCTGTGGTAAAATAATATATATTTGTACATCCTTTTATTATCTCACTCAATTTTAGATATTGTAGTGGGTAAAGAATGACTTACGTATGGCATGTGTGTGTCAGCATCACGTAACATGGGGTAATAGTCGACAATCTTCTGTGACATTGCTCTCATTTCGAGTTTGGAGGGGTATCTTACTTCTTTCCCCATGGGACTAGCACGGAGGATTGCAACCATGCTGGTCACTGTGTTCCTTACAAGTCTGCAACAGAGCTCCTTCGACATCTTACATTCCTTTTTCTTTCCACTGTGGAGCAATGCAAAGTACTGACTTCGCACCATGTCCAACTCTGAATCTGTATACACCACATACTCTGGTGGGTCTGGCATTTTCATTTTTTTGTCAGCAGTGTAGGAAATGGGAGTGGAAGTTTGAGGCTGACATTGTGACACATCAAAGCATAAGGGGTTACTCTCGGTTCGATGGCAAGTGTTGGCATCTTGGTCAGTACTCTTAAACTATAACAGTTGTGGGATATAAACAAAAATACACAATTAGGCAAATTAATGCTAGACAATATGGACAGTGTTAGGGGTCCGAAATTGAGGATGAGAGTAAAACAATGATGGTCCAGAAGAGGTCAATCAAACAATTGATTTTAATGAATGCACGCAGCGTGGAGAGGTGCAAACTGCAAAGCAGTTGTACATCTCTACCCAAAATACACTCTAAATTGCTTTTATAACATCAGGGTATTGTAACGCCCCTTCTTGCGTTTACAAGCACATAATTTGCATGTACAGAACATTCATGTATTTTAAGAATTAAATGCAAACACAGAGGTTCCTCCTTGTGGCATACTCTTCCGAATATAGTGATGACCTAAGGCCTTTGAGGTCACCATGGACTGGACATCCTTCCGTCACCTGTAACTAAGCAAACTCAAATACCACAAGAAGCTGAATACATTCAGGCCTTTGCTCAGCTACTATTTTACTATACCAATATACTCAGCATATGAGTTATGATATATATATATTTAACTCAATCATTTTAAAGTAGTTATAACTGTACCTGTAATAAACATGTTAATATTTGATTATGATAACCCCTATAATATAAATTATACCATAATGCCAGCAGCTTCAATAAACACTTTGATGAAATGATAATTAATGCAATGATAAGATGATGGTTATGTAAAATAATCCCTGTAATTCCACAACAGTAATCATCTTCTTAGTGGTATAATGTGTATTTACCTTTTGGCTGATAAAACCCCAAATCTTCTTTCTCCGGAAGAAATTTTCATGGCCCGGAAAAAGATCCTTTAGGTCATCCCGGGTAAAGCTTCTCAAAGCTTCCTCGTCAATATTCGCAGCTGTAAAAGAGAAAAACAACTTTAAAAGTGATATTTATTTCTCTTTCCCTGGGCGTGGCTTATTACATATTGAGGTCATTTTTTGTCAATAAATGTATTTTAGCAATAAGTAATAATAACAGGATAAAATGTCAAACTTAAAACAGTTTATGTGTTAACTAGAATAGAATACAATAGAATTTTATCAAATATTTGGGAATGCAATAAAACTATTTTTGGCTGTCTTCAAGAATGATGTTTCAAGTCTATTTTGGCAAAAACAGCTCAAGGCTATAATGTGGATAAAGTTCAGAGTAGAGTACAATCCTAGCTCCAAGTTTCAGAAACGATGCTAACAGATGCTAAGCCTGCTTAGCTAACGTACCAAAATAACTGAAAAATAAGACTTACCCTGCAACGCAGACAGTATGGCATCGTCAAACTCGTCCATGCCGTGACAGCAGTTCTCTGGTTCGGTTCCAAAGCCTCCTCTCACAGTACCTGGAAATATCCTACGGCTTAAATAAGATCATTTTGCTAAAGTTAACACATTAGCTAGATTGCTAACTAGCAGCCCTCACAAAACACAACTTTATCTTAATAACACCGTTGTACCATAGTATTTTTCAAATCAACTTAATGTTACCAACCTTAAATTACTGTTCGCTTTGTTTAGATAAATAATTTTGATCTTCCTAACGGTCCTGATCATTGACTGTAGAAAACATGGACGACGCGACTCCGCCTCCTACCATTGTGCAAAAATGAAGCCAAAATATCCCGCTTGTGGAGGCTGCCATCTTGCAAATTTGGAGCCAGAGTCTGCGCAGTAGTGACTTGAGGTGGAGCGACTGTGTAACGCTACCGCCCACACACCCGCTGGACATGACCTCAAACACGCCCCCCTACACTTTTTACGTAGCCCGGCTGCTCGAGTTTTTTTTGCTGGTTTACTGCGACTGACGACTGGTTTAATTAAGGTAAATACAACCATGTCACTGTTATAAAAAAGACGCACATCTTATCATCTTATAGTTTTAAAATCACTTTGTTGTTAATTCGTTAGCTAGATTAGCCGCTAGCATACGCACTGTGTTGGAGGCTTGTTGCTAGCTAGTTAGCGATGCTACACACCTGCTACTCTAATAGTCTGTGTTATTGAAGGATTCAGCATTTCTTATGCTTTTTGTTATCCATTTTTATACAGTGATGAGATCATCTGCTCGCTCTACAGAAGCCCAGAGTTACTGTTAATATCAAAAATATAATGCTGTCCTTTGAGATTTTAACATAAGACTGAGTGTCATGGATCTAAAACGGTTTAAATCTTCAGAGCCCTCTACAGCCTGGTAACATGGAAACTTTAAAAACATCAGCAGAACGTTTCAGTAGTGTAGTGCGATTTGTTCTTTTCATTTAATAATAGAATCCATATTATATCCACAGCTACATTCACCCTGGAGAGAAACTAGTGAGGGAGACCACCAGGACCAAGCTGGGTTTCCTGGGTCCAGAGGTTTGGAGAAACTTCTTCCTTTTCTTTCATCACAGCTGTCCTGTGCCAGATGTTCTGTTGACCGACTGAGAGAGACTTCATTTAAGAAACACCAGGAAGACTGAAGCTCATCGCATTGATCAAGCAGGACTCATGATCTTCACCAGCAGCTCCCTCACAGGGAAATCTTCAGCACTCCTCCGTAGGCCCGATCCAGGAGATGGATACACCCAGCATTTCATGAACACTGTAATGAGACCTTTGGTTTGTGTAATGTTATAAATACTCAGATACTCCCCAGAGGCTCCAAGCTTTTACATAAAGATATTATATCCAGTCCTGTAGAAAGTTATATATTTAAAAATATATGATCCTCTCTGGTTACTCTGGTATGAATAACTCTGAATCACTTTATGGTATATAACACATTATCTGCAAAAAACTGTGAAAGAATTCCAGATGACAAGTTTGTAGTTCAACATTCAAGTGACGACCTTTGACCTTCATCAGGTTTTATTTAATTGTGTCAGAGAAAATCTCATATGCTCTTCATGCAGTTGAGTACATCAAGTGGGCGATAAAAGATGGCGCCGGTGAGGTCGGCTGCCGTCACGACTGCTCCGAGCACCTTTTCTTTCTTTTTGTTTTTTAAGTTAGTTTTCAGCGTTCTTAAATCGTCAAATTCATCACCATTGGGTACATTAGGTATAACAGGGACACTCTTGTTTCTATTGGTATACAATGTACTCACAATTCGAAGCTTCTAACTCCGGATCCGAGCTGGCGAGTGAGATCTTGAGGAGAACAAAGGGCCGACGTGCAAGCGGCGGCCTCGAGGGAAACGAGCGGCGTCAGGAACAGGCTGAGAGCTCGTGCACACCGCACACCTCTTCCTAGCATCCTGCTCGCCAACGTCCAGTCACTGGAGAACAAGCTTGATGACCTCAGGCACAGGATAAGGTTCCAGAGACACATTCGGGACTGCAATCTCCTCTGCTTCACCGAGACATGGCTGAACCCAGTGGTGCCGGACCACGCCATCCAGCCGGCCGAGTTCTTCTCGGTTCACCGCATGGACAGGACACGGGACTCGGGGAAGTCAAGAGGAGGCGGCGTGTGCTTAATGGTGAACAACAATTGGTGCAACAGTGCTAACGTTGTTCCTCACACACGCTCCTGCACACCAAATCTGGAACTACTGTCCATCATGTGTCGTCCTTTTTATCTACCTCGAGAGTTTACATCGGTCATTATAAGTGCCGTTTATATTCCACCACAAGCGGACACGGACACTGCCTTATGCGAGCTGCATGAGGCTCTCACCCAGCACCAGACACAACACCGGGACGCCGCGCTTATTGTGACGGGGGACTTCAATAGTGCCAACCTCAAACGCGCAGCGCCGAACTTTCATCAACATATTACCTGCCCCACCAGAGGTGAAAGGACACTGGACCACTGCTACACTACGGTCAAGGACGGCTACAAGGCACAATCTCGCCCTCCATTTGGCAAATCTGATCATGCCGCCATCTTCCTCATGCCAAAATACAAACAACGGCTGAAACAGGAAGTTCCGGTTCAGAGGAAGGTCGCACGCTGGACGGACCAATCGGTGGCCGCGTTACAGGACGCACTCGACGACGCAGACTGGGACATGTTCAAACACAGTTCCGATGATGACGTCAACGTGTTTACGGAAGCGGTGGTGGGATTCATCGGGAAAGTAGCGGATGATACCGTGGAGACAAAGACCATCACAACGTTTCCCAACCAGAAGCCGTGGGTGGATAAAACCATCCGCGACGCTCTGAGATCCCGCACCGCTGCCTACAACATGGGACTCACGACGGGGGACATGGACCCGTACAAAGCCGGGTCATATGACGTGCGGAAGGCGGTGAAAGAGGCGAAGCAGCGCTACGGGAGGAAACTAGAGTCACAACTCCAACAGAGTGACTCTAGGAGCCTGTGGCGGGGACTAAGGACAATAACGGATTATAAAGCACCAGCAACCGGTATGACTAACGCGGACGCGACTCTGGCAGACGAGCTGAACACTTTCTACGCTCGCTTCAAGGCTGCAGCTAAGGACTCCAATGATGCTAGCGCTAGCGGTGCTAACGGCTGCAGACAGGAAGACACTGCCAACACCGGGAACGTGCTCGTCATCTCCGAGCATGACGTGAGGAGAGCTTTCAAGAGAGTGAACACCAGGAAAGCAGCAGGACCAGACGGCATCCCAGGTCGTATCCTCAGAGACTGCGCAGACCAGCTAGCTCCTGTGTTCACTGAGATATTCAACATCTCTTTATCTCAGTCGGTGATCCCCACATGCTTCAAGGAGTCCATCATTGTTCCTGTCCCGAAGAAACCCCACCCTGCTTCTCTCAATGACTATCGCCCTGTAGCCCTCACCTCAGTAGTGATGAAGTGTTTTGAACGCCTGGTCAGAGACTTAATCATTTCTTCACTACCAGACACACTGGACCCACTACAGTTTGCTTACCGTCCAAATCGTTCCACAGACGATGCCATCTCTCATCTCCTCCACACATCACTCACTCACTTGGACACTAGAAGGGGGAATTACGTTAACACTAGAATTACTGAGCCTTTTTTCCCTGGTGCAAGTCCCTACTACTAGATTTACTGGCCTGCGCAGATTTGCGTAAATTCCCCCCGACCTTAACACCTCTTGGCACCCCGCTGAGATTTTCACAGGTCGTCAGCTCCATTGTTCTCCTGCTTTTGTTGTGCAAACACACCCTCCCCCAACCCCTAACCATGAGAGATTCAAGTTTTTCCTTCCCTGCAAGGCTGCTTTCCTTCCTTACCTGCCTGCATGCCTGTCCATAAACATATATACACAGAGTTGTACATATATTTATATATTTATATAGCCACACCTTATATAATATGCATAAAGTCTAGTTATACATACAGACACATCTATATCATATATATACATATATATATATATATATATATGTATGTATATATAAAATGTTTGTATAGTGCACTTTCTATACCTTGCTCTGTCCACTTTTTTGCAATGACAATGCAGATTTTCCACTTGTGGGACAAATAAATGCAGATTTGCTGTGTGTGTGTGTGTGTGTGTGTGTGTGTGTGTGTGTGTGCAACATTGGCATTTGTTTACTCAGATCCAAGGCAGGCCAAACCTCTGTGTTACAACCTACATACAAAAGACAGACATTCACAATATATGGGTACACAAGTCTGTTTTATTTCAAAGTGTTTCAAACTTTACAGGGTTTGCAGACCCAGTGTCCATCATCCCTGCATTTGGCACAGGTGAATTTCTTACATGTTGCACAGGTAAATCTGCTACGATTCCTGTTGCAGCTCTCTTGCACCTGGCACTGCGTTGTCTTTACAGTCCCTGGCACAGCAGCTGCAGCAGCCTGCCTCTGTGCTAAGATTTCCTTGTGCTGCATGAATCGGCAGCGAAGTTGCTGAGCTAGAAGACGCAGAAACAATCTTCTTTTGCCTGTCCACCCTGTACATGCCTTGTACAAAATGTAGGCATTCACTGCCGCCAGGTCCAGCATATTGTAGAAAACCGCTACTGGCCACCTGCGTGTTGCTGATCTTACAGAATACATCCGTGCCATTTGGTCCAACACGTCTACACCACACTGTAAAAGCAGAGCGAGAGAGTCATGAGTACATGTTTTTTTCTATAGGCCTGTATAGCACACATCAGAAAACATTGTAGCACTGGTGTAAAATTGTACACACATTCACATACCTTCATGTGGTTGTAGTCTGTGATCGTGTTGGGTTTCCTCTTTCTGCCGTCACCGATCGTCACGTCTTGGTGCATGGAACTTAGAACACACACAGTCTTTTTTTTTAGGTGCATAAATTGTCAAGGACACACTGCCACTTCTAAGCACTGAAGTGGAGAATACCTCTCGCTTTGCAGTATCTTTTGCAAGTTGAGGAAGTTCACGCCGGACTTTATTCACCGTGCCCAGTAATGTTGTTTTTGCGCTGCAGCAGTCTGTGCGACAGTGACAGTGAAGTAAAGAAATTGTCCGTTGTGACATTTCTTCCATCATCCAAAAACGGCTCCATCAGTTTCATGACCACGTTCTCTGCCAGCCTCTCTCCCTTCTGACGACTGGGGTCCTTTCCCAAGTAAGGAGATGCACTGCAGACATATTTGGTGTCCAAATCCGTGGCCATCCAGAACTTGATCCCAAATTTGTCTGGCTTGGTTGCAATATACTGGGTGAATGGACAACGAACCTTGGTAGGGAACAGCTGTTCATCTATGGTCATGTGTTCCCCTGGAGTGAAACTCTTAGCACAGTTCTCGTTGAAGCGTGTCCAGATGTCGGAGATCGCTGCAAATTTGTCTGTTTTCACCCGTTCTGCCCACGTGTCCCTGTCATCAAATCGAAGGTGTTGCATAATTGAAATGAATCTATCTCGGGGCATTGTCTCTTTGATTAGTGGCACCAGAAAACTTTCTGACCAGCAATCCACAATGGCACCAACAGGACACATGATTGCTCTTACAAACAGGATTGAAATGAATGCCATAACTTCATGAACTTAAAGCATAAAGTCTAGTTATACACACAGACACATCTATATCATATATCTATATATCTATATATATATATATATATATATATATATATATATATATATATATATATATACATACACACACACACACACACACACACACACACACACACGTAGATAGATAGATGTGTGTGTGTGTGTATACACACCAATATTTTTGAATACACGTGTCCATATTTATGTTTCCAGATTGTTTGTATAGTGCACTTTCTATACTGTGCTCTGTCCACTTTTTTGCAATGACAATGCAGATTTTCCACTTGTGGGACAAATAAATGCAGATTTGCTGTGTGTGTGTGTGTGTGTGTGTGTGTGTGTGTGTGTGTGTGTGTGCAACATTGGCATTTGTTTACTTAGATCCAAGGCAGGCCAAACCTCTGTGTTACAACCTACATACAAAAGACAGACATTCACAATATATGGGTACACAAGTCTGTTTTATTTCAAAGTCTTTCAAACTTTGAACGAACCTTGGTAGGGAACAGCTGTTCCCTACCAAGCATTTCTTGCAGCTGGCAACAACAGTCGTGCATTCAGTATAGTTGTGACTTCCGCAAAAAATGTGGTCAAAATCTCATGAGTAAGTTGAAGCATTTCTATCAGGCATTTCTGAAAGTTGTAACACAGAGGTTTGGCCTGCCTTGGATCTGAGCAACTCTGAGTGAGCAAATGCAAATGTGCCAGGCCTCAAGGACAATGGGTGGTTTGCACAACAAAAGCTGTAGGAGAAACAAGCTGACGACCTGTGAAAATCTCAGCAGGGGTGCTTAACACCTCGGGACTTGCACCAGAAAATAAAAAAGCCAGTAATTCTAGGGGGTATTGGGTTTAGGGAAGTTACGCAAATTTGCGCAGGATAGTAAATCTAGTGTTAAAATGCTCTTCATTGACTACAGCTCTGCATTTAATACCATAATTCCCTCCACACTCACCACCAAACTGGAGCACCTGGGACTCAGCTCATCTATGTGTCAGTGGATCTCCAACTTCCTAACTGGCAGACCACAGGCAGTAAGGATGGGCGGACATGTCTCAGCCTCCACCACTCTCAGCACTGGAGCCCCCCAGGGGTGTGTTCTGAGCCCTCTGCTATACTCTTTGTACACATATGACTGTGTGGCCACTACCAGCTCCACCACCATCATCAAGTTTGCTGACGACACCATCGTGGTGGGCCTGATCTCTGACAACAACGAGACGGCCTACTTGAAGGAGGTTAGGAATCTGGAGACCTGGTGCCAGAGAAACAACCTCCTTCTAAACGTCAGCAAAACAAAGGAGTTGATAGTGGACTTCAGTACTAAGCAGGAGAGGAACTACCAGACCCCGTCATCAACGAGTGCCCAGTGGAGAGAGTGGACAGCTTCAAATACCTCGGAGTTCACATCACATGGGACCTGTCATGGTCCTGTCACATCAGCACCGTGGTGAAAAAGGCCCGACAGCGTCTCTACCACCTCAGACGCTTGAGAGACTTCCGACTGCCCTCCAAGGTGCTCAGGAACTTTTACTCGTGCACCATAGAGAGCATCCTGACGGGAAACATCTTAACCTGGTTCGGGAACAGCACCATGCAGGACAGACGAGCTCTACAGAGGGTTGTGCGATCAGCTGAGCGCACCATCCGCTCCGAGCTCCCTGACCTGCACTCAATCTACAGCAGGCGGTGCTGGACCAAGGCCAGGAAGATCGTGAAGGACCTCAGCCATCCCAACAACGGACTGTTCTCTCTGTTGAGGTCAGGGAAGCGATTGGACACTGAAGACCAACACAGAGAGACTGAGGAGGAGCTTCTTCCCGCAGGCGATACGGTCTCTCAACCACTCCACCACATAGAACGGACCCACACATATGATTCTTACACACACACTGAACAGTCTGGACTTTGCTTACACTCAATCACTTTAAGCATATTTGCACTGCACAAGACACTCACAATGTGGTTTGCACAACACTGGACATTATATTTCTTATATTTCTTCACTTCCATTTAATATTTGTACAGCTGCTGCTATTGTATATTGTATATATATTTATATTATATTCCTCATACATTCTTATTATTTCCATACTGTTCATTTTGTTGTACAGTTACTTTATTTTCAACTTTAATTCATATATATTTTATCTTATTCCTTCCCAGTTAAATTTACCCTTCATTCTAATTTGTATTGTATTGTGTATTTTGTTGTACAGATATTCTATTTTCAACTTAAATTCAGATATATGTTATCTTACTCTTTCCCAGTTAATTTTACCCTTCATTCTAATTTGTGGTGTACAGTTATTTTATTTTCAACTCTAATTCATATATATTCTATTTTATTCCTTCCTAGTTAAATTCACCCCTTTTAATTTTCATATTTATTTCCTATTTTATTCATAGCCTTTTCTTTTTTTTTCTTAGGTCACGAGCAGTTGTATAAGACATTTCACTGCATATCGTACTGTGTATGACTGTGTATGTGACAAATAAAATTTGAATTTGAATTTGAATTTGAAGTGTTTAAAACAGAAGCTGTGCAGGTCTGAGATCAGCAGCTTTGTGAAACACCAAACTGAGGTCCTGTTAATGCTGATATATAGTGACACAGTTACATGAGTGATTAATCCTTTTGTTTTTTTGTCTTTAACTTTATCAATAAAGCTGCAGCTTTCACTACAGCACATGTGGTACTTTAACCTTTGCACTGTTTTCATCAGTTCATTTTGTAGTTAACATGTGAACATGTTGGATGATCTGTCTGCTGTCACTGGGTGGTGCTGAGGTCTGAATCTGAGGGCAGCTCCTGTAATCACAAAGAGAACAGAACCATCAAACTCAAATATAAATTTTATCCCTCAAAATCGAAACAAAGCTGATTCTTCTGTCCTCACACACTCAGGATCTGAAGTTCTTCTCTTAAATTTTTTCAGTATTACAGTACACTACAGTACTTTAATCCATAGTTCCTGATTAATGAGGAGTTACTGAAGTACACGCTTTTAAAAAAGATGTTACTGTCTTTACAGATGTGGCAAGAGACTGAAAACATGCTGTTGTTTGCATATATTTGATATTCAGTTCTGCACAGGAGCTGAAGCAGCGTGCAGCCTGTTGCTTTTACAGTATAATACTTGTAATAAAAGTACAGTAACAGTAATTAGTGACTGATTATCCCGGAACGTTTCTCTTGATTTCTTTAGTAAATTCATTCACCTGCACAGATTAGCTAAACGAACCCTGACAGCCGAGTGCTCATCTTAGCTAGCTAGGTCTCAGGAGCTAGCTAAGGACGGTAGTTACGGATTAGCTTACAAACACGTTTAACTTACCGAAAAAGTGCAGCGGGGCCTCGGGTCCTTCTGTCGGGTAGTCCAGTTTACTGAAGAACACCTCAGGCTGTCAGGTTAAAACACTCGGTCGTGTTTTCAGAAGCGTGGCGCTGGCCCGCCTCTCAGAGCCTACGCTCTATCTGCTATTCCCGAACAGAGATACGCAAGTTTCTCCGTGACTGCAGCTGCCAGTCAAAGCTGTTATGATGACGTTTCACCCCAATTTAACATCACCGCGGTAGGAATTAGAATCAAACTTATGGGAAAGGAGACCCCTTGGACATCAATCAGCGTGATGAGAACTATTGATAACAAAAGAAAGAATCTTTGGAAAAAAATTATCTAAGGAGAATAAATTTATTTTAGTCTGACCCCAGTCCCATCCGCTAACATGGAGGAGGCGGGGTTTATGACCTATACGGCAGCCAGACACCAGGGGGCGATAGAGACGTTTTGGCTTCATTTTTGGGGAGCTGTGGCATCGTCCATGTTTTCTACAGTCAATGGTCCTGATGGTTAACAAAGCAGGGGAAAAGATTTTGTCCCGCGTGAAAGTAACGTCAGGACAGGAACTGAGAATGCGCATGCACAAAATTATTTATATTTAAAAACATTTTAAGTAAAAAAATAAAATAAAAATATAAATTCAGTCTTAAACACTTATTGCCTAAAAATAAATATAACTGATGTAATTTAAACCTGAAAAATTGGATAATAAGGATACATATATTTTAAAAATTTCCTACCTTTCCCATGGTCCCACACTCTCATCTGTGGCCTTCAGTGGAGAGCGGTAAAGCTGGATTGCTACAGCGCGAAAACAGTTCACCATGGCGCTCTGGAGATGTATGATCTGTTTTATATTTGTTTCTTTAACTCTGAAGGTGCTCCTTAGCCACATAAATGCAGCTCATGGTTGAAGACAGGATTTTTGGGTTTACTGTGGAATAGATGGCTGTGAACAAGATTTCAGAGTTTTTAACTCATTCTTTCGCCACATTAAACGGACGCACCCTCTGTATTTGACGAATGGAAGCCCACCAAGAGGATGGAGGATCCCCCCAACATCCCACTCTTTAGGATCGGAAAATTTTGGTGTTTCAGTCTTTGCCAACTGTAGTACTACAACAACAACCAGCACCGTGGAAACATCAACTGGTGGATCTTTGCCTGAAGTGCAGGAGCCTCAGGTTGTTGACAGCCCGATCACGGTAAGTGTTAAACTAAATAAAATGTAGTGTGGCTTCTGATGACAAATTTAGCCATGTCTAACTCATTGTATTTGGTCCTATATTACTTTTAATCCTTTTCTCCATTTTTAATCAAGAGAAATTTAACGAGATCTCGCGATATTATACTGCTAGATATTGCTCTTCAAACTGTTACAAGCGATTTCCACTATGGTTGGATTTTAAATCACCAGGATGAAATTAAAAATAAATAAACAGAATAGCAGTTCAGTGTAAATAGTAAAGGCTATGCTGCAGCCGGAGCAGGCACACACTCTGCGGCTGGCATGTCTCCTGGTGAAGTTTGCGTCAAAGACACTCTCAGCGCGTTTAAATCGTTCAATGTGGCAGCAATTTGGGTATCTCGTAGGAATTATAAGTGGTCTGTTGGCCAGAAATACTGCCAAAACATGGATGAGAATGATTTTCTTGAAAATTAAATAAATTAATAAATGCATATATATCCTAATACTAACATAAATTCTAAGTGCAAATCTAAATTACGTGATTTAAAATACATAATTTAATAAATACAACAAACATGTAAAGAAACTAATATCTAAGTGCGAACAAAAATTCATTATTTAAAAAGATAAAATCTGGTTCTCATGAATCCAATCCCTAGTCTCATCAAAAAAAATGGACAACCCCTTTTTTATTGTTTCTTTGTCTTTGATTTCTTTTCCATTTCTTTTTTCTTTATTCCAAAGAATGAATATTGTATTATCTTATATTAAGTGAATATTCACAACTGTAACACTAATCACTGTCATGCACTGTTTTTTAATGGACCAGTCATTAGGTGTAACTGATTATACCTGTTATGTAAGAATTTCTGTAATTGGCCAGGAGTTTGGAGTAACTTGGTTTTTCTGCTCTAAAGGAAGAAGCTGTTACTACAACATCCTTTACCAGACACGATATTACCAGATCTGCTGCAGCTTTTGCTATCAGTGTTCAAGAACAGTGCCACTTATCACAGGTATGTTATAGTCTTAATGGATCAATACATTACATAAGGCAAAAAAATGTCTTACTTGTTCATAATGGCATTCATAATTTTTTTTTATATAAATGCAGAATAAGTTACTTTTGTTTCAAATGTTTTCACAGACAACGGTCAAACATATCATCTCAGGAGTGCAACAATATCAGGCTGTTCTTTTGGATACGCTCAAGGAAAGAATGAAGTCAGTGTTTGAAGATCATGCTGAGGGAACCACTCAGCTTCAAGATGAGGCTTTGGCTACATTTGATAAATTCATGGATCCTTTCTCCACCATTGCATATGGACAGAGTAGAGCCATAGGGGAAATGTTCTGTCCAGTCAACGCATAGGAAGTAGTAGTATGCCAGAAGATATGTTGGGTAAAGCAAGGTCTTTCAAGGGTCATGTCCATAAGGAACAAAAGTTTTTACTATGTACCATTAATTGAAAGTCTAAAGCAGTTAATGGCAAATGAGAGAATCTTTACCATGTTGAACACTGCACCACAAAGAAGCAGAGAGGGATTCTTCTATGATTTTAGAGACGGGTCCCTCTTTACATCTCACCCCTTGTTTTCTCAGAGGCCAAATGCATTGCAATTAATACTGTACACAGATGAAATTGAAATATGTAACCCCTTAGGGTCCCATGCTTCTGCAAACAAAATGGTCATGTTTTATTATACTTTTAGGAAATATTGATCCAAAATTTAGGTCAAAGTTAGCTGCAATACGACTTCTTGCTATTGCTAAAGCAAATGACATTTCTCAGTGGGGTATTGATGTTGTACTGAAAAGAATACTTCAAGATCTATCACTGCTTTACAATGGTGTAAGGATTGAAATGTCAAATGGTGAAATTGAATTGTTTGGTGCCGTTATAGCCATTTGCGGAGACACGCTAGCCCAGCATGAGATTGCTGGCTTTAAAGAAGGGATTGGTTTTGCTTATAGCAAATGTAGACACTGTGAATGCAACTTTGATGATATGCAAAGTGTTTTTGAGGAGAAGAAGTTTGTTCAAAGAACTCTGGAGAAACATATCAGGCAGTGTTTTGAAATAGATAAAGCAAGCACAGATTTATTGAAAGCGTCCCTCAAAACTACTTATGGAATTAATAGAAGAAGCAGACTAGTTGATGTTCCTGCATTTGACCTGATCAAACAAACTCCCCAGGACATAATGCATGTTATTTATGAAGTTGTTGCATCAATGGAAGTTAAATTTGTATTAAAACACCTAATTCTCTCAGGGCAATTGGAATTAGACAAGTTTAATTCAGACATTCAACATTTTCCTTACTCACCTCTTGAAATACGGGATAAACCATGTCCTATTAGCTTTGGCACTTTAGCGGCTAACGACAACAAATTGAAACAGTCTTGTGGACAGATGCTAATTCTTTTAAAAATATTACTTTTTCTTTTGTATGGTGTGGAGAGTGAGTATGTTGTATTTATTAGAAAGTTAATTATGATAGTTCAAATAGTTCTTGCTCCCATTATTTCTTTACAAACTGTATTGCAACTGAGAAGTATGATTGAAGAACACCTGTATCAGTTCAAGCAACTTTTTCCCGAAGCCAATATAATACCTAAGCAACATTATATGTTGCATCTTCCCAGTCAAATCTTATCCCTTGGACCTTTAATAAGGAGTATGTGCATGCGCTTTGAGGCAAAGCACTCCTATTTTAAACAGTGGGCTTCCAAGTTAAATTTTAAAAATGTTTGTAAATCCCTAGCAAACCACAATCAATGTCTTGAGTGTTGTCAAAATGAAATAGGCACTGAACATCCTATTTTTGCGAAAGAAAAGGAATCGGGGCCAGTATCAGCTGTTAAAAATAATGAATATGTTAGGAAAAAAATTAAAGAATTTTTTGGAATAGATGTTATGCAGTCTGTTGTCTCAGTGAAATGGTATGTTCTAAATGGCAATAAATACATTACTGGGAAGTCCATGATTATTGCAGATGTGGATGGGACTTTCCCTGTGTTTGGACTGATAAAGGATATCTTTTTGATTGACTCATCTTTTCTTGCTTTTGAGTACCAACGCTATGAAACTTTGAATTTAAATGAAGACTTATTGGCATATGAAGTAACTGTGCCCATTGTTGCTCAAGCTACAGAATTAGCCCATGAGCTCATTGATTATACTTCATACTTTTCTATTAGTTTTAGGGACAGTGTGTTTGTGCCAATAAAATACAGTCTTTCTGATATTATTTCCCATAGAAATCACCCTTAAGATTAGGGTTACACCAAGTATTGGCTTAGTGTAGTTTGCGATGCTATCAGTTGACAGTAATTAAATGTTCCCTAAACCAATGTCAATGTTGTACCACATAATGCTGGCATGCTTGGACAAACAGCTCTCTTTGAAATGTGATTTGTATCATAAATTGTGGTTAATTTTTTTTCCCTTATATGTACAAATTTGAAGTCAGACATGATTTTGAATAAATCATATTTTCAACAGATGCCTTGAGTGAATTTCCTAAATCAAGCAAATTAGGCTTGTCACTGCATCTTGAAACAAGTGATATTTTGAGAGACATTTGGTGAGAGACCTAATGTAGGCTATTTTAAGAGTTATTCTTCCCATTTCTGGATTTCTGTACTAATATAGACACAATTATATGGTTATTCTCGATTTAAGTTTATTATCTAAAATCCAGACTTAGAAACAAGTAAATCTTTTTTAAAACAAGGCAAATTATCTGGCCTGTCTAAAAATAAGATTTTAAATCATGGCAAACACCAGATAATTTGCAGTGTGTGATCTGAAGTTTGAAAATCAGATTAAGGCGGTGGTAAAATCTAGCTTCTTTCAGCTCAGGCTGTTGGCAAAAATAAAGTCAATTCTTTCACGGCAGCACTTTGAGACAGTGATTCACGCCTTTCTTAGCATTCGGCTGGATTACTGTAATGCACTTTATATTGGGGTCAGCACATCATATATTACCCATCTAAAGAGGGTGTAAAGTGCTGCAGCTCGTCTTTTAACTCGCACTTGAAAGTTTGAGCACATTTCCCCTATTTTAGCTTCACTTCACTGGCTATCCATTTCTTTTAGGATTCATTTTAAAATTCTTTTATTTGCTTTTAAAGCTCTCCATGGCCTAGTCCCATCTTATCTCTCTGAGCTGCTTCAGCCTTATACACCCACCTGCTCTCTCAGGTCAGCTGATCAGCTGCTCCTGAATTTACCCAGGACTGGGTAAAATAAAATTATTTTTTAATTTTATTTTAGTTGTTTGTAGTTGATTCTATGCTGTTTCATCTTGTTTTCTTTTTTAATATAGGGCTGTTTTAATTTTTATGTATTATGTGTTTTATTTATTTATTTTTGCTGTTTTCTGTTATTCTATTGTTTTTAACTTATTTTCTGTACAGCACTTTGGTCCTGTGATGGGTATTTTAAAGTGCTTCATAAATAAAATTGGATTGGATTGGATCTTTTAAATGAGGCTGTTATCAGAGCTGTTCATGCTGATAGCACTATCTATAAAACCTCTTTCAGTAGCTACATGATCACAGTCATTTATTTATAGAATGACAGTGGGGCAGACCAAGCATAAAAATGTTCACTATATGCTGATGATGTATTTTTTTATCAATTACAAAATTACTGAATTTTTCAATATAGATTCAATAAAGTCATGTGGATGATCAAAGTAAAGTCAGTTTCTTACCACTGCCTGTAAAACGAGCTGGAATCCCTGACGTTGAGTGTCGGCATTAAAAATGAGCATTTCAGAAGTTTCACCATTTTTCTGTTGGTAGCAGAACATATCATTATCTTAATCTACCCTATGATTGGTTTTACATCTATGGGGGATGGAGACCAAAAACTTCTTTAGATGCAATAATACACACCATGTTTGGAGGTCCAAAAGCACTGCATATCACCTGAGAAACATACCAAAAGTGAAGTTTGGAGGGGATAAAATCATGTTGTTGGCCTTTTTTCAGCATATGGCACATGCACGCTTTATTTAATTAAAGGAAGTATGAATGGAAAATGTACCGAGGTATTCCTCATAATAATCTGCTGTCATCGACCAGGATGATGAAGATGAAACAAGGGTGGATGTTTCAGCAAATCAATGATCCCAAACACAGCCAAGGAAACTTTCAACTGGTTTTTGAGACAGAAAATGAAGCTGCCAGAGTCACCAAGCCAAACAGCTTACCTGAACCCAATTGAAAATCTATGGAGAGAACTAAAGGTCCAAGTTTATAGCAGGGGCCCAGAGAACTTTCAGGATTTGAAGACTGTTTGTGTCAAAGAATTGCCAAAATTTACATCTGAGCAATGCACGCGCTTAATTTCTCCAAACAGGAGGCATCATGAAGCAAATGGGATATTGCACATGAGATAAAGTGGCAGAAGTGAGCAGCAGTACAAACTGAACAGTACAAAATTCTGAGTGGCAGTTAGTATAGTATTGCACAGAGTAAGTTTTTTTTTTTTTTTATCCTAATAAGAGTGAAGTGACCAGTGCAGAGTGTACAATGTACTTGTGAAACTGTAGGACAGCTTCTGAGTGCATCCTGTGAAGTGTGGTGTGTTTATTTGTGGTTGAGGTGTCGTATGGCTTGATGGTAAAAACTGTTTTTAAGTCTTGTAGTCCGAACAGACAGACTCCTGTAACGTCTTCCAGATGGTAACAAGGAGAACAGCTGATGTGCTGGGTGGCTGTGGTCCTTGATGATGCTGTGTGCTTTGCGGAGGCACCGTTGAAAATAAATGTCCTGAATGGCAGGAAGCTTCATGCTAGTGATGTGCTCTGCTGCCTTCACCACCCTCTGTAGTGATTTACTGCTGCTGGCAGAGCAGCTTCCGCACTAAACTGTAATGCAGCTCGTCAGCAAGCTCTTGATCACACACCTGTAGAAATCAGAGGTGATGTTAGCATTCATGCCAAACTTCCTCAGCCTCCTCAGGAAGTAGAGTCGCTGGCGAGCTTTCCTGATAGCAGTGTCTGTGTGATGGGTCCAGGAGAGATCCTCAGTGATGTTGAATCCAAGGAATTTGAAGTTGCTGACCCTTTCGACCTTGATATGGATGGGCTGGTGTTCCCTGACTGGTCGTTTCCGGTAGTCCACTATCATTTCTCTAGTTTTGCTGATGTTGAAAGTGGTGCCTGTTATTTTCCAGGCACCACTTGTACAGTGCCATCAATTCCTCTCTATAGGCCGTCTCATCATTGTCTGTGATGAGGCCTATGATGGTTGTGTCATCCGCAAACTTGATAATGGTGTTGGACTTATGTTTAGCAACAGTTTGAGGGGATGATGGTGTTAAAAGCTGAGCTGTAGTCGATGAAGAGCATTCTTGCATATGTATTCCCTTTTTATCGGGTGATCGTGGCTATCGGGCGATCGTGGCTCAAGAGTTGGGAGTTCGCCTTGTAATCGGAAGGTTGCTGGTTCGAGCCCCGGCTTGGACAGTCTCGGTCATTGTGTCCTTAGGCAAGACACTTCACACGTTGCCTACTGGTGGTGGTCAGAGGGCCCGGTGGCGCCAGTGTCCGGCAGCCTCGCCTCTGTCAGTGCGCCCCAGGGTGGCTGTGGCTACAATGTAGCTTGCCATCACCAGTGTGTGAATGGGTGAATGACTGGATGTGTAAAGCGCTTTGGGGTCCTTAGGGACTAGTAAAAGCGCTATATAAATACAGGCCATTTACCATTTTTCCAGGTGAGTGAAGGCGGTGTGCATTGTCAGGGTGATGGCATCCTCTGTGGTTCTGTTTCTCCAATAGGCAAACTGAAGAGGATCCAGTGTGTCAGGGAGGGAGGAGCAGATCTGACCTTTGACCAGCGGCTCAAGGCACTTCTTGATGAGGGATGTCAGTGCAACAGGGTTTTAGTCATTCAGACAGGAGACCAATGATTTCTTAGGAACAGGAATGATGGTGGATGTTTTGAGGGATGTGGGGACCACTGACTGCCTCAGAGAGAGGTTGAAGATGTTGGTGAACACCCCTGCCAGCTGGTCGGCACATGCTCTGAGAAGCCGGCCTGGGATGCCATCTGGTCCCAGAGTTTTGTGAGGATTGACCTTTTTGAAAGACCATCTCACAGTTTCTGTTCTGAGAGTTAGAGTTACAGCCTTCCTGTGCTCCTGAGGATACAGGATCTGCTCTCTGTTGTCTGCATCAAAACGAGCATAGAAGTTGTTAAGCTCGTCTGCGAGAGATACAGTGGGCTGAACCCTGTCTTTGTTTACCTTCTTTTAGTCAGTGATGCAGCGTAATCCATTCCACAGTCGCCTGGTGTCAAAGCTGTGGTAGCTGGACTCCACTTTGTCTCTGTAGTCCTTTCGGACCTTTTTTATGGACTTTCGCAGCAACTCCAGAGCTGATGGATATAAAGCACTGATTTCTTTGCATCTGTGGATTGGATGGGTTGTTACCAACATCTGGTGAGAATTTCATGTCAGCATCACCTTTAGAAACATGTATACTCATAAAAAAAGACATTTTCAGTACTTATTTTAACCACTGTATATTTTCTCTACTTGTTTCCTCTAAATACAGAATGTGATGTGACTATGGTGATGATTTTGTAATGTTAATGTTACATCTCATGTTTTTATTTAATGTCATTTGAACATTATTCAGGTAAAAATGTGTGATGATTCTGACTGTGCTGATATGCATGACAGGTTTGTGTTTCTGTGTGTTTGTGTGTGTGTGTGTGTGTGTGTCCTCGTTGAACTGCGTCAGTTGAGTTTCAGTTGAGTTTCAGGGTTTTTGTATGACGGTTTTTCACTGTGTGAACACCCACTGACTGTTTACACTGAAACCACCCTGACAGTAATAAACTGCTGCATCTTCAGCCTGGACTCCACTGATGGTCAGAGTGAAGTCAGAGTTTGATCCACTGCCTGTAAAACGAGCCACAGTCCCAGGATCTCTTTTGCTTACATAATGAATAATGCGTTTGGCCATTTCTCCATCTCTCTGTTGGTACCAGGCTAAACGATGATCTGGACTGCTGTAATACACATTTGGACTTGTCGTACAGCTGATGGTGACAGATCCTCCTACAGTAGAACTCACTGCTCCAGGCTGAGTAACTAGGACATGGCCTCTGGATTCTGAAATGAAGCCCACAAAACCATAAAGCTGCTTTATATTTTTGTCTCTGTATCCTCAGAGGGACAGATGTTGATAGAGGAGAGGAGTTTGACTCTCTGGACTTTACCTGTGAAGCAGCAGCAGAGGAGAGTCCAGATGAGGACGCAGATCAAAGTCATGTTTTTGATGAGGAGGATTTCTGTGGCTTCTGTTGTGATGAAGGACAGCTGTCAGTCATCCAGTGTTCAACTCTCAGGACTATAAACTCTCCCAGAGCACTGGAGCATGGTGCTGCTGATGCAAAGTGCCTCTCTATGGAAATGATCTGACTGACATGAACTTGGATCAATCTGACGATGCTGTTTATTGAGGAATAATTCAATCCATCATAGTATTGAGCAGATATATCAGTTTGTTCTTCAGAATATTCTTATTCCAAAATATTTGCTATTATTTAATTTTTTTGTTTTATGGTTCATTGATGATTTCACATGTTTATCATAATATTTAGTAAGGATATATCTGGATTGATTCAAAATATGAATTAATGACGTCACAGGTTCATGCTGTAGAGCAGCTTAGCTTAGTCAGAGAGATTGAGGAGCTCAGACATGTGGAGGTACAGTCACTGCTCTTTGCTTCAAATGAGTTCTTGTAAAACACAAACAGACACAATCAGTATCTTTTAAATGAGGCTGTTATCTCTGACAGCACTACCTATAACACCTCTTTCTGTAGCTATATGATCACAACAATGTGACATGTAACAGTGGGGCAGCTCAAGCATCATTGTTCACTGCTGTTGATGTTTTTTTAATCACAAATAACAAACAATTACACGACTGAATTCCAGCTTTATTAAAATGAATAAAACCCATCATGATAGAATCTCTGTTATCATCACAGACACTTTAGGTTCAAGAACATGTACCTGGATAAAAGGTGCTGTTGGAGGTAAAATCCACAGACTGAACTTATGACCTTCACATTTCTAATTCTTACCGAATTTAATGAGCAGAAACAAACAACTGATTGCTGAGAATTTATGATTGTTCAGCACTTTTCTACACCTTACTGAGTGCTTACATTTGAGTCTTTCATGCTACTCTGTATACAAATCTGTACATCTGTGTCCATTACAGAGAGTGCCAAAATGGGTATTTTTGATTTGCCTTCTGTGGCGGAGGTGTGGTCCTTGGCTCAGCTGCAGGGGAGGAGTGGTACAGTGAGCTCAAGGGGGCGGTACCGGGAGGCAGGTGAGCCACAGGTGGTGGCGACTGACTGATGACGCCGTCTCTTTCTGTTCCTGTATATAGTGAAGACAGAGTCGAGCGGGGACGGGGAGAGCTGGACTGGAACAGACTGTGTTCCTTGAGTTCATAACTGTCAGTAAAACGCAATAATAGTGAGCACAATCATCGTGTGTGTTGTGTACTTTTACACCTTTCTACCAATCATATTTATGTGAAGTTGGGATAAGGTTCCAAGAAACGTAAAACCTCTGTGAAGTGTGAATGAGGTCAAAGGTCATGAAGCTCAAGTGTCAGCATTACAAATTAGCTTTTTAGGAGTTTCACCATTTTTCTGTTGGTACCAGGACATGTCATTACCTTCATCTACCCCATGATTGGTTGTACATCTGAGAGTAATGGAGACCAATTAACTTCTTTTGATGAAATAATACACACTATGTTTGTTGACTCCAGAAACACCAACAGTGACGTTTGGAGGGGGTTCCCCACATGTTTTTTTTTTTTTTTTTTTGTAATGTGTGTTACACGTGTGGCATGCCACTATACTGTGGAGAACAACAGTCACTTATGGGGAAAAAACTCTCGTCCCAAATGAGTTTGAAGGCATTTCTTGAGTCTCAAAAAGTGGTTTTAGTGTCAGGGTTACAGTTAAGTTATGGTTAGGCATTCACTTTTGATGGTTAAGGTTATAGTAAGCAGCTAGGGAAAGCATTATGTCGATTACATATCCTCACTAAGATATGAAAACCAGTGTATTTCTTTGAGTGTGTGTACTCAGTCAACTGTATCAGTCTCTGCACTTGAGAGAAGTTTTTGTACAACTGTTTTTCACTGTGTGAACACATGCTGGCTGTTAATGTAGTGTTCACTCTGACAGTGATAAACTGCTGCATCTTCAGCCTGGACTCCACTGATGGTCAGAGTGAAGTCAGAGTTTGATCCACTGCCTGTAAAACGAGCTGGAATCCCTGATTGTCGAGTGCTAGCATAGTAAATGAGCAGTTTAGGAACTCCTCCATCTTTCTGTTGGTACCAAAATAAAAGATGAGAACTGCCAGAAACATAAACATTCTGACTGGTCCTACAGTTGATGCTCACAGATCCTCCCACAGCAGAGCTCACTGCTCCAGGCTGAGTCACTGTGATCTGTCCTCTGGACTCTGAGGATACAGAGACAAAAACATAAAGCAGCTTCATGGTTTTGTGGGCTTCATTTCAGAGGGACAGATGTTGATAGAGGAGAGGAGTTTGATTCTCTGGACTTTACCTGTGAAGCAGCAGCAGAGGAGAGTCCAGATGAGGACGCAGATCAAAGTCATGTTTTTGATGAGGAGGATTTCTGTGGCTTCTGTTGTGATGAAGGACAGCTGTCAGTCATCCAGTGTTCAGCTCTCAGGACTATAAACTCTCCCAGAGCACTGGAACATGGTGCTGCTGATGCAAAGTGGCTCTCTATGGAAATCATGGAAATGCCCTTGTCCATTATAAAAGGTTTACTCTGTGTTCAAGAATCAGTGATTTGGTATTTCTGTCTGCTGTAATTACATCTTTTTTTCCTCTTTCTCTTTTTAATTAATCCACTGAGTTATTCATAAAATCAGCAAATTTCATTTTGTTGATTATTTTTAAAAGCATTTTTTAAAGTTTTACATTGTGCATCTTTTTTTTTTTTTTTTTTTTTTTTTTTTTTTGTCTGTCCCATTTGGTTCTTTAGCCGTCAGAATTGTTGTCTGAAGACCAACAAGGATACCAAATGGATTTATTTTGCCAAATGGATCATCATGGCATTGCCGTATTGGTCCATTTGATCAAACTTTGTTGTTATTATTTATTTTATTTTCAGTTGTTACAGATGGGACAGACATGACTGGGGGATAGGAAAAGGGGAAAGAAAGAGAGGAAGGAAAAGAAAAACAGAAGGGAAAAGGGACAGTGAGAAAGGGCACTTACAAAGACAAAGAAAAAAAAATCTCCTGGATCACCTGTTGAGAGAAAAAGAAGAGAAAACAAGCAAAAAAAACAAAAACAAAGCTACATACTAAACAGAACACCATCACGTTAATCTAGCTAAGTGTGAACAGCAGTAAATACTAAATATTGAATGTTGTTGTGCAGCACGCAGGACAGACAGCGCACAATGTGCTTTGAAGTAGCAGCTAAGAAAGGTGTAGTTTATGTCTACAAACAGTGAACACCCGTGTGCACACCTGTGTGGATCAGCGCGCTTGTATACAAAAGGTTTCTCCATGTAACGGTCTGCTAGAGGGTGTGGAGGGCTATAGTCACGTCCCCCAGGGCATGAAGCAGGCACGGAGGAGATCCAGGCTCCAGACATCCAGAGGCCCCAGAGTGCGAGAGCCCAAGGAGTACCACCGGAGGGGCATCCGTGCCACCCTCCTGGGAAGGGCTGAGGAGATCCCCAGACGAGGGGTCACCCAGTAGCCACGGAGCAGAAGCCAGAGGGGGCTGCACCGGCGTGCAAGCCGGCTCTGCCAGCAGCCAGCTGTGCCAGAGTGAACCGAGTCGCAGGCCCCGAGGCCAGAGGCCCGAGGGCCCCCTTTGCCCCGGAAGAGGCCTGACCGAGCGACAGGCACCAGGCCCCGCCAAGTAGCCACCGGGAGTGAGCTGGTGCATACCTGAGCGCCCAGCCCCGGACACCAAGAACCACCAATGCACCAACCCGTGAGGGCATCAGTTACCGGCAGGGAGTGTGGTGAGGGGAGATAGGCCTCCACACTTTGGAGGGCCTGGGAGTACCCAGGGAGGTGGAGTCTAAGACCCGACCTGACATATAGACACAGACAAACAGGCACACACAGACACAAACATGCATTCCCACCCTCATGCACACATATACAAACACTCAGCACTCAGCTAGGGATAGACATACATGGACATGTACACACAATCATACTCCCCAAACATACTCTATACCCCGGGTCCAGGTACCCTCACCCCCAGAGGGGGAAACGGCACCCAGACCCAAGAGATGTGACCCTTTCCCCCGGGGTGGAGGCAAGCAGACCGCCCCAGGCTCTGCAGCAGCAGGGAGGCCAATCGGACAGAGAGCAGCAGGTGTCCCAAGAACCCTCAATGTCTACATGGATTTAAAATTGAGAGGTGGGCACCGGCGCCACAGACCGACTGGAATCCCTGATGTTCTAGTGCTAGTGTAATAAATGGAAAGTTTAGGAGGATTTTCCATCCCTCTGTTGAGGCTAGGCCAAACAGTCTGATACATAGACCTTATGACTGGTCCATTTGATGGTGACAGTGTCCCCCAGAGCAGAGCTCACTGCTCCAGACTGAGTCATGTTGACCAGGACTCTGGTGCTACTAATGTACAGACACTCTCCATGGAAATGCTCTGAATCCAACTGGGACTTGGATAATTTGTGTCTTTATCAGTAGATCAATCATTTTTACAGTATTAAGGGAAATTGTTTTAAAACCTCTGGCATTTATACTAACTCAGTTCAGATGTTTATTATGTTGTTACATGGTTGACAAAACAATCAGATCATTTGACTGTTTATTGCAAATATGTGTTATTATATAAGTTATTTTTAATATAGCTCCTGTATTAAGAAAGTGAATAATATTACTAATCTTTCTTGTAATATAACCATGAATAACGTCCTTAAAACCTTTATAAATGTACCTGCACTGCAAAAAAACTACTCTGGAGGTTTTCACTAATTCAGTAATTGCCAGTTTTAAAATTACCTGTGAAAGTGTGCAATTACAAAGTCACAGACATGTTGCTCTCTACAGAAAGAAATCTTTGTTTTGTTCTGGGGGTTTTTGGATTTGTTTTGGAAACTCATGTTCATGTTTGATGATATGTTTACAGTAAAATCTTAAATTCACAGGTGTGTTGCTTTTATTTTGACCCTCACTGATCAGGAACATTTTCAGAATTTTGGATTCAGATTATTTTATCTTGATATAGATTCAGTGGATTTGCTCCACTTCTAAGGTCAAAGGTCATGAAGAAGACTTATCCTGGTATCTGTTAATGGCCCACGTTTGTTCTTTAGTTAAATATATATTTGAACATTGAACACAACATGTATGCGATAGCAGTAGGACACAAATTTGTGATGAATCGCTTTATTTTGTGTGTGTGTGTGTGTGTGCGCGTGTGTGTGTGTGTGTTTCCTCAGTGAACTGTATCAGTCTCTGCAGTATCTTCCAGCTGCAGCAGTCACTTCAGTTTCTGTTCAGTCTGACTGAGGGAGGTTTTTGTACGACTGTTTTTCACTGTGTGAACACATGCTGACTGTTAGGATAGTGAAAACTCTGACAGTAATAAACTGCTGCATCTTCAGCCTGGACTCCACTGATGGTCAGAGTGAAGTCAGAGTTTGATCCACTGCCTGTAAAACGAGATGGAATCCCTGATATTCGGGTGCTAGCAGAGTGAATGAGCAATTTAGGAACTCCTCCATCTTTCTGTTGGTACCAGGCTAAACGGTGATTGTTGCTCCAAACATAAACATTCTGACTGGTCCTACACTTGATGTTGACAGATCCTCCCACAGCAGAGCTCACTGCTCCAGGCTGAGTCACTGTGATCTGTCCTCTGGACTCTGAGGATACAGAGACAAAAACATAAAGCAGCTTCATGGTTTTGTGGGCTTCATTTCAGAGGGACAGATGTTGATAGAGGAGAGGAGTTTGATTCTCTGGACTTTACCTGTGAAGCAGCAGCAGAGGAGAGTCCAGATGAGGACGCAGATCAAAGTCATGTTTTTGATGAGGAGGATTTCTGTGGCTTCTGTTGTGATGAAGGACAGCTGTCAGTCATCCAGTGTTCAACTCTCAGGACTATAAACTCTCCCAGAGCACTGGAGCATGGTGCTGCTGATGCAAAGTGGCTCTCTATGGAAATGATCTGACTGACTCCAGCATGATTACATAAGCTGTCATCACAGTGTGAATTCACGGGTGTCGTGTCAATCGGCCAACATGTTTTGAGGAAGATGTAAAATGCTACAATTTAATATTTTTGGTATTGGATCTTGGATGCACTTTCGAGGTTCAAGTATTTTAGTTTTTTTGTTTTTAGTCTTTATTTATTCCTTCATTCAGGATCTCTAAGTCTTCTCCTGATCTACAAACTGCTGCAGCAGATTAAAAATAGATTTAAACATCCATTCAGCTACTGGTATAAAAGTCATGAATAACATCTTTAAGGCAATGAAACTTTTGGTGTGACTTTTCTACTGGACTGACTCCAACACTGATTTGGATCAGTTTCATGATGCTGTTTATTAATAGATCAATCAAATTAACGTAATCAAGATCTCAAAGTCAGTTTTCTATTGTTCTGATTGTAATTGAGCAGATAAGGTGTGCACATTTTTCCCACAATGATTTTTTTTTTTTTACCCGATGCTCAAAAGTAATTGAACGACTCTCTACTACAACCCATTCCATGGACAGACAGGACTTGTTTCCTCATTATTCCAAGATAAATTAAAAAGATAGAGTATTTTGAGTTCATGACGCCTAGAAAATCATCATTCAACTTAAAAACTAAAACAAACATATAACAGAGATTGGAAAAACTTTAGGACTTTAGAATTGAAAGTTAAGAAAAAACCACAAATTAAACAATACAAATGGATGAGTCTAAAAAACACTGTCTCGGAGGTACTTGTATTATAGACAAAGCCCACTCTTAAGAGACACCTTCATGAAAGAAAACTCTTGCTAATTGCAAACGACTGGTTACACTCAAGGACTGGAAGACTGGATAACACTTTACCAGAAAAAGACTTAAAAGGCACAGTTCCGATGAAGCTTATCAGTATGATGAAATGTGAAATGTGCACAGCTTTACTCTCTGCTCACATTCAACCAAGTGCTGCAACACTCATTAGACTGCACTTCACAGTTCAAATGGATAATGGCCCAAAGAAAACTTTAAAAACCACCCAAGACTTTCTCGGGCAAAGAAGTCGAATCTTCTTCAATGGTCAAGTCACCTTATTTCATCTCAACAGAGTATTCTCTCCTGTTATTAAATACCAAACTGAATGCAGAGAGACACACAAACAAGCAGAAACTGAATTTGGACTCAGTAAAGGCCTAGTGGAGCATCTCAAGGGAAGACACAGAGAATTTGGTGCTGCCGATGGCAGCACAGATACTTACGTTTAAACCACCCTGACCAGGCAGTTCAATAATGGCACGCTGACCTATGACATTGCAACCTTTTCTTCTCCTTTTTGCTTGATTCAACATGTATGTTGTCTTCTATAATCCACTGCTGTATTTCATGCAGTCGAATTGCATTATTCTGAGGGACCATATCCACAATAAGTGTCTCCTGGTGTTGTGAGCACATGCATGTTCTTCCACCCTCATGTGGCCGTCCTTCAATTCTAAACAAAATACCATTTACAGTTTTTTCTGAATGCTTAAACCCTAACTGTGATTCTTATAGCACATTTTCTAAAACTATTAATACTTATAGCAAAACCACTCACTGAGTTTGCAAAATTAAAAGCACAAACACTGCTTTGCATTCAGTTTGCCATTTTGTAACACACACTTTGCAAACCTGTAGCTACAATCCACTGCACAGCACTCTTTTTGCAGAACTGTAAACACAACTCACTGCTTTACACTCAATTTCCAAATGATCAACGCACTCCTAGCAAAACTATACACATTTATGGCCATTATTTACACTATTTTGCCAACTGTCTGGCACACTGTCACATGTGAAAACTGTTTTAGATAATTAGTTCACTTTGCAATCAGCCTAAGCACTATAATACAGGTAAGCTCTGTGTGTGGAGTACAATGGAGGGAGCAGGAAGAGTGAGAAGTAGAGGAGGCCGAGGAAGAGGATGTGGAGGTGAAGAAGTAGGATGAAGAGGACGACAAGGACAAGGAGGAGCAAGAGGAGGACGAGGGGGGAGAGGAAGTGTAAGAAGAGTAAGAAATAGAATTGCTGATGACATCAGAGCTACAATAGTGGACCATGTAATCAACCATGGAGTGACTCTGAGGGAAGCTGGTTCAGCCTAACTCGAGCTGCTACACTGTAGCAAGCATCATAAGGACATTTTGAAATGAGAATCGGTTAGTACAGTCACTTTGCACGAAGATTTGTAGCACTGCCATATGCTAATGAGAAACACAACAATACCATAGATGTAAAAATACTGAAATTGTCACTTTACAGAATTGCTAGACAACCAGATGCTGGGGCAGAGGAAGCATGTTCACTGCAGACCAAGAAACCCATATAGTCAATATGGCGATTGCAAATAATCCTATACTTGGAAATAAACACTTGTGTTTGTTTTGATGTGTGTGAATAAACACCAGTACTTGAAGTTTGGATCCTTCTATGTTTATGGATCTATGACAAAAGTATGAGCTCAATCTGACATGGCCTTAAAATGTGAGTACAAGAATAAATGAATGAATAGATAAATATTATTTTCCAGCTATCTCACAGTGTTTTGTATTTATTTTTGCAGCGTGTAATAGTTGCTAAGTTGTGTTTGTACACTGGCTGGTTTTGTGTGGCTTTTGACAGTAGTGCTTGATTTTGAGTAAAGTTAAAATAGTTTTGGGTCAAATGTTTGGTTTTGGAAAACAAGTTGAAGGCTTTGTGTGTAGCTTGAATTTTACAGTTTTTGTTTAGTGTTTTGATACAAAGAGATGAGATTTTAGGAAATGTGTTTTAGCAATTCATTTCCCTTTTCTGAGTGATGTTGTGTTTTCTTTTCAATCCTTAATAACATGATTTTTTTGTAACGATGCATTAGGAAATTTCCTCTTTTTTGGACATATCCTCATTTACAGTTTTTTCTGAATGCTTAAACCCTAACTGTGATTTTTATAGCACAATTTCTAAAACTATTAATAGTTATAGCAAAACCACTCACTGAGTTTGCAAAACTAAAAGCACAAACACTGCTTTGCACTCAGTTTGCCATTTTGTAACACACACTTTGCAAAACTGTAGGCACAATTCACTGCTTACACTCAATTACCAAATTTCCAACACACTCCTCGCAAAATTATACACATGTATGGCTATCATTAACACTATTTTGCCAACTGTCTGGCACACTTTCACATGTGAAAACTGTCTTAGAAAATTAGTCCACTTTGCAGTCAGCCTAAGCACTATAAACAGGCCACAGGTAAGCTGTCTATGTGGAGTACAATGGAAGGAGCAGCAAGAGTGAGAAGAGTGAGAATCAGAGGAGGCCGAGGGAGAGGACGTGGAGGAGCAAGAAGAGGACGAGGAGGGGAAAGAGGAAGGGTAAGAAGAGTAAGAAACAGAATAACTGATGACATCAGAGCTACAATAGTGGACCATGTCATCAACCATGGGATGACCCTGAGGGAAGCTGGCCAACGGGTTCAGCCTAAACTGAGCCGCTACACTGTGGCAGGCATCATCAGGACATTTTGAAATGAGAATCGGTAAGTACTTTGTAGCACTGCCATACTCTAATGAGAAACACAACAGTACCATACATGCAAAAATACTGAAATTGTTACTTTACAGAATTGCCAGACGTCCAGATGTTGGGGGCAGAGGCAGAATGTTCACTCCAGAGCAAGAGACCCATATAGTGAACATGGTGATTGCCAATAATGCAATAAGACTGCGTGAAATACAGCAGCGCATAATTGATAATGACACCATCTTTCAAAATATACACAGTGCAAGCATTTCTACACTAAGTCGTGTACTTGCATGTGGAGATATTGACCAGGCATCATGTCAGGCCTGGATACGGCATTCAAGGAGATATTTTCCCCGGTGCCTTGGACTGGAGGATATCGCATGCGATGTGGACGAAATTTTGTGGCCGGACCCAGAAAGACGACATGATGTAGGCTGATTGTCTTTTTTCCCCCCTTTTTTTTGTGAAATTCCTATTTTGTGTTCTGACTTTGTCTTGGTTTTGATGAGTGTGAATAAACACCAATACTTGAAGTTTGGATCCTTGTATGTTTACATGACACTATGACAAAAGTGTGACCTCAAATTGACATCTGTACACAGAGAAAGCAAAAGCCAGATGTGTTTTGTATTCATACCATCAGTGTGCAGGTGGCGCATTGTGTGCTTAGTAGATGATGGCTTGTGTACTGTTTGATACGAAAACACCATTTTTACGAAGTTGTGAAGAGTTAATCTAGCTGTGTTCGCTTTTGCAAGAGAACTACAATGTTTTGATAATTGGGTGACAGGTTTTCTTATTTGTGTGTAGAGTTTTGCAAAAATAGCCAATAGTTACAAAAAATGTGCTTAAGCAATCAGAAAAAACTGTAATTGAAGAAGCATTATTGACATTTTCACTCTATCACAACTCTGCGTGTGTGTGTGTGTGTGTGTGTGTGTGTGTGTGTGTGTTCTCAGTGAACTGTATCAGTCTCTGCAGTATCTTCCAGCTGCAGCAGTCAGTTTAGTTTCTGTTTAGTCTGACTGAGGGAGGTTTTTGTACGACTGTTTTTTACTGTGTGAACACATCCTGATTGTTAGGATAGTGAAAACTCTTACAGTAATAAACTGCTGCATCTTCAGCCTGGACTCCACTGATGGTCAGAGTGAAGTCAGAGTTTGATCCACTGCCTGTAAAACGAGCTGGAATCCCTGATATTCGCTCATAGGCACGCTTAATGAGCAGTTTGGGAACGTCTCCATCACCCTGTTGGTACCAGGCTAAAATATGGTAGTTGCTAGAAACATAAACATCCTGACTGGTCCTACACTTGATGTTCACAGATCCTCCCACAGCAGAGCTCACTGCTCCAGGCTGAGTCACTGTGATCTGTCCTCTGGACTCTGAGGATACAGAGACAAAAACATAAAGCAGCTTCATGGTTTTGTGGGCTTCATTTCAGAGGGACAGATGTTGATAGAGGAGAGGAGTTTGATTCTCTGGACTTTACCTGTGAAGCAGCAGCAGAGGAGAGTCCAGATGAGGACGCAGATCAAAGTCATGTTTTTGATGAGGAGGATTTCTGTGGCTTCTGTTGTGATGAAGGACAGCTGTCAGTCATCCAGTGTTCAACTCTCAGGACTATAAACTCTCCCAGAGCACTGGAGCATGGTGCTGCTGATGCAAAGTGCCTCTCTATGGAAATATTCACAGTGACTCCAGCATGACTTCATAAGCAGTCATCACATTGTGAGTTCACAGGTGTCATTTCAATCGGCCAACATGTTTCAAGAAAAATGTAAAATGGTATAATTATAACTTTTTGATCTCGGATGCACTTTCGAGGTCCAAGTATTTTTGTTTTTAGTCTGTTATTTATTCATTCAGGATCTCTAAGTGTTCTCCTTAACTACAAACTGCTGCAGCAGATTAAAAACAGAATTAAACATTCATTCAGCTACTGCTATAAAAGTCATGATGAATGGTATCTTCAGGGCATTGAAACTTTTGGTGTGACTTTCTCCTGGACTGACTCCAACACTGACTTGGATCAGTTTCATGATGCTGTTGTCAGGGTTCCTGGGTCGTTGACCCAGGATTTTCAGTTTGTTTCATGTCTGGTTCATTCTCTGTTTTCACTCCCTGTTCTTTGTGCCAGCCTTTCCCTGTGTGTTAGTTCAATTATGTTCAGCTGTTCACTCACCAGTCTCCAATCAGTCATCATTCAGCCAGTGTATTTAAGTCCTCAGTTTCCACTCGCTTACTGTCTTGTCATTGATGTTGTCACTGCTGTCTACTCTGCATGTTTGCCTTTCAGTTCAGTCAGTCTGCCAGTCTTCTTCCCTGTTCTGTTCATCCGTTCATCCTGCCATTGCAATAAACACCCTTAATCCTCGCCACGAGTCCTGTGTTTGGGTCCCCTCTTCTTCGCATCCACACAGCAAACCCTGACAGCTGTTTAGTAATAGATCAATCACATTAACATAATCAAGATCACAAACTCGGTTGTCTAACTTTCTGATTGTATTTGAATTGAAAAGGTGTGTAGATTTTTCCCACAAGGATTTTTTCACCAGACACTCAAAAGTAATTGAACAACTGTCTACTACAACCCATTTCATGGAGATATAAGACTTGTTTCCTCATTATTCAAAGATAAATTAAAAAGATGAAGTATTTTCAGTTCAAAGTTAGCATAAGGTCCAGGAAATCGTCAATCAGCTAATAAACTAAATCAAACTTCGAGAGAGATCGAAAAGCAGTACCAGGATAAAATATGAAGTGTACACAGCTATACTCTCTGCTCACATTCAACCAAGTGCTGCAACGCTGATTGGACAGCGCTTTACAGTTCAAATGGATAATGGCCCAAACTTTAAAAACCACCCAAGACTTTCTGAGGCAAAGAAATAGGATATTCTTCCATTTTTAAGTCACCTTATTTCACCTCAACAGAGCATGCATTCCTGTTATTAAATACTAAACTGAATGAAGAGAGACCCACAAACGAGCAGAAACTGAATTTGGATTCAGTAAAGGCCTAGTGGAGAATTATGTTGTTGAGTTTGTTTGTTTCAGAGTCAGAGAGCCGTGTCTCTCTACAGTCAGAGGTTTTTGTACGGCGCCTCAATGAGTTTGTATCACTGTGGTACACGTTCGGTGGAGGAACCAGACTAAATGTTGGAAGTAAGTTTATTCTGGTTTACTATCAAATACTGTCTTTATATTGAAGATCGATTAACAATTTCTTTTCTGATTTTGAGAGAAAAGCACGTAACTTTACAACATGTTTGATGATAGAATTTTGAATTATCCTCTTATGTCATGGAGGGTGATTCAGATCTGCTCTGTCAAAGAGTTATGTCTACACTTCAGTCAAATTACAATTGGAAAAAATCAAAAGAAATATAAATATGATCTCTGTTGTCTTTAGTTTGTCAGGTATTGTTTGAAATTATTTTGAGTTTGTGTGAATTTTAAAACTGCTTTAGATATAAATGAAGAGCACTTTCTGTTGCTAAAAATATATATTCTATTTATTTGTTTCCAGTTAATATTAATGTAAGTCATGTACAATATTGATGATTTTACACTTGTTTTGTAAATGTTGCCACATCTGCTTCTTTTATTTCCAGTGTAGTTTGAACATATTTCAGGTCAAACTGTGTGATGATTCTCTCTGTGCTGATATGCATGAGAGCTTTCTTAAAGGGAAGTGAAACAATGTGTGAGTTAATGACTGGTGGAGCAGAAAAAACACCTGACAGAAACTTCTTAATGGAGAAAATCAGCTCTTACAGTAAAGGTGTCCGACTGTCTGTGGTTTGATTGACAGCTGTGTGCTCCCTGTGCTCTAAGCTGATTGGTGTCTCCTAGGTGATACCCGTCCCATCCTGACAGTGTTGCCCCCCTCCAGTGAGGAGCTACAGCAGGGGACTGCAACAATCACATGTCTGGCCAACAAGGGCTTCCCCTCAGACTGGAGTCTGTCCTGGAAGGTGGATGGCAGTGGCAGCATCAGCTGGGAGGAGAGCAGGAGCCCCGTGGTGCTGCAGAATGACGGCCTCTACAGCTGGAGCAGCACCCTGAGGCTCCCTGCAGACCGCTGGATGAAGGTGGGCTCTGTGACCTGTGAGGCCACCCAGGGCTGCCAGGCTATGGTCTCAGAGCCACTGAGGAAAGCCCAGTGTTCCCAGTCCTGACCTGACTCAACCTGATACTGGTTTAATGCTCTCATTCTCAACTCTGTAACTGTCTCTCCATCTTTCTTTTTTAAGAACAAATAAAGAGTAAAACTGTTATTTTCTTTCTCATAATGACAACATTCATGTTTTAGGTAATAAAGATGCTTTGCAAAGTGAATTTTGGTTGAATCAGACATTTTGTTTTATTCAAAATCTACAAACCTGCACTGGATGAATATATTTTTCATTTCTAAGAATCTAGACCAACTCTGCACTCCAACATGATGTCTTTATTTTACACTGGTAAAATAAAACACAGGCTGAAAGAACCATTAAGGAGATCTGCATTTTGGCAAAAGCTGAAAAAGGAGTTTTAAAATTGCACAGGTTATTTTTATGTTTATTTAAAGTTACATGAATGTGTGTGGTAGGTTGTTGTTGGTGTTGCTCACCTGTACCAGACAGACTGGTTCATGAAGCAATGCTGGGACCTGGTTGCCACGGAAACAGTCTCACCAGACTACAAATCAAGTCTAAGTCTGCGTTCACACCGAACGCGATAGAGGCGGCCAGAGCGTCAGGTGCACATGTAAAGTCAATGGAAAGAGCGCGATGACACGCGATTGCGCGTCCGGCGAACATGCGGAAGCAGATTTGCGTCGCCAAAATGCCAAAACGCCTGAAACGCGCGTCAGTGTAGCGCGTGGGGCGCGTTTGACTCACAAAGAAAACCACGCGTGTCAGATTCTCTGTTGCATTTTGTGCACACGCGCGTATTGCGCCAACCGCTCGAGTTGGAAAATCTGAGCTCCGGCGTCAAATCGCGCCGCGACAACCAATCAGGAGCCTGGTGACGTGGCTGTAACTAGGTCAAAGGGGCAGATCCAGCTAAAGCCCTTCATTCGTCATTCAGTATGGAGGAAAAGCTCATCAGTGCCGTGGCTAATCATCCAGAGCTAAATGATGCTAGTTGCTACTTCTACCGAGACAGGAATAAAACGGACCTAGCTTGGAGGCACATTAGTGAGGAGATTGGGCAACCTGGTAAGTTCACTCATTCTGCTTTTTAATTTCCAGACTGACCCGATGGAACCGTGCAAAAGCTAGCAAGCCCGCCTACTGTCCCGCTATTTTCCCACTGATGTACAAATACCTTTCCGCTAACAAGATAATGTGTTCATTCAGAGGACATCTGCAGCACAACACATCTGGCACAGCTTCCTCCCACATTTCCGGTCCACGCGCGTGGAAAGATGCAATTTTGAGGCGCGATGGATTTTTCTTGGACACGCGTTGAGGTGCGAATGTGCACGCGTCAAATTAGGGGCGTTTTCGCTCGCCTCTATCGCATTCGGTGTGAACGCACCGTAAAGAAGAAAGAGTCTTTAGTGTCAATGTATGTAAATGAATGATGATATGAACCAATACTCAAAAGATGAAAACACCTTCAGTTCAATAACAGCTTTTTCTCTCATGTTCATATTTGATGAGATGTTTACAGTAAAATATTTGATTCACAGGTGTATTGTTTTCATTTTGACCCTCACTGATCTGGAACATTTTCAGATTTTTGTCTTCAGATTTTTGTGGTTATGGATTTAGTGGCTTATTTTCCACTGCTAAGGTTAAAGGTCATTAAAAAGACTGATCTTGATTTCGGTGACTTGCCCACGTTTGTTTTTTAGTTAATTTAGCAGATAGTTGTGCTGAATGTCTCTGAGAGAAAATTTATTTGCGTGCGTGTGTGTGTGTCGTCAGTGAACTGTATCAGTCTCTGCAGTATCTTCCAGCTGCAGCAGTCAGTTTAGTTTCTGTTCAGTTTGACTGAGGGAGGTTTTTGTACGACTGTTTTTCACTGTGTGAACACACCTTGACTGTTGATAACATGATAACTCTGACAGTAATAAACTGCTGCATCTTCAACCTGGACTCCACTGATGGTCAGAGTGAAGTCAGAGTTTGATCCACTGCCTGTAAAACGAGCTGGAATCCCTGAATATCGAGTGCTAGCATAGTAAATGAGCAGTTTAGGAACTCCTCCATCTTTCTGTTGGTACCAGGCTAAAAGCTGATTGTTGTTATAAACATGAACATTCTGACTGGTCCTACACTTGATGCTCACAGTTCCTCCCACAGCAGAGCTCACTGCTCCAGGCTGAGTCACTGTGATCTGTCCTCTGGACTCTGAGGATACAGAGACAAAAACATAAAGCAGCTTCATGGTTTTGTGGGCTTCATTTCAGAGGGACAGATGTTGATAGAGGAGAGGAGTTTGATTCTCTGGACTTTACCTGTGAAGCAGCAGCAGAGGAGAGTCCAGATGAGGACGCAGATCAAAGTCATGTTTTTGATGAGGAGGATTTCTGTGGCTTCTGTTGTGATGAAGGACAGCTGTCAGTCATCCAGTGTTCAACTCTCAGGACTATAAACTCTCCCAGAGCACTGGAGCATGGTGCTGCTGATGCAAAGTGACTCTCTATGGAAATGCTCTGACTGACTCACAGGGAGTTGGATCAATCTGATGATGCGGTTTAGTATAAAGAGAGAATTTTTCACAGCATATTTGGCATTTTCAGAAACATTCTGAGAATCTGAAGGCTGTTCTTTTGCAGGGAGCATTTTCTGAAAAGGTTGAAAACCACGTATTCCTTTGGAGTTGGTCTAAATCAGTGGTTCCCAAACTTTTTTTGCTCGGCCCCCCTTGTTCTACGAGAAAAATGTTCGCGCCCCCCCTCCCGCGCGTGCACGCACACGCACAAACACATGCTCCAACCACACACACCCATATTTTGCTCCATTGCTAGTAAACATTTAAGCAAATACAAGTAATCTGCAATAAATGACAGGTAGTAATAAAATAAACTACTAACTCTTTTACGCTATGTCCACACCTACACGGGTATTTTTGAAAACGTAGCTGTTTCGTCCACACGTAAACGGCGTTTCGAATCAACGAAAACTGAGATTTTTTTAAAACTCCTTTTTTGCGTTTACGTGTGGACGAGGAATACAGAGTTCGTCACGCAACGTTAAGGTATGTGCCTTTTTTCACGTCATGCTATGACGTTATTGTTTACATGAGGTGAATTGCAGAATGGGAGATGGAGACGAAATACTGTTAATCTGACTATCTTCAGTTTTTACACGCTTACATATACACGCACAGTTACTGTCCCTCCATTTAGAAAGGCGGAGGCATCACGGTGTGATTATTTTACGTGTAGTTGTTGTTTTTTTCCTGTGTAATAATATTCAACATTGCTATCAAATCAAAAATGCCTCTCTGTGCAAAATGGGTTTAAAAACATAAACAACTGTGGGATACTGTTTGTCCGTGATTTGAACAGGGGAACAAATCGTGGCAGGATCAGCCTGATGTTATTTGTATCTCACTGTAACTTTACTGTATAAAGAGCTAACATCTCCAAAATGTCAGGAGTAGTTAGTCATTACAACAAGTGTTTGTGAACTAAAAATCAAGAATGTGGGATACAGCGCGTGCTCCCGACACAGGAAAACCAATTCTGCAGGGGAGACCTACCTTGGCACTTGTGCAGGTGAAACCAAAGGGCAGATATGCTTCACCATATTTTCTAGTCTTTGGCTTAGAATGAAGTTGGTTTGGAAACATATTCAGCTATGCTTCATCTCCTGCTTTGTGTTTCTGTGGCCGCCCCGTGCTAGCAGTGTCCAAGCATTTTGTCCCCCCCCTTTTCATACCACGACCCCCCCTAGGGGGCGGGCCCCACACTTTGGGAAGGTCTGGTCTAAATGATCACCTTTATCCATTTCTGTCTTGACATAAGTGGTGTTTTCTATAATGAAAATGTCTGAGGAATCACGGAATTATCTGATGAGGAGTTAAATGTTATGAATACTATGCTGTATACTTCAAAGATACCAGGTTTGAAGACAAGGGGACTCTGGCAAGATATGTTAGAGCTCTCTGTCACCACCATATTATGACCTACGAGGACGTCTTTTACAAAAATGGTCTTCTTCTCTTCAGCAGTGTTCAAATAATTGGAGAATCAGTTACAAGGAGCAGTGAAGCTGTTATGTTCAGTGGTGGCTCAAAACCATAATCAAACACTTTATTTGGATTTTTTCTTTTGGCTCCCTTCTGGTCGATTGTCTTATTTTGTCAGTGCAGAATGATGAACTTCAGATTGTTTGAAAACGGTCTTATAACTATTCACATGTTGATAGGCAGCAACAGTTGCTTCTATAAAACGGTTGCTGTTGTCAGCCCTCCTTTGCATTGTGTTACCGGCACCTGAATGCAAACTGCCAAACCTCTGCTTTTATAGAGATGCTCACACTTTGTGATAATCAATTAATCAAATACATCTGACTTATAATTACCTTCTTAATTCCTATAAAAGCAGTAAGGGTGTACTCAGTGTTTCACACGCTGCTTCTGCATTTTGACTTAGTTTTTGTTAATAATGATGATTTGTGTAGATATTAGTCTGTGGATGTATTTACCTCATTTAAAACACGCTAATGTCTTAAATTATTTTTATTGTGTCCTGATATATAAAATCTTAGAACTAAAAGATAGTGGACTATTTTTTGTCATGATGATACGTGTCATGATCCGGGGGTTTGTACCCAGTGTTCTCGATACTGGACTTTTGATTCTGGTTTATTTAATAATCTCAGGCGAATGTCCTAGTTTGGGTTGTTATAGTTTTGATCTCTCTTTGTATCCCCAGGTCTCCGTTTGTTATCTAGCCTTAGGTTTTCTATTTTCATTCTCTGTCCTCTTGCGTCTAGTTTCCTGTGATAATATCTCTCATTGAAGTCAAAGTCGCCGAAATAGCCATGTGTTTCCACACAGCCACCATAGATCAAACACTGATCTAAATTTTTCAGCAGATGATAGATTTGTGTTTTCTACTGTTACACAGAGAGCTGTGGTGAGGAAAACATCACTCTGTCTTAACTGAAGTAGTTATTTTATTGTCTCTTGCCAATCTCTTGCACATACAAACAGCAGCTTCCAAAAAAATGGCCTCCTAGTCATTTCCTGCCAGCTTTATATACTCTGAGACCACGCCTCCTCAATTCAAACTGGCCTATAAAAGAACTGCAATTGAGGTGGGCTTCCTCTTTACAGGAAAAGCAAGATGGCGACTACAGAGGTAACTTACAAACATTTTGCTGCATTAGTGCTTCCCAACATCTACCTATGCAGTGTACTGTAATCTTTACTGTTGTAATGCAATCAACCTCCTCCCAGCATTTTTCAGGCCTAGTAAAATCCCTCAATGAAATGTGATGATCCCCAAATTCTATTTTAGGGTGTCAAACAATGTATCAGAATTCAGTACATGTATCAAAGGACCTAACAACTGTTGTTGCTCTGTTTACTAAGGTAATCAGGATTTAATACACTTACACATCAGGAACTGGCATGCCAGAAGAGCAATCTCTCTACTCTACATAATGTGCACAAGTAACTGTGAAATTTCTGCACTTTAATTACTCTAGTCACTTTTAATCAGATCCGGACTAGAAAGTTTGAAACTCAGTAATCCATATAAACCTTTCCTGTGTTTGTGAGTTTTGGAGAGTCATGTAAAAATATATCATTTGTAAAATGATTAGAAAGTGTTAGGGTTCAATGTTGAGAGAAGAATCCATAAATAACCACAGATCCAGGCGTGTGCAATTAGACAGCATTTTAATGAACACATGTGTGAGTTCAACAACCCAATCAGTGTTGAACTGTCTTTCTCATATTCAGACAACTGTTTTATGGGGTTAAGAATTGTACAGCCCCCTTTTCTGTTACTAGGCAGAAATACGTCACACCAAAACCACAATGACTTTTAACATAGAACATCATCTTCGTGTCTACGGCTGATGCTTCCTGTCAGCCCGCCTTCGCTGTCGCTCGTCTGGTGCACTTCCTCTAAGTACGTCGGCACACTTCTGCATTTCTGCCCTACCAAAATAGATCTACCATGGTGTGTGTGTGTGTGTGTGCGACACGTGCAAGGGCGGCGTGCATGCTGTGTACTGCGTGACGTGTCATGACCTCTCACTATTTGTGTCTGTATGTATATGTCTCGCCCTTAAATGCTCTCACATCTCACCCGTTACACTTCTGACCTTCACGTGACCAGAGGCTCCCCTTTACATATAATAACCTAACTGGAACTATATATGTAATCTACTGAATAAACACCCTACTCTTTCAGCTTACGCTCACTCTGCTTTCGGTTTCACTTCTACAAAAGCTGCAACTTCAAAGACATAACTTCCTGTCTCATTTTGGCACAGAGTGTATTTTCCTGTCTCTGCCCTCTACACAGAGATCATAAAAGCATTAATACCATTTAAATTATAGATTCAACTCAACCATTTAAAATGGTTCTTCTTTGGACCTGTAATAAAGGCTAATATAATACCAATATGTTTGAACATCTGAATGCATCTAGAAAGCAACATCACCATTAACACTGAAATGTTAATGATGATTATAAAAATAGCAGCAACTAATAGCAGGACAATATTTCTATTCCTGACACTCCCTCTCTTGGTGACCTTAAAAGGGTCACCATACACTTATAACATTACTCTGACCCTCTCTAGCAATGCCAGCTCCCCTAAGAACACTCCATGGGTAAAGTCAGGTTCGTCCTTGGTCCCTCTCTCGTGGAAATCTCCTCCTGTAAAGGATAGAAAACACTTTCTCCCTACTTTATTCAAACCTGATTCCAGCTAATATTACTCAAAACATGAACCTAATTTTGTATTTGGTTTTTGACTTTTATTTTTATATCTCATTCAACCGTACTCAGCATTTGTAAAACTCTCACAGCACTGCCTTTAAGAGAATCGAAGGAAGCACGTCTCTGCATGTGCTTCCTCTTTGCTCCTTATCTGATCATCAACATCCTGTACACAAACTGTCACTGCTGCAAGGGCCTACCTCTCATCTAAAGTCACCTATCACAAGCAAAATCATCATAAAATCATTATAAGGGCTTATTCTACTAAAAGGATCAAAGAAAAAACAACCACTTTAATCACTAAGTGTAAGCACCTAGTTAATTGCTCCTAGATAAACTTCATCATAGCTAAAAGCTGAACTCTAACTGTATTTTGAACTCCCATTTCCTGGGTGATAACCTGTTTGAATCTATCATTTTATTTCATTTTGCTGCTTTTAATGTAATGACTCCTTCTAACTTAAACTTTATCAGACTTAACCAACATATATAAGCTTTCTCCCTTTGCTTCTGTTTTGCTTCAACAAGTATTTGTTATTCTGTAACTGCTTTTTATATAAGAGGACTAAGTTAGAGCTGCATGTGTTATCTCAATATTTTATATGTCACTCAGTTTAGTTACAAGCAAAACTCCTATTCAGTTCCTCTTTCTGTCATTTGTTATTGGGCCAACTCAAATTCAGTTAAAAGCTAAAGGAATTTCAGGCCCTAGGCCTCACCTATGTTTAAACCATATGTGTTTGTAAGCGTGAATGCTGTTTATCCTTCTGTTGCTCCAAGTCCCCTACAATATATCGACTGAGACATAACGCTCATCGAAGCTTATGACCTTCAAATGGACCGAACCTCAACTCTGTTAATGAGCACGATTGCAATGTGTAAGAAAAAATCATTTCTACATATATAATCTCCAATATTATTCATTTGAGTCCATACCACTTTTAACATCCTCATAAAAAGCTCTCCTCTACCCTAGAAATAAATCTATTTACTATCTGTTTCTAAAGCCTACATTATAACAACATTCTAACATTATGTCACTGTGACAACTTATCCTAAAAATCAAAAAGAAATCACACATTTTCTACTCATAAAATCTTCACTATTTTCCCCAAAGCATATCCTTTATTCCCACAGTTTCCCCCTAAGTTTGGTGTACAACTTCTTATTAACCCCAGCAATTTATCTCCTAAACCTAATTCAGTTCATTTTAATCCTTTCTTTTAACAAATCCTCAGTTTTACTATATCTAGCTTATCAAACAACCCCAATCATTATAGAATCCTAGTAAAACCCATTTCAAATTAAACAAATTAAATCTTAAATCCCTCTCTTTTTTGACACATCTCATGTGGCAAAAAACTCAACATGCTTCACCCCAGCTTAACAAATTAAAAGGAAAAAAGGTTAGTCATTTCATTTCTCAGAACAGCTCAGCCATTCTCCTCTCCGGTGTTTTGCTTCAGCCCTGAAAACCTGTGTTTAAGGAACAAAATCAATTTAATCATCATGTCAAATCTCCTTCAACCCGTTGCTTCATGCAAAGTCTGGATCCTTGGAATTTCCTGCAAACAAAACCTTTACTCAACTCTCCCCCTATATGATCCAATCTGTGTCATAACCCCAAAATAAACTTACACAGAACAGTTATTAATCATGTGTTACCTCAGTTAATGGTAACTTGAGTTACATCAATGTTTCCCTTTTAGCATTTAGCATTCTCCCAACAATATAATGTAATCCCATAATCTAACCCCAGTAAAAAAGAAATTTTCTCCAAACATACATCAGCAACCCAAAATCAGCATCCCCAGATTTAAGTCTCCCACTTGTCCTGTTTGTCAACCTTTTATTTGTTTCCCCTCTTGGTCCCATCACTCACATTCACTCCCATGCATTCACACATGATATTTTTTGCTGATCTGCAGCCTTCCGCGCATGTCATCAGATGCTCCACATCAGCAAAATGAGCTCAATCATTTGTTTTATTTCGTTTTCCTTTTTAGGAAAATAGTTCTCTATATTTTTGACTGGATTGACACGCTGCAATCATTTTTTAGACAGAGACTTGCCGCCAATCAGTCTCTGATTGTAATCAATTATAATTCTGTAAAGCCCACCTGATTTTCGTACTTGGTAATTTTGTCAGCGCCGTCCGTTCACTCTCTTCCAGGCCTGCTTAGAACAAAAATGAAAAAAGAGAGCTGATTATTAGCTCATCAAAGTACCAAACAAAATCACCTGACAGGTTTTTTCTCTAAGTGCACTGTTACAAAAACTATGGGCCCTTTTAGACATGTCCATGTTTATCAAAACTCCCTCTCTTGAAATAGAAACAACAGCCTCAAAAATCTAAAACAATCTTAAATTTCACCCATTCAACACACGAAAACCTCGCCAAAAGCTACACTGTTTCAGTACACAACAATAACCCGGTTAAGCACATTACCATACTCAGATTCAGCCTAACACCTTACAACAATGTGTCAACACTAATTTATAGACCTCCTAATCAAATTTGCACCTCTGAACAATCTACCCCTCCTTTAAGGCCTCAATCACACACACACAGCAAGCTCCTCTGTCCACATTCACACGAGCTCTCAAACTTTTGCATACTCAGCCATATCTCAACAATTTAACTTGGCAAAAGAAATACATGTTTAAACTTTATCACATTATTGAATTATTTTCATTTTCTTTCTATACTAATCACTTACTTTGATAAATCAGTGCAAGAGCACTCCTAAGTAATCACTCCTCTTTTGTTTTGTTTTTTTTTTTCCATAACTCACTCCCTTGTCATACAGCTTCGTTTGAGTTATTCCACAACAACTCTATTTTATCCAAGTGTGTTTTAAGTGTATTTTCTTCAACATTCACACCATTTTAACCCTCATGAAATTAGCAGGCTGATTTAATTACGTATGTTTGTGTTCTTAGCCAAGTTTTAATCACTATCTATGCATTACTCTTCATGAGCTTATCTCTGTAAGGTTAGTGCATTTTCCGTTTGTATGTGTGATTTCTATAAATGTTTCTTTTGCAGTGTTTCAAACTCCTTTGACAGGGTGTATTTTCTCTCTCTGGTTCATCACTGGTCATTGTTAATGACATTTCCCCTTCGTCTGTGCCCAGTGGCCTTACCTGTTAAATCCCGTCTCCTCCAGTGACTCCAAGGTCACTCCGGGACTTAGGTTCAAGCAATCGTGACTGCGCCTTGCCTTAGGTTGTCCCAGGGTTTCGAGGTGGGATCTTACCCGTCATGGGCTGTCCAGCCTTCCATGCCCGCCTACTACAGGAGCCAACTGGGCAAGGGTGTTATCAGATCTAGGGGACACACTGGTTCTGGAAATTAAAGGAGTGTAAACTGCTTTCTTTATTAAACTTTCCAACCATAATTTCACATGTAACAGTTTGTGTACGTGCGTTTTCAATTCATTAATGTAATTGTTAGTTCATGTATTTACTTCTCTCGGTCTGTCTCTTTTCTAAACCCTGTAATTAATATAATTTTATTACTTTATTACTTTTTCTTAAAACATGCATTCGCTTCATCTTCTTAGAATTTAACTCTGTCTATTTCTCTGGGTGCTCCCCTGACATCATCAGTCACACACACACACCTTCCTCTCCCACACTTTTAAATAGAGCTCTTCCAAACATCAGGACAACTAACACTTCTCCACGCACAGGACCATTCTTTAGGTCAGTTTTATAGCATCAGTCACCCAATAATCTCTTAACTGGGCTTCCCAAGTGTATATACTTATGTGTTTTCAATCGGAAAAAATACACTCAACCTGTCATAACATCTGTCATGGATTTCTTGAATTAAAAGCACTTTCAAACTTTAAAACATCCTACTTTTCCTCACAAAAGAAATATATTTCACACTCCTTTATTTCATACACACGTTTAAAGGTTCTAACCTCTTTAGTCATTCAGTAATCGTCTCACACACTGCCTTTTCTCTCTCAAACTTCCATTTTCCACTCACTCAGACAAATCATGCAGAGTCACTCAAATCAAATACTGACAGCATTCACACAGTTAAAATCACACACAATACGCTTTCATATGAGTATTTTGGACATGCCTTCCATGATCAGAAAGAGCAAGTCAAAAGAAAAAGAAAAAGAAAACTGAAACCTCTCATCGTCTCACACCCCGCTTCTCCCCACACACACATAACTGAAAATAAAACACACCAACATTTATGGCTCACGAAATATACATCTATCCATATTCAGTCATTTACTATACATCCACACTAATATATTCAAACTGTATTTACACTCTCATAATAAACAAAACCAACCTCTTATATACAGGCATTTAGCAAAAAGCTCAGTCCTCTCGAAAACTGAAACCACCCTCTCTGCGCGTCACTGCTGCTCATTTGCATTTACACACCATCCGTGCACATCCGGCTGTGCATCACTGACACAGAGACTGATCCTACTCATAGATCTCATATTTTATATTACAGACGTCTTATTAATTACAACTGCACAGATTTTTTAGGCCTTTTCAACTCCTATGTAATTTCGATAATAGAACATAACGGCTCCAACCGATCAGTCCCAGACTTTTTGTGCTCAATTCACCAGGGCGGTCCCAGACTGTCCTGTCCAGATCTCTAAACCTAACTTAATTTGCCAGCATACCCAATAAGCGCAAAAATAGGAGACTCTAACTCCTAGCAATTTTGAAGATTCCCCAGTCCTTCCCGGCTCGTCGTGCCGTACTAACCCTACTCTTCAGGGTAGGTCAAGGATAAACGTCTTTATCCAGGAGGGAGCGTTACCTCCGAGAAAATGCGCTTCTTAACAGGCGCCGCTGTCGTCCTAGAAAAATTTATAATAATTTGAAACAACAATCTACACCGAAGCAGGATTAAGATTGAGGACAACCCTCAACAGTTTTAGAGATTCCCCAGTCCTCTTCGGATGTTGCCCGAAACTATCCCTACTCTTCAGGGTAGGTGAAGGATAAACGTCTTTACCCAGCAGGGAGCGTCACCTCCGAGAAACTTCTTAAGGGTTGCATAACCAATGGGACTTGAACCCACACAATGACCAAATTCCCTATCATTCTAAGAGTTCACTTAGCAGCTCCAACTGCTTTCTCTTTTCATTCCTTTATTCTCATTACTCAGTACTGTCACTTATACTTCCTTATCATTACTTCAACCGGTAAACTTCATCAAAACTTCACCAAAATTAAAACAGACATTCACCAGTAATTTTCAGTGAGTAGACTTTAATTTGACATGTCCAATCTAGCACATTTTGGAAAATTCAACAGGTATGTGCCTTACCTTTGTTTAAGCCGGCTTGTCTCTCACTTCAGACCACTGACTCCTATCTGCCCATCCAATCACCACAGACCCTGGATCTCTCCAAAACCCCAACATTATTCCCTCTCTCTCACCGGAACGAGCCCCCAAATGTTAGGGTTCAATGTTGAGAGAAGAATCCATAAATAACCACAGATCCAGGCGTGTGCAATTAGACAGCATTTTAATGAACACATGTGTGAGTTCAACAACCCAATCAGTGTTGAACTGTCTTTCTCATATTCAGACAACTGTTTTATGGGGTTAAGAATTGTACAGCCCCCTTTTCTGTTACTAGGCAGTGTTAGGGTTCAATGTTGAGAGAAGAATCCATAAAAACCACAGATCCAGGCGTGTGCAATTTAGACGGCATTTTAATGAACACATGTGTGAGTTCAACAACCCAATCAGTGTTGAACTGTCTTTCTCATATTCAGACAACTGTTTTATAGGGTTAAGAATTGTACAGCCCCTTTTCTGTTACTAGGCAGATTTACGTCACACCAAAACCACAATGACTTTTAACATAGAACATCATCTTAGGTGTCGACGGCTGATGCTTCCTGTCTCCATTCTCGCTGTCGCTTATCTCCCGGAACATCAGTTGCACTTCCTCTAAGTACTTGGCACACTTCTGCATTTCTGCCCTACCAAAATAGACCTGTTATGGTGTGTGTGTGAGTGCGTACACGCGTGAGGGCGCGTGCATGTGTGTGTACTGCGACGTGTCATGACCTCTCACTATTTGTCTGTCTGTGCGTGCAGAGTTTGCATCTGCTTTTCTGATCCTTAGTTGACCTTAAACTGAACTTTCCCCTATCAGTGATTCCTCTAACTAAGTGTGTGTTAATCAACGATACATGCATAACACCCTGCTCTTTGGCTTGCAGTCACTCTGCTTTCGGTTTCACTTCTGCAAAACATGCTCTGCAGACGCGTTTCGTTTCCTGTCTCATTTTGGCACAGAGAGTATTTTCCTGTCTCTGCCCTCTACACAGAGATCATAAAAGCATTAATAACTTTTAAATTATAGATTCAACTCAACCCTTTAAAATGGTTCTTCTTTGGACCTGTAATAAAGGCTATAACCATATATTTGAACATCTGAATGCATCTAACTGCAACCTCACTATTAATACTGAAATGTTAATGATGATTATAAAAATAGCAGCAACTAATAGCAGGACAATATTTCTATTCCTGACACTCCCACTCTTGACCTCTTGACCACAAGAGGTCACCATACTGTGTGTTGGGTCACTCCTTGGCCCATTCAGCTGCTCCCCTGTCCATCCCAGACATCATGGACATTTAGGATCACTGTTCTTAGCTCTGACCCTCTCTTGTCATCCTGTGACTTAACAAATCAGACAACCTCATGTCATCTAGGTGGTCTTAGTTATAAAATGCCCGCTCCCACTTGAGAACACTTCATGCTTAAGTGGTCTCTGCTCCTCTTCTGGGTCCCACTCTAGTGGAAATCTGGCCACCTGCAAAGGAAACAAAACACTTTCTCCCTACTATGCTCTAAGTTACTCTGTTCCTCGATTGTTCTCAAAACATGAACCTAATTTCGTATTTGGTTTTGACTTTTATTCCTATATAATCTTAAACATCACTCATCTCAATCTACAGCTTTCTAACAGTCTTACAGCACTGCTGTCATACGTTTCCTGTTTTTCCTTATCTGATCATCAACATCCTGTGCACAAAACTGTCCCTGCTGCTGCAAGTGCCTCTCATCTAAAGTCACCTCTCACCAGCAAAATCATCATAAAATCATTATAAGGGCTTATTCTACTAAGGATCAAAGAAAAAACGACCACTTTAATCACTAAGTGTAAGCACATAGTTAATTGCTCCTAGATAAACTTCATCATAGCTAAAAACTGAACTCTAACAGTATTTTGAACTCCCATTTTCTGGGTAATAACCTGTTTGAATCTATCATTTTATTTCATTTTGCTGCTTTTAATGTAATGCCTCCTCTAACTTAAACTTTATCAGACTTAACCAACATATATAAGCTTTCTCCCTTTGCTTCTGTTTTCTGTATTTCTGTATTCTGTAACTGCTTTTTTTATATAAGAGGACTAAGTTAGAGCTGCATCTGTTATCTCAATATTTTATATGTCACTCAGTTTAGTTACAAGCAAAACTCCTATTCAGTTCCTCTTTCTGTCATTTGTTATTGGGCCAACTCAAATTCAGTTAAAAGCTAAAGGAATTTCAGGCCCTAGGCCTCAAATCAATACTGTCCTGTGTGTTGATGAACTCTGTATGTCTGTAAGCGTGTGCAATCCTTCAAAACTCAGGTCATTCTCACAGTAGATTGGCTAATCATAACGTTAACCAAAAGTTTATGACCCTCAAGAGACGACTCTCTGAGCCACAACTCCGTTAAAGGCACCAAAATGCAATGTGTATGAAAAATCATTTCTACATATATAATCTCCAATATTATTCATTTGAGTCAGCGAGACTTTTAACATCCTCATAAAAGCTCTCCTCTACCCTAAAGCCTACCTTATAACAACATTCTAGCATTATGTCACTGTTACAACTTATCCTAAAATCAAAAGAAAAATCCCACATTTTCTACTCATAAAATGTTCACTATTTTCCCCAAAGCATATCCTTTATTCCCACAGTTTCCCCTTTAAGTTTTGTATACAACTTCTTATGAACACCGCATTTTATCTTCTAAACCTAATTCAGTTCATTTTAATCCTTTCTTTTAACAAATCCTCAGTTTTACTATATCTAGATTATCAAACAACCCCAATCATTATAAAATCCTAGTAAAACCCTTTCAAATTAAACAAATTAAATCTTAAATCCCTCTTTTTGACACTCTCATGTGGCAAAAACTCAACATGCTCCACCCAAGCTTAACAAATTAAAAGGAAAAAAGGTTAGTCATTTCATTTCCCAGAACAGCTCAGCAATTCTCCTCTCCGGTGTTTTGCTTCAGCCCTGAAAACCTGTGTTTAAAGAACAAAATCAATTTAATCATCATGTCAAATCTCCTTCACTCGTTGCTCCATGCAAGGTCTGGATCCTTGGAACTTCCTGAAAACAAAACCTGTAGTTTACATTTCATACTCAACTCTCCCTTTATGATCCCGTCTATGTCATAACAAAAATAAACTTGAACAGAACAGTTATTAATCCTGAGTTACCTCAGTTAATGGTAACTTGAATCTCATCAAACAATGTTTCCCTTTTAGCATTTAGCATTCTCCCAACAATATAATGTAATCCCATAATCTAACCCCCGTAAAAAGAAATTTTCTCAAAGCAAACATCAGCATCCCAAAATCAGCCTCCCCAGATTTAAGTCTCCCACTTGTCCTGCCTATGGCAAAAGCAAAACAAAGCATCCCTTTCTTTTCCTCACATGATAAATCTGTCCACATTTATTCATTCCCACCTTAGTCCAGTCACTCACATTCACTCACATGCATTCACACATGATATTTTTGCTGATCTGCAGCCTCCTGCGCGCGTCATCAGATGCTCCACATCAGCAAAATGAGCTCTATCATTCGTTTTATTTCGTTTTCCTGTTTAGGAAAATAGTTCTCTATACTTTTGACTGGATTGAATCGATACAATCCATTTTTAGACAGAGACTTGCCGCCAATCAGTCTCTGATTGTAATCAATTATAATTCTGTAAAGCCCACCTGATTTTTCGTACTTGGTAATTTTGTCAGCGCCGTCCGTTCACTCTCTTCCAGGCCTGCTTAGAACAAAAATGAAAAAGAGAGCTGATTATTAGCTCCTCAAAGTACAAAACAAAATCACCTGACAGGTTTTTTCTAAGTGCACTGTTATAAAAACTATGGGCCCTTTTAGACATGTCCATGTTTATCAAAACTCCCTCTATTAAAAATAAAACAACAACCTCAAAAATCTTCAACAATCTTAAATTTCACCCGTTCAACACACCGAAAACCTCGTCAAAAGATCAAAGACCGTTTTCATTCAGCACAAGATAAAACCAATTTCAACCACATATCATCCTTAAATTATAAATTTCCTGTCCAAATCTGCCCCTCTGAACAGACCTGACCACCGTAATCAAATATCCTGATACTTTACCATTATATATTTCTCCCAATACTCTTCAACAGCCACTGCTCTCTCTTGAACTGAACCGAAAGCCTCCGACACACACGCACACAGGAAGTGTCTTTGTCACTCACTCACTCCAGCTAATTTGCATAAACCCACAGCTCAACAGCCAACTTAACAAGAGGAATACATGTTTAAACTTTATCACGTTATTGAATTATTTTCATTTTCTTTCTATACTAATCACTTACTTTGATAAATCAGTGCAAGAGCACTCCTGAGTCACTCTTATAGACACTTTTCTTTTGTTTTTTCCATCTATTTTAAATCTTTCCATCAATTGTATTAACCATTCACACCATTCTCTCACTCATACAAGCAGCAAGCAGATCTTCATTGCATATGCTTATGTTCTTAGCCAGGTTTTTAATCAATATCTGTTCATTAAGCTTCAGGAGCTTGTCTTTATAAGGTTAATGCATTTTCTGTTTGTGTGTGTATGGGTATATGTTATTTTGCATCTATGACTTCACAGTCTCCCAGACTTCTTCCCAACTCTCCAGTTAAGCAGTCAGTTTTCTTTTTCCCCGAGTTACTAACCCACATTTTGATTTCCCACCTTAAATTACCGCCCTCCTGGTCTTCAGCCAGGAGCTGGGGCTTGCTTTTCAGGTTCCTGGACACATCATGCTGTGAACAATTCAACCAGAAACTTGCCTTAACATATCCATTCATGTTAACCTGTAATTTCTTCAGACTCCTGCATCTGGAGAATTGGCCTGGGTCTGCTTTTACCCTGAAAATAACAAACTAAGACATTTTCATTATTATCACCAGTGGTTAAATAACCCATTTCTCTATCTCTGATCAGAAACACCAATTATGCCATGCATGTAAGCGTGTTCTTCCCTGCATTTTATGTTAATTGGGTGTAAACTGCTTCTTCATTAAATTAATTCATTGAGTTCTTCGTTGCCTTGTGATGTATTCATGTTAATGTACACTACGTGTAAGCTGTTTCTTCATTGCATCCTATATATTCATATTTAATTTATGCATTTCACCACTGAGCTTTAGATTCAAACTATCTCACTTCTGATTCATTTCAAAAATAATCTCACATGTAACAATTTGTATGTGTGTTTTCTATTCATTAAGGTAATGACAATTATTTTCGTTCATTATTCCTACCTTTTCTAATGTTTACCTCTTTGTTATGCTGTAGTGGACATCCCTAAACAATTCATGAGTTCAGGTTTCAATTTTCAATCCAATTATATCCTATATTCTCGCAGTCAAACTCGTCCAGCTTCATCTCTCACTGGTCCTCTCTGCACAATGTCCTGTTCGGGCTTCAAAGCTCCAGCAAACACAGTCTCAACTCAGCTGTTGTCTTCTTCTCTGTTTCTTTACAGTCTTTCTTTCAGATTAAGTCCCAGCATGGCAAAATATCACTCAATGTCCAGTGCTCTTCCACAATTCTTTATCCCACTGTTCAACTGCCCAGCCTGTATTTTCACAGTACATGTTACATTACTCTTACATGCTGCTGCTGGTCGTCAGTCGTCATCAGGGTTAATGGATCAGTGGCACTGCCGTTTGCCTGCTGTATTCAAGTTCACGATGTTCTATCGGTCTTCATCAGGCGATTGACTGTCCTTTGAACTTCTTCTCCGCTTCAGGGACAAAGTGAGAGATCCAGCCGCACAATTTCGAGCCAAAACTGGCTTATTCTCCCAATTCTTTTAATCTACTTTTCTGCTGCTGAACTCAAGGTTGCAAAGTTGAAAGACGCCCACCTGTATTGACCATATAATTAGTATTATATTCATTTTTTTCTTAAAGGCTTCATTTGCTCCCATTTCCTCGTCTGTCTCTCTGTGTTCTTTCTGCACACACTCAGTTCCCATATATGGGCATGCACAGTTCCTGTTCACTATTTCCTGTTGCTGCAGCCCCGATACACAGAGCAATATTTCCTGTTCCTCAAACTAATCTAACTCCTTTGTTTTTTGTTTTCTTGAATTAAAAACACTTTCAAACTTTAGCACATCCTACTTTTTCATCACCCAAGAAATATATTTCACACTCCTTTATTCCATACACACCTTTAAAAGTTCTCACCTCTTTCAGACGCCATAAATCGTCTCACACGCACTGCCTTTCTCTCACTCAGAGAACTCACGCAGAGTCACTCAAATCAAATACTGACAGCACTCACACAGTTAAAATCACTCGAAAATACGCTTTCATACGAGTATTTTGGACATGCCTTCCATGATCAGAAAGAGCAAGTCAAAAGAAAAGAAAAAGAAAACTGAAACCTCTCATCATCCTCACGGCTTCTCCCCACACACATAACTGAAAAAATAAAACACACCAACATTTATGGCTCACGAAATATACATCTATCAAAATTCAGTCATTTACTATGCATCCACACTAATATATTCACACTGTATTTACACTCTCATAATAAGCAAAACCAACCTCTTATATACAGGCATTTAGCAAAAAGCTCAGTCCTCTCGAAAACTGAAACCACCCTCTCTGCGCGTCACTGCTGCTCATTTGCATTTACACACACAATCAGTGCACATCCGGCTGTGCATCACTGACACAGAGACTGATCCTACTCATAGATCTCATATTTTATATTACAGACGTCTTAAATTACAACTGCACAGATTTTTTAGGCCTTTTCAACTCCTATGTAATTCCGATAATAGAACATAACGGCTCCAACCGATCAGTCCCAGACTTTTGTGCTCAATTCACCAGGGCGGTCCCAGACTGTCCTGTCCAGATCTCTAAACCTAACTTAATTTGCCAGCATACCCAATAAGCGCAAAAATAGGAGACTCTAACTCCTAGCAATTTTGAAGATTCCCCAGTCCTTCCCGGCTCGTCGTGCCGTACTAACCCTACTCTTCAGGGTAGGTCAAGGATAAACGTCTTTATCCAGGAGGGAGCGTTACCTCCGAGAAAATGCGCTTCTTAACAGACGCCGCTGTCGTCCTAGAAAAATTTATAATAATTTGAAACAACAATCTACACCCGAAGCAGGATTAAGATTGAGGACAACCCTCAACAGTTTTAGAGATTCCCCAGTCCTCTTCGGATGTTGCCCGAAACTATCCCTACTCTTCAGGGTAGGTGAAGGATAAACGTCTTTACCCAGCAGGGAGCGTCACCTCCGAGAAAGTTCTTAAGGGTTGCATAACCAATGGGACTCTAACCCACAGATTGACCAAATTCCCTATCATTCTAAGAGTTCACTTAGCAGTCCAACTGCTTTAATTCTCTTTTCATTCCTTTATTCTCATTACTCAGTACTGTCACTTATACTTCCTTATCATTACTTCAACCGGTAAACTTCATGAAAACTTCACCAAAATTAAAAAACAGACATTCACCAGTAATTTTCAGTGAGTAGACTTTAATTTGACATGTCCAATCTAGCACATTTTGGAAAATTCAACAGGTATGTGCCTTACCTTTGTTTAAGCCGGCTTGTCTCTCACTTCAGACCACTGACTCCTATCTGCCCATCCAATCACCACAGACCCTGGATCTCTCCATCTACACCAAAATTAATTCCCTCTCTTCACCGGAACGAGCCCCCAAATGTTAGGGTTCAATGTTGAGAGAAGAATCCATAAAAACCACAGATCCAGGCGTGTGCAATTTAGACGGCATTTTAATGAACACATGTGTGAGTTCAACAACCCAATCAGTGTTGAACTGTCTTTCTCATATTCAGACAACTGTTTTATGGGGTTAAGAATTGTACAGCCCCTTTTCTGTTACTAGGCAGATTTACGTCACACCAAAACCACAATGACTTTTAACATAGAACATCATCTTCGTGTCGACGGCTGATGCTTCCTGTCTCCATTCTCGCTGTCGCTTATCTCCCGGAACATCAGTTGCACTTCCTCTAAGTACTTGGCACACTTCTGCATTTCTGCCCTACCAAAATAGACCTGTTATGTGTGTGTGTGTGAGTGCACGCGTGCGAGGGCGTGCATGTTGTGTACTGCGACGTGTCATGACCTCTCACTATTTGTCTGTCTGTGCGTGCAGAGTTTGCATCTGCTTTTCTGATCCTTAGTTGACCTTAAACTGAACTTTCCCCTATCAGTGATTCCTCTAACTAAGTGTGTGTTAATCAACGATACATGCATAACACCCTGCTCTTTGGCTTGCAGTCACTCTGCTTTCGGTTTCACTTCTGCAAAACATGCTCTGCAGACGCGTTTCGTTTCCTGTCTCATTTTGGCACAGAGAGTATTTTCCTGTCTCTGCCCTCTACACAGAGATCATAAAAGCATTAATAACTTTTAAATTATAGATTCAACTCAACCCTTTAAAATGGTTCTTCTTTGGACCTGTAATAAAGGCTATAACCATATATTTGAACATCTGAATGCATCTAACTGCAACCTCACTATTAATACTGAAATGTTAATGATGATTATAAAAATAGCAGCAACTAATAGCAGGACAATATTTCTATTCCTGACAGCAGAAATACGTCACACCAAAACCACAATGACTTTTAACATAGAACATCATCTTCGTGTCTACGGCTGATGCTTCCTGTCAGCCCGCCTTCGCTGTCGCTCGTCTGGTGCACTTCCTCTAAGTACGTCGGCACACTTCTGCATTTCTGCCCTACCAAAATAGATCTACCATGGTGTGTATGTGTGTGTGCGTACACGTGCAAGGGCGCGTGCATGCTGTGTACTGCGTACGTGTCATGACCTCTCACTATTGGTGTCTGTATGTATATGTCTCGCCCTTAAATGCTCTCACATCTCACCCGTTACACTTCTGACCTTCACGTGACCAGAGGCTCCCCTTTACATATAATAACCTAACTGGAACTATATATGTAATCTACTGAATAAACACCCTACTCTTTCAGCTTACGCTCACTCTGCTTTCGGTTTCACTTCTACAAAAGCTGCAACTTCAAAGACATAACTTCCTGTCTCATTTTGGCACAAAATGTATTTTCCTGTCTCTGCCCTCTACACAGAGATCATAAAAGCATTAATACCATTTAAATTATAGATTCAACTCAACCATTTAAAATGGTTCTTCTTTGGACCTGTAATAAAGGCTAATATAATACCAATATGTTTGAACATCTGAATGCATCTAGGAAAGCAACATCACCATTAACACTGAAATGTTAATGATGATTATAAAAATAGCAGCAACTAATAGCAGGACAATATTTCTATTCCTGACAAAAGGTCGCACCAATCACCACCATAATTTAAAAACACACTGAACTTTTTCAGACAAAACCAGCCTCACTGTTTAATCAGGTGATGTCTGCGTTCCATCGCTGATTCCTCGTAGGTGACACAGAACCTCGCTCTGTACATCACTGAGCTGGAGCTTGGCACATGCTTGCTGGAGGAGGGCGCTCTTTCACCCCGCAGCTGTAGGATGAAAGGGCAGAGCACGACGTACACCCTTGTTGTCTTCCTCAACATCAACATTGAAATCTTTTAACCCTTTGGGTTATTACTGTGGTCCTGGAATCTTCTTGTGATGACTAGCAGGACCCCAAGTGGCACGACTCTCTACCTTAACCGCTGTCTGGGCTGTCAGCTGTGTGTGGACTGGTCCCTGCTTCCCACTGGGACTCTGGGTGCAGATGAGAAATCTTCATTCTCAGTCTGGAGTTTTCACTCTTGGGATGATTTCTTCCAGCAATGCTCTGGCTACTGCAGCTGTATCTCCTTACTGGAAGGAAAAACTTCTAACCATTTTGAAAGCATATCAACCCTCATTTTACCTTCTGTTCAGTGAACTTTACTTATGGGTTATCAAAAGTTTATCTGTACCACCTGTACAGTTTCAATACCTGTACATGAATTGTTAGTCACACAAATCATAGAAAAAAATCAAAGAAAAATTGCCAAATAATTTTAGAGTAAATCTGCTCCAGGTCTGTACACCTGTGTTAGGAGATGAAGTTAGTGTGGTTTTCATGTTAAGTCTCTTTAACTCCTGGTTTCACCACTGCACCCATACTATAATTGCCTAGAAAAACAGAATCTTGGAGTTAATATAAACGTAACATTTACAAACAACTGTAGGTCAGAGGAGTAATAAGGCATCCAGCTCTGCAGCCATAATTTTTTCATGTGCAAGGGATTTCTTTGAATCATTGAAAACACTGTTTCCATAATGTGCCCAAATGATGGATCATCCCATGTGTTTATTCAGAAATATTGTAAATGCTGACTGATCTTAAGTACGGTCACTTACTTGTTTTAATGTTATGACTTCAGCAACTGAATAGTGATATGATAATGTGTCACGGTTGAGGCGTGTGGAGTTATGAGACAACCCAAATGGAGGCACTGGGTTTGATGCAAGTGAGCTTTATTTAGAAATGGTGAGAATACAGACTGAAGCGGAGATGGGAAGGACAGAAACTAAGAAAAACTTTAACTGGGAAATTCTAATAAACAAACCTGAGACCATAACTCACAGAATGACATGCAGGTATACGCAGGAAAACATGCAAGGTGAAACCCAGGATGACACACAGAGATAACACAACTGGGAGGAATCAGAGCTGACGAGACAAAGGAACGCAAAACCAGCAACAGTACAGACACAGGACAGGGACTATCAAAGTAAAACAGCTGCTGTGAAAGAAGTAACACTAGTTTTAAAAAGGTATATTTTCACATTGTATACACATTTCCCCCACTGTAACATTTGGCATTTTCTCAACAATAAAATTCGATTCCATAACCAACACAGACCTATTAAAACAGCTTCCTTCACACAAAAATCAGTGAGACAGAAAGTAGCAGCTAAATGATTAAGTCTGCAGGGCCCACACACTCATGTCAACCTTCACCGCTCCTGCAAAATCAAACATTCACCCTTTTTTCACTTTTTGGGTGATTTAGGCATTAGTGACTAATCCTAAAGTAGGTGCAGTCTTTAGTATTAGTTGCAAGTCAGTCAAAACTTGTCCCCATCATCAGTCCGTCACAGTGCAGTTACATGCATTCATGCTAATCATTGCTGATAATGGAGCCTCTCATGCACTGTTACTAAAATAATAATAATAATAATAATAATAATAATAGGCCTACGTTAGGACATGTCCAAGCATAACTGTTCTCTTAGAAAGAGAAAACAAACCAAAACTAACTGGCAGGATCAACTTTGTATTAAGGAAACCAAAAAACATCAGCCAGATGAATCACAGAAGCATTTTGCATCCTGGTGGAACAATATGGTGTAGGGATTAGAACTTCAGGTGCCGTGACATGCAGTGCTGCATTCACTCCTCCTGGCTTTAATTCATTACTGACTAAGTCTGAAATCAGACTAGGTACCACTACCCCTTCATTTCCCCCACATCATATTTACTGCTTGCCCACAAGTGCTCTAGGACAGCAGTCCTACATATTTTGTTATTTACATAATAATGTAAATAACCTAATAATGATCCTTATTGCTGTTTTAGAGGAGCGGTGCTTCAAAGGATAGCTGCAGATTTCTGTCAGAATCTGCAGATTATACAGTACAAATAAAATGTTCACGTTTCTCCAATGTTGTCTTCCCAACAGTTTCACTAACATCTACACGGGATGGCCAGGAAGCGTTCGCGATGTCTTATCGGGCGCTTCTCCGGCGCTGATAATTGGCGTCTGTCTTGTGTCAGTGACGTAAAAGACGGATTTAATGTGACATGACCGTTCAAACAGCAGTCGCTTTCTAAAACATCAGATATGTATCGGATTCAGTACCACATACGAAAGTGACCCAGGTCGGATTTGAAAATATCGGATTTGTGCCGTTCACACTGTCATACCATGATCAGATATGGGTCGCATAGGGTCAAAAAAGTTAGATTTGATGCGCTTTCACCTGCAGTGTGAACGTAGCCTTAGAGTCTCCACTATTTTAACCCTCAACAATATTATATTCACTTTTGGATCAACTTATCCGTCCATAGGATAATAACAGTCCACTAATTTAAATATCAACTCATAACTCACTAAGTTGACAGGACAAGAGAAATGCACATGTAAAATATTATCACGAAGGAGAATTTCCTTCATACAGTAAATCACTTGTGTTGCTCAATCAGCAGAAAGCATCTTACAATTTTACTATAATAACAACTAAATTTATCGTGTGCTCTCGGGTTGGTAATACCAGCGTCACCTTTTTTCACAAAAATTAACCTGTTGATCTGTAACCTGGAGAGTTAACTGTCAGCAGTGGATGAACTGCTGACAGTTAACAATGATGAGACATATGGGCATGTTCATGAGTGTAAGCTGACCTTCATTGTATGGTTGTGTTAGTAGGTGGATTAATACACTCTCTGCTTGTGTGTGTGTGTGTGTATGTGCATTGTTTAACCTCACTGTTTTTTGGGGTTTTTTGTTTGTTTTTTTTAATGGTGACGTGGGAGATCCACTGCCTACAGCTCTGTCCGGAGTCCCTTTCCTCTAGTCCACCTACAGTCCTTTGCCTCAGGGTTTTTGATCAGGATAGTCTCTCCTAAAATGTCCCTCCATCCCACAGCTGTAGCATTTTCCTCAGCCACCTTCAGGCACCCACAAACAGGCATCCCTGTCTCCACATCACCATTCTCTGCCTCTTCCTTCCTCCCTCGTTGGCCTGTGTTTCCTCTCAGCATAGCGCTGCATGCTGCGTGGTGAGGGTCAGCGCTTTGTTTTCCTTCTTCTTCCGTTTTCTTTGCATCAACCCTTTCCTGGGTGTACCAACAAGCATGTCGGCATACCGGCCAGCGTTAGTTTATCCTCTCCCCCTACGTAGAATCGTTTGACCTTTTGAGGAGTGACTCTCACAGGGGGAGGCGTTTGCTTCGTCCAGGTCGTCAGGCTTAACAATGCCGCTATCAGCTGACTCACCTCTGTGTTGTTCGCAGTCAGAGCTTGCCACAGGCCGTTGTTCAGCGCTGTTATGGCATCTTGGTAGGGTGTGTTCTCTTCCTTAGGGTCAAGGTCAAGGTGGGGATCTTTTATTGTTACACAGCAGCAGTTGGCCTTGCTTTTGAACGGACTGTGCTCGGTTGTGGCAGCAGTGGTTTCGGTCATCGGGAAGGACGGGACTCCAGATCAGGGTGGCTTTCATCACTTTTTCTGCAAAATGACATAAAAAACATGTCTGTGAACCGTCTACCATCTCTTGTGGATCACTGGAAAACAAGGTTGGAATCATCCCACTCACTCACCACTCTCGGAGCTTAACTGGCCATCCACCTCCCCTAGAGGTGTTTAACCCTCCACCTGCCAAGAAGAATACCTTTCCAATATTCTTCACCTCTATAGTCGAGCTTCCCCTACAGTCCTCTCTAATCACCCTCTCCCTCTTCCCACAGTTCTGACTCGCTTGCCTTCTTGCCAAGAATCCCTCATTCGTGTTGCCAGTAACTCCTGTGTTTAAGTAAATAAACTAATTGAAACCTTATTGTTGCCTCCCATGCTTGAATCTGCTTTTGGATCCTCTCGCCGCAGCCTCCAGGCTCCTGTGAATCTGCATTTTCTTGATCAGGCGGTGAATCAATTTATCAGATTACTGGTTGGAAATATACTTTATAATTTTTATTTTTATTTTCTTGTGTCTTAAGATACATCCTCACATGGTTATTTTTTTTTATTGAGCATTTCTGCAATGTTGAATTTCTCATTTTGAAAGACATCCTTTTTTTGTTGTTGTTGTTCTTTTTTTTGCCTGTCCCATTTGGTTCTTTAGCCGTCAGAATTAATGTCTGAAGGCCAAGAAAGATGCCCAATGGATTTACTTTACCAAGTGGATCATCATGGCCTTGCCATATCGATCCATTTGATTGACCTTTGTTATTGTTGTTTATTTTATTTTATTATCAGTTGTTACAGACCGGACAGACATGACTGGGGGATAGGAAAGGGAGAAAGAAAGATGAAAGAAAAGAAAAACGGAGGACTAGAGGGACAGTAAGAAAGGACACAAAAAGAAAAAAATCTCCCAGATCACCTGTTCAGACGAAAAAAAAGAAAGAAGAGAGAAAACAAGCAAAAAAAAAGAGAGCGACATAATAAACACAACACCATCGCATTAGTCTAGCTAAGTGTAAATAACAGTAAATACTAAATATTGAATGTCGTTGTACAGCACGCAGGACCAACAGCGCACAATGTGCTTTGAGGTAGCAGCCAAGAAAAGTGTAGTTTGTGTCTGTGAACAGTGAACACCAGTATGCACACCTGTGTGGATCAGCACGCATGTATTCAAAAGCTTTCTCTATGTAACGATCTGCTAGGGAGCGTGGGGAGTCATAGCCCCGTCCCCCAGGGCATGAAGCAGGCATGGAGGCGATCCAAGCCCCAGACATCCAAAGGCTTGGATACAAATACAACAGCTGAGAGAGGCTCCAGCATCCTCTTCACTCTTCACTTCACCCACATGCTCCTGGTCCTAAATAATTCTGATATTTAAAGGGAACAGAGCAGAACTTAACTAAACTTCATGCAAGAGGGAAAATGTCAGGATAAGACACGCTACTTGACTCATGAAGTCAACCTTTTGATGAACTGAAAATTGAGAAAACTGATAATTAAAAGTCAAAGGCATTTTGAAGCAGCTCAAACTGTAAACATTAACGTGATTCAGAGCACTGTTAGAAATCTTTTTATCATAATTGTGTCATAATAATTCATCAATATTTAAAAGTGTATGCTCTCCTTCTCCCTTTAGGTCACTGCAATCCACTTTTTCAACAAACTCATTAGTTCCTGGGTGTTTTCAAATTAAAAGCCTTCTAGCGTCTCACTGGTTAGAACAACTTAATTTCTACAGAAGGTTTTCATTGTGAAACAGTTGTAGGAACTAAAAAACTGTTCAGTTCAGTCCTGTTCAGTTGTATTTATGTAAAATCAACTCACAACAGTCACTATTGAAAAGTTTTAAAATATTTACAAGAATACAGAACAACGCCAAAAATCAGAGAGCCCCCTATGACCAAGTATTCTTCAGGATGATTATTCATGATGACACTAAAAACATGAGAAGTCCAAATCATTTAAAATTCAAAATATTTCCTGCATTTCCAACAATGTCAGTTGTAAACGTAATTCTGTGAATTGTTCATCCTTATCAATCATAACTATTCAAACACAGTAAAGTCCACAATTTTAAATCACTACATTATTTTTCACAAGCAATGGTGTTTGCAGAGTTCACACTAAATATTTGAGCATATTATTTTCAACGAAGAATGAAAGCATGAAAGAATGAAAATGTGCTTATTCTTGTCACATTTTTTATGACTTGTTACTTGTTCAATTCCCGAATATGATACTGCAGGTAGTAAAGGGATGGATGGATATTTTGACGCTAATTTATTTTTAAAGCAGAAATATTTCAGCTCTATGAAATTTCAATTGGATTCAATTTTATTTATATAGCGCCAAATCACAACAAAAGTCGCCTCAAGGCGCTTTATATTGAAAAAAATTATGTGCGCGCGTGTGTGTGTGTCCTCAGTGAACTGTATCAGTCTCTGTCTTCAGAGAACCAGGGGGAGCCGAGATGTCCAAGGGCAGAATGGCATGACTGTGAACTGTGATGTTCGATGTGTGTGTTGGCTCTCCTGCTCGCAGTAATAAATAGCTTGACCACAGCTCTTTCTGTGTTGCAGAATTTATATATCTTGCTGGTCTTCACTTTTACTGCAACTCTCAGATCAGTTCCTCTCCAGCTGTGTGAGGGTTTTGTATGAACAGCAAACTTAAACACTGCTAACAGTAACAAACCACTGCATCTTAATTCTGAACTATGAACTGATGATCAGAGTGACGTCAGTCCCAGACCAGCTACCAGTAAAATGATCAGAAACAGCAGAGTGATGGAGATTAGCTTCATGAATTAGCAGTTTAGGAGCTCCTCCAGGTTTCTGAAGATACCAGTGAATATTTTTGCTAATGGATCATCTGATTTAACATCTGATAGAAACAGTTTGTCCTGGAATAACAGATGGAGCTTTAAGAGTATTCATCGGGATGATTATTCTGGTAAATGGTTCTGGTTCTTATATAGCGCTTTGCTACTCTTTCTGAGAAAGAAAAGAGTTGTTACTCTTTTTAAGTAACATTGACACACACATTCATACTCCGATGGATGCATCGGAGAGCAATTTGGGGTTAGTATCTTGCCCAAGGATATTTGGCATGCAGACTAGGGGAAGCTAGGAATCGAACCACCAACCTGCCGATCAGTAGCTGACCCACTCTACCACCTGAGCTACAGCCACCTTGATAAAAGTAAAAACATGAGAAGTCATCATCATTTACTATTCTAAATATTTCATGCACCATGCACCAAAATAACCGGGTCAGCTGTAAAAGTAATTGGGTGAATGTTTTTTTTTTTTTTTTTTTATCAATCATAGTTATTCAAATACAGTAAACAGTCCTAAATTTTAAATCACTACATTATTTTTCTCAACACATGGTGTTTGCAGAGTTTCAGCATAATATATTATATTTCAGCATATTATTCACAACGAAGAATGAAATCCTCCCTGTGTTCATTCCAGCTAACCTGAATGTGATACTGCAGATAGTAAAGAGATGAATGAATGTTTTTATGATAATTTATGTTTAAAGCAGAAAAAATTAAACTCTCTAAAAGTGTGTGTGTGTACATGTGTGTGTGTTTATGTGTGTGTGTGTGTGTGTGTGTGTGTGTGTGTTTATCAGTCACAAAACACAACAACACACAACAGCAAACACACAAAACCATATACCAGTGATGTCCAACTCCAGGCCTCGAGGGCTGGTGTCGTGCAGGTTTCAGATATCACCCTGGGTCAGCACACCTGAATCAAATGATTAGTTCATTTCCAGGCCTCTGGAGAACTTCAAGATGTTAAGGATGTAATTTAGCTATTTAAAAAAGCTGTGTTGGATCAAGGACACATCTAAAACCTGCAGGACACCGGCCCTCGAGGTCTGGAGTTGGACACCCCTGCCATAGACCCGGATGCACTTGGTGAAATCTGGAAATAGTAACTGCTGTTCTTTATGATGCTGCCACCTTGTGGTGGAAGTTGGTAACAGGAAAATGTGCCTTACCTTAATTAAGAACATTCAACAAAACACAGATTCATAAGAAAATGACAAGAGAACATGTTTACGGGCAGCCTAACATCCTGAGAGAAAACTTACTTACTCCAGATGTACAACTCCATTACTGAATTAAGTTTATGATTAAGTGGACATTTTATCATGTTCACAAGTGACGTGATGGGATGTTCGGTTGATTGATTCTGATGATTCTGATTCTGTCTCTAGTCCATGTTGGCCGTAATCAACACTAGTTTATTTTTTTTTAAGTCAAGACACAATTATAGTTTCACTGAAACAAGACTAGAAAAGTGAAAAAATCATGAGAAAGAGGGAAATTTAAATAATTTACTGGTTTGAACACAATATTTTAGTTGGAAGCTGAGATTGCTACTGTCATAGGGATTTATTGTACTGAGTCACTGACAATGCTGACTTTGATTTAATAATCTTTTTAATTTTCTGAGTGATGTAATGTTTTCTTTTCAATCTTTAAAAAAATGTGTGTGTGTGTGTGTGTGTGTGTGTGTGTGTGTGTGTCCTCAGTGAACTGTATCAGTCTCTGTAGTATCTTCCAGGTGCAGAGGGAGGTTTTTGTACGACTGTTTTTCACTGTGTGAACACACGCTGACTGTTAGGATAGTGAATACTCTGACAGTAATAAACTGCTGCATCTTCAGCCTGGACTCCACTGATGGTCAGAGTGAAGTCAGAGTTTGATCCACTGCCTGTAAAACGAGCTGGAATCCCTGATACTCGAGTGCTAGCATAGTAAATGAGCAGTTTAGGAACTCCTCCATCTTTCTGTTGGTACCAGGCTAAATGGTGATAGTTGCTAGAAACATAAACATTCTGACTGGTCCTACACTTGATGGTGACTGTGTCTCCCACAGCAGAGCTCACTGCTCCAGGCTGAGTCACTGTGATCTGTCCTCTGGACTCTGAGGATACAGAGACAAAAACATAAAGCAGCTTCATGGTTTTGTGGGCTTCATTTCAGAGGGACAGATGTTGATAGAGGAGAGGAGTTTGATTCTATGGACTTTACCTGTGAAGCAGCAGCAGAGGAGAGTCCAGATGAGGACGCAGATCAAAGTCATGTTTTTGATGAGGAGGATTTCTGTGGCTTCTGTTGTGATGAAGGACAGCTGTCAGTCATCCAGTGTTCAACTCTCAGGACTATAAACTCTCCCAGAGCACTGGAGCATGGTGCTGCTGATGCAAAGTGGCTCTCTATGGAAATCATCTGACTCCACCAAAGACCTGCATCACGCTCATGGTGCTGTTTATTAGTGAATAAGCGAATTCATCATGATATTGAACTGAGACATCTTATAGTAAATTTTGGAAGAATCTAAGCTTTTTCTTCACCATATATGTTATTTCAAATTGTGTCCTGTCAATTAAATGTTTTGTTTTATGATTCATTTTTGATCTCTTTTAAATATCTTTTAAATGAGCCTGTTGTTAGACCTGTTCATGCTGATAGCACTGCCTATAAAACCTCTTTCAGTAGCTTTATGATCACAGTCATTTATTTATAGAATGACTGTGGGGCAGACCAAGTATAAAAATGTTCACTATTTGCTCATCTTATGATGTATTTTTTGATCACAAATATAGTGAATTATTCAAAAGTGATCTGAAGCAAATCAAATCATCTGTCAAAGATGTTGGAGCCAAAGTTATGGCACTGATGTTTTTTGGTGCCAGTGTAGCTGGGCCACTAGTGTTTATTGACAATGTTACTGCTGATAGAGGTAGCAGGGTGAAATGTGAAGTGTACACAGCTATACTCTCTGCTCACATTAAACCAAGTGCTGCAACACTCACTGGACAAACCTTCACAGTGCAAATGGATAATGACCCCCCAAAAAATGTAAAAACCACCCAAGACTTTCTCAGGCAAAGAAATAGGATATTTTTCAATAGACAAGTCACCTTATTTCAACTCAACAGAGCATGCTTTCCTATTATTATATACTAAACTGGATGCAGAGAGACCCACAAACAAGCAGAAATTGAAGATGGCTTCAGTAAAGTCAGAAGACTTGTTTTGAGAATGTTTTGAGAGTAGGGGTGGAGCCGAACCCTAATATGGTATTCAGATAGGCATGAATATCGTGTTTTTTATACTAATACTTATTTCGAACAAATACAAAATATTTGTATTCGGGAACAAGAAAAATATTTCATCAAAACGCGGAGTTTCCTTATTAGACCGTAGTGCATGCCTGGATGAGTGAGTGACGTGTAAAAGGTGAGTGACATAGGCTGCTCCACACAGCAACAGAGAAGACTCGGCTGAGCGATAAGAGAATGAATTGCATCGCTATTTTTGTTGAACAGATTTTTTTGGTAACACTTTATGATAAGTGCACACTATTAAGCATTAGTTAATCATCTGTTAAGCATTAGTTAATCGTTACTTAATTATCTCTACAGCATCTACAAAGTTTTTCTCATAATCAGTTAATAGTTTACAAGCACTGCTTTAAACACTTTATCCATGATGAATAAGCTAATGTACAACACGTTTTATTAATTATGTTTTCATGTTCTAAAACTCATTGATTAATCATTTATAAACACTACTTTGCATCAGTTACAAACCAGGATGTTCAATGGCATACAAAATCATTGGTAAAAGGTAAGTAGATGGTTAACATACCCTACATAATATTATAAACTCTACATGTACTACACATAGTAGTTTCATACTAGATGTTTTATAAACACTGAATATCACGGTTACATCACTCAGCTGCTATATCTTAACAGATGTCTTAGAAATACATTTATAACTGTCACTTCAAGGCTGCCAAAGCTGTAATGCACTATCGACCAACTTCTTTTTTGATAGATTATCTATAAATACTCATAAATACCTTAATAAACTTATTTAGGAAGTTACAAACCATTTACTACTTGTTAGTAAAGTATCTTGAGTGAGCCCATCTAAAATGTGGGGACCATATATACCTTACAACCCATTTATAGATGTGAAAGTCTTTAAAATACATTGTAACAAAAAATAAATGACAACACACAGGGTAGATCCAGAACTCACTGTATTTTTAAGATGCCAATCACAAAAACATGAGAACAATGCTTACAGATTGGACACACAAATATTGATACAAAAATAAAAACAGTGTCATAAACTATCAGCCAATATTTGAGGTAATACAGAACACAGCTGGATGCAAACTATATGACTTGTAGCTCTTTACATAAAGTGTATCACATGTGTGATCATTAAAATAAAACTACAGAATTTATAAAATTAAAATAATGAAGAAACATATAAACAAAAAATCAAGTGTGTCATTTTTTTTACAAACAATTGACCAATCAACTGGAACTATAACTATACTACAACTATAACTTGTATTTTTTTAAGCTGTTAACAATGGTGGACTCTTGACACATTTCACCATGTAAAAAAACCAACAAAAATCTAATCTTTCTTTGTTTAAAGAGGAAGCAACTTCTCTGAAGATGTATACGCTTTGAATTTTTCCTCTATTTCTGGATCTGCACTGATTGCTGCAGCACACGGTGTAGCAAACAATGAAAGTTTCTGTCCCTGCTTGTTTTTTTTCTAATTCTTTATACCTCTCAGGTGCAACAATGAATAGCTCAACAATTGGAGCAGTTGCCACAATCGTGTTCCAGTCCACTCCCAGTCGTTTAAAGGCAGCAGACATGGTGCCTCCTCTTTTGAACAGCTTCAAAATCTTGTTATACCGGTTGACCACTTGCTTCAGATTCTGGACTGCATTTCCTTTGAGAGAGCTAGTAAAACAGTTAAAAAGACAACACAGACAAAATGGACTTCCGGCTTGAGTGAACGCTGGCGCGTCTGGCTGCCGCTACTCACCGGTACATTTTTCTATTACTTGGATTTATTTGGATTCAGATTTGAATGAACAGGGACATTCACACTCAGGACCAGATCGATCTCTGCCAGGGATTGATTTGCAACGCTTCTCCTCAACATCTGTTATTTCAGCTGAATGTGTTCTCACGTCTTCTTCTCAGTGAGCTGCACTAGCTTAACTGTTTGAGCTATTTTTAGTCTACCTGTTCGTCGCTCCGGCCGGCTCGGCTCCTTTTCCTCCACATAATCGAAGATGTGGGCCAAGATGTTCCTGAGCTGGTCGGCACTATTTTGGATTCTCCTGACGCTCGTCTACCATCCTACGGCTGGAGTGCTCCGCTATACAGCCGCTGAGCTCCTGTGCCTTCGCGGACAGCTATCGCTCCCGTCGCCGGCGGAGCTCCACTACCACCCGGGCATCACTTTCCAGCCTCGCCAGAGATACATCCATCGCGGGTCCCGCAGGATTTTCCATAACTCCGATGGAACTAAATCGTTCTGGTCTGCTACTCGCCGCCCTTGCAGGAACCCTGATCGGGCTGTCAACCATCGATCTCTAGCCCACCTGCCCAGGGCGCCTACCGCGATTAGCAAAAAAGAAATTACTCCACTCAACTTCGGTCTTCTAAACATTCGTTCATTGACAAGTAAGGGACCTCTCATCCAAGACCTATCTGACCGTAAGTTTGACTTTTTCTGCTTAACTGAAACCTGGCAACAACCTGATGACTTTTCTCAGCTAAATGAAGCTACTCCTCTGGGGTTTGTTTACCTTTCTAAACCTCGCTGCTCAGGTCGCGGGGGTGGTCTCGCTATCTTCTTTCGCCAGCACTTGAAAGTCCTGCCAGTTAATGTTGGTACCTTTAGTTCTCTAGAGGTCCTTGCATGTGAGCTGACTGGACCCATTCCCACCATCATAGCTACTGTATACCGCCCCCCAAACCTAACCCTGTCTTCCTCAGTGACTTTGCTAATCTATTAACCCATCTTTCATCTCTCTCCCCAAATGTGATCTTGGTGGGAGATTTCAACATTCACATGGACAATAATGACCTTCTGCTCACCAGAGACTTTTCCTCCTGTCTCGAAGGCTCTGAATTTAAACAATTTATCGACTTTCCCACTCACTCTAAAGGACACACCCTGGACTTGGTCTGCTGTTCTGGTCTTACTCCCTCTAATCTTTCTGCCACTGAAATCCCCATAACTGACCACTTCCTCCTTTCATTTAACCTCACTCTCTGCTGCTCTTCTACCAAACCAACCCGTCTCATCTCGTTCCGCAACATCAAGAACATTGATATGGACATTCTCACTACCAGACTGGACAATGGTCAGATTCCGGACTTCTATTCTACTCCTGATGATTTGTTGTTATATTATAATAATTGTCTACGCACTGTCCTTGATTCTCTGGCTCCTGTAAAAACCCACTCTGTTTCCTTCGCTCGCTCTGCTCCCTGGTTTACCTCTGACCTCCATGCTCTAAAGGCCAGAGCTCGGCAGCTAGAGCGTAAATATAAGAAATCTGGTTTAACTGTCAATTCAGAAATCTATAAATACCACGTACTTCAGTATAAAGACTCCATCAGCAAGGCCAAGCAAAGCTTCTACTCTGGTACTATCAGTTCTTATGAGGGTAATGCAAGGACCCTGTTTTCAGTTCTCAACAAACTAATTCAACCCCCCAACGCTTTACCACCACACTTCTATTCCTCTGAAACCTGCAACTCCTTGATGCTGTTCTGGACCACGAAAATCAATAACATCCACCAGCAACTCAGATCAAATGTTGTGCCTACGTCCTCTCCAGAACCTTTTCTCCTTGTTGAGCCCTTTTCCACTTTTCATCTTCCTGATTTATCTGATATTTCCGAGTTCATATGTAAATCAAAGCCTGCCACATGTCATCTTGACCCCATGCCCACGGGGCTTGTGAAATCCTGCCTCTCTTCTTTACTCCCACTCATCTCTGCTATCATTCACTCTTCTCTCACCACTGGTATCGTTCCCTCCTTATTCAAGACTGCTCTAGTCACTCCTATACTGAAAAAACCTTCTTTAGATCCTAACAACTTTAACAACCTCCGTCCGATTTCCAATTTACCCTTCATTTCTAAGATACTCGAAAAAGTGGTTGCAGCTCAACTTTATTTACACCTGGTTAATAATAATATCTACGAGAGATTTCAATCTGGTTTTCGCTCATGTCATAGTACAGAAACTGCTCTACTTAAAGTCACTAACGATCTTCTAATCGGAGCTGACTCTGGTCTTCTCTCCATTCTCGTCCTTTTAGATCTGAGCTCAGCCTTCGACACCATTTCTCACTCTGTACTTCTAAGCAGACTTTCCTCTCTCGGCATCTCTGACACACCCCTCGCCTGGTTTCAATCATATCTCCTCGACCGTTCCCAGTTTATTCAACTAAGATCATTCCGCTCTCGTCTATTCTCCGTCACCTCTGGTGTACCTCAAGGCTCAGTTTTAGGCCTCTTCTCTTCATAATATACATCCTCCCACTAGGTACCATTTTTCGCAAATTTGATCTTCAGTTTCACTGTTTTGCTGATGACACCCAGTTATATCTCTCTTGCAAACCTGATTCCTCCCTCCCACCTTCCTCCCTTTCTGAATGTCTATCCAAGTTAAAATCCTGGTTTACCTCTAATTTTCTAAAGCTCAATGAGGATAAAACTGAGATCCTCCTTATTGGCACCAAATCCAACCTTCTGAAGGCGAACCATTTCTCACTCACCATCGATAACTCCACAGTTTTCCCTTCTCCTCAGGTTAAGAGCCTTGGTGTCATCCTAGACAGTTCACTTTCCTATAAATCTCACATCAATAATCTCACCCGTTCTGCCTACTTCCATCTACGTAACATTAACAGATTGCTTCCTTCTCTTTCCACCCAGTCTACGTCCATTCTTGTCCAGTCTTGTTACCTCCCGTATTGACTACTGCAATTCTCTTCTGCATGGTCTCCCCCAAAAATCCCTCCATAAGCTTCAACTGGTTCAGAACTCTGCTGCTCGCATTATCACCAGAACCCCCTCCTACCAGCACATCACCCCTGTTCTTCAGGAACTTCACTGACTCCCTGTTAAATTCCGGATAATATTCAAACTTCTTCTGCTCACCTTCAAGGCCATTCACAAGCTCGCTCCTCCTTACCTTTTTGACCTGTTAACCACTACCTGTTCTGCCCGTTCACTTCGATCTTCCTCTTCTATCCAGCTTGCTGTACCTTCCTTCCGTTTCACCACCATGGGAGGCAGAGCTTTCAGCTGCTCTGCTCCCAGGCTGTGGAACTCTCTACCCCCAGAAATAAGAAACATTGGTTCTCTCCCCCAGTTTAAATCCCAACTCAAAACTCATCTGTTCAAATCTGCATATTCACTGTGAATCCACTGTTGGTTAATTTTAGCTTTTGCTTTTGTTTTATTGTTCTTATTCTGCCATTGTTTTACTATGTGTTTTATCCTATTGTAAAGTGTCCTTGGGTGACTTGAAAGGCGCTCATAAATAAAATTTATTATTATTATTATTATTATTATTAAAATTACTCAACAGAATGCTTATGTAAGTGCTCACGCAGAGGAAGTATGTGACAAGCTATGTAATGTTTTTAAGAGTGGACTTACATGCTGCTAATTGCTCCTTTAGATAGTCTCTTTCTTTGGTGAGCTGATCTATCTGATCTTTTTCCCACTCTAGCCTCATCTTACAGATCTCCAACTCTTGTGATTTTCTTCTGTCTGCCAGCTGTGCAGCTGGGGCAACAGTCACACCTAGAGAAAATTAAAAACAAAATGAGACTTGGCTATCAATAAAAGTAATAAAAAAATACAATAATAATAATAATAATAATAATAATAATGATGTACACATTGTAGAATTTAAATAACAGTAAAAGCATCACAGTGATTGGTAAATATCCTACAATGGTGATATTACAAACTATATTTAGTTATGTATTTAGAAACTGGCCAATTTGCAGCAAAATAGCTGGAGAAGGACTGACAAACTAAATTACAGAAAGCACAATTTTAAGTTACAGCCCAGAGTATCACCAAAGGCAATAATCCTCATTTAATTCTTGAGCCAAGCCACAAGAAACGACTAATAAAATAAACTGAACTGTGTTTTTGCTGATATCTAAATCTTAAATGTAGCTAAAAGCTAAGCTAAGCTAATCGCCTAATAGCAGCTACAGAAACGCTACCTGCTAATAGGCGGTGGGTGTTTGCAATGAAATAAGCTAATACAATGAGTTTACAATGAGAAAAAATACTCACCACTGGTAACACGAACATCCATCTTGTCCGCGTTATTATTCCCCCTTTTTGCCCGGGTTCACATGCCGGTAGATCGGTCTGGGCTTGTCGTGTTCATAGAGGAAGCCATTACTCCAGCTTGATTATGACCTAGAGGTGAGAGGGCACAGCATCGCAGTCTCCTATTGGTCATGTAGGAAGCAGGAAGCAGCAAAAGCGCGGCTTCCTCTGTTGACTTAACAACAAACTGGCTAAAAAATGGGAAATCTCACGCGACTGAAAAATCTAATTAATGAGGAGATTTCGAAAAGAGGCCCACTGAAACTTATAAAATATCTTCAGAGGAAAAAGCTACTTAAAAGAAAAATAAAACGCAAAGTCTGCCAGCAGAAAATGGAACTGAAGAAAAGGGTGAACAGCGGAGATGAATACGCTTGGTAAGATATCTATTTTAATTTTCAGATTATGTTTTGAGACTCAACCTCATACAAAGTGACACACTTACTGTAAAATTAATTATTAATATTATTTGTTTTCGCACCAAAATTCTCCTTAAAACGGAGCTAACAGGGAACCTCTTTAACATGTTCCATCCCTGCTAAACCTGACCTATCCCTCCTCTCATGTTAGTGTGTGTCCTCCTCGCTCCTCTGTGCATGCAGAAGTGCATGGAGTACCCTGGACAAGCCTAGTTTAAGTATATTACAGTTTTTTTCGATTGCTTAAACACTATAACCAGGCCTCTAAACTAAAATTTCAAAACCATAAACGCTATTGGTCAAAAAGCTCACCCATTTCCCTGAACTATAAACACTATTCCCTGCTTTGACACATGACTCAAATTTGGTGAACTGGTACTGCAAAAGTCTACACACAAATCCCTACATTTTACAGTGCTTATGTAACGGAGTTAAAAAGACATCTGAAAAACATGCACTTACCTGGTCTTAATTATTATTTTTTAAGTGTGAATTTTATCATTTTTGTTGTATTTTATTTTGAAAACCCAGAAACCGGATCTCATTCTAACGTTTAGAAGCTGCTACGGCTTCCGCTCCTCACAGCGCGCACTTGCACTGTGAGGGTAAGTTCGGTAATGAAAGGCTCTGGCATTTTTATGGTTTCTGGTGTGAATGTTGTTACATAAGTTGTACATGCCGATGTATATAGGTTTATATTGATGTTAGGATGTTTCTGTGTAACCGAAACAAAGGATGGTTGCTGTTAAACAGTGTTTCTGCCGTATTTATGCTCTTTGGCAGTAAGCTTTTGTTAGCCCTCTAGTGGTTGCTGCGCATAGCAGTAAATGTGTTTGCATTTACTGTTTTTCTGTGCTTTTTGTAATGTTGTTTTACATTGTAGGAGCTGCAATTGTGGTACCATCAGAAGACACCTGTTGAATGTGTTTTATGTCTTCTGCAGGTACGTGAGCTTGTTAATAGTCATTTTGTCTGTAAAGCACAAGCAAGTGAAAATGTAGTGCACTACCGTTAATTTGTCCACTAGAGGGAAATGTTTAGCCAGTGATACTTCTGTTATCCTGTTATTTTGTTTTATACAGTTGTGAAATGTATTTTTATAAGTGATAAGATTTCTTTTTGTATTCAAGTACGGTGTGACAGTCTGTAAAATGGGAGAAATTATTATTTTCCATTATTTCTTTGTTAAAAAGTAGATTGTAAGACTGTCAACTGACAGCGCGCACTTGCACTGTGAGGGAGCTGCAATTGTGGTACCATCAGAAGACACCTGTTGAATGTGTTTTATGTCTTCTGCAGGCACGTTAGCACTGTGCAAAATAAACCGTGAACAGCCAACTCTACTGAGCGTCTGTGATTTGTGAAGAACGGAAGCGTTACACTGGTGCCGTGACCATTCGGATCTTCAGATCAGCTTGATGCTCATCGCCGTGGCTGCTGTTCTGCTCCCCTGCTGTTCACAAGTTGAATGTGGGTTGTTTTAACCAAGTGAGTTTTGGAAAAAAAGAAAGAAAAAAAAAAAAGACCAAGGTGAAGAGGCGTGGTTGAAATAAGACAAAGGTTGAAGTGTCTGTGTTTTGATATACAACGTGTGGATATACGCTTGAATTGTTTGGACATTATTATTATTATTATTTTTTTTCTTTCCCTCGTTTTGCTGCTATTATACTGTTATTTCTCTTATTTTTATCTTTTTTTTTTCTCTCCCTAACGGAGTGCACGTGTAGTTATTATCTTAAGTGTGTGACTTGAGGATGGATAAATTTGTCACTCCAGTACTACCTAAGGGTAGAGGTTCCGGACTAGTTCATGCAGTTGACACCAGTAATGTCACACAGTTTGGTCCTGTGAGCAGTGACACTGGGCTAGGCCAAAGCCCGAGTTTTATTTCCATCAGTAGGGGTATGGGTGGTTTGCCTCAAGTTTCCACTCCAATTAGAGACAGTGATGCTGTACACAGCTTTACTGACATGGTTGAGCAAATAGGAGCCCAGATAGGTGAATCCATTGTTACTAAACTGTTGTCAGCTGGTGTTGTGAATCTGACTGGTGACTCTAAGACTCAAACTGAGCAATGTAACAGTACAGCTCGAGCTGTACCACATGTAACTGTTCATGTTAAGCCCAATAAGGAGCTTCAAATTTTTAGGGGTGATGGCACAGACAGATGTTCGGTCCAGGACTGGATTGACATGGCAACGACTTATCTATGGAAGCAAGAGGTCCCCATTCATGGTCAGGCTGACGAAATTATTAGCCACTTAATGGGAAGGCCAGGGATGTGGTCAGAGTGGCTCTTCGTAGTGACCCAGGTCTTGATGTCAAACAGAAGCCTGATCTGGTCTTTGGTGTCCTTCGCCATTATTTCAGTGACTCTTCATCGTGCCTCCCTCTTGCTGACTTCTATGCAACACTCCCTACCAGAGGTGAAAACCCGGTAGATTATTGGATAAGACTGAACAAGGCTGCTGAACTAGCCATAGAGGGGCTACGCAGACAGGGGCAGACAGCGACCCCTTTAACCCATGAAGTAGCATGTATGTTCGTGAAACATTGTCCTGACCCCGAGTTGTCTTATGTCTTCAAGTGCAAGCCTGTCCATGAGTGGACTGCTCGGGACGTGCAACAACGGATTGATGATTATCAAAGGGAGGTGAGAGCTAATGGCAGAGCCAGCGGCGCTGCACAGTTGAAGGGCTGTAATTCTACGATCACTGCCGTGCACCCGAACGCCTCAACTGCAGCTGCTGCGCCGGAGGGATGCTTCCGAAGCTTCTCGCCCCCATCCTCAGGTTTTCAGGGGTTGGTGGACTCGTTCCCCTCCACCGCAACACGAGAGCCCCTCATCGGTAGCCCGAGTTTCTCCCCTTCGACTGCAGTGAGCCAAAATCTTCAACAGTCAGAGCAAAGGCTCATGGGTCAGATGGTGGATATGTTTCAGGCCATGATGGAGAGAATGCAGCACCACAACACTCAGAGACCTAGGAGAGGGGCGTTTAATCAGTTCTCACGAAATGGACGGAGGAGAGAGGATGCCTGCAGAGTCTGCAGTGATCCGAGACATACCACAGCATCGCACTGCCTATCTGATAAACTGTGCTTTTCATGCTTTGCTCCTGGCCATGTTCGGTTGTCCTGCCCGGCTAGTACGTCTAACCAGGTCCAGCCAGAGGGAAACTAGCCGACCTGTATTCGGTGGGAGGCAGTGCAGGTCTTACGGGTAACTCCCAAACTGTTGATATCTGTGATGCGGAGTCAGTGTATGAAGAGGCCAGACAAAATGCAAAGATTCTGAAGTTATTTTTCAAAACATTCACAAAGTCGGCAATAGTGACAGTCTTTTCTACACTCCGGTCACTTTCGGTGGGCTTTTGAAAATGGGTGGTATGCTGGACAGTGGTTCCATGGCCTGCAGCATGAATGAAGCAGCTGAGGTGACACTGCGTGAGTCTGGACTGATAACTGATCAAGATGTTATCAAAGTGGATGTGACTCTTGTTGGGTGTGGAGGGCTGCATGTGAAGCCTAAGTATGCCCTCAATGTGGAGATGGAGGTGTATGGCTGCAGAATGATGGTTCCCATCCTGGTAGTTCAGGGGCAGCTTGATGACCTGATACTGGGGACGAATGTCATAAAGCACATATTACACCAGTCTAAACGTTGTGAGCCCTACTGGAGCACGGTCTCCAGTAACTGCTCTAAGACCAACCTTGAGACTGAAAACTTTCTGTCTATGCTTTCTGGTTTGACCCCATGGAAAGATTCAGACGTCCCCGACAGAGTAGGCACGGTTAGGTGTAACTCAGCTGTGTCCCTTGAACCGGGTCGCGAATATCTGATATGGGGAAAACTACCAAAGAATGTCAATGTCTCCCCTGGCAGCACAGTGATGACAGAGCCCTCATCATCCCGCTCAGCACCCAGAGGGATTTTGGTTGCTAGATTGGTTACTCCCTTGTGGGGTGACAGATGGGTCCCATTGAAACTGATCAATGTGTCTGAGCAGCCTGTACACCTGCGGCGTAACGCCAAACTAGCGGACGTATACTCTTGTGTGGCGCTTGAGGACTTTGATGCTTCAGCGCTCCAGGAGACAACTCTGGCTAGCAGCCATCAGTCGGCCATGTCGCCACAAGTCACGCCCACCAACATGGAGGAGAAACTCAAACTTGTTGGGCTTGGGGATGTTGACATAGAGTCCTGTGAGACATCGAAACAGTGTAAAGAGAGGATGGCTGACCTGGTTTTGCAGTACGAGGATGTCTTTTCCCGCCATCATCTCGACTGCGGGGAAGCCAAAGACTTTGTGCACCGCATCCGCCTCTCAGATAACAGACCGTTCAGACTTCCCTACAGGCGTGTGCCCCCGAGTCAGTACCAGAAGCTGAGACAAGTGTTGACTGAGATGGAGGAGAGGGACATCATCAGGAAATCGACCAGTGAGTATGCATCACCATTGGTGCTCGTGTGGAAAAAGAATGGTGATCTACGCATTTGCAACGATTTCCGCTGGCTCAATAAGAGAACCCTGAAGGATGCCCATGCTCTTCCACATCAAGCAGATTGTCTGGCTGCTTTGGGGGGAAACAGCCTGTTCAGTACCATGGACTTGACGTCTGGCTTCTACAACATGACGCTGCATGAAGATGACAGGAAATACTCTGCCTTCACCACGCCCATGGGTCTATATGAGTATAATCGGCTGCCGCAGGGTCTGTGCAACAGCCCTGCGAGCTTCATGCGCATGATGACCAGCATCTTTGGTGACCAGAATTATTTGAGCCTGTTGTGTTACCTGGATGATCTCTTGGTGTTTGCTCCAGACGAGAACACTGCCTTGCAGCGCCTAGAAATGGTGTTTGAGAGGCTGCGCGGGCATAACTTGAAGCTGGCTCCCAGAAAGTGCTTCTTCCTGAGGAAATCTGTGAAGTTCCTCGGTCACATCATCGATCAAAATGGGGTATCAACAGACCCATCCAAGGTTGAAGTTATCACGAACATGAGGAGCGTGGACCTCATGGACGCTGATGGAGTGACTCCTTCCCAACGAAAGGTCAGATCATTTTTGGGGATGATTAATTACTACCAACACTTTGTCCCCATGTACTCTGCTGTTGCCAGACCTCTGTTCGAGCTCCTGAGAGGTGCTGTGAAGAAGGGCAAGGGAACAACTAAGGTGAGGCGGCCATGCAGGAAGTTGAGTGCTTCGGATTGGACATCCAGAGAAGAGGAGGCTTTTGAGAAGCTCAAGAGCTTGATGTTAAATACAGTCGTTTTGGCTCACCCAGACTTCTCTCGCCCCTTCTTGTTGTCAACAGATGCGTCACTGGATGGCATTGGAGCAGTATTGGCTCAAGTCCAGGACGGTGGAACTAAGCCCAGACCGATTGCTTTTGCCAGCAAATCACTGTCTCAGTCTCAAAGAAACTATCCAGCACACAGACTGGAGTTTCTGGCGTTAAAGTGGTCGGTCTGCGACAAGTTCAGTCATTGGCTCAAAGGCCACAAGTTCACCGTCTGGACTGATAACAACCCCTTGACCCACATTTTAACCAAGCCAAAGCTGGACTGTTGTGAACAACGTTGGGTGGCTAAACTTGCAAGCTATGACTTTGATATTAAATATGTCCCAGGCCGTCAGAACATTGTGGCAGATGCCCTGAGCCGATTGCCTTTTGTGAAAGATAATGTAAGTGACAGACTGCTGGCTGAGAGGTATGCAGACTTCCTTGATGAGGCAAAAGATGTTTCACATGCATCAATCCAGAGGGCGTTTCGGTCATCCACCGACTGCGAGGCAAATGTAAGATCCGGTGGTGGAGCTTCCGTCGTGTACCAATGCACACAGAGTCCGAATCCCTTCGTTCTGGCTGAAGACGCTGTCGCAGCTGTTTTGCAGTCACATGTCGAGTGGGATGTCGGCCCAAGAGGGAGAGCAATAGAGGTTTTACATCACCTGCCACAGATGGTGTCCCCCGGTCTGGAGGCCTTACCTGCCTATTCAGAGAGAGAACTTAGGGACGCACGAGCTGCGCAGGAGAAGCGTCGTCATTCGCAACTCTATAACAGGAGAGTGAAGGGTTCCAGGATTGAGGTTGGTGACAGAGTCCTGGTTGCCAACAGGAAAGAGAGGGGAAAGAAGAAGGTCGCTGATCGGTGGGAGTCAACGGTCTACACCGTGATCGATGTGAACCCTGATACTCACACTTTCAAGATCCGTGATTCTGTTTCCGGACGAGAGAGAGTGGTCCATCAGAATCTGCTGTTGGTGGCGAATTTCCTGCCCCTGGAGGATGATGTTGGAACCTCGGATCACGTCTCCTCTACATGGGATGTGGACACGGCGCCTGAAGATGATGATGGGGCTGCGTCTGGGGAGAGGCATTTGAATGCCCCTGCTGTGAGCTGTGTTGGTGCTCATGATAACCGCTCACCCGATGCCATCGATGGGACAGCTGACCTGGAGGTGGTCTCTGAACCTTTGGACCCTGGGGAGAGGACGATTGCATGGGTGTCGCAGTTGACGGAGTCCAGCAGGTCCCAGGGAGATGTTACTGATGTTTCAAGCGTGGATTCAGCCCTGCCGGCTGCATCTGGCTTGTCTGTTGGAGTGGACTTCGACCGAGCTGGTTCTAGCATGACGTCCCAGGAGGTCAATATTGCTACGAGCTGTGGGGAGAGTGTGCAAGTATGCTCTACTACACCTGACGTGGCGGTGGATGTAGTTGCTCCTGCCATTGCTGCTCAGTCCCCAATGGTTGACTATAGCCAAACCGGGAATGCTTCCCAGATCAGAACCAGACTTGGGCGACTTGTCAAACCGGTGAATAGACTGATCCAGACTATGTCAAATCAAGTCGTGGCTCGCGACAGGTTTGATGTGAAGTCAGTTTGTAAGTCTTTGATTCCGTCCCTCTCTGACTGAATGTTCTGTTTATATGCCTACCTGAGTGATGGGATTTGTACTTGCTGTTATGTACTCCACATTTTTGTATTTTGTTTTTCCTTTTGAGCCATGGTACACACCTTGTAAGGGGTTATTAGTAGGGTGTATTTCGGGCACTCTGCTGCCAGTTGCTGGGTTGGGAGTTTAGCGCTGCTCCCATCCCACTTCATCCTTAGGGATGCGTTTAGTTGGTGTCTGTGATTTTTGACCTCTGTTTGGTTGGTGCGTACCAGTGTGGGTACCTGAGGCTCAAATTTGATAAAATTCAGTGGGGGTGAGTGTAACGGAGTTAAAAAGACATCTGAAAAACATGCACTTACCTGGTCTTAATTATTATTTTTTAAGTGTGAATTTTATCATTTTTGTTGTATTTTATTTTGAAAACCCAGAAACCGGATCTCATTCTAACGTTTAGAAGCTGCTACGGCTTCCGCTCCTCACAGCGCGCACTTGCACTGTGAGGGTAAGTTCGGTAATGAAAGGCTCTGGCATTTTTATGGTTTCTGGTGTGAATGTTGTTACATAAGTTGTACATGCCGATGTATATAGGTTTATATTGATGTTAGGATGTTTCTGTGTAACCGAAACAAAGGATGGTTGCTGTTAAACAGTGTTTCTGCCGTATTTATGCTCTTTGGCAGTAAGCTTTTGTTAGCCCTCTAGTGGTTGGTTGCTGCGCATAGCAGCAGTAAATGTGTTTGCATTTACTGTTTTTCTGTGCTTTTTGTAATGTTGTTTTACATTGTAGGAGCTGCAATTGTGGTACCATCAGAAGACACCTGTTGAATGTGTTTTATGTCTTCTGCAGGTACGTGAGCTTGTTAATAGTCATTTTGTCTGTAAAGCACAAGCAAGTGAAAATGTAGTGCACTACCGTTAATTTGTCCACTAGAGGGAAATGTTTAGCCAGTGATACTTCTGTTATCCTGTTATTTTGTTTTATACAGTTGTGAAATGTATTTTTATAAGTGATAAGATTTCTTTTTGTATTCAAGTACGGTGTGACAGTCTGTAAAATGGGAGAAATTATTATTTTCCATTATTTCTTTGTTAAAAAGTAGATTGTAAGACTGTCAACTGACAGCGCGCACTTGCACTGTGAGGGAGCTGCAATTGTGGTACCATCAGAAGACACCTGTTGAATGTGTTTTATGTCTTCTGCAGGCACGTTAGCACTGTGCAAAATAAACCGTGAACAGCCAACTCTACTGAGCGTCTGTGATTTGTGAAGAACGGAAGCGTTACACTTACACCATGTAGTTATGTAGAAAGCACTAGCATGCAATAATGTTAACTTAAGTCAGCATAGCTTGAGCCCAATTAGCACACAATTAACCAGGTGGAAACACTAGGAGTCAAAATTTAGCACACACCAATCAGAACCTGCGATGGATAGATAAAAGGGCCAAAGTCAGCTCATTCAGGTTTGAAACAATGGATCCAAAGAGATGCAAAGGAAGAGGACGTGGTGGAGAAAGAGGACGTGGTGAAGGAGGAGGACGTGGTGAAGGAGGAGGACGTGGTGGAGAAAGAGGACATGGTGGAAGAGGAGGACGTGGTGGAGAAAGGGGACGTGGTGAAGGAGGGGGACGTGGTGAAGGAGGAGGACGTGGTGGAGAAAGAGGACGTGGTGAAGGAGGAGGACGTGGTGAAAGAGGAGGACGTGGTGGAGAAAGAGGACATGGTGAAGGAGGAGGACGTGGTGGAGAAAGAGGACATGGTGAAAGAGGAGGACGTGGTGGAAGAGGAGGAGGAGGTGGTGAAGGAGGTGGAGGTGGAGAGAGCGGCGACAAGGAAGGGGAAGAGCAAGGGCACGAAGACAGTCAGTCTCGGATGAAATTCGAGCCACTTTAGTTGACCATGTCCTTGTCCATTGTATGACTATGAGGGAGGCTGGGCAACGAGTACAACCAAATTTGAGTCGCTTCACTGTTGCCTCCATCATCAGAACCTTCAGGGAGGAAAACAGGTAGGTGTACTTGCAGTAAGACTGCTTTGTACAGTAACGTTTAAGTTACTGAATTTATGTGTCTTGAGTTTCAGTATGTTTCCATTATTTTCCTGTAAAATGAATGTGTGACAGTTACAGTAATGAGTGCTTCTATTTTGTAGGACACAGAGACGACCACCTGGTGGAGGCAGGTTAAGGCTTTTGTCGGAGGAGCAAGAGAGGAACTTGTAAACATGGTAATTGCAAATAATGTAATCCGCCTGCAAGAGATTCAAAGGAGAGTGATTGAGGATGATCATCTTTTCGAGGCATAAATGCCATCAGCCTCTCCACAATTGACCGCATCCTCCGAAAGAATCAATTCGGATGAAACAGGCATACCGAGTCCCTTTCGAACGAAACTCTGACAGAGTGAAAAACCAACGTGTGGAATATGTTCAGGTATGAGTTTTGATACTGTATAAGGTATTGTGTACCATCACAGCATGGCAGTTTATGCTGCCATTTCAGCACTCTTGAACTTTGGTTCAGGGTACCGATTGACTCTACTGTGTTATGTGTTTTGCAGAGAATCTTTGAGATTGAAGGACGGCCTGTTCCCCATGAAATGATCTTTGTGGATGAGGCAGGTTTTAACCTGACCAAAAGAAGGAAAAGGGGAGGAACATAATTGGCCATCGGGCTATTGTAAATGTCCCTGGTCAGCGTGGGGGAATGTCACTATGTGCGCAGCCATCAGCCAACGAGGGTACTCCACCGCCATGCCGTACTAGGACCCTATAACACTATGCTTCTCCTTGCTTTTCTTGATGGTTTAAGACAACATATGTTCCAGCTGGACTACAGGGAACCAGCACAGCCAGAGCAGCCTCACTACGTTGTTGTGTGGGATAACGTCAGCTTCCATCGCGCTGCTCTGGTTCGTGACTGGTTTACCAATAACCCAAGGTTTTCTAATATCTTTCTGCCTGCATACTCCCCTTTCTAAACCCGATAGAGGAGTTATTTTCGGCATGGCGGTGGAAAGTGTATGACCGAGAACCTTATGTCCGTGTTCACCTCCTTCAGGCCATGGAAGAGGCCTACCTAGACATATCAGTAGATGCATGCCAGGGGTGGATCAGGCATGCAAGAGGATTTTACCCCACTGCCTGGCTGGGGCCAATATAGCCTGTGATGTGGATGAGATTCTCTGGCCTGACCCAGACCAAAGACAAGATGCTGTGGTGGGATAATGTTTCTGGTGTGTGTTGTACTGTATAGTACATGAATGACAATGTGCCACTGTACATACATTGGTTGCGTCTTTTGTGTTTATCATGTGACAAGGGTTTTGAAGGGAGAACCATAAGCAACCTAATTGTTTTGGAACTATTGTTTTGAATTAATTGTACCAGTGTGCAAAACTCTGTTGTAGTGTGTGTGTTTTTGAGGGCTTGTGTTTGATGTCTGAGGGCAAAGTTCGGTTTTTCAGCAGGAGTGAATAGTTTTGGGTGTAGAGCTTCATTTTGACCTGGAAATAGGATGTTTGGGGAATTGAGTGAGATGTTATGGATTTGTGTTTACTGTTGTGCGGATATGAGGCGTAGTTTCAAGAAATGTGTTTTAGCAAACGAGAAAAACTGTAAAGTCGATTAACATAACATGTAATTGTCTGGCAAATTAAAGCAAGTGAAGTCAGTTAGATTATCACCTTAAAGACTTGTCATTAACACTACAACTACACAGAGTCCCTTTTATCACATTTTTCTTATTTGATAAAAAGACACAATGGTAAATTGAAGGCTAAAGTTATAAAAAAAAAAACAAGGAATGACAAAACTTAGGGTATGAACACCATACTGTTAACCACAGTATGTTGACCCTCGTACAGGTGCCCATATCCAACATCTGGAGAGAGCCTGGAGGTCTTACAAAGAGCAATTCTGGAGACTCAGGGGTAACAGAAATGATAGACTACTGTCAGAACACCTTACAGTTATTGAATGGAACGAATGGCTCGCAAAAAAGCACAAAAATGGTACATTGGGGAGACTGATATATGACATTTCCAAAAAAATACAGATAATTATAAAAGTTAATGTTGCTACTGCTATTTTTTTCACCTTTTTGAAAATGTTATTTGAAAACTTTATGTGAAGAGCTACAGGTCATATAGTTTGCATCCAGCTGTGTTCTGTATTACCTCAAATATTGGCTGATAGTTTATGACACTGTTTTTATTTTTGTATCAAAATTTGTGTGTCCAATCTGTAAGCATTGTTCTCATGTTTTTGTGATTGACATCTTAAAAATACAGTGAGTTCTGGATCTACCCTGTGTGTTGTCATTTATTTTTTGTTACAATGTATTTTAAAGACTTTCACATCTATAAATAGGTTGTAAGGTATATATGGTCCCCACTTTAGATGGGCTCACTCAAGATACTTTACTAACAAGTAGTAAATGGTTTGTAACTTCCTAAATATGTTTATTAAGGTATTTATGAGTATTTATAGATAATCTATCGAAAAAGAAGTTGGTCGATAGTGCATTACAGCTTTGGCAGCCTTTAAGTGACGGTTATAAATGTATTGTAAGACATCTGTTAAGATATAGCAGCTGAGTGATGTTACCCCCGATATTCAGTGTTTATAGAACATCTAGTATGAAACTACTATGTGTAGTACATGTAGAGTTTATAGTATTATGTAGGGTATGTTAACCATCTACTTACCTTTTACCAATGATTTTGTATGCCATTGAACATCCTGGTTTGTAACTGATGCAGAGTAGTGTTTATAAATTTTAACTGCCATAAATGTAAATTATGTCAGTTTGTTTAATTTATTGTGTTTATGTTGTTTATTTCCTTGATTTCCTATTGAGGTAGGAACTAAATTTCATTCTGTGTTGCGCACAGGCCCCTTTAAGTGATGTAAAGGGAAGTCAAAAGAGCATGTGCAAAGAAGCTAAGCTATAATTTAACTAAGTCACAAGAAGGAATAAATAAGCTGTTTTAAAGTAAAGGAAAGCTGTAAAGAAGAAGAAATTGGGAATTATTTTCGTTAAGTTTTGTTCCTGAAGCGGACTCATTCCCTCACGGTTACGTGCAGCCAGCGAGGTATGTTAATTGTGTTTGTTTATCGCGTATTTGTTAACTTGGGTTTAAATGTTTATTTGTAATATTTATGTTTGGTCATTCTGTACTTTTATGTAATGACAGTTTGACGGTGGATTTTATGGTGTTTCGGAGGAGAAGTGTGACGGAGGAATAAATCCATCAGTGAATGAAGAACCTTGGTGTCGGCTATTAACTGGAGGGAGTGATATAAATGATTAATCAATGAGTTTTAGAACATGAAAACATAATTAATAAAAGTGTTGTACATTAGCTTATTCATCATGGATGTTTGTTTAAAGCAGTGCTTGTAAACTATTAACTGATTATGAGAAATACTTTGTAGATGCTGTAGAGATAATTAAGTAACCATTAACTAATGCTTAACAGATGATTAACTAATGCTTAATAGTGTGCACTTATTATAAAGCGTTACCGAAATATGCTCTCTCTTTCTAGTCCCTGTCAGTACTCTTGCTGCAGCATTTTGGATTAACTGAAGGCTTTTCATGGAGGTTTTAGGACATTCTGATAATAATAAATTACAATAGTCCAGCCTGGAAGTAATAAATGCATGAACTAGTTTTTCAGCGTCACTCTGAGACAGGATATTTCTAATTTTAGAGATGTTGCGCAAATGGAAGAAAGCAGTCTTACATATTTGTTTAATATGTGCGTTTAAGGACATGTCCTGGTCAAAAATGACTCCAAGGTTCCTCACAGTGTTACTGGAGGCCAAGGTAATGCCATCCAGAGGAAGAATCTGGTTAGATACCATATTTTTAAGATTTTCAAGGCCGAGCACAATAACCTCAGTTTGATCTGAATCAAGAAGCAGAAAGTTAGCGGCTGTCCAGGTCTTTATGTCTTTAAGACATTCCTGCAGTTTAACTAATTTGTGTGTGTTATCTGGCTTCATGGATAGATAGAGCTGGGTGTCATCAGCATAGCAGTGAAAATGTATGCTATGTCTTCTAATGATGCTGCCTAGGGGAAGCATGTATAATGTAAACAGAATTGGTCCTAGCACTGAAGCCTGTGGAACACCATAACTGACCTTGGTGCAGTGGTTCCCAAACTTTTGTTGCTAGGCCCCCCTTGGTTTTACAAGAAAATGCCCCCCCCCAAACACACACACACACACACACACACACACACACACACACAATTTGTGCATGTGCATGTGCGTCCTCTAACCACACACACCCTTATTTTGCTCCATTGCGGTTTATTTCACACCTCAAACATTTAGTAAACAGTTAAGCAAGTACAAGTAATCTGTAATAAATTACAGGTAGTAATAAAATAAACTACTAACTCTTTTAAGCTACGTCCACACCCACATGGGTATTTTTGACAACGCAGCTGTTTCGTCCACACGTAAACGATGTTTCGAATCACCGAAAACTGAGATTTTTTAAAACTTCTTTTTTGCATTTACATGTGGCCGAGGAATACAGAGTTCGTCACGCAACGTCAAAGGTATGTGTCTCGTCTCACATCACACTGTGCGCCACGTTATTGTTTACCTGAGATGAATTGCAGAATTGGCACCTTGGCACTTGTGCAGGTGAAACCAAAGGGAAGGTATGTGTAACCTGGACGTGTGTCCCTCTATCTACAAAAAGAGATGATCTAGACTGCTGGCCCAAATGCAATGTCTACAATATCCGAATCTAGGTTTGGGAAGGAGATTGGCGGTAGCAACCCTGTAAGAGCAATAAGACTTCCAACCCACATAACACGCACGACCACAGGTTTGTGAAACAAAGTTTGCTTTATATATATTTTCTTTGGATCAGTTCCCTTTGCTCGTTCTCAATGTAGGGATACCTTCAAATGCAGTAACCATCTCAAATGCATCACAAAAATAATTGAAACAATCAAAACAGATGTGAGACAAGAAAGAGACACAATATTTCAACACCCCAACGAAAAGGAAATAGAGAAGAAAATAACATGTGAGTGTCCAGTTCCTTATGGTGTCAGTTTATTCAGTCACCCACTAGTAGTAATATACCTATAGCTTTTTTTGCTTTTTTCTTTAGTGCTCTGAAACACACAGAGGCTAATAGTTTCAAACAGAATACCACAAACAACAGGTATACCTTTAGAAATAAACTGTGATACTTCTAAAAACTGTGTATTCCCACATAGCCACACTAGCACTGTATCAACCCCCAATGTTCCTTTAATGCAACTAGCCCTATAATTATCTACTAGTCACAAACACACTGCAACAGTAAGACTTGTTGATTACACATAGATGATTTAACTACTTTAGGAGCATTTTACTTTTTCTTTAGCGCTCCGAAAAGACACAGGCTAATAGTTTTAAATAGAGCACCACAAACAATAGGTATTCCTTTAGAAATAAACTTTTCTTGTGTTACTTCTAGAAACTACAGATTCTTAACTAGCCACACTCTGCAACAGTTAGACAGAGGGGGTTACAGTTAGACCCCCAACAGTCAGCAAAAGAAGTCATAAAACAAAAAAAGAGCCATCCTTATCAAGAGCATCCCAGCACTCACACATCCCAACTGTAGTTCCATAGTTTTTCAACCTTTTTCATTACAAACAGTTCCTTTATCTTATCATGCCAGAGGTCAACTGAAACCATGTCCAACTGAACCTCCAAAGGTTTTTCACCTTTTTCATTACAAACAGTTCCTTCATCTTATCTTATCATGTCAGAGGCCAACTGAAACCAAGTCCACCTATATAAAAACACCCCATCAGACACATAGTATTTTCCTCAGCACTTCACAACTGCCGCAAGGTAGTGGTGCAACGGATCACGGTTGATCCGAAATCCGAACCGATCCCACTCGACGGTTCGCTACGCACGTAATCCGAAGATTCGAAAAAGAAAAAAGAGTATGCGTATGGTGCGCATGGTCAGTCTGTCAAGCGGTAGTTATGGTCAGCACTAGCGGTCCAAGTAGCGGAGCAGAGGAGTTTGCGGCATTTAAGCAGCCCTTTACTGCCCAGTCCGACCGGGCTAAAGCTAAAAGCTAATGGGGTGTTTAGCTGCAGACGGGAGGCCGTCGTGTGTTGTGCAAAACAAGGTTTAAACTGTGATGAACGTGCTTGAGCCACGCTATGATATCTCGTTGCGCGTCCACTTCAGTGACAAGATCGTTCCAAGCATGTATGAGCAGAAGTTTAAAGTATGGCTGAACTGTCCCAGGCATCTTCTGTTGCTCAAACTACAAATGGGTGGAGCTCCAGGGCAACGGAAAGCCACGTGACCGTGACCGTTCGTTATATCACAGCGGAGTAGTAGATACAAAGCCCTGTACTGCCCTATAGATTACATTAGATTAGATGAAACTTTATTTATCCCTCGGGTGGGTTCAAACTGAAATTCAATTTCCAGTAGCACAGCACCCACAGAAGTTGCAGAATGTGAGCAGAAATATACCATGTTTACACATTTATAAATGCAGAGAATACAAAAGGAATAAATAGAATAAATAGGAATAAGAATACAAGGGAACGGCACATTTTAAGTATTGTGAGTCTATTACACCGTTGGATATTAACAAAAACTATTGCACAGTGAAAAGGCACTACAGCTACTTGTTCCCCTCTTCTCTGTCCCCGTTTCCCCTCCAGCGAGGAGTTAAACAGTTTGATGGCGTGTGGGACAAAGGACTTTTTAAGTCTGCTGGTCCTTGACTTTAGGAGAAGCAACCTGTCACTGAACAGACTCCTCTGGTTGTTTATGGCTGTGTGCAGAGGATGCAGAGGCTGCCCAGCATGGTCCATAATGTCCATATTGCACCTTAATTTGCTTTTATATAAGTGCGTGGAATCAGTCTTCAGTTGAATGTTTTTTAATAGGCAAAAAATACTTAAATAAGTAAACGGCGAGTAGAATTTTTGTCTTTTTTTTCTGTTTTTGCTGATCCGAAAATTGATCCGATCCGTGACTTTAAAACCGTGATCCGATCCGAACCGTGAGATTTTTGATCCGTTGCACCACTACCGCAAGGTATAGCGTTTTAACTTTTTATTTTTTCGGATCCCAGACACAGTGGTGCGAGGTAGTTAGCACACAGTTTGGACATGTAGAAAACATCGTTTGTTTGGAACACATCAGCAGAGAGGTAGAATTCATAGCTGTTCATAAGAGTTTAATTTAATCAAACCTCATTTTACGGATCTAAGTGGCTCCTCATCACTAGCCAATTCACCATTTTATTTAAATATCTGAATTTTCGGAATGGTGATCCAAGCAGTACACAGAGGCTGTTAGTTTTAACACACCAGAATGCAAATATAAATAAAAGCCTGACTATCCTGAGAGCCTAGCTGCAGCGACACCTTTCTTTCACACGGATTCCTGGATGTGCGTTGGAGCCGACTTTGCTACTCGCACAGAGCGTTTCTGACAGTCGGGTGCTGCTTATACAATAGAGAAATGCAACAATACAGCGTGTTTCTCTGTTCCAAGACACCGGGGGGTCTTTCACACAGTAAGCATGTCTGTTATACCCAGTGCATAAATGTCTGTATGTCAGTGCTGATTATTCCAACCCTGCTTAAAATGTGACACATATGTTGTCCGAAAACAAATCCTCTAAATTTGCAAAGTTACTGATTTAAAAATTATATTTTTGAATTTTTAGTTGCATGACAAACATATGAGAGACTCTTGAGCATATTTATATAGCTAATTTCACAATGGTATAAACGTGCTATATATAAAAGAGGCCCAAGCACCAATTCACTCTAATGCAAGCCTCTAAACTGTATGTTGATAAGTGCATGAAGTATACCTCTACCTCTATAGCTGAAAACAGTCTGTATTCATACTTTGAGGATCTGCTGAATTTTTAATGCCACTTTTTGATGAACTGCAGATGATGAATTCCTCTTTATTGTTGAAACTGTTCCTAAGCTATTGTTGCTCATACATGAGTGCCCCCCCATGAGTTGCCTAGCTACTTCCTTACTATGTCAGTAAAGTTTTTGAAAAGGAAACTTTTTGAAAAGGAAGATTTAAAGAAACATCCTAATTGAAGCAAAGGCAAAAAAATGGAATTAATTTTATGTGACTGTTCATATTAAAGCCAATAACAAGTGAAAATCCAAAAACCGGCTCCAATCCTTTGTATTAATGATCCCCCCCCCCCTCTCTCTCTCTCTCTCTCTGAGTGTGTGTGAGTCTGAGTGTGCGTGCCCTCACAGAAGGAAGGTCACAGCAGGAGCTTTTCTCAAACGCACTACCAATCAGTTTATTTTTTTACAAGTGTAGGTCATACAATGGTATAAATGTATTCTTTGCAATACTTTATAAAGATGAAACTCTAAAGATTTTGAGTTCATGCACATTGTGAAACAAGAATCTAAATATTTGTGTCACAATGATTTCTATAAAAGCATGTTGTTTATGGGGATAATGTAACAAATCTTTTGTGGCCCTATTAATGATCAATGGTGATTGAAGAGGAAGCTTGAACCCTGGCTCTGGACATTTTCATGACAAGTGACAGCGCAGACATCTACTAATGAGAGAACATGTTTTATCATCATAAACACTGTGATATGAAGCATCGTTAAAGTGTCACTTCAGTAATGTTGACTCATGTTTTAATAGATGACTTTAAAACACTAAACTCTAATTTCTGTGGTTTATTTTAAGTTTACAGAATATAACATGTGGTAAGATGACGAGTTTTACTTCTCACTGTCCGTGTTATGTGTATCTATTTATCATGTATGCTACTTTGCTCTGTGGACTGTAAAATGTTTCATTGTATTCATAAAATAAACCAGACTTTCACTGTCTGCATCTTTTACTGTTTTTCTGCTTTTGTTCACTCCAAGTTTGACAAAACCTACAGATATCCAGAGTTAACTCACTAACAATGTGAAGCAGTCTCAGTGTATTTAGCTGCTTTTTCCCTAAACACAACCAACTGAGAGAAACGCCTGTAGTCCTCACTTTGGTCATTTGAACGCTGAAGGAGATTTGTTCCATAGACACCTTATACTAGTGTTTCCTGCACTTAATCTATCACTACTATGTTCTATTTAAATCCAGATTCCTTTTATAGTTTCTTTACTAACACATTTGTAGATAAGTTTATTGCTGAACGACACAGTTAGCAGTCTCACTCACTCTCTAGGTTTTGAAGTTTTGTGTGTAATGGTTTAGTCTATCAAACCTTACCCTATTCACCCCAGTATCACAACAGTATGACTCCCAAAGTACGGGGCAGTAAACAACCAATGATTCTAAAGCCAGAACAGAAAAGAAGATGAATGATTGCGTTTTTATGATGCATAGTAAAACTATCCCCTCTTCTTCTTCTCTGTGTTGATGTTGTTGTTGTGTGTGTGTGTGTGTGTGTGTGTGTGTGTGTGTGTGTGTGTGTGTGTGTGTGTGTGTGTGTGTGTGCGTGCGCCTTAGAAGTCAAATAATACATTAGCCATACTTAAAAAACAAAAAAACATCTAAATTTCATTTAGAACTGAGATTCTAAGTTGTAAGCAGAAATCTTATGCTCAGCCAGAAGCATGTTTCCCCACTTTCACAATGCTGAGGTGTCAAATCCACAACCCCCAACAAATGAGGCCTGGGCCTCCCCCAGTGAACAAACAGATTAGGGATGTTTAGAGATCTTTTGTTTCAATATTTTGGCATAGCTCATTCCTGAGGTCAGATGGCCCAGGATGTGAGTGGGCGTTAAGGCGTCTGGGGAGGGAACTCAAAACTGGATTATAGATGGCAGACAGTTGGTGTCGTAAACCACCGCCTCTGTTCACCAACTGACACCAACTGTCTGCCATCTATAATCCAGTTTTGAGTTCCCTCCCCAGACGCCTTAACGCCCACTCACATCCTGGGCCATCTGACCTCAGGAATTCACATGACAAGGTGGGGCCAGGTTTCACAATGAGCTCACCCGAAACCCTGGCTGATTAGGTCCCACACCCGCTTTCACACCTTGGCTCATGTAATTAGAGGATCACCAGGGGGTCCTTTGTCCCTTTTTGAGGGGATACTCTCACTGGTTTTAAATCTGGGACTCTCGGCCATTTGACCTTAGAACTGAAGAAGCTTCTCGGATGAGAGGTAAAACGTCTTCAATCAACTTAAAGAAGTCTTTGCAAACTCCTTTGACTACGATGACCTGGATGACTGAGAACCTTCACAGACATAGAAATCTGTACATTACAGAGAGTGCAAGCATGCATATTTTTCGATTGCCCTTCTTACAATCCAACTTAAATAAAGGTGGGATGAGGTTTTAGGTTTTAGGAAAGTGGTGTGTGTGTGTGTGTGTGTGTGTCCTCAGTGAACTGTATCAGTCTCTGCAGTATCTTCCAGCTGCAGCAGTCACTTCAGTTTCTGTTCAGTCTGACTGAGGGAGGTTTTTGTACGACTGTTTTTCACTGTGTGAACACCCACTGACTGTTCAACCAGTGAGCACTCTGACAGTAATAAACTGCTGCATCTTCAGCCTGGACTCCACTGATGGTCAGAGTGAAGTCAGAGTTTGATCCACTGCCTGTAAAACGAGCTGGAATCCCTGATTGTCGAGTGCTAGCAGCATAAATGAGCAGTTTGGGAACTCCTCCATCTTTCTGTTGGTACCAGGCTAAACAGTGAGAGTTGCTATGAACATAAACATTCTGACTGGTCCTACACTTGATGCTCACATATCCTCCCACAGCAGAGCTCACTGCTCCAGGCTGAGTCACTGTGATCTGTCCTCTGGACTCTGAGGATACAGAGACAAAAACATAAAGCAGCTTCATGGTTTTGTGGGCTTCATTTCAGAGGGACAGATGTTGATAGAGGAGAGGAGTTTGATTCTCTGGACTTTACCTGTGAAGCAGCAGCAGAGGAGAGTCCAGATGAGGACGCAGATCAAAGTCATGTTTTTGATGAGGAGGATTTCTGTGGCTTCTGTTGTGATGAAGGACAGCTGTCAGCCATCCAGTGTTCAACTCTCAGGACTATAAACTCTCCCAGAGCACTGGAGCATGGTGCTGCTGATGCAAAGTGACTCTCTATGGAAATGATCTGACTGACTCCAGCATGATTACATGAGCAATCAACACAGTGTGAATTCACAGGTTTCATTTCAATTGGCCAATATGTTTTGAGCTGTAATTCGGCTGGAAAAATTCAGTAAGAAACTTATATTGAAACATCTCTTGGTCTACTGTGCACTTTCCAGGTGCAAGTGTTTTAGTTTTTTATTTATTCATTTATTCTTCTCCCGATGTACAAACTGGTGCCATGGATTATTAACAGAATGAAACATTCATTCAGCTACTGCTATAAAACTGATCAATGACACCACTGAGGCAATGAACCTTTTAGTGTGACATTGATCCAAGTCTTTGTTCTAGACAGTCTAGGAAAAGTCTCGTGATGCTGTTTAGTAATGGATCAATCAAATTAACATACCACTAAATAAAGTTTTCAAAATCAATTTTATACAATCCAGAATGTATTCGAGCAGATAAGGTGTGGACGTTATTGCCACAAGGATCCTTTCTTTCAGAGGCTCGAAAGTAATTGAGTAAATCACTACAAACCATTTCATTGAAACATAAGATCTGTGCCCTCATTATTCAAAAAAATTAAAAGATTATGTATAAAATTACAGAAGCAACTCTGGTACCTCATTGCTCAGACTGTCCATTTTTCTTTTTTTCTTTCTTTTTTTTTTTTTAGCTGTAGTCATAGAAAACAGAAATTTCTATAGTAGAAAGTGAAAAACATAAACTTTTCTGGGTTTTTTACAAAGTTACAGGGGTTTTATTAGAGACATAGGTAAGCATTTTGCAATTTCGCATAAGTTGTGATTTGTGCAGGGGACTGCAACAATCACATGTCTGGCCAAAAAAGGCTTCCCCTCAGACTAGAGGCTGTCCTGTGTTGTGGATTTTTTTATGATATAAATACCTGTATAAAATGGTAATATGTAGGGGCTACAGCCCCTGCTATGTAGGGGAGTGGGAGTGTACAAGTTGCCCTCAACAACTGAGGGGTGATAGGATCTGGGTCCGTGACCCCCCTAATGCAATTGACCCTGGTACTTACAACTGCAAGAATATTATTACCACTCTGGCTGCTGCAAAAAGAGAAGAGGGGCTCCAGAATTCAAACTCAAGAAATGATGACTGCTTGGAGTGCACTATACTGTCAAACGATAACACAGCCTAGCCGAACTTCCCTCAGATTTTCTGTACCCAACCAGATAGTTAGGGTGCTGTTACGCTGGGTTGTGTTCAGTGGTTGAGAGGAGGCGGTAGAAACTTAGCAGGATAGTAGGAAGAATACACAATTACACTGGTACTGGGAATTCCATAGCATATCCTTTAATGCACCTTCTCTTCATCAACCATACAAGGCCCGATTGAACGGCTGCTGCTTATCAAACATGTCACACAGTGTTCATACAACCTGTAAAGTTGCAAAAGTTTTTGGAGAGGTAAAATATATAAAGTCCGTCTCTCTCAGTGTACTTGCATGCAAGCACGTTGTCCCCATAATTCAGAGAGGGCAGTGGCGCACACTAATGACCTCATAAACTCTGGACTTAGGTTGCATTAAAGAGACACCACACTATTGTGACTGTTACAGTGCCCCTACTCCTAGGCAACTTGGGTTCAACATAAACATGAAACAGCCACTTCTAAATAACGTGAAACTTTAATATCTTCAGATGACCTTTGAACCTTAACCATCCATCAGTTACGATGGGCACTGAAAATCATGGATGGTAAGAAACAATAATACAAAAGAGATAAAAAAGAGATCGGGTTTAAAAAAAATGAAACAGGCAATGGTGACCCCACTGTTTGTAATGATCAGCAGCTGTTGCTGTAAGTTAACGTAGTTTCATGCCATACCACAAGGTGGCAGTATCTCTGTTAACATGGGCATGAGACCTAAGAAGTGGTGAGATACAGATTTTCTTCCGGCTAGCTAAGAATGAATAATAAAAGTATGTTGCAGATCATAAAAGGACTCTTTCTTCATAAATAAGAGACAAACAAAACACTGATGTAAAACCCTTGGTTTACACTAGCCAGAGAAAGGGTCCAAAAATCACAACACAAACAAAAATAATAAAATAAAAGAACAATGAAATTCTCCTCTGCAGAATGATTAACAGTGTATCATAAACATAACACCATTTACAATGTTCACAAGGAAATAGTCCCAGCTTCTACCAGTCAGTTCCAACAAAATGTCCTTTGGATATGAAACCATATACAGTTTCTTCTTTGTAACCGTGTGTAACCGTGGTGAACAGCAGATGACTGCAGGGTCCCAGTCCGTTAAGCTGACCAGAGGTACAGCAGCCGGAGTGAGCAATCCAGTCTCAGGTTCACTAAAGCAAAGTAAATAGAAACCATACCTTTGTCTCTCAGCGACAGTGTGTGGGAAAGGCACCGGGCTACGAAAAGGCGATACTTTCACATACAGCTGAACAAGCAGGATGAACAACCAAGACGTCGTCTGGATGGCAGGGTAACTGACTCATTTTATCGTCGACGTTGGGTCGGTAGAATGCGTCCAAACTCAGGCTAGCAATGGGCAACATTAAGTGATGTGCCTAAAGCTCTCCCGTAGACTCATTAGACTCATCCCATAGACTCCCAGCAAGACAGCTAGCCGTGCAGCCCTGCTCCGAATGTTCACTTAACGACCAAACTCAGCCTAATCCAACTGGAAACGGTGGTGGGTCTTAAAAGAAAGCCCAGCTGAAGTTAGCTCTACTACTTCGATGGCCTGCAGCACCACCCATTGTGGCTACACAAAGCAAGCTTCCTGCACGGAACAAAACTCAGTCAAAAAGAAGTCGCGACTGCAGTAAGTTTAGGCAGCCCTCTTGGATCTCGCTTTTGGGCTCAGTCGAACCGTGAGGCTTTCTTAATATGGTTGGCCGTGGCAACATGCTGGAGACAGCTACCTCTCCTCCCCACGACTCCACACATACACACACACCAGAGCGAACGTGTGGGTTCTCTGTCTTCTATTTGATTTGATTTTCTCTTGCCTTACTCATACAGGCCAATTGAGGCACTATATGGCAGCTATGACAATTTACATTCATGTGCCCTTACACACACACACACACACACACACACACACACACATATATATATATATATATATATATATATATATATATATATATATATATATGTATATACACACACACATTTAATCAATAACTGTTGTAATATTGTCATTTTTAAAATTGGAAAAATATCTTAATGTTTAAACTTAAAACTGACTAAGTAAAACACAAGGAGTGAAAAGTTATCCAGCATCTGGGGGAGGGGTTATGGACTCCTATAAAAGGAGGGTCAGACATCTATTCTGTCACTTTGTGTGTCTCTGCTGTTTGTACTAAAAGCCTCTACACCCCAGGGTTTGCATTACTTGCTTTGCTGTGTGTTGTCTTGCTGTTCTGTGCATTGTAATGTACTGTTTTGCTGTTCACGTGATTCTGTGTATGAAACTCTATTTAAGGTAAGATAAGATAAGATAAGATCAGTGTAGGGACTAACGCGTTATTAAGTAACGCGTTACACTAACTACGTTATTATTGTGGTAACGAGCACGGTAACTAGTTGTTATGCCAAAATCAGGAACGCGTTAATCGTTACTGGGATTTAGATAGGGTCATTATTCGTTACTTCATGTATTACATTCAACTTACCTCAGAAATCGGAACACGGACCTGGGAATGATGTCACACTCGAGTAAACGGCGTTCTGGTTAGCCTCGTAAGACAAGTCGGGATTCCAATATGGCAATGCCCTCGAAAACGGTTGTTTTGCTAGCCCTCTACAAAAAGAAATCACTACTACTAACACATATGCAGCCATAGGCGGACTTTGGTGATTTTTTGTTTTGATGTGCCGATGTTTTTTTGTTTTTGTTTTTTCCCTTAACGGTATAAACAATGAAAGGTGGTGGATTGGCCAGATGCTGGCAGATGTGTAAAAAATAACTCAACTGTTTGGCAGTGGCATTGGGGAGCTTCCACAGATTCAGTAACATTAGCAAGTGGTGGAGGCCAGCAGCTGGATGAGGGAAAGGGGAGGCAGGAGGAGGAAAGACCCGAGGCGGCCGTCTCAGGTGAACTGAACTTCAGGTAAGAAGTTATGACCTGCAGTCTATCTGGGTCAGATATAAACCAAGTTTAGGTGGAGTTTATTTTCGTTGTGCTGACTTTTTACAGTCAGTTACTATAACTCGTACTGCGTACTAGCTAGCATGACGGAGTTTATATAGTGCTGGGCGGGTGCTATGATGTTACTGATGTTGAACTTTATTTTGTTCATAAGGTTAATTATTAGAGTTGCCAACTGTCCTGTAAAAAACGGAACCATTCAGAGAAAATATTTCGCGTTTTGTATTGAGCTGAAAAGGAACACAGTTTGTCCCGTACTTCAGCTACAATGGAAAAAAAAACCCCCACAAAGCTGGAGTTATTCTGTGTCTTTACGCTGCAGCTGTCTCTCATTCTCTCCCCCTCCCTCTCCTGTTGCTACTTCAATCTTGAAACTGATCAATGATCAGCTGATCGGTTTTTCTCTCTTGTTTGTTTATCGCCCACTTTGCGCCAGAAAGAGGAACCCAGTGGAGGTCGTGTTAAACAACAGCAGCATGTTTAAGCTTGAACAGCTGTTGTTAGAATTTATTTAATATTACTTTCTAGTATCAGTGGATGTTTGTTGGAGCCACAGCTGTAAAAGCTGCTGGTCATGATATCGGTTTGGATATGTGAGAGGGGAACATGAAGATGAAACCAGGAGATGTCCTTACTGAATCATCAGAGCTTTTTTTATGTAGCTGCAGGGGCGGGTCTAGCAAAGTTTTGCCAGGGGGGCCAGGTAGGGCATTAACAGAGAAAGGGGGGCACAAAGAAATACTTTGTTTCTTATTCTCATTTATAATATCTAGCTTTTAACAAATAATTTTCTGAACTTTACAACAAACGATTGCTAGATTCATACATATATACCAACAAGACAGTGTAAATCACTGTCACAACAGCGTTTGTTTTCATTCAAAGGCTTTATGGTTTTTCCTATAATGGTGGGCCGGTCTCTAGTCAAAATGCCCGGGACAATTTTTTGTCCCAGTCCAGCCCTGTATGCAGCTCATCTGCAGTCTGGAGTTACCTACATCTTCCTACTCGGAAGGCAGAATTTCCGAGTTCTGAGTACAACTGAAAGCACCACTACTGCAGTTTTCGTGTTGGATGTAAAAAGCGCACGTGACGCTGTGACGTAGGCTAGAATCATGGCGGCAGTCGATGACGGTCCAGGCGTGAGATTTCTCTCGTGGAAATATGCACATGATTTTTTCCTTTCTTTTGGTAGGTGGCACACTGCACTTGTGGCAGGATAGTGCTAACATGTAAGCAAGCTAGAAGGCTGGCAATCTTACTGGGTATCCAGTTAGGGAAGCAACACATTAACAAGAGAATTCTGAGTAAAACCAGGCTTGCAAAATCTCTCCGTCCTACATTGTGGGTGTTGCAGCCTGCCACTGAAGGAGCTGCTCAGTTCTGTTAGAGTCTCCTGCATGGGGTGGGAGATGCTTTCCAATAGGGATGACATGTTAGCCACCATTCTCCTGCAGACGTCGGCTGCAGACTCACCCACCCCCACTGTTGCTGTTCCACCTTGGAACCTTGGACGCCTTAGTCACTTCACACCTCCTCCTCTCACCCTGCTCACTACTCCCCACCTCCAACCACAGCATCCAGTACACATCCAACACACGGCTCCAGCCTATCACTGTCAACCATACAGGTTAGACGGGAAATTGAGGAGGATCAGAGCCAGGAAAGCAGCAGGTCCAGATAGCATCAGCTCAATGGTTTTCAGGTCCTGCGCAGATCAACTGTGTGGGGTGATGGAGCTCATCTTCAACCTGAGGCTGAGGAGAGTTCCACAGCTCTGGAAAACCATTTGTGTTGTACTATTGCCGAAGACTCCAACTCCCAAGAACCTCAACAGCTACAGGATGGTGGCTCTGACATCCCACCTGATGAAAACCCTGGAGCGGCTGGTCCTGACTCAGTCTCGGCGCCTGGTGAGCTCATCACTGGACCCACTTCAATTTACCTACCAGCCTGGCACTGGAGTGGATGATGCTGTCATTCACCTCCTACATCGTTCCCCGTCCTACCTGGAGACTGCTGGGAGCACTGTGAGAATCATGTTCATTGAATTTTCTAGTACCTTTTACACCATTCTTCCAACTGTCCTGAAGGACAAGCTGGAGAACACAGGAGTGGACCATCACCTCACAGCATGGATATTGGACTACCTCTGTATGTGATGTATGTGTTTGTGTGTCTGTCTGCATGTGTGTGGTCATCTGCAGAGACCATGTTGTAGAGTCTGACAGCAGTTGGAAGGAAAGACCTGCGAAATCTGTGTGCCGCATCATGGGTACTCAGGGCTGTGTGTCGGACTGGGTCGTCTTGCAGTACAGGGGCACCACAGGGAACGGTTCTGGCACCGTTCCTCTTCACCATCTACACTCCAGACTTCTTTCACAACTCCACCCAGTGCTTCCTGCAGAAATTCTCTGATGACTCTACAATAGTCAGCCTAATCAATGGTGGGGACAATAGGGAGTACAGAGAACTGACCCAAGACTTTGTGGAGTGGTGCCAGCAGAACAATCTCCAGTTCAACACTAGCAAAACCAAGGAGCTGGTGGTAGACTTCTGCAGGCACAAACATCCTCCACTGCAACCACTGAACATTCAAGGTATGGACATTGAGTCTGTGGACAGCTACAGGTACCTTGGTGTTCATCTCAACAATAAATTGGACTGGGCTCAATATTTAGATGCCCTCTACAGAAAAGGGCAGAGCAGACTGTACCTGCAGAGACTCAGGTCTTTTGGAGTGAAGGGTCTGAAGACCTTCTATGACTCTGTAGTGGCCTCAGTCATCTTTTACGGTGTGGTCTGCTGGGGCGGCAGCATCTCTGCTGGGGACAGGAAGAGACTGAACAGGCTGATCCGCTGTTCTAGGATGCCCTCTGGACCCAAGTGGAGGTGGTGAGTGACAGGAGAATGGTGGCTAAGCTTTCATCCCTGTTGGACAACATCTCCCACCACATGCAGGAGACTCTGACAGCACTGAGCAGGTCCTTCAGTGGCAGGCTGCGGCACACAGATTTCGCAGGTCTTTCCTTCCAACTGCTGTCAGACTCTACAACATGGTATCCACAGATGACCACACAGGTGCAGACAAACACAAACAAACATCCACACTGATAGCCATCGCCCAGTCTCCCTGATGTCCAGTAGTACCAAGTGCAATCTTCCCAATATAGCAAAGTATTATATTCTATTTATATGGTATTTTATTTGTTCTGTTTTGTATAGTATGTTATTCTTTTTTAACTTATCCTGTTCTATTGTTTTGTTTCTTAATCTTTACTGCTCTTAACTTGTATTTTCTGCCATGACCAAAAAATTTCCCACGTGTGCGACTAATACAGGTTTATCTTATCTTATTGGCCAGAAGGTGGATGGCAGTGGCAGCATCAGCTGGGAGGAGAGCAGGAGCCCCGTGGTGCTGCAGAATGACGGCCTCTACAGCTGGAGCAGCACCCTGAGGCTCCCTGCAGACCGCTGGATGAAGGTGGGCTCTGTGACCTGTGAGGCCACCCAGGGCTGCCAGACTCTGGTCTCAGAGCCACTGAGGAGAGTCCAGTGTTCCCAGTCCTGACCTGCCTCAACCTGATACTGGTTTAATGCTCTCATTCTCAACTCTGTAACTGTCTCTCCATCTTTCTTTTTAAAGAACAAATAAAGACTAAAACTGTTATTTTCTTTCTCATAATGACAACATTCATGTTTTAGGTAATAAAGATGTTTTGCAAAGTGAATTTTGGTTGAATCAGACATTTTATTTTATTCAAATCTACAAACCTGCACTTGATGAATATATTTTTCATTTAGAAGAATTTAGACCAACTCTGCACTCCAACATGATGTCTTTATTTTACACTGGTAAAATAAAACACAGGCTGAAAGAACCATTAAGGAGATCTGCATTTTGGCAAAAGCTGAAAAAGGAGTTTCAAAATTGTACAGGTTATTTTTATGTTTATTTAAAGTTACATGAATGTGTGTGGTAGGTTGTTGGTGGTGTTGCTCACCTGTACCAGACAGACTGGTTCATGAAGCAATGCTGGGACCTGGTTGCCATGGAAACAGTCTCACCAGACTACAAAGCAAGTCTAAAGAAAAAGAGTCTTTAGTGTCTCTTATGAGCTGTTTGTTCTGAGGAGAACTCACAGACAGGAGAGTCAACGGATACAAGGAGTGATTAGAAAGAGTGCTAATTGTTGAAAATTAGCAGTAGCTATAAACCTATGTGCGGTACATCAGTCTCATGTCTTGCACTTGAACTATGTTAAACTGCACTGTCCCTTTTAAATAAATAAATTCAAATTCAATCTGAAGTACAAAGTTTTAATTTCATTGACAAACAAGGAGAAGATTAAATGAATGATGACATGAACAAATAATTGAATAAAATGAAAACACCTTCAGTTCAATAACAGCTTTTTCACTCATGTTCATGTTTGATGATATGTTTACAGTAAAATCTTAAATTCACAGGTGTGTTGTTTTTATTTTGAGCCTCACTGATCAGGAACATTTTCGGATTTTTGTATTCAGGATATTTTATCTTGATATAGATTCAGTGGATTTGTTACAGTTCTAAGGTCAAAGGCCATGAAGAAGACTTATCCTGGTATCTGTTAATGGCCCACGTTTGTTCTTTAGTTAAATATATATTTGAAGAACACAACATGTATGCGATAGCAGTAGGACACAAATTTGTGATGAATCACTTTATTTTGCGTGTGTGTGTGTGTGTGTGTGTGTGTGTGTGTGTCTCCTCAGTGAACTGTATCAGTCTCTGCAGTATCTTCCAGCTGCAGCAGTCAGTTTAGTTTCTGTTCAGTCTGACTGAGGGAGGTTTTTGTACGACTGTTTTTCACTGTGTGAACACAGCTTGACTGTTAACATCATGTCTGCTCAGACAGTAATAAACTGCTGCATCTTCAGCCTGGACTCCACTGATGGTCAGAGTGAAGTCAGAGTTTGATCCACTGCCTGTAAAACGAGCTGGAATCCCTGAATCTCGGGTGCTAGCATAGTACATGAGACGTTTGAGGGGGTTTCCATCTTTCTGTTGGTACCAGGCTAAAAGATGGTTGTTGTTCCAAACAAGAACATTCTGACTGGTCCTACACTTGATGGTGACTGTGTCTCCCACAGCAGAGCTCTCTGCTCCAGGCTGAGTCACTGTGATCTGTCCTCTGGACTCTGAGGATACAGAGACAAAAACATAAAGCAGCTTCATGGTTTTGTGGGCTTCATTTCAGAGGGACAGATGTTGATAGAGGAGAGGAGTTTGATTCTCTGGACTTTACCTGTGAAGCAGCAGCAGAGGAGAGTCCAGATGAGGACGCAGATCAAAGTCATGTTTTTGATGAGGAGGATTTCTGTGGCTTCTGTTGTGATGAAGGACAGCTGTCAGTCATCCAGTGTTCAACTCTCAGGACTATAAACTCTCCCAGAGCACTGGAGCATGGTGCTGCTCATGCAAAGTGCCTCTCTATGGAAATGATCTGACTGACATAATGAAATCCTTCGCGCTTTTTCTATCTGAAATGTTTGTCTGAATTAATGATGTCTTTTCTGTTATTCCTTAGTTTCTTATTAGTCAATATTTAAAATTACTCAAAATTGAATTTGCTATTACCATATGGATGATAATGTGTATCCTGCCCCTTACCCTTACCCTGTGCTGGAAAAGCTCCAGCCTCTCCAGAATCCTGTCAAGATCACAGATTGAAATAGAAAATGTGACATCATATTTTTTTTTATTTCTTTGATTTGATACTTTTTATTTAAATATAAATTTGTTGGCCCAACAGCTAATTTAGGAAATTATATAGGTGACTAAATATGATAACTGAATGATCAGCTGTCAGTCATTCAGTGTGTAACAGAATGGCTTACTTATTTATTATTGTCAATAGTAATTGATCAGCTGTAATGAATATTATCCATAGTGTCACACAAGGTCAATCTTCTGAAAAGAAAACGTAATTATTAAAATTCAGACTTTAGATCATTTTTCATTTGTCGTTCCTCAAAGACAAAAGTTTAAATAACCAAAAGTGTTTTCTCACAGTGTTCCTCACATGTGAACAGACGGCTGTACTCCTGCTGACAGTAATAAACTCCTGCACTTTTAGGTTGAACTTCACTGATGGTCAAAGTGAAGTCAGTTCCTGACTGACTCCCACTTAAATAACCACAAACTCTAGATTTACAGGTGGTAGCATCATCAATCTGCAGTTTAGGAGCTTCTGCAGGTTTCTAAAGATACCAGGTGATGTCATCACTAACATACTCACCAAGAGTCAGTACGGGTTCAGATCTGGCAGATCACCATCATTGGCACTATTAGAATCAATGGAATACACCTGTCACGGTTCTGGGTCGGTTCGACCCAGCATTTTGGAGTTGTTATGTTTTGATTTTGAATGATGGATTATTCCTGTATACTGGTGGTGGTGGTGATGATTATGATGATGATAGATTATTATTAGAGTTCCTTATGTTTTGGTTTATTTTGCATCTTGGAGTGTTTTGGGGTTGTCTGGTGTCTTGATTATTTGTGATATGTTATATTACTGTGATTCTGGTTTAGGGGTTTTGTTCGCAGGTTTTATGTTCTCATGTTTTGTGTGGGTTTAGTTCCATGTGTCTCTCAGTGTCGGGTCTGCGTCTTTGTGTAGTGTTCTTGTTTCCTGTTTTATTGTGAAGGTCTGCGTCTCATGTGAGTATGTTCAGTTTTACCTCTGTCTCGTCTTGTTAATTACTCCCAGCTGTGTCCACCACCTGTGTGTAATCTCCCTGTGTTTCTCTGTGTGTATTTAAGTCACGTCTTTAGTCTTTGTAGTTGCTGGTCCGTCTGTATATCCTCCATGTCCTATTCGTGTGTTCTCCCTGCTGTCACCATCTTGTACCGTCGTCCACCTTGCTTCATGTTAGAGTTCCGGTTCGTATTCAGTAGTTTAGTTGTCTCCAGTATAGTTTAGTGTGATCTCTGTTTCCTGTTTTTCACTGGTGCATTGTACTTACTTACTAAGTGCCTGCATTTGGATCCTACTTCATTAACTCCACACGGCTCATCCCACTCGCCGTGACAACACCCCAAACTCCATAGACAAAAAGCAATATGTGAATCGGTTTTCATACACTTGAGCGTTGGACACAAGAGATCATGATATATTAATAAGAAAATTGGAACATTATGGTGTTAGGGGAATAGTTTTATATTTGCTTAGGGGTTATTTAAGAGACAGGAAGCAGTTTGTGAAATGAAATGGTATTGCTCCTTTTGTATGGACATTGCTTGTGGTCTACCCCAGGGGTAAAAACACATTTAGTTCTTCATGGTTTAAATGAATTAATATACTGGTTTTATCTTGTGGTCTTTAATCATTTTGTATTGTGACAAGAGATCAGTGATGAGTTTTTCATACTTCCAGAGTTGTACTTTTATTCGTGCTTCGGTGTCTTTGCTGTCCCGGTGCTCCCCAGTGTTTCCATTTCTCTGATCCACTCTGTCATCTTGTTTAGTGTATTCCTCTCACTTTCTTAATTTATCTTTTTGTTAGTTCCTGTTTATTTAGAAAGTTCCTCATCAGTAGAGAGTTGAAGATGAAGAATTTCCATGTAGACACAAGTTCAGCCAGGACAGAGAGCAAGATTTGAAAACAAAAGGTGGACGAGAAATGCCCTTTAAATAGTTGTATTGCTTTGTTATTGTTATGGAAATTTAATTAACAAAATCTACAAACACGATGAGCAGAAGGCTAACACCTTTTAATAAACACGAGCGGTTGGGATAGAGCTGCCATCGGGGCACTGACAGCAGTCTACTAATGAACAGTTTTATTATATGTTTATTATATATTACATTACATATATTACATATTATATATGTTTTATTATAAATAATATATCAAAGCCCAAACTTTCATAATCAGAGTTCTTTTTATTGTATTTTAAACACTACAGTAACACAAAACCCCAACAATCATATGACCCCCTATGAGCAAGCGCTTTGGCCACTTCGACAGTGGGAAAGAAAAACTCCCTTTTAACAGGAAGAAACCTCCAGCAGAACCAGGCTTCCTACTAATTGGAAGGTTAGTGGTTCAACCCCTTACTGCTCCAGTGTGTATACCAAATATCCTTAGACCTGTAGAGATTATAAAATTATTTTACTGTTACTATTCATAACCATTATTGTTTCTGTTGCATCACTTATCATTTATCAGTATCATTTTATCAGAGCATTTTTGAAGCTGTTGATGTTACATTAAAGTCTGTATTTCAAGTCTGTATTGTAGGTGGTAGCTTAATCACATAATGATCTTTCATTGCAAGTTTAACTGTATTCATGTTATCCATATTGCTTATTAGAGAGTTGTTAATTGAGGGTCTGAAGTTATGGGGAAGTGGGAAGGTTAAGGTAAAGTTAAGAGGATTCCATATCTGCTCACAATACAACACATCACATATAATAAAATCACAGCATAGAGCATACAGATCTGTGGGCCCAGTTGCTGCGGTGTGGAGTCTGCCTGGCAACAGATGACTCGGAGGAGGGTCACAGAGGATAAGACACACATAATGGGGCCAGTACATACACACACCGTATCCTGACTTGTTTTGCTCAAAACTGCTACGTGACTTGTCCGGTGTACGTGACTGTTTAGCAATAACAGAGAACATCTGGTGTAGGGAGGGAAGGGTCTTCAGGGTCCGATGGAAGAGAATGTTCTTGGATTACGAGAATTGATACTTAGATTTCCAGTAACTCCAACTGCTTTGACGCATATTATTCGTCATCAACTGTTATATATACCACTCCTTATTTATTGTTCGCGGAAGATAGGCTTTGAAAGTGTAATGATGCTCATCTTCCCCACATATATATGTGTGTGATAAAATCACTATTTTGACATCTACTGGGACTCTGCAGTCGTTTGTCTCTTCCTCAAATACGAACCATGACAGACCCTAGGCTGATATCTGATGCATCCATTGGAGTATGAATGTATGTGAGTATTAGATACAAAGCAAAGAAAGAGCATAGAAAAAAAGTACTTCTACGATTGAGTGAATGAGGCAATTTGTGTAAAGCTCAGAGTAGAAAAGCACTATATAAGAACCAGTGCATTTACCATTTACAAAAGACATGCTGTGGAAGAAAGCCAGAGATTAATAATAAGTAATAATTCAATGCAGAGAGGTCCTTAAACACTGCTCTGTCCTTATTGTGCATCCCTTTGCCCAACTTGACAGACAGCTAACGGTTTCAATGAACATTGGAGGCGGAAGTAAGTTTAAGGCTTTTTACTTTGTCAATAGTTCAATGATTGACATCCTTTTCTTCCCGTAAAACTAAAAACAAACACAAAGTAAATGTTACAAGATGTCTTTTCCTTTTAACTCACACTTCTAGGATATGAACTATACTGTTATATAGTATGTGTAATCAACAGCGACTCAGTATTGATCACAATACAACTTAGCGAGTTTAGCTTCCTCAAAGATAAACATAGCAGATGAAATAACTGGTTTCTAAACAAATCTCTGCAATAGAAATGAACCAAATGAACTTGTAAACATGTTGTACATTAATACTCACAAGCAATAACTCTCCAAGCCACAAATGTTTTAAAGAGCATCTAAGGCGACAAACAGCATATTCTGCAGGCTAACAAGCGACCAGCTTCCTGTTTCCTCTACCCACAGGAACACAGAAAAACCCCACCAAAATATAAGCTTGTGAGTATTCCCACTATGACCAGCAGAGGGTGCTGAAGAGAAAGAACCTATGCATGTCATAACAAACACATAAAGAAGCCACGCCACCTGCGGCGTAGGTGCCACAGACGGATGTCCTGGTGGTTGTGTAGTAGGTGGAGCTGATGGCTGGATAGACTCTCCAGAGCTGCCAGGGGACACAGCAGGTGGAGACAAGACTGACTGGATATGAAACATGGAATACAGGGAAGACACAGTGACTGAAACTAAAAGTTAGAATAAAAAATATAACATCAAGAGAACTAAAACCATGAATCACAATCATCAAGAAATATAAATTAAACACAAAACACTCGGTCAAAGACCCAGGGCCATGACAAGTATTTTGATTGAAAACATATATTATGTTGTTTAATTTACAATGATGTAGAGTTGGTAAAAGAGGAAGAATTTATAGATTATCTGGGATAAAAAATAGTTGAGTTCTTTAAAATAAATAACACAAAAACATCTGCCTTCATTGAATGTGTCACGGTATGCCAGGGCAAGCCGTGGGGGTATGGGGAAAAGGAAGACCCAGGCGTGGAGCTCTATGTGTAGACAGTGCGTTTATTTACAGTGACGTAACTGATGCACAATAAATCCCCTTAGCTCCCTAGACTCCCGTGTGTGTGTTCCCCTCCGACGTCCGTGCTCGTGCTCCCGGCAGTTGTGTTTCTGCACACCCTGTGCGTGCTGCCCTTCTGGTCCCTCGTTCCACCTGCAGGACAATAACAGAAGCAGCCATAAAACACTGACCCTGCGCGCACACACGATCCGCACTTCCTAATACTACACACACTGACTTGGCGTCTTAGCTTAATGATCCCGCGCCGGTGGGAGCTCCAACACTCTCCTAAGTAGCTCCCCCGACGAGCCCTGATCACCAACAGGTGTGTGGCAGGAACTTCAGGTGTGGCCGGTCCTCCTGCCGGGCCACACCCATCAGGCCCGCATGTGGCTGTTCTCCATCCTCCAGCCACACATGTACACACCCACACACCCACACCCTGCCTCTACATATAATGAGTGGAACACAGAACAACACAGCATAGTGCAGAAAGACACACATCCCCAAATAACAACAACAATACCAATGATAATAATAATAATGATAATAACGGTCCATCCTGCTCACGGACCCCCGAGTCCTCCAGAGCCGGGTCCGTGACAGAATGAAAGCATTTAAATATTTTTATTTTAAGTACAACAAATCAGACAGCTTATGTAATGGAGTTATTTCTAGGAAAACGTCTGTCAGAAGATTGATCCACAGAGGGAAAAATAGCCATATGCTATGAGCAATGTTCCCTCTAAGCTGCACATGTGCGCAATTGCACACTGCTGGCACGGTCTCTGCGCACAGAAAATCTGCGTTGCGCACAAAAAAAATTCTAACCTGCATTGAAATTAAATTTAAAACTTTAACAATTCTGTTTTGCAGTGTTAGTCAATAAGTGACTGGCTGCTCCCATATGGGATTAGAACGATGCCACCTTATCCCATAGTCCAGCCAATGATGCGATTCTCATTCGTATATACGCAGCTAATCAACGTGGTTGACAGGCTATGACAGCGTCCTTATGTGCCCACACCGGTGTTTTAGCTAGCAAAGTGGCGTGGCTGATGTGGAGTGAAGCCACGTTAATGACAACGTGTACAACCTTTGGTCAAAAAAGTGTGGACTTTATACCAGTTTTTAAATTGTGTTGATCGGCCACGTAAAACCAGAGTTATGATAAAAAATATCTGCAATGTTTGGTTTTCTTCCTGAATACTATTGTTGTTTATATTTACTGCGGGTAAAAATGGCGTTTTATAAGAAAAAAGGCTCGAAAGCACTGTCCGCCTGTGAGCAAAAACAAACCCCACCCCCTCTCCCTTTCCTATTCATCCAAAAATGTATCATGTCGACCAATCAAAAAAATCATATGGCAACGTGGCATCTAGTTGTTAAGAAACGGGGGGAAGTTTTAGGAGTGACGGCGGTGCTTTGAGATGTGCGAGATTTGCCACGTTTAGCGCAAATCTTGTGTAGTTGGTGTGTAGTGTAGTTTTGTTGTGTGTGTCAGAACAATGAGGCGACTGCTGAATGTTACAGGTGTTAAAGGAGTGATACGTCTCCTGTTGTCAGGCCTGCAGATATCAGGCTGTTGTTCTCATTTATCTCATAGTGGACAGAAATTATTTTTTGGAGTGGCACAAATAATTTGTGTGGCATCAAATTTGATGCAGAACAGCTGATTGTTCTGTAAATAGTTTGAAACGTTTATTTAAAAAACTGCCTTGGCTGCATTAAAAAAAATAGCTGCAAAAATCTTTGTTGTTTGCATAACTCAGTTACTTTTTTGAAGAAGTAACTATATAATTAATTGCCCAGCATTGGTCATTATATACTATAGAGGACTACAGGATGCTCTCCCAGACCACAGACTCATAATACAAGTCAGAGCTTTTTTTAAAAAAAAGAAAGAAAGTTGTGTTTTCAAAATTGGAGTTCAAGTTATTTTTACTTCCAATAGTGTTAACATACTACACAGGTCAATAACTAGATTTATTTTACATTTTCATTGTAAGTGGGCTAAAGCAGTTAATTAAAAGTAGTCTAACATAAATGTAAATGCTGTAATTTGATTATTTTAATAAACCATGTAACTTGGATGGATTAGATGCCGGTGTGACCACAGTGCACACGTCTGCTGTCGCTCACAGTCGTCCAAGGGATCGCTCAGGGAGTTTGTGTGTTCGCTCAGACACGTGAAAAATTAGAGGGAACATTGGCTATGAGATGATAAATTAATGACGTTTAAAGCAAATGCTTAAATTTACAACATGTGTTCTTTGATCAGAGTGGCAACCCAGATTACTGTTGGTATGACAAATTATAAAGTATGGATATACTGTAATGAGGTTGTTATTACACATTATGTTGAAAACAACAAAGCTTTTGGAGAATTTCGCCAGCCATTTGTACAGTACTGCACTTAAAACAACACAGAAGAGCTATTGATTATTGAAGGTCTTAACTACCATTTCAAATGGAAACAGGATACCTGGATTCTGAAATAAACACTGGATGCTGGAAAACGGTGCAAAGTAATTGAACGACTGTCTACTACAGCCCATTTCATGGAGATACAAGATTGTTTCCTCAATATTCCAAGATAAATTAAAAAGATAAAGTATTCTGAGTTCAAGAGATCAGCTTGCATGTATCAGCATGAGATAAAAAAAAAAAAAACTTTATTACTGTCAAGTTACCCTCAAGAACTGGAAGACTGTGTTGTGTGTACAAGGTTCTATAACAAAGGAGGCAAATTATTACATGCTGTTACCCTGTCAGACCAGGGGTGCCGCTAATGAGACTGAGTAAGAGAGAGAGGAGAAAAAGAAAGCAGAGAGAGGTAAACACATGGAGTGCCGCTGTAAAGCCTGAAATAAAGTGTTGAACCCAGACGTCGCCTTCGCTACCTGATTACAAACTCAACAGGCTGGATTAGACTTTGCCAGTAAAACATTTAAAAGATCAGGAACAGTTCCAACATTAAGTTTTTTCAGCATGATTGGAAGAGAAAATTACAAAGGAGAAAAACGGATCTGAAGCAAATCACATCGTCTGTCAAAGATGGTGGAGACAAAGTTATGGCAATGATGTTTTTGGCTGCCAGTGTAGCTGGGCCACTAGTGTTTATTGACATTATTACCTCTGATAGAGGTAGAAGGGTGAAATGTAAAATGTACACAGCTATACTCTCTGCTCACATTCAACCAAGAGCTGCAACACTCACTTGACAATCTTTCACAGTGCAAATGAATAATGACCCCCCCAAAAAGATGGCGTCAGTAAAGGCCTAGTAGAGCATCTTGAGGGAGGACACAGCATGTGGGGACCTCCACTGGTTCAAGACTTTAGGTAGTCATTGTCTGAAGGATTTTTATCCAAGAATATAAAATTATTATTATATTTACAATTATCTTTGTTTATCCAATTAATTATGTGCCTCTCAAAATTGGGGCTAATCTGTAAATATGACTGACCGATAGAAAACTAAACTCAAAAAACTCCTCATGCCTTTAAAGCATAAAGAGTTTTGTGGGCCTTGAAGGTCTGCACTTCAGTCACATTATAATTGTTTGACTCAGATTCCACTGTGTTTATGTACAGAGTGAAATTGTGAAAGTGTCATCATCCAAAAACTTATGGATCAAACTATATTTAAACTAACATTGTATGATGTTATTATGATGTTATTTGAAGAAGTCATATCAGCTGAGTCATTGCTGCTGTGCAAACAGTGAATTATTTTGTTGAGTTTGTTTCAGAGTCAGAGAGCCGTGTCTCTCTACAGTCAGAGGTTTTTGTACGGCGGCTCAATGAGTTTGTATCACTGTGGTGGACTTTTGGTGGAGGAACCAGACTGGATGTTGGAAGTAAGTCACATTTAAACCTGTTTTTTCTTACTAGCTGGTTTCTCCTAATTTTTTTTTTTTTTACTTGTCTGGGTGTGAAATTTTAATTTGTTAAATATAATTGTGAAGATTTAGTGTAGTCACAGTGGAATACAGTGTGCTTAATAAATGTATATGAAAATTAAATTTGAATCATTTAAAACATTACAATAATCCACAGGATGATTTTTCTTAATTAACAGTTTTAATGGCTGACTTTTTTGAGGTTTTGTAGTTTTAGTTCAGTCTGACAGTCAGAGAGCCGTGTCTCTCTACAGTCAGAGGTTTTTGTACGGCGGCTCAATGAGTTTGTATCACTGTGGTGGACTTTTGGTGGAGGAACCAGACTGAATGTTGGAAGTAAGTTTATTCTGTTTAACTGTCAAATACTTTTTGTTGTAGATGATTTAACAATTAATTTTCTGATTTTTGAATGAGAGAAAATCATGTAACTTTGCAACAAGTTTGATGCTGGAATTTTTTTTATCATCCTCTTATGTCATGGAGGGTAATTCAAATCTGATCTCTAAATGTTATGTCTACATTTCAGTCTAATTGAAACTGGAAAAAACAAACAAAAAAAAAAAATTAAAATCATCTCTGATGTCTTTAGTCTGTAAAGTATTGTTTGAAATTACTTTGAGTTTATGTGAACTTTAAAAAATGCTTTAGATATACATGAGAGCATTATGTGTCACTGAATATATATATATCTTATTTATGTGTTTCCAGTTAATATTAATGTAAGTTATGTACAATATTGATGATTTTAAACTTGTTTTGTAAATGTTGCCACATCTGCTTCTTTTATTTCCAGTGTAGTTTGAACATATTTCAGGTCAAACTGTGTGATGATTCTCTCTGTGCTGATATGCATGAGAGCTTTCTTAAAGGGAAGTGAAACAATGTGTGAGTTAATGACTGGTGGAGCAGAAAAAACACCTGACAGAAACTTCTTAACGGAGAAAATCAGCTCTTACAGTAAAGGTGTCCGACTGTCTGTGGTTTGATTGACAGCTGTGTGCTCCCTGTGCTCTAAGCTGATTGGTGTCTCCTAGGTGATACCCGTCCCGTCCTGACAGTGTTGCCCCCCTCCAGTGAGGAGCTACAGCAGGGGACTGCAACAATCACATGTCTGGCCAACAAGGGCTTCCCCTCAGACTGGAGTCTGTCCTGGAAGGTGGATGGCAGTGGCAGCATCAGCTGGGAGGAGAGCAGGAGCCCGTGGTGCTGCAGAATGACGGCCTCTACAGCTGGAGCAGCACCCTGAGGCTCCCTGCAGACCGCTGGATGAAGGTGGGCTCTGTGACCTGTGAGGCCACCCAGGGCTGCCAGACTCTGGTCTCAGAGCCACTGAGGAGAGCCCAGTGTTCCCAGTCCTGACCTGCCTCAACCTGATACTGGTTTAATGCTCTCATTCTCAACTCTGTAACTGTCTCTCCATCTTTCTTTTTTAAGAACAAATAAAGACTAAAACTGTTATTTTCTTTCTCATAATGACAACATTCATGTTTTAGGTAATAAAGATGTTTTGCAAGGTGAATTTTGGTTGAATCAGACATTTTATTTTGTTCAAAATCTACAAACCTGCACTTGATGAATATATTTTTTCATTTACGTGAATCCACACCAACTCTGCACTCCAACATGATGTCTTTATTTTACACTGGTAAAAAAAAACACGGGCTGAAAGAACCATTAAGGAGATCTGCATTTTGGCAAAAGCTGAAAAAGGAGTTTTAAAATTGTACAGATTATTTTTATGCTTATTTTAAGTTACATGAATGTTGCCATGGAAACAATCTCAAATTCAAATTCAAATTCAAATTCAAATTTTTATTTGTCACATACACAGTCATACACAGTACGATATGCAGTGAAATGCTTACACAACTGCTCGTGACCTAAAGAAAAAAAGAAAAGGCTATGAATAAGATAGGAAATAAATATGAAAATTAAAAAGGGTAAATTTAACTAGGAAGGAATAAAATAAAATATATATATGAATTTGTTGAAAATAAAATAACTGTACAACACAAATTAGAATGAAGGTTAAATTTAGCTGGGAAGGAATAAGATAAAATATATATGAATTAAAGTTTAAAATAAAATAACTGAAATAACTGTACAGCAAAATACACAATACAATACAAATTAGAATGAAGGGTAAATTTAACTGGGAAAGAATAAGATAAATATATATGAATTAAAGTTGAAAATAAAGTAGCTGTACAACAAAATACACAATACACAGTATAGAAATATATAAGAATGTATGAAGAAATATAAATATATATACAATAACAGCAGCATTTTACAAGTATTAAATGGAGATGGAGAAATATAATGTCCAATCTCACCAGACTACAAAGCAAGTCTAAAGAAGAAAGAGTCTTTAGTGTCTCTTATGAGCTGTTTGTTCTGAGGAGAACTCACAGACAGGAGAGTCAACGAATACAAGGAGTGATTAGAAAGAATCTGAAGCACAAAGTTTTAATTTCATTGACGAACAAGGAGAAGATTAAATGAATGATGATATGAACAAAATATGAATAAAATGAAAACACCTTCAGTTCGATAACAACTTTTTCACTCATGTTCATGTTTGATGATATGTTTACAGTAAAATTTTAAATTCACAGGTGTGTTGTTTTTATTTTGAGCCTCACTGATCAGGAACATTTTCAGATTTTTATCTTCAGAATATTTTATCTTGATATAGATTCAGTCGATTTGTTACAGTTCTAAGGTCAAAGGTCATGAAGAAGACTTATTCTGGCATCTGTTAATGGCCCACGTTTGTTCTTTAGTTAAATATATATTTGAAAGTTGAACACAACGTGTATGCAATAGCAGTAGGACACAAATTTGTGATGAATCACTTTATTTTGCGTGTGTGTGTGTGTGTGTGTGTGTGTGTGTCCTCAGTGAACTGTATCAGTCTCTGCAGTATCTTCCAGCTGCAGCAGTCGCTTCAGTTTCTGTTCGGTCTGATTGAGGGAGGTTTTTGTACGACTGTCTTTCACTGTGTGAACACAGCTTGACTGTTAACATTGTGTCTGCTCAGACAGTAATAAACTGCTGCATCTTCAGTCTGGACTCCACTGATGGTCAGAGTGAAGTCAGAGTTTGATCCACTGCCTGTAAAACGAGCTGGAATCCCTGAATCTCGGGTGCTAGCATAGTAAATGAGACGTTTGAGGGGGCTTCCATCTCAATTCAATTCAATTCAATTCAATTTTATTTATATAGCGCCAAATCACAACAAAAGTCGCCTCAAGGCGCTTTATATTGTACAGTAGATAGCACAATAATAAATACAGAGAAAAAACCCAAAAATCATATCATATGACCCCCTATGAGCAAGCACTTTGGCGACAGTGGGAAGGAAAAACTCCCTTTTAACAGGAAGAAACCTCCGGCAGAACCAGGCTCAGGGAGGGGCGGCCATCTGCTGCGACCGGTTGGGGTGAAAGAAGGAAAACAGGATGAAAGACATGCTGTGGAAGAGAGACAGAGATTAATAACAGATATGATTCGATGCAGAGAGGTCTATTAACACATAGTGAGTGAGAAGGTGACTGGAAAGGAAAAACTCAATGCATCATGGGAATCCCCGGCAGCTCACGTCTATTGCAGCATAACTAAGGGAGGATTCAGGGTCACCTGGTCCAGCCCTAACTATATGCCTTAGCAAAAGGAAAGTTTTAAGCCTAATCTTAAAAGTAGAGATAGTGTCTGTCTCCGAATCCAAACTGGAAGCTGGTTCCACAGAAGAGGGGCCTGAAAACTGAAGGCTCTCCTCCCATTCTACTTTTAAATACTCTAGGAACAACAAGTAGGCCTGCAGTGCGAGAGCGAAGTGCTCTAATAGGGTGATATGGTACTACAAGGTCATTAAGATAAGATGGGGCCTGATTATTTAAGACCTTGTAAGTGAGGAGCAGGATTTTGAATTCAATTCTGGATTTAACAGGAAGCCAATGAAGGGAAGCCAAAACAGGAGAAATCTGCTCTCTCTTTCTAGTCCCTGTCAGGACTCTTGCTGCAGCATTTTGGATTAACTGAAGACTTTTCAGGGAGTTTTTAGGACATCCTGATAATAACGAATTACAGTAGTCCAGCCTGGAAGTAATGAAGGCATGAACTAGTTTTTCAGCATCACTCTGAGACAGGATATTTCTAATTTTAGAGATGTTGCGCAAATGGAAGAAAGCAGTCTTACATATTTGTTTAATATGTGCCTTGAAGGACATGTCCTGGTCAAAAATGACTCCAAGGTTCCTCACAGCATTACTGGAGGCCAAGGTAATGCCATCCAGAGTAAGAATCTGGTTAGATACCATATTTCTAATATTTTCAGGGCCGAGTACAATAACCTCAGTTTTATCTGAATTAAGAAGCAGGAAGTTAGCGGCCATCCAGGTCTTTATGTCTTTGAGACATTCCTGCAGTTTAACTAATTGGTGTGTGTTACCTGGCTTCATGGATAGATAGAGCTGCGTATCATCTGCATAGCAGTGAAAATTTATGCTATGTCTTCTAATAATGCTGCCTAGGGGAAGCATGTATAATGTAAATAGAATTGGTCCTAGCACTGAACCCTGTGGAACACCATAATTGACCTTAGTGGGTGAAGAGGACTCTCCATTTACTTGAACAAATTGGAGTCTATTAGATAGATATGATACAAACCACTGCAGTACAGTACCTGTAATACCTACAGCATGTTCTAATCGCTCTAATAGGATATTATGATCAACAGTATCAAATGGAGCACTAAGGTCTAGCAGGACAAGCACAGAGATGAGTCCACTGTCAGAGGCCATAAGAAGATCATTTGTAACCTTCACTAAAGCTGTTTCTGTGCTGTGATGAGCTCTGAAACCTGACTGAAACTCTTCAAATAAGCCATTCCTCTGCAGATGATCTGTTAGCTGTTTGACAACTACTCTTTCAAGGATTTTTGATATGAAAGGAAGGTTGGAGATTGGCCTATAATTAGCTAAGACAGCTGGGTCTAGAGATTGCTTTTTAAGTAAAGGTTTAACTACAGCCACCTTGAAGGCCTGTGGTACATAGCCAATTATTAGAGATAGATTGATCATATTTAAGATTGAAGAATTAATTAATGGCAGGACTTCTTTGAGCAGTTTTGTAGGAATGGGGTCTAAAAGACACGTTGATGGTTTGGAGGAAGTAATTATTGAAGTTAACTCAGAAAGATCGATTGGAGAAAAAGAGTCTAACTTAACATCAATGGTACTAAGAGTAGCTGTAGATAATATTACATCTGTGGGATGATTATTGGTAAGTTTTTTCTCTAATAATAAAAATTTTATTTGTGAAGAAGTTCATGAAGTCATTACTAGTTAACGTTAAAGGGATGGTTGGCTCAGTAGAGCTCTGACTGTTTGTCAGCCTGGCTACAGTGCTGAAGAGAAACCTGGGGTTGTTCTTATTTTCTTCAATCAGTGACGAATAGTAAGATGTTCTGGCTTTGCGGAGGGCTTGCTTATAAAGCAGCAAACTATTTCTCCAGGCTAAATGATGATCCTCTAAATTTGTGACACGCCATTTCCTCTCCAGCTTACGAGTTATCTGCTTTAGGCTACGTGTTTGAGAATTATACCACGGAGTCAGGGACTTTGGATTTGAGGCCTTAGTTTTCACAGGAGCTACAGTATCCAGAGTCGTACGTAGTGAGGAGGTAAAATTATTAACAAGATAATCGACCTCTGTTGGAGTAGCGTTCAGATAGCTGCCCTGCTCTATGTTGAAGTCTCTCTGTTGGTACCAGGCTAAAAAGTGGGTGCTGCCAGAAACATGAACATTCTGACTGGTCCTACACTTGACGCTGACAGATCCTTCCACAGCAGAGTTCACTGCTCCAGGCTGAGTCACTGTGATCTGTGAGGATACAGAGACAAAAACATAAAGCAGCTTCATGGTTTTGTGGGCTTCATTTCAGAGGGACAGATGTTGATAGAGGAGAGGAGTTTGATTCTCTGGACTTTACCTGTGAAGCAGCAGCAGAGGAGAGTCCAGATGAGGACGCAGATCAAAGTCATGTTTTTGATGAGGAGGATTTCTGTGGCTTCTGTTGTGATGAAGGACAGCTGTCAGTCATCCAGTGTTCAACTCTCAGACTATAAACTCTCCCAGAGCACTGGAGCATGGTGCTGCTGATGCAAAGTGCCTCTCTATGGAAATTTGTTGACTCAGTCCAGTGCATGCTGCTGTCTGTCAGTGATCTTTTTTCAAAAATATTTTACAGAAGTTTGACTTTGAAAATATAAAGCTGAAAATCATGAATTTCAATTGTTGTACTTTCTAAATCTATGCACAGATATAACTGAATTTAGGTCAGCAAGGATTAAAATCAGACGACCACAATGACTGAAAGCACCTTCAGCACAGCTAGTTCTAATTCTGGGAACATTTAAAAGATCTGCATCTGATGACCTGAGAGGTCTGACTGGGTTGTAAACAGTGAGTATGTCAGAGATATACTTAGAGGCCAAACTACTGAAAGCTTTGTGAAGTAATAAAACAATCTTTTTTTCTTAAATGATTTCATCATTGTTTGCAAATAGAAATTATTTATGCATTATAAAAAAAAACCCTCTTATATTTAGAAGTGGCATTTTGAAACTCCCTTGCACTGTTTACAAAAAAGAAACAAAAAAGACACTTTGCAGGGCTGTAGACTAACTTTTTGCCACGGTTGCACTGGTGCACCTAATTTTTTTTCTTAGGCGCGCCAGCACAAAAGTTAGGCGCACCCAAATTTTTCTCCCGCATCGCTTAACACAGCAGTTTTACATGTGCACTTTTTTTTGTGTGGGGGGGTAATTGCTTTCCACACAGACAATATTGACTTGTAAATGATTAACTAACAATCTCGTGCTTGTGCTTAAAGTGCTTTGGCACTCTTTGGCAATATTGTAGATAATGTTAAACTTAATCATCATCTCGGCCTCCTCTGACGACCTGTTTGCTGCTGCCTGCCGCTGAAAGGCAGTGGGGAGAGGGGACTGTTGGGCAGTGCATTTATCACGATTTGAGATGGAAAACTGTTCTTGAAGTACAGAGAGAGAGAGAGCGAGAGAGAGAGAGCTGTGCATGAAGTGTGATTTTTATCGTGGTGGAGGGAAAATAGCAAAAGTAAGAGGGTAAATATGACGATGTTTATCAAATGTGAAGCGTAGTTTGTTGCTTCTTTTGCTGCTGGTTCAGTAAATTTTAGTTGGAGAGAGACAAAACCTGCAGCCCAGAATTGAGCGCAAAAAAGACGTAAACACAGCGTGGACCTGATGCATCAGTATCGGTGAGCTGTCGGCTTTCAGCCCCGATGCCATGTCCATGTACGGGCCGTCGGGTGAGAAAGCTGAGAAAGAGAAAGCTGATTCAGATGCGTCGGGTCCGCTCTGCGTTTACATCTTTGTGTGGAGTCCATTAACCTGCTCTCATTTGCTGTTTGGTGGTTGTTGAAATAGTTATGTGAACTTTAACCTGAGATTCTGACGTTTCTGGGAAAAATACATTTATATTTAAAAGTCGATTCAGAATTTAATGAATTGATATCGCTTTATTCAAGCTACTCACCTCTCTCTATCCACCTGCCCTGCACTTTCAAACGTACACATGGACTACATGAATATCTGGACCACGACCAATCAGAGAGGTCCTGCCCCTTACTATCTTTGATTGGTTTAGACCACGATAGGGGCATAATGTGTGTCTGCTGTTGACCACTCGGAGACTTTCAGAGTTGCAGAGTATTTTTTTTTTTTTTTTTTGTTACTCGAACAGTTGAACCTAAGATTTTTTTTACGTCGAACCATTGAAAAATTTGGTCGCACTCTAGAGCCCTGCTTTGGCTGTAAATGAGTCCCCAAACAAATGTTATTTACAAAGCATTCAAGAAGTTGTCATGTGTAATATTTTATCATGTTCACTAAACCATGGCTCAACAGCAGAACTGTATTGAAGGCAGAGCTGAAGTCCAAAAACAGCTACTACTACAGTTACTACTGTCCAGGTGTGTGAGGGTTGTGTGAAGAGCTGTTATTATGGCATTCTCTGTCGACCTGTTTACCTTGTATGCAAACTGGTACGAATCAAGGTTTGCAGGGATGGCAGCTTTATTGTGCAACATCATAAGTTTCTCAAAGCATTTGGTAATTGTGGGTGTTAAAGCAACTGGACGGTAGTTATTCAAGCAGCTCACTGTGTTCTTCTTGGGCACTGGAACGATGGTGGTTGACTTAAAGCAGGATGGTACTACAGACTGTAGCAGTGAGAGGTTAAAGATGGTGGTGAAAACTTCTGCTAGTTGGTCTGCACATGCTTTAAGCACTCTACCGGCTACACCGTCTGGACCAGCTTCTTTCCTTGCGTTGACTCTGCGCAGTGTGGTTCTGACCTGATGCTGTTCCAGCTGGATGGGGGCATCGTCCCTCTCTGAAACATTAGGATGGGTGATGGTGTCCCTGTTTTGTTGTTTAAATCCTACCAGTGGCTGGACAAAGCTGGACTGAAAGACAGCACAGAAGCACTAATCATGGCAGCACAGGAACAAGCTCTGAGCATAAGATCCATAGAGGCTGGGGTCTATCACACCAGGCAAGACCCCAGGAGCAGGCTGTGTAAAGATGCCCCTGAGACAATCCAGCACATAACAGCAGGGTGTAAGATGCTAGCAGGCAGGGCATACATGGAACACCATAACCAAGTGACCGGCATAGTATATAGAAATATCTGTGCTGAATACAGCCTGGAAATCCAGAGGTCAAAATGGGAGACGCCCCCAAGGGTGGTGGAGAATGACCGAGCTAAGATCCTGTGGGACTTCCAGATACAGACGGACAAAATGGTGATGGCTAACCAACTGGACATAGTGGTGGTAGACAAACAGAAGAAGACAGCCGTAGTGATAAATGTAGCGGTTCCCAATGACAGCAACATCAGGAAGAAGGAACACGAGAAGCTCGAGAAATACCAAGGGCTCAGAGAAGAGCTTGAGAAGATGTGGAGGGTGAAGGTAACAGTGGTCCTAGTGGTAATTGGAGCAGTAGGTGCAGTGACTCCCAAGCTAGGCGAGTGGCTTCATCAGATCCCAGGAACAACATCGCAGATCTCTGTCCAGAAGAGCGCAGTCCTAGGAACAGCTAAGATACTGCGCAGGACCCTCAATTTCCCAGGCCTCTGGTAGAGGACCCGAGCCTGAAGGATAGACTGCTTGCAGGGGCGAGCAGGGATTTTTTTTTTTTTTTTTTTGTATGTATTGGTTTATCCATATGTACGCATGTGTATGTATAACTTGTATATATCTTTTTTGTGTAAATGTAAATGCCTGTGCTATTGTGTAGATACTTACGTTATTGTATATTGCACACAACGGATAGATGCCAAACTGTGTTTCATTGTTCTTGTAACAGTGACAATAAAGAGCTATTTTATTCTATTCTATTTTGTCTCTAGTCCAGGTCGGCCGTAATGAGCACTAGGTTTTGAAGATGTCCAGCGCTTGTCAAAACTATTTCAACACAAGGACAATTCAGTTTCATATTATGGGATGATTTAATATTCCAGTTTAAAACAAAGTTATTCTTGAAGCTAGAATTTAACAGTGAAAAAAAAGACAGAAGGGGAATTTTAATTATTTTACTAATTCTAATGTGAAGTTTTCATTGCAAGCTGAATTTGTTACTGTCAAAAAGATGTATTACAGTGACTCACTGACTTTGAAGACTTAATTAAAAATTTCCATTATTTGACTGAAGTAATGTTTTCTTTCCGGTCATTTTTCATTATGATGCATTATGAAATGTCCTTGTTTTTTCGATATAAGCTCATTTGATTAAAGTAGCATCAATTACATTTTCACTCTATCACTTGCTACCTCCCTGGACTTTTTGGGGGGAACAATAACAATAATAATAATAATAATAATAATAATAACAATGTGCAATAAAACATACACTAATACCTTTTATTCATACACTCATTCTTTTTATTTCTTCTTTGTATTTCTTAAGTTAAGTTACTGTGTTGTGTTGTCTTGTTTGTGCTGTGTTGTGCGTAGTGCTGACGTGGGACAGTTTCCAGTTGTTCTAGGTATGAGTGTGCAATGACAATAAAGAGTTATCTGTTATCTGTTGAAAGAGGACACACAGCACTTGGTGAAGTCCGTGGGTTCTAGACTTTAGGCAGTCATTGTCTACAAATTTATATCCAAGTATTAAAAATAATTATTATATTTACAATCACCTTTATTTGTCAAATTAACTGTGTGCCTCTGAAAATGGGGACAATGTCTAAATAGTGCTTGGAAAATGTATCATTGTCCAAAACTATGGATCTAACTGTATGTAAACTAACATTGTATGATGTTATTTGAAGAAGTCATATCAGCTGAGTCATGGCTGCTGTGCAAACAGTGAATTATTTTATTGAGTTTGTTTGTTTCAGAGTCAGAGAGCCGTGTCTCTCTACAGTCAGAGGTTTTTTTACGGCGGCTCAAAGAGTTTGTATCACTGTGACGCACATTCGGTGGAGGAACCAGACTGGATGTTGGAAGTAAGTTTATTCTCGTTTACTATCAAATATTTTCTTTTTATTGAAGATCATTTAAATTTTGATTTCTGATTTTTGAATGAGAGAAAAGCACGTAACTTTAAAAAAAGTTTGATGAAGGAATTTTTAATTATCCACTTGTCATGAAGGGTAATTCAGATCTGCTGTATCAAAATTACAACTGGAAAGAACAAAACAAAAATATAAAAATCATCTCTGTGTTTAGTTCCTTCTCTCACCCCAACTGGTCGCAGCAGATGGCCCCGCCCCTACCTGAGCCTGGTTCTACCGGAGGTTTCTTCCTGTTAAAAGGGAGTTTTTCCTTCCCACTGTCGCCAAAGTGCTTGCTCATAGGGGGTCATATGATTTTTGGGTTTTTCTCTGTTTGTATTATTGTACGGTCTACCTTACAATAATACAGCGCCATGAGGTGACTGTTGTAGTGATTTGGCGCTGTATAATTAAAACTGAATTGAATTGCCCAAGATTGGTCTTGATGTTTGTTACTGGCCCACTTTTGTTCTTTGTGTGTGTGTGTGTGTGTGTGTGTGTGTGTGTGTGTGTGTGTGTGTGTGTGTGTGTGTGTCCTCAGTGAACTGTATCAGTCTCTGCAGTATCTTCCAGCTGCAGCAGTCACTTCAGTTTCTGTTCAGTCTGACTGAGGGAGGTTTTTGTACGACGGTTTTTCACTGTGTGAACACGCGCTGACTGTTAGGATAGTGAAAACTCTGACAGTAATAAACTGCTGCATCTTCAGCCTGGACTCCACTGATGGTCAGAGTGAAGTCAGAGTTTGATCCACTGCCTGTAAAACGAGCTGGAATCCCTGATTGTCGAGTGCTAATATAGTAAATGAGCAGTTTAAGAACTCCTCCATCTCTCTGTTGGTACCAGGCTAAACGCTGATTGTTGCTATGAACATAAACATCCTGACTGGTCCTACACTTGATGCTCACAGATCCTCCCACAGCAGAGCTCACTGCTCCAGGCTGAGTCACTGTGATCTGTCCTCTGGACTCTGAGGATACAGAGACAAAAACATAAAGCAGCTTCATGGTTTTGTGGGCTTCATTTCAGAGGGACAGATGTTGATAGAGGAGAGGAGTTTGATTCTCTGGACTTTACCTGTGAAGCAGCAGCAGAGGAGAGTCCAGATGAGGACGCAGATCAAAGTCATGTTTTTGATGAGGAGGATTTCTGTGGCTTCTGTTGTGATGAAGGACAGCTGTCAGTCATCCAGTCTTCAACTCTCAGGACTATAAACTCTCCCAGAGCACTGGAGCATGGTGCTGCTGATGCACTCTGCCTCTCTATGGAAATGATCTCACTGAAAACAACAAGTAGATGGATCAAATAGTCGATGCCGTTTATCAATTAATCAGTCAGTTTTCACAATTTTGACTGTAAATTATTTCAAAAAGACTGATTTTTTGGAAATGATATTTCCTTTTTATTCTTTGAATAGTTAAATTGTGTTTCTTGATCATGTCGTGAATGAATTCAAAAAATAATTGGTTTGAAATGTTATTTATATTTTGTATAGAAATATTTATGAGTGTATAAACATGTTTCTCCCTTGTGTTTCAGGATACATCCCCACATTGATGGATGTGTGGGATTTTTAAATTGGGTATTTTCTGCAATCATTTTGAGAAACATGTCCATTGACTGAGAAAGGCAAGAAAATATTTCAAGATCAAATCAGGGCAGTACTTTGTGATATAACCCCAAGTGTTGCCAAATGCCAAAAAACAGAAACATGGAAACAATGCAGTCTGAAGATAAAGGCACAGACATTTGACCTTGTAAGACAAAATTTGATTTCGTCTTGTTCACATTAAAAAAAGAAAAGTAATGTTGTACATGTTTACTCACAAACACATTAACAGAGTTTCAGAGAAACTTCACCCTGAAAGACGTTTTAGAAACTTACCTGTTAGCAACTCAAAGAACCACTTACATGTAAGCAACAGGAATAGAAAAGTTTTCTCCCAAAAAAGAACCTGCACATGTAAACATGACCTCAAAAATGAAAGACATGAAAAAAAATCAGAGGAAAGGTACAATTTTCAAAACTTAAATTTTGGATGCATGATGCTGAGCACAGGATGCAAAACTTAAACATGACCGCAGCTCAGACTCATTCATCTCTGTTTTTATTTGACATTTTTATATAACATGTTACAGCCTAACATATGAAACAGGAAAAGACCGCTGTGTAATCCATTTATTTCAACAAAGTAACTCTATTCTGAATACCACCTTTTTAAGTGGTAACTAACGGAATACCGTTACTCATATTTTGTATTTTAAATACATAACGCATTTTAATGTATTTTACATACATAACATATCATTTAAAATTGTCAAAAAGTAAGAAGTAAAGAAAACAACTATTGAAATTCACATGAGGTAAGTACTGGTCTTTAGTTTTGTAAACAGAGCAAGTAGTTTATTATATGGAATGATTTTGTAGCTTAGCATCTTTTATAATTGTTGTCACTTCTGTTACGGTTGCAGTGGCTGACCATATGGAGAGTGTGTGGAGGACTCAGGCGCAGACACTGGCGAAGACATGAAACTGAGTTTTGAACGAAAAGCGAGCCTTTATTTCGGCTGAAGGCATGGGGTTCAAACAAGGCAGAATCACAGTGATGAGAACTAAACTATAACTAAACTGGGGAACTAATACTATGATAAATTATGAAGACACAGAAAGCTATGGCTAAGAATACAAAAGACTGGGCGTGAAAACATGGAGGGTGGGAACACAGACAACGTGACACAGACTGAATGAAACACAGAGGCTGTGTCCCAATTCAGGGTCTGCACGCTTGAAGTACGCATTTCAAGTGCGAGTACGTCACCGCCACGCGACGACGGCTGTCCCAATTCAAAGTGTACTTCAAATGCATACTCCAAATGCGCCGTCGATTTCCCCAAATATCAAGCGTGGTCCAGTGCACGCTTCGTGGTCCCATATGTCCCACAATCCATAGCGCGGCGGTGGGTGTGGAGAATTTTGCCGCAAAATACGGCAGAAGGGAGCGGCCGAAGAGTGAACTGTCAAAAGTAAGTACTGAATATTATGTCACTTATTTATGTGCGAATGTTTAAGAACATTAAAACATTACTGTTGGCCACATGTCCGCAAAGTTATGTAACATTAGTGATGTTTGTACTTTCAGCGTTAACTTGGTTTTAAAGCCTCTACTTCTATCTTACAGAGAATGTGATGATTTTATGGATAATTAAAGTCAGTCATATATCCACAAACACAACAAGCTGAAAGTCAGTGAATGCTGCTCGGTTTGCAGTCCTGAATATCACGGCACAAGCAGGATTCACTGCACTGTTAATGTTAGCTATGTTATATTGCTGCCTCGGTTCGGTGCTGTCGAGCCAAACGGACTTTAACGTGTGTTTGAACGAGCTGACGGTTCACTCGTTAAGCTGAAAGAAAGATGCTTTAATCACAGGAGTCACACATGTGTCCACTGGACCATCTGGGAACTCTTCTTGTTTAGCACTTGTAATAACACAAACACTAAATCCTCCTTCTCTTGTGCTGTTTTGTAGCAGTGTGTACACCTGAGACTGTCATCTGTCTGTCTGTCCTGCACTCTCTCTCTGTTTCTTTCTCTCTGATTGTGGAATAAAAGTATGAACATGTATTTATAAGTTACACTTGTGTTTGAATCCTGCAGCTTATCACACATTTGATTTCCATGTGTGACGACTGCAAGTGTCCAGAGTGAGGACAGACTGAGGGACCCACTGCTGCACATCATCTGTGAGGCTTTGCACCCCTGATGATCCACCAGGACAAACTCAGCAGTGTGTGAGGAAGAGGAGGAGGAAGAGCCAGCAGCAGCTGACAGATGGAGAGAATAGACAGACTGTTCCCTGTTTGTGAAGGACTGCTAGAAAAGTTTAGAATAACTAATTGTCTGTCCTGAATCAGTCTTATTAGGTAATGTTCAAATAATTTTATCATCCCAGTGTTTTCAGTGTGGGAGAAAGTACTCAGGGCCTTCAAGTTACACACTATGAAAGGCAGCAACAAGTTTCATATTCAGAAACCTAAAGTATGTATCAGCAGCAGAATGGAGCTAAAAATAAATGTTTGTTTCAGTTCTATGAAGCTTTGAGTATTTTGGATTAGTAGCACTGCTGTGTTTTTTGCATCATATTGCTGTAATTATTTATATGCTTTATATATTCTGAGGTAAGTCGATCTATAGTGTTACATCATATTTTATAAGGATGTTATGTGTTTGTAGACTTTCTGCCCAGTTTGACCCATTTAGCAGAAGTCAGCCTGTTTAAGGCTCTGATATCTATTCTGTAAGACTTAAAGCAGTTATGACATGTTCTGATTTTCTCACCCAATAAAGGAATATTTAATATATCAGTCTACTCTTCATTGTATCAGAAACAGTTATCACAGCTCGTACATTTTCTTTTTACACATATATGTGAGCATTGAGGCAAATTCAGTAATGCCAACATATTAAACGAACAATATTTGTCTCTTATATATAATACATCTGTATATACACTGTCAGAGATACTTGTCTTTGAGTGAAGATTTAAGGTGATTGGAAATATAAATAACTGCTACTTGCATCTTTGACCCAGAGTTCAAGCTCATACATATATATATATATATATATATATATATATATATATATATATATATATATATATATATATATATATATATATATATATATATGTATATGTAATCTGACAATACATATAATATTGTCCATATTATATTAACATTACCACAGTGAGATGACTTTAGTCTCATGAACAACATTAGCTAATTATTATTTACTAACTAATCTTGAAATGACTGTTCAGTACAGAAATGAAGCCCAACTATCATGTTTTACAGTCCCGTGGTCTCAGCCTCAGATACTCAACTAATCAAAGTGATGTCATGACAAAAATGAATGACCAACAAAACATTTTTCTCCTTCATTTCTGTCACACAAAGCTGTATGAAACGTTTCTCGCAGTTAGTATCATGGTTGCTAGGCAACCTGAACAGCGCGACGAAGGCTAGACCGTCCCATTTCACAAGCCTCTCACTTCCGCACTTCCCATACTTGTAGTACGCACCGTACGTAGTATGCGCAGTGTGCATACTTCAAGCGTGCAGACCCTGAATTGGGACACAGCCAGAGACTAAATACACATAAGGGATGATCAAGGGAAGTGGAAACACATGAGGGGGAACAGCTGATACACATGAACCTAATGACAGGACAGGGAAAGTGAAACTACATATACTGACATTAGACACAGACTTTCAAAGTAAAACAGGAAACATGGAGATTAGACGTGACCTGAAACTGAACATAACCACACAGACATGACGCATGACAGGTAGACGCACGAACCAGGGAGACTGAGTACCAGAGGAGATGACATAACAACTAAGAAACAAAGGACTAAACAGCAACCTCAAAATAAACTAGATGAACTAAACTAGGGCACAAATGAATACAAAAGATACATAAAACTCAAACACTGGGTCGCTCGACCCAGGACCATGACACCACCCCCCCTCCAAGGGCTGGCTCCAGACAGCCCCAAACCAAAAACGGACCACCGAGCCCGGGCGGGCGGCGGGGGACCAGGACGGAGGGCCCAGAACAGGAAACAAACCAGCAAAACAAAACCCCAACAAGGACCCCGGACCAAAACATGAACGAAAAGAGCCAAGAAAACATAACGCTGAAGGTCCAAGTTATAAAGTCCAAAATAAGACAGTTCCGGAGGCCGGCCGCATGGGAGGCAGTGGCGCCAACCGAGCAGGTCCGGAGGCCGGCCGTGAGGAAGATGGCAGTAACAGAGATCAGGAGGCCGTCCACGACACCAATGACGTCCAGCGGCCGGCCTGGAAAGTGGCCGTCTGGGTCGAGCTGCGGGACGTGGACGCCCATGACAGCCAAGAAGTCCAGCTGACGGCCTGGAAAGTGGCCGGTGACGGTGCAGTCGTGGACGTGGCTTGGCAGGCGCTGGTCGTGGACGTGGCTTGGCAGGGGTCGGTCGGGGACGTGGCTTGGCAGAACCAGACGAGGCGTGGGGCTGGACAGGCTCCTCGGGCCCTCCAGCAGACGAGGCGTGGGGCTGGACAGGCTCCTCGGGCCCTCCAGCAGACAAGGCGTGGGGCTGGACGGGCTCCTCGGACCCTCCAGCAGACGAGGCAGGTGGCCGAACGGGCTTCTCGGGCCCTCCAACTGACGAGGCAGGTGGCCGGACGGGCTGCTCGGGCCCTCCAGCTGACGAGGTGTGAAGCGGCGTGGGTGCCGCGGGGTGCTGGGCTGGCACACCCGGGCATCCAGCAGCAGATGCAGGACGAACAGTTATGGAGGCCCCTGACGGGACCGGGAGCTGAGCTGCTAACGGGACCGGGAGCTGAGCTGCTAACTGCTCGGATGGCTGTAGTGGACATGGAGGTTGTCGTGGCGGCGATGATTCTCTTGAATCTCCAATGGAAACATGAGCTGGTGCAGGCGCCTGCAGAGCGACAGCCGCTCCCACCCGAGTGCCTAGGACGGGTGCGGAGCTCAGCTGCGTACTGACTGGCATAACCTTGGGGACCAACCTGGATGCAGGAACAAACCGGACAGCAGCCACTCCCACCTGAGGTGTAGATGCAGGTGCATGAGATGGCTGACTTACGGCTGCACTAACCCTAGTGGCGGGAACTAGCGCAGGTGCTGGCTGAGTGACCACTGCTCTACACCTGGAGATCAGATGCAGGTGAGAGGTCAGGCAGCACCACAGCCACCCTGGGAGGGAGCACAAAGTTCCGAACATTAACTTTGTCAGGTGTAAGCAGAGGAGCAACGACAGACAAAGACCTTAAATTCTCTAAGTCCTTAACACAGTTCAAATTGTCCTCAGTTGCCCTTCTTGATGGGCTAAACGCACCTTCCGTCTTGGAGCACGATTTAAACATTTCAGACCTGAAATAAGTTGGCTCAGTGACACAAGTGATAGTTATATTGTCCCTGGAAGCGTGATTCTTAAGGCCAAGACTTGATTCGTGAACCCACATAAAACAACCAGGACTGTGTGCAGATGATTTTAACACAATAATTTGGCAGCCACATGGGGAATAAGTACACTTATTGGAGTCTAAGCCACCCGTTGGCGAGACTGAGTTATGGAGGGGTTCAGCCACACACACTGATCGGCTGTAGAAAGCTAGTGAGTGGAATGCACATGGACTTGGCTTTGCACAGAAAACATAGTGAACTGGCTCTGAGCAATCTGGCTGGATTGTCTTTAGAGCGGCCAGTTCATAAACTGCAGTCAAAAGGTCCTGGCCCCGGGGTGCAGTTAAAGGGCTAGCTTGTTTGTAACAACTAGCATGGCTCTCGCCCCCGACAGTCTTGGAAACAAAAAATTCAACCTTGTCATTAGATATCGCGGAAGCATAACTAAAACAGTCCTTCAGTTTTGTATTAACAGAAACTGCAATGTCATTCTCAGACATAGGAAAACCTGGCAGACCCTTAATAGTTGTCCAGCAGCGATGGACTGGTGTAGAAAAGCAGTCGCTGATGTCAGCCTCCAAAGCACTCGCTCTGGTCAAACCATCAGCAGAGTGAGAAACATGGGGACCAATCAGCGCAGGAACATAACATACATCTTCATGATCAACACCAGACACTTCTTTCGCTGGCCTGGTTATACAAACAGAACATTCATTATTTGACTTGGGAACAAGGAAAACAAACTCAGAAAGGGGGGTGCTAGCCAAAGATAACACAGTCCTACTACTGGTCAGATCAGAGGCTCTCTCACTTGATTTGTAGTTAATGGACAGCAGGGGCTGAGGCACAGTCTTTAATAAGGCCCAAGATGCTGTAACAGCCTCAAAAGAAGCCTTCTTAGTGAAAGACGCATGTCCTGGGTGTGCAGAATCATCACCACATTCTGTTTCACTAATGTCCCCCTCAGCCTGCTCATTCATAATAACAGGATTTAACAGTACATCACTGGGCTTAATTCTCAGGACCAAAGAGTCTATGGCTGGTTTGGCAGTGTCAGTTTCACAGTTCTGTGATGGCAGTGTGGAAGGTACACCCACTCTGTCTCTACAACAGGGCATGTTCAAATGGAGAATTTCACAGTTTCCCTGTCCTGTATTGACAGACTGAGTTTCCTGTTTCTGATGTATGGGTGAAGCTTGGACCTAGACACACAAACACCTGACTACATGGGTCAAAGTTGCCTTATAAAATACATGACAGCATATCACACAATTTTATTTTAAACGCTAAATAAAATGATTGGGTCTATGATTAGTGCAACAGTACAGACCTGGGGAAGAAAGTCACATTCCAGGGATGAAACATTGCAATGAGGTGTTTAGTAAGATTCTGACAGTAAACATTAGTGTTGTGTGAACTGTGCAGCTGCTAACAACTCTTCAGAACTGTGTGATATTTCGGAGCACTTGTGGGCAACCAGTGAATATGATGTGGGGGAAATGAATGGGGGTAGTGACTATTAAGTCTGAGTTCAGACCAAGTAAGCATCAGTAAGTAATTAAAGCCAGAAACAATGAATGCAACACTGCATGTCATGGCACCTGGAGTTCTAATCCTCACGCCATATTGTTCCACCAGAAAAACTTTTTTTTTTTCTGTGATTTATCTGGCTGATGGTTTGGGGATTTTTTTTTTCTTTTTTTTTTTTGTATTAGGCTGATCCTCTCAGTTGAGTTTGGGTCTGCTTTCTCTTTCTAAGAAAATGGCAGCCTTATGCTTGGACATGTCCTAAAACTAGGCCTAATGTTTTTTTCGTAACAGTGGACATAAATAAAACCTGTCATGTGTCATCTCCTTGAGGCGACTTTTGTTGTGATTTGGCGCTGTATAAATAAAATTGAATTGAATTGAATCTCTCCGGGGGTGATATTTTGTGTGTTGATGATTTAATAATGAGCACTCTTTTCAGCAGGCCTGCAAGACTGATACTAAAGTGCTATGAAATATTCTTACTGGAAACAGTCTCAAAGTGTGAGTCTCCAGATTACAATGAGCATTGGAGAAATTCATCTATCTGGGACACTGATCACATCAGGTGGTAAGCCCCGAGTCTAAAAGGGTTGTAGCGATTCAATCCATTCCAAAATCATGCAGAATTATTTTCTTTTTCTTTTTTGATATGATGTCATATTGCTGTCAGTGGATACTCAAATATGTGCACGAGAGGCTCCACTATCAGCAATGACAGATGTGAGGGGACTGACTGGACTGTGACAGACTGTTGATGTAAATAAAGCTTTGACTGACTTGAAACTGAGATTAAAGACTGCACCAACTTTATGCTTAGATGAAAGATGTGTCAGTATGACCTCGTAAATGCTCCTAAACAGTTCACCCAAACAGAAAAGGCTGGATTATGTGTGTTGTTTTGTTTTGTTTTGCAGGAGCAGAGAATGACAGCAACCAGAGAACAGAAGACTTTCTAGGTCCACATGAGCTTGTGGGCCATGGAGACTTAACCCTTTAACTGACACTTTCTGTGTCACTGATTCTTGTAGAGAAAAATGTGTATTTACTAGCTTTTGTTGCTTATGATGCCACAATGTATTGTTGAAAAATGCCAAATGTCACAGTTGAAGAATGTACTGTGTTAAACCCAGCATAACTTATTTGACAGCAGCGGATGGTTAACCACGTGATTTTGTTGGAGCCATTTCTAGAATTGGTTTGTCCAGATCTGATCTACAGGACACATAACTGGCTAATGTTTGTTTTTTTTTTCAGAAGGTGTTTGTGGAGGATTTGGCATCACACAGACAGACACCAGTTAAAATAAAGCAGGATTTGCAGTGATCACAGAACATCTTAGCCTTGGGCTCATTATCATATCAGTATTTCTCTCAAGTTGCTGAGCTCATAACACTGAATCAAGTAAGTGACATTACTTAAGATCAGTCACTATTTACAGTAATTCTGAATACACACGCAGGATGATCCATGAATTGGGCATATTATGGAAACAATAGTGTTTTCCTCATTCAGGAAAATCCATTGCACATGACAAAATTGTGGACGCAGTGCTGATGCCTTATTCTCCTCTGACCTACAGTTGTTGTGAATGTGAAACCCGTGACAGAAGGATCCAGTGAGTGACTACTAACTCAAAGATTCTGTTTTTATAAAGCAGATGCGCTGGCGAAACCAGAGTTAAGCAGACTTAAAATGAAAACCACGCTAATTCATTTCCCAACACAGGTTTACAGGCCCACAGCAAAGCTACGCCAGAGGAGAAACCCGGATATTGTCTATGAAATAATGTACCTAAGCTTTTTCTTTTCCTCATTCTCCTAATTATGGTAAATTGCCACTTGGGAAAGATGTGTCAAAAGGAGGGCTTCCAGGTTTACACTCTAAAACTATTGTGTGTGTGTGTGTGTGTGTGTGTGTGTGTGTGTGTGTGTGTGTGTGTGTGTGTGTGTGTGTGTGTGTGTGTGTGTGTGTGTGTGTGTGTGTGTGTCCTCAGTGAACTGTATCAGTCTCTGCAGTATCTTCCAGCTGCAGCAGTCAGTTCAGTTTCTGTTCAGTCTGACTGAGGGAGGTTTTTGTACGACTGTTTTTCACTGTGTCAACACAGCTTGACTGTTGATGTAGTGACCACTCTGACAGTAATAAACTGCTGCATCTTCAGTCTGGACTCCACTGATGGTCAGAGTGAAGTCAGAGTTTGATCCACTGCCTGTAAAACGAGCTGGAATCCCTGATGCTTTAATGCTAGCACCATAAATGAACATTTTAGGAGTTTCTCCATCTTTCTGTTGGTACCAGGCTAAAAGATGAGAACTGCCAGAAACATGAACATTCTGACTGGTCCTACACTTGATGGTGACTGTGTCTCCCACAGCAGAGCTCACTGCTCCAGGCTGAGTCACTGTGATCTGTCCTCTGGACTCTGAAGATACAGAGACAAAAACATAAAGCAGCTTCATGGTTTTGTGGGCTTCATTTCAGAGGGACAGATGTTGATAGAGGAGAGGAGTTTGATTCTCTGGACTTTACCTGTGAAGCAGCAGCAGAGGAGAGTCCAGATGAGGACGCAGATCAAAGTCATGTTTTTGATGAGGAGGATTTCTGTAGCTTCTGTTGTGATGAAGGACAGCTGTCAGTCATCCAGTGTTCAACTCTCAGGACTATAAACTCTCCCAGAGCACTGGAGCATGGTGCTGCTGATGCAAAGTGCCTCTCTATGGAAATGATCTGAACGATTCCATCAACGACCAGGATCAGGCTCATGGTGTTGTTTATGACTGAATCAGCCAATTCATCATAATACTGAACAAAGACATTTTACATTTAAATTTTAAATTTAGGAAGAATCTAAGTTTTTTCTTCAGAATACATCTTATTTCAGATTTTCTTCTTTTATTTGAAAGTTTTGTTTCATGGCTCCTTTTTTAGATCTCTCTTAAATATCTTTTGTTTTAGAGGTTTTCCAATCTGGTTTTAAACCCTTTCACAGCACTGAATCAGCCCTTTTAAAAGTTTTTACTGACATATTTTTAGCTACTGATGCTGTGGACTGTGTTGATCTGGTGCTTTTAGATTTGACAGCTGCGTTTGATACAGTGGATCATGGCATTTTACTCTCTCATTTGGAGCACTGGGTGGGCATTAGGGGCACGGCACTGGAGTGGTTCAGGCCCTACTTGGCGGGGCGAACTTTCTGTGTCAGTCTCTGTAACCATGTGTCGTCCTCCGCCCCTCTCTTGTGTGGTGTCCCACAGGGCTCTGTTCTAGGCCCCCTCCTCTTCTCTTTATATCTGCTTCCTCTTGGTTCTGTACTGAGAAAGCTCGGCATTGCATTCCACTTTTATGCTGATAACTGTCAGATCTATGCCCCTCTAAAGAAAAAGGCATATATCTCACACAGCCATTACTTCAGTGTCTTGATGACATGAAGACTTGGATGTCTGTTAACCTTTTAAAATTCAATGATAAAAAGACTGAGGTGATGGTTTTTGGTAGCCCCACTGAGACCCCCAATGTGTATTTAGATTCCTTGGCACAGTATGTTAAGCCAACTGTCACAAACCTGGGGGTCAAAGTGGACTGTGATCTGAAGTTTGAAAATGGTCAAATCTAGCTTCTTTCAGCTCGGGCAGCTGGCAAAAATAAAGCCAATTCTTTCACGGCAGCACTTTGAGACAGTAATCCACAACTTTGTTAGCATTCGGCTGGATTACTGTAATGCACTTTATTTAGGGGTCAGCACATCATATATTACCCATCTAAAGAGGGTGTAAAGTGCTGCAGCTCGTCTTTTAACTCGCACTTGAAAGTTTGAGCACATTTCCCCTATTTTGGCTTCACTTCACTGGCTATCCATTTCTTTTAGGATTCATTTTAAAATTCTTTTATTTGCTTTTAAAGCCCTCCATGGCCTAGTCCCATCTTATCTCTCTGAGCTGCTACAGCCTTATACACCCACCTGCTCTCTCAGGTCAGCTGATCAGCTGCTCCTGAATTTACCCAGGACCGGGCGTAAAATTAGAGGAGATCATGCTTTTGCTGTACCAGCTCCAAAACTGTGGAATGATCTGCCTTTAAAGATTAGACAGGCCACTTCACTACCTGTTTTTAAGTCACTCCTGAAAATCCACTTCTTTACCCTGGCCTTTGACACCACGTGAGATGTGGGTTTTTATTTTGTAATTTTATTTTAGTTGTTTGTAGATGATTCTATGCTGTTTCATCTTGTTTTCTTTTTTAATATAGGGCTGTTTAAATTTTTATGTATTATGTGTTTCATTTATTTATTTTTTCTGTTTTCTGTTATTCTATTGTTTTTAACTTATTTTCTGTACAGCACTTTGGTCCTGTGCCGGGTATTTTAAAGTGCTTTATGAATAAAATTGGATTGGATTGGATGTTTTAAATGAGGCTGTTATCAGAGCTGTTCATGCTGATAGCACCTCTTTCAGTAGCTACATGATCACAGTCATTTATTTATAGAATGACAGTGGGGCAGACCAAGCATAAAAATGTTCACTATATGCTGATGATGTATTTTTTTATCAATTACAAAATTACCGAATTTTTCAATATAGAATCGATAAAGTCATGTGGATGATCAAAGTAAAGTCAGTTTCTTACCACTGTCTGTAAAACGAGCTGGAATCCCTGATGTTGAGTGTCGGCATTAAAAATGAACATTTTAGAAGTTTCACCATTTTTCTGTTGGTAGCAGAACATATCATTATCTTAATCTACCCTATGATTGGTTTTACATCTATGGGGGATGGAGACCAAAAACTTCTTTAGATGCAATAATACACACCATGTTTAGAGGTCCAAAAGCACTGCATATCACCTGAGAAACATACCAAAAGTGACGTTTTATATACTTATTTAATTAAAGGAAGTATGAATGGAAAATGTACCGAGGTATTCCTCATAATAATCTGCTGTCATCAACCAGGATGATGAAGATGAAACAAGGGTAGATGTTTCAGCAAATCAATGATCCCAAACACAGCCAAGGAAACTTTCAACTGGTTTTTGAGACAGAAAATGAAGGCGCCAGAGTCACCAAGCCAAACAGCTTACCTGAACCCAATTGAAAATCTATGGAGAGAACTAAAGGTCAGAGTTTATAGCAGGGGCCCAGAGAACTTTCAGGATTTGAAGACTGTTTGTGTCAAAGAATTGCCAAAAATTACATCTGAGCAATGCACACGCATAATTTCTCCAAACAGGAGGCATCATGAAGCAGATGGGATATTGCACATGAGATAAAGTGGCAGGAGTGAGCAGCAGTACAAACTGAACAGTACAAAATTCTGAGTGGCAGTTAGTACAGTATTGCACGGAGCAAGGTTTTGGGGGTTTTTTTTAATCTTAATAAGAGTGAAGTGACCAGTGCAGAGTGTACAATGTACTTGTGAAACTATAGGACAGCTTCTGAGTGCATCCTGTGAAGTGTGGTGTGTTTGTTTGTGGTTGAGGTGTCGTATGGCTTGATGGTAAAAACTGTTTTTAAGTCTTGTAGTCTGAACAGACAGACTCCTGTAACGTCTGCCAGATGGTAACAAGGAGAACAGCTGATGTGCTGGGTGGCTGTGGTCCTTGATGATGCTGTGTGTTTTGCGGAGGCACCATTGAAGATAGATGTCTTGAATGACAGGAAGACTCATGCCAGTGATGTGCTCTGCTCCCTTCACCACCCTCTGTAGTGATTTACTGCTGCTGGCAGAGCAGCTTCCGTACCAAACTGTAATGCAGCTCATCAGCAAGCTCTTGATCACACACCTGTAGAAATTTGAGGTGATGTTAGCATTCATGCCAAACTTCCTCAGCCTCCTCAGGAAGTAGAGTCGCTGGCGAGCTTTCCTGATAGCAGTGTCTATGTGAAGGGTCCAGGAGAGATCCTCAGTGATGTTGACTCCAAGGAATTTGAAGTTGCTGACCCTTTCGACCTTGATGTGGATGGGCTGGTGTTCCCTGACTGGTCGTTTCCGGTAGTCCACTATCATTTCTCTAGTTTTGCTGATGTTGAAAGTGGTGCCTGTTATTTTCCAGGCACCACTTGTACAGTGCCATCAATTCCTCTCTATAGGCCGTCTCATCGTTGTCTCTGATGAGACCTATGATGGTTGTGTCATCCGCAGACTTGATAATAGTGTTGGACTTATGTTTAGCAACACAGTCGTGTGTGAACAGGGAATAAAGGAGGGGGCTAAGTACACAACCCTGTGGCGTTCTTGTGTTTAGGATGAGTGATGACGAGGTGTGCTTACCAATTCTCACCACCTGGGGCCTGTTTGTAAGGAAGTTCAGAATCCATCTGCAGATTGGTGTTCCTAGCCCAAGGTTGACGAGCTTCGAGGCAAGTTTTGAGGGGATGATGGTGTTAAAAGCCAAGCTGTAGTCGATGAAGAGCATTCTTGCATATGTATTCCCTTTTTCCAGGTGAGTGAGGTGAGGGCGGTGTGCATTGTCAGGGTGATGGCATCCTCTGTGGCTCTGTTTCTCCAATAGGCAAACTGAAGAGGATCCAGTGTGTCAGGGAGGGAGGAGCAGATCTGACCTTTGACCAGTGGCTCAAGGCACTTCTTGATGAGGGATGTCAGTGCAACAGGGTGGTAGTCATTCAGACAGGAGACCAATGATTTCTTAGGAACAGGAATGATGGTGGATGTTTTGAGGGATGTGGGGACCACTGACTGCCTCGGAGAGAGGTTGAAGATGTTGGTGAACACCCCTGCCAGCTGGTCAACACATGCTCTGAGAAGCCGGCCTGGGATGCCGTCTGGTCCCAGAGTTTTGTGAGGATTGACCTTTTTGAAAGACCATCTCACAGTTTCTGTTCTGAGAGTTAGAGTTACAGCCTTCCTGTGCTCCTGAGGATACAGGATGTGCTCTCTGTTGTCTGCATCAAAACGAGCATAGAAGTTGTTAAGCTCGTCTGCGAGAGATACAGTGGGCTGAACCCTGTCTTTGTTTACCTTCTTTTAGTCAGTGATGCAGCGTAATCCATTCCACAGTCGCCTGGTGTCAAAGCTGTGGTAGCTGGACTCCACTTTGTCTCTGTAGTCCTTTTGGGCCTTTTTTTATGGACTTTCGCAGCATCCACGGAGCTGATGGATATAAAGCACTGATTTCTTTGCATGTGTGGATTGGATGGGTTGTTACCAACATCTGGTGAGAATTTCATGTCAGCATCACCTTTAGAAACATGTATACTCATAAAAATAATGACATTTTCAGTACTTATTCTAACCACTGTATATTTTCTCAACTTGTTTCCTCTAAATACAGAATGTGATGTGACTATGGTGATGATTTTGTAATGTTAATGTTGCATCTCATGTTTTTATTTAATGTCATTTGAACATTATTCAGGTAAAAATGTGTGATGATTCTGACTGTGCTGATATGTATGACAGGTTTGTGTTTCTGTGTGTGTGTGTGTGTGTGTGTGTGTGTGTGTGTGGGTGTGTGGGTGTGTGTCCTCAGTGAACTGTATCAGTCTCTGCAGTATCTTCCAGCTGCAGCAGTCACTTCAGTTTCTGTTCAGTCTGACTGAGGGAGGTTTTTGTACGACTGTTTTTCACTGTGTGAACACCCACTGACTGTTAGGATTATGTTCACTCAAACAGTAATAAACTGCTGCATCTTCAGCCTGGACTCCACTGATGGTCAGAATAAAGTCAGAGTTTTATCCACTGCCTGTAAAACGAGCTGGAATCCCTGATACTCGAGTGCTAGCACCGTAAATGAGCATTTTAGGAGTTTCTCCATCTTTCTGTTGGTACCAGGCTAAAAGGTGAGAGCTGCCAGAGACATAAACATTCTGACTGGTCCTACATTTGATGTTCACAGATCCTCCCACAGCAGAGCTCACTGCTTCAGGCTGAGTCACTGTGATCTGTCCTCTGGACTCTGAGGATACAGAGACAAAAACATAAAGCAGCTTCATGGTTTTGTGGGCTTCATTTCAGAGGGACAGATGTTGATAGAGGAGAGGAGTTTGATTCTCTGGACTTTACCTGTGAAGCAGCAGCAGAGGAGAGTCCAGATGAGGACGCAGATCAAAGTCATGTTTTTGATGAGGAGGATTTCTGTGGCTTCTGTTGTGATGAAGGACAGCTGTCAGTCATCCAGTGTTCAACTCTCAGGACTATAAACTCTCCCAGAGCACTGGAGCATGGTGCTGGTGATGCAAAGTGCCTCTCTATGGAAATGATCTGACAGGATCTTGAATTGAACTCATGTTGCTGTTTAGCTATGAATCTGTCACGGTCCTTGATCAGTGACTCAGTATTTTCTATTTTGAATTATTATATAGTCTTTAGTTCATTTTTTTTTATCATTTCTAGTCCCTTGGTTTCAGTGTTATTTAGAGGTCTTAGCCTTTTTGGTTTCTCTCTCTGTGTTCCATATTTGCTCTGTGTCCTCTTGTCAGGTGCGCCTCTGTGTTATGTTTCCTGTTTTACTTTGACAGTCTGTATCCTGTGTTCAGTGTAGTGAGTTTTGCTTCCCGGTGTCTCGTTATGTCAGATTTCTCCCAGCAGTCTCTCCTTCTGTGTCTCATTCCCTCTTTATACTTCTGTGTATTTAAGCCATGTGTCTCCTTCTGTTTGTTGCTGGTTTGTCTGCGTTTAATCTGCTGTTTCTCATCTTGTGTCTCATCTCATGTTTATGTCTCAGGCTCCTCGTTTCCAGTGTTCAGGTTTTTGTAATGTTTTCTTCTTTCCTCATGTTCTTTTGTTACTTTATCCCAGTTTATGTCAGGGCTCTGTGTGCGGGCAGGCGGAGAGGAGGATCCAAGCGCGGGACTCTGACACTGAATTGTAACTTAAAACCTCAGCTTTATAGCTGGCACGAAAATAAAACATAAACTGAGCAATGGTACTGAAATACTGAATACTGAAACACTGACACAGAAACACACAGGCATAGTCTGATGGTACGACGCGACACCGAGCACGGGAAAACACAGGGCTTATATACACAGGGTAGTAATGAGGGAATCGGCAACAGGAGGGAGACACAGCTGGGAGAGATCAGGGCTAACGAGACAGGCGGAACAAAGTTGCACACACTAACTTCCTGAAAACCCTCTGCTGTCTGATCATTTCCTGATAAAATTTACATTTACAATAATTGATTACACAGCAGTGGAGAGTAGACTTTATCAAAGTAGATGTCTTTCTGAAAGTGCTGTAACTAAGTTTAAGAATATAATCCACCCACTGTTATCATCTTCAATGCCCTGTACCAACATAGAGCAGAGCAGCTATCTGAACGCTACTCCAACAGAGGTCGATTATCTTGTTAATAATTTTACCTCCTCACTACGTACGACTCTGGATACTGTAGCTCCTGTGAAAACTAAGGCCTCAAATCCAAAGTCCCTGACTCCGTGGTATAATTCTCAAACACGTAGCCTAAAGCAGATAACTCGTAAGCTGGAGAGGAAATGGCGTGTCACAAATTTAGAGGATCATCATTTAGCCTGGAGAAATAGTTTGCTGCTTTATAAGAAAGCCCTCCATAAAGCCAGAACATCTTACTATTCGTCACTGATTGAAGAAAATAAGAACAACCCCAGGTTTCTCTTCAGCACTGTAGCCAGGCTGACAAAAAGTCAGAGCTCTACTGAGCCAACAATCCCTTTAACGTTAACTAGTAATGACTTCATGAACTTCTTCACAAATAAAATTTTTATCATTAGAGAAAAAATTACCAATAATCATCCCACAGATGTAACATTATCTACAGCTACTTTTAGTACCATCAATGTTAAGTTAGAAAGATCAATTGGAGAAAAAGAGTCTGAGTTAACTTCAATAATTAATTCCTCCAAACCATCAACGTGTCTTTTAGACCCCATTCCTACAAAACTGCTCAAAGAGGTCCTGCCATTAATTAATGCTTTATGATCAACCTATCTCTAATAATCGGCTATGTACCAGGCCTTCAAGGTGGCTGTAGTTAAACCTTTACTTAAAAAGCCATCTCTAGACCCAGCTGTCTTAGCTAATTATAGGCCAATCTCCAACCTTCCTTTCATATCAAAAATCCTTGAAAGAGTAGTTGTCAAACAGCTAACTGATCATCTGCAGAGGAATGGCTTATTTGAAGCGTTTCAGTCAGGTTTCAGAGCTCATCACAGCACAGAAACAGCTTTAGTGAAGGTTACAAATGATCTTCTTATGGCCTCTGACAGTGGACTCATCTCTGTGCTTGTCCTGCTAGACCTCAGTGCTGCATTCGATACTCTTGACCATAATATCCTATTAGAGCGATTAGAACATGCTGTAGGTATTACAGGTACTGCACTGCAGTGGTTTGTATCATATCTATCTAATAGACTCCAATTTGTACATGTAAATGGAGAGTCCTCTTCAGACACTAAGGTCAATTATGGTGTTCCACAGGGTTCAGTGCTAGGACCAATTCTATTTACATTATACATGCTTTCCCTAGGCAGCATCATTAGAAGACATAGCATAAATTTTCACTGCTATGCAGATGACACGCAGCTCTATCTATCCATGAAGCCAGGTAACACAGACCAATTAGTTAAACTGCAGGAATGTCTTAAAGACATAAAGACCTGGATGGCCGCTAACTTTCTGCTTCTTAATTCAGATAAAACTGAGGTTATTGTACTCGGCCCTGAAAATCTTAGAAATATGGTATCTAAGCAGATTCTTACTCTGGATGGCATTACCTTGGCCTCCAGTAATGCTGTGAGAAACCTTGGAGTCATTTTTGACCAGGACATGTCCTTCAACGCACATATTAAACAAATATGTAAGACTGCTTTCTTCCATTTGCGCAACATCTCTAAAATTAGAAATATCCTGTCTCAGAGTGATGCTGAAAAACTAGTTCATGCATTTATTACTTCCAGGCTGGACTACTGTAATTCTTTATTATCAGGATGTCCTAAAACTCGCTGAAAAGCCTTCAGCTAATCCAAAATGCTGCAGCAAGAGTACTGACAGGGACTAGAAAGAGAGAGCATATTTCTCCTGTTTTGGCTTCCCTTCATTGGCTTCCTGTTAAATCCAGAATTGAATTCAAAATCCTGCTCCTCACATACAAGGTCTTAAATAATCAGGCCCCATCTTATCTTAATGACCTTGTAGTACCATATCACCCTATTAGAGCACTTCGCTCTTGCACTGCAGGCCTACTTGTTGTTCCTAGAGTATTTAAAAGTAGAATGGGAGGCAGAGCCTTCAGTTTTCAGGCCCTCTTCTGTGGAACCAACTTCCAGTTTGGATTCGGGAGACAGACACTACCTCTACTTTCAAGATTAGGCTTAAAACTTTCCTTTTGCTAAAGCATATAGTTAGGGCTGGACCAGGTGACCCTGAATCCTCCCTTAGTTATGCTGCAATAGACGTAGGCTGCCGGGATTCCCATGATGCATTGAGTTTTTCCTTCCAGTCACCTTTCTCACTCACTATGTGCTAATAGACCTCTCTGCATCGAATCATATCTGTTATTAATCTCTGTCTCTCTTCCACAGCATGTCTTTCATCCTGTTTTCCTTCTTTCACCCCAACCGGTCGCAGCAGATGGCCGCCCCCCTGAGCCTGGTTCTGCCGGAGGTTTCTTCCTGTTAAAAGGGAGTTTTTCCTTCCCACTGTCGCCAAAGTGCTTGCTCATAGGGGGTCATATGATTGTTGGGTTTTTCTCTGTATTTATTATTGTGCTATCTACTGTACAATATAAAGCGCCTTGAGGCGACTTTTGTTGTGATTTGGCGCTATATAAATAAAATTGAATTGAATTGAATTGAACATAAGACAAAGACTTTCACAATAAAACAGGAAACAGAAACCAAACAAAAAACAAGGAGCACAAGAGTCCAAAAACGCAGGAAGCACATCAAAACAAAACGAAACTAGAGCTCAACAAGAGTCCATGAAAAGTTCAGCGGGTCGACCCGGAGGTCGGCCACACAGGAGCCAACACAGGTCAGGGGGCCGGCCGTGCACACGGCAACGGGCAAACAGGTCAGGGAGCCGGCCGTGCACACGGCAACGGGCAAACAGGTCAGGGGGCCGGCCGTGCACACGGCAACGGCGGCGACGGGCAAATAGTTCTGGAGGCCGGCCGTGCACACGGCAACGGCGGCGACGGGCAAACAGTTCTGGAGGCCGGCCGCGATGCCAGCGGCGGCGACGAACTTTCTCAGGAGGCCGTCCTCGACGGCCATGATGCCAACTTAGAGGCCTGGAAAATGGGCGGCAGAGGCGAGGCGGAACAGGACGGGCCGGGTCCCATGATGATGGCGGAGCAGAAGCCGGGCCAGGCATAGACAAAGACTCAGAGGCCGGACCTGACGGCAGCGAGGCGGCTGCGGAACCTGACGGCAGCGAGGCGGCTGCGGAACCTGACGGCAGCGAGGCGGCTGCGGAACCTGACGGCAGCGCGGCGGCTGCGGAACCTGACGGCAGCGCGGCGGCTGCGGAACCTGACGGCAGCACTGCGGCTGCAGGCGTGGATGAAGCTGCGGCTGCAGGCGGCGATGATTCAGCAGGTGACGGCTGAACAGACCTCCCCGGAACGCCTGCAGACGGGAGAATGTGCTGTCTGGGTCCTCCAGGACCCTCAGCTAACGAGGTGTGGTGCTGGGTGGGCTCCTCGGACCCACCAGCAGACGTGGCATAAGGCTGGACGGGCGACTCGGGCCCCCCAGCTGACGACACTTGAGGCTGGCTGGGTTCTCCCGAACCCCCAGCTGACGACACTTGAGGCTGGACGGGCTCCTCTGGCCCTCTAGCTGACGAAACCTGAAGCTGGCTGGATTCTCCCGAACCCCCAGCTGACGAAACCTGAAGCTGGCTGGATTCTCCCGAACCCCCAGCTGACGACACTTGAGGCTGGCTGGGTTCTCCCGAACCCCCAGGTGACGACACTTGAGGCTGGACGGGCTCCTCGGGCCCTCCAGCTGACGAAACCTGAGGCTGGACGGGCTCCTCGGGCCCTCCAGCAGGAGTAGATGCAGGACCAGAGGCAATTGGGACCCCTGGCTCACGGTGAAGATGAGTGGCTGACTGAGGGGATGACAAAGCCAATGATTCCTCTACTAACCGAACTACTGACTGGGTTATGGTCTGCAGAAAGTCTGAGTGAGGTAGAGCGTGAGCTATGGGTAGCTGGGGTGAAGACTGAGCTACGGGTGACTGAACGTGAGATGAAAGCGGTGGTGGAGTAGGTGACTGGGCTACAGGTGGCTGCTGAGCAGGGAACACTGGACACTGAGCTACAGGTGGCTGCTGACCAGGGAACACTGGACACTGAGCTACAGGTGGCTGCTGTGAAGGTTGTAGTGATGGTGGTTGAGATGGTGACTGAGCTAATCCTCCTGAGCCTTCTGAACACGAGAAAAACTGCTGGATGCGCTCACCTGAGCCTCCAGCTGACACAGAAATGGGTGCCGGCACCAGCTGAACACCAACCCCTCCCACCTGAGGAACTGAAACGGGTGGAGGAGAATGCTGGGCTCGAGCTACCCTAGGAGCAGGAACAAGAGGAGAGAGAAGCTCAGGAACGGTCTCAAGATGCCCAATATTACAAACTGGGTCTCGGCATATAGCCTTTGCAGAGTGGGCAACCTCAGAAACATGCAACTGGGACACAGAACAGTCCTTGGGAGGAGCCACAGTCTTAATAGATTGTAGAGAGGTGCAACTAGAGTCCTTAACTGTCCCTGGGGAACAAACAGCCTCTTCCTTCAGAGAGCCTAAGTTACAGCCTGCAATTTCTGTCTCTACAAACTGCCTGTGGCCCTGCTGAAAAGTACATGGTAGAAAGGCTGGCTTAGAAACATTAACCACCTCCCTTTCAGCTGACTGAATGAACATAGCCCCGGAATAAACAGTACCAGAAGAAACAGTCTTAACTCCTGGGGCCGAAGAAACATCAGGAGCACAGTCTTTTGAACCAATGGGAAAACAATCATTCTCAAAACGAAAACCTTTATTCTCCCGAACAGGGGAAACACGAGCTGTAGTGTTCATGAAGCTCCCGTTCGCAGCTTTGGAGGAAGCAGTCTGTCTATCCCTTGACACAAAAGGTGAATGAAGGGACACTCTGTCACTCACCCTCGGCGGTTGTTTGAAATGAATCCCAGGCTCCTGCTGGAGCTGTGAATGCTGGTGGCGCGTCCGCCGCTTTCCTGCCGAAGAGGGATCGGGACTGGCTGAGGGTGACGTGGCAAAACTCTGCTGCGGCTGCTCCTCCTGGGGTGTGGAAACGCTGGGTGAGTCGGGTGGCACAATAATGATCCCTAACATTTTGTAGAACGCCTGTGCAGGCGTAAGCTGGTTGCTTGCAGGCTCGTAGTAATCCTCCCGGGACCGGCTGGAGCGTTTCCTGCGCGACCGGGGCGTCCGAGGGGAGGAAGCAGATGAGTGGGCCGAAGGGTAGGCTGCTAGTGAGGAACGGCAGCACGGAGGCCCTCCAAGCGCTAGCCGGGTCCCGTCAAAACGGGAGCTGCGCTTCCACAGTGAGTCCGCTGGATCCATTACTGGTCGCGTCGTTCTGTCAGGGCTCTGTGTGCGGGCAGGCGGAGAGGAGGATCCAAGCGCAGGACTCTGACACTGAATTGTAACTTAAAACCTCAGCTTTATTGCTGGCACGAAAACAAAACATAAACTGAGCAATGGTACTGAAATACTGAATACTGAAACACTGACACAGAAACACACAGGCATAGTCTGATGGTACGACGCGACACCGAGCACGGGAAAACACAGGGCTTATATACACAGGGTAGTAATGAGGGAATCGGCAACAGGAGGGAGAAACAGCTGGGAGAGATCAGGGCTAACGAGACAGGGGGAACAAAGCTGCACACACTAACATAAGACAAAGACTTTCACAATAAAACAGGAAACATGAATCACAACTCAGAGACACGGACTCAACACAGAGAGACAGACAGAAAATGACACATGGAACTGAACTATAAGTGAAACCACAATTCCTAAAACATGGATAACAGAAACATGAAACTCTAATAATAATAATCATCATCACCACCATCATCACAAAATGAGAAAACAATCCAAAACACCAAGATAACTGAAACACAAAGTACCAGAGAAACATAAAGAAGAATCCATGATGCAAAAGTAAACCAAAACATAATAAACTCAAAATACTGGGTCCAACGGACCCAGAACCGTGACAGTTAAGGTTTTGATAGTTTGAGTCCCTCCATGTTCTCCTTTTGTTTACATTTTGTCTTTTCATTAAATAAACTCACTCACCTCAGTGCCTGCACTTGAGTCCGTTCTCTTTTCTCTCCACACGGTTGCCTCACTAACTGTGACAGAATCATTCATTCATCATAGTATTGAGCAGAGACAGGGAGCTCTTGACCACCTGATGACTGACAGCCACCTCCCCCCTCTCTCCTGGCTTCCACCCCCAACAAACAGCCTGTTTTTCTGATGGTAGCTTTGAGTGTTATGTGTGAAATCCTGAGTCAAAACCTTCATTAGTGAGTGCGAGTAAATGTGTGTGTCTGGTGTTATGAGTGCTGGCTGAGGTCTTTGTAAATAGTTGTAAATATCTTGATGCATGCTCAACCATCCAGGTGAGGAAATCCCCCAAAATTCTGTTTGTAGTGTTTTCAGTGAGAGAAAGTTTCATCACTTGGACGAGTAAAGAAACCTTTCTCCAACTAAAGATTGCACATCCAAAGAAACAAAATCAACTTTTTTGGGACAGTTGTAAATACTTTTGTAAATTAGGTAACCCTTTCTTTGGCGGTATATGTTGAACACTGCAGCAGCCTCATAGCAGTGAGCCTTTGTTGTTGAAACCTGTGTTCCCTTGTTTTTGCAGTAGGACTTTAGGGAAACAAATTGACTTTTTTTATTTTTAGTTTGGCAGAGAAGATTAGGGACCTTTGGAGATCTTGTGTTTTTTATTTTGGCACAGCTCACTGCCAAGGTCAATAAACGGCTGCATTGCATTTACACTTGCTCAGAGATTTTGCTCTATCTTGGGTGGAGTTGGAGTGGGGAGACACATTCTTGTTACACCGAGGATGTAACACACTTTTGCATAATTTAGTGAGCAACAACAAATGATATCCGGGTCATGGGAGATGTTCCCTCTTTTTATTTTTTTCCCCTTACACGTGTTGCTGTGTCAGTGTTTATTTTTGTTAGAGCATGTTGTAGTGTTGCAAGTTTTTGTATATATTGTTCCTGTTTGGGGAGAAGCCCCTCCCTTCTGCCTTCCTCCACTTTATGCTTGATTAGAGACACCTGAAGGGCAGCGAGAGGAGACGACGTAATGACAGGGGATGGAGAGAAGTGAACAGAGAGCTGAACTGAACGGCGAGCCAAACCGAGGGTTAGCAAAAAGGACGCCCCATATTAGAAAACTGGCCCAGTGAGCTGAGAGCGGTCGAGGGTAGTCTCAGTGGGAAACTATGGGCTCAAAATGTGGTCATAAATATTTTGTACTTGTAAATCAGGATTCGTATGTGTAAAAAGAATTTGTGTGTGCGAAAAAAAAGATTTGTGTGTGTGTAAAAAAGATTTGTGTGTGGACCAAAACCCTGCAAGTTACAAGTACGAATTTCGACCCTATTTTTCTTCCTTTCATCTGATTGGTCAATGTTATGTCAATCACAAATGTAATAATCCAATCAGAGAACAGATGGGTTTGGCTGTCGGAGGGGCGCTTTTTTGAACTGCAGGTCTTTGAAGGGAATAAATGCCCTTTTACATGCCAACCCAGCGTTTTCTTTCATCACCACGAAGGAAAACGGTCTGTGGCCGTCCGAGTTTGGTGATTTTTGTGTCACAGGTCTACGTGTTTAATACAGGGACTTCCACAGCCTTTTCAACAGCGCTGCTGACAGTGGATGCTTGACGAAAGCCAACTGTACGTTTGAGCCTGGAGCAGCGGCGGGCGGAGTTCAGAGCTCTGGCCTCTCGGGGTAAGTACCACTTGTTAAGATCCATATAATACCCCAGGAAATTTAGAAGAGTAACTGCCACTGCTCTCCTGTGCCTAGCGGAAGCTCGAGCGGAGCGGCGAGGTGACAACAGAAGACGCGGTCGGCCCGGCTCCCACCGGTGTAATCGGTGGATTCTTCACGGCCGGGAAATGTGTCTGTCACGGCTTGCGGGGTGAGCCATGTAGAATTTAACAAAGGACCCAAGATGCAGACATTGCAGTGAAGTGAGAGGGCTTTATTGAGACTGAGTGATTAACAAACAAAAGGTGAGAGTGAAGAGAAACAGAACTCAGAAATAATCTATACTGGGAAAACTAAAACCTAGACAACAAACCTGAACATGAGTGGAGACAACAAGCAGGGAGAATTCACAGGATGATGCAGGGAAAGAACACAGACGAACCAGCAACGCACACCAGAAAACACAGGGCTTATATACACAAAGAGGCAATCAGGGAATGAGACACAGAAGGAGGGCACAGCTGGGAGTAATCAGACAAGACGAGACAGGGGAAACGTAAACTGAATACACTGACATAAGACACAGACCTTCACAATAAAACAGGAAATACACAGAGATGCAGAGTGAAGAGAGAGAGTACACTGAGGAGCAGGAGGGAGAACACAGACATGACGGACTGGGGAAACATAAAATAAAACCCAATAAACTAAACAACTTAGGGCCGATAGGAACTCCAAAAATAACAAATGAACTTAACATGATACAGAAACACAGGAAGCGAAGAACACTGGGTCAAAATGTCCCAGGACCATGACAGTGGCAGAGCCTGACTCGGAACTTGGGACTTAGCTCATGGACTGAGCACCGTTCTATTTGTATTGTGCTGAGTTTTATGTTTTTATTTTTCTCTCCCCTGATCGGGGTATTTTAGTGTTTTTAACTGTTGTAAATAAAGTGTATTTATTTTTTATTGACTATTTTAACCGGGTAATACGTCTTCTGTTTCCGTGATCACCCCCTGCTGCTCTCCCCGTTATAGAAGGGGCTCCCTTTTAGCTTACGCCCGTGACACAAACAACAAATGATTATTGAGGAGGTAAATTGTTCAGCATGTCACTGCACCTTACTCAGTGCTTCGATTTGTGTCTTTCATACTGCTCTGTCCATAAAGATCTATAGATCTGTGTCCATAACAGAGAGTACAAAGACGTGCATTTTTTGATTGCCTTTCTTACAATTTATATAAAGTTGGGAGAAGGTTCTAAGAACATTTTGGAAGGTGGAATTTGTTTCGGTCAGCTCAGATCATGCCAACAACTTGATCAATCCCTGAGGAAAGTATGTAACTTTAATAAATAAATGTTATAAAACATGTAGGGAGGTTAAAGTCATGAAGATTACATGTTATATATCACATGTTCTCTCACTTTGTCTTTAGTAAATGAGATAAAAATACCATCTTTAAATGGGTTCAAATGCTGTGAAACTGCAATGACAAAAGCAAAGGTTTCTGTACAACATGATGTCTTTATTTTACACTGGTAAAATAAAACACAGGCTGAAAGAACCATTAAGGAGATCTGCATTTTGGCAAAAGCAGAAAAAGGAGTTTTAAAATTGTACAGGTTATTTTTATGTTTGTTCAAAGTTACATGAATATGTGTGGTAGGTTGTTGGTGGTGTTGCTCACCTGTACGGGACAGACTGGTTCATGAAGGAATGCTGGGACCTGGTTACCACGGAAACAGTCTCACCAGACTACAAAGCAAGTCTAAAGAAGAAAGAGTCTTTAGTGTCTCTTATGAGCTGTTTGTTCTGAGGAGAACTCACAGACAGGAGTGTCAACGAATACAAGGAGTGATTAGAAAGAATCTGAAGTACAAAGTTTTAATGTCATTGACAAACAAGGAGAAGATTAAATGAATGATGATATGAATACAATATGAAAACACCTTCAGTTCAATAACAGCTTTTTCACTCATGTTCATGTTTGATGAGATGTTTACAGTAAAATCTTAAATTCACAGGTGTGTTGTTTTTATTTTGACCCTCACTGATCAGGAACATTTCCACATTTTTGTCTTCAGATCATTGTGGTTTAATAACACTTTAGTGTCTTTTTTTCCACTGCTTAGGTCAAAGGTCATGAACAAGATTGAACTTGGTTTCTGTTACTGGCCAACATTTGTTCTTTAATTTATCAAGCACATATTTGTCTTTGAGAGAAAATGTATTTGTGTGTGTGTGTGTGTGTGTGTGTGTGTGTGTGTGTGTGTCCTCAGTGAACTGTATCAGTCTCTGCAGTATCTTCCAGCTGCAGCAGTCACTTCAGTTTCTGTTCAGTCTGACTGAGGGAGGTTTTTGTACGACTGTTTTTCACTGTGTGAACACGCGCTGACTGTTAGGATAGTGAAAACTCTGACAGTAATAAACTGCTGCATCTTCAGCCTGGACTCCACTGATGGTCAGAGTCAAGTCAGAGTTTGGGCCACTGCCTGTAAAACGAGCTGGAATCCCTGATTGTCGAGTGCTAGCACGATAAATGAGCAGTTTAGGAACTCCTCCATCTTTCTGTTGGTACCAGGATAAATGGTCATTGTTATAAACATTCTGACTGGTCCTACACTTGATGCTCACAGATCCTCCCACAGTAGAGCTCACTGCTCCAGGCTGAGTCAATGTATATTGTCCTCTGGACTCTGAGGATACAGAGACAAAAACATAAAGCAGCTTCATGGTTTTGTGGGCTTCATTTCAGAGGGACAGATGTTGATAGAGGAGAGGAGTTTGATTCTCTGGACTTTACCTGTGAAGCAGCAGCAGAGGAGAGTCCAGATGAGGACGCAGATCAAAGTCATGTTTTTGATGAGGAGGATTTCTGTGGCTTCTGTTGTGATGAAGGACAGCTGTCAGTCATCCAGTGTTCAACTCTCAGGACTATAAACTCTCCCAGAGCACTGGAGCATGGTGCTGCTGATGCAAAGTGCCTCTCTATGGAAATGATCTGACTGACATGAACTTGGATCAATCTGATGGTGCTGTTTATCGAGGAATAATTCAATCCATCATAGTACTGAGCAGATATATCAGTTTGTTCTTCGGAATATTCTTATTCCAAAATATTTTCTATTATTTAAATGTTTTGGTTTATGGTTCATTGATGGATTCACATGTTTATCATAATATTTAGTAAGGATATATCTGGATTAATTTAAAATATGAATTAATGAAGTCACACGTTCATGCTGTAGAGTAGCTGAGCTTATTCTCAGAGAGAGTGAGGAGCTCAGACATGTGGAGGTACAGTCACTGCTTGTAGCATCCAGTCGAACTGAGAAGTCCTGAACTGATGGTTGTTGAATGACCTTTATTATTCCTTGCCGTGTATCAGACAACGAACCAACGTAAGAGCTAGACAAACAAATAAAACAATTACCATGTTATTCATGTAACACCATTTTAACCGCTCATTACGCTGGTCTAACCGTTTTCGATTAAACTATACAATACATATCATGCGTTTCAGATTGCTCAAATTAAATCGTGTACATTACAAACCTTGTTCCCCTTTCGACTGTAACTAGAACCATTCCTTTTGTACAATTTAACCATGTTTTTCTCTCCCCTTTCTCCGTTAGCATTAGTTTACGGTTTTCTTCCGTCTTTTTTGTACATCAAGGTAGTTATCGTTAGCAACATTCACTTACGGTTACACAGGAAGTTACCAAAACAAAAGCACAAACGTTATATTACGTGTATATGAGTTAGCTTTACATATCCGCCGTTACACTGCTCTTTGCTTCAAAGGACTTCTTGTAAAACACAGACACAATCAGTATCTTTTAAATGAGGCTGTTATCTCTGACAGCACTACCTATAACACCTCTTTCTGTAGCTATATGATCACAACAATGTGACATGTAACAGTGGGGAAGATCAAGCATCATTGTTCACTGCTGTTGATGTTTTTTTAATCACAAATTACAAACAATTACACAACTGAATTCCAGATTTATTAAAATGAATAAAATTAATGAATAAAACCCATCATGATAGAATCTCTGTTATCATCACAGACACTTTAGGTTCAAGAACATGTACCTGGATAAAAGGTGCTGTTGGAGGTAAAATCCACAGACTGAACTTATGACCTTCACATTTCTAACTCTTACAGAATTTAATGAGCAGAAACAAACAACTGATTGTTGAGAATTTATGATTGTTCAGCACTTTTCTACACCTTACTGAGTGCTTACATTTGAGTCTTTCATGCTACTCTGTATACAAATCTGTACATCTGTGTCCATAACAGAGAGTGCCAAAATGGGTATTTTTGATTTGCCTTCTGTGGCGGAGGTGTGGTCCTTGGCTCAGCTGCAGGGGAGGAGTGGTACAGTGAGCTCAAGGGGGCGGTACCGGGAGGCAGGTGAGCCACAGGTGGTGGCGACTGACTGATGACGCCGTCTCTTTCTGTTCCTGTATATAGTGAAGACAGAGTCGAGCGGGGACGGGGAGAGCTGGACTGGAACAGACTGTGTTCCTTGAGCTTATAACTGTCAGTAAAACGCAATAATAGTGAGCACTAGGGATGGATATCGTTTAGGTTTTATCCGATACCAGTACCAAACCGGTACTTTTGAAACGGTGCCGGTGCTCAAACCGGTGCTTAAAGAATGGAAAACACAAAATTGGTCCAAAAACCTCTCATGTTCAGCTGTTTTTTGTAAAAAGATAACAATGTTAGCCTTTCTGCAGCTATAGGGCATATATGGTATCACTCTCGGCTGGAAGCAGTGCTTAAACAATGGAAAAAACACAAACTTTGTCCAAAAACCTCTCATGTTTAACTGTTTTCCACTTTTTCTTTGGTCATTTTAGCCTTTTTGGCCAGAGTGACCGGTCTATCTGCCATCAAACAAGAAGACAGCCGCATGTAACTACGACGGTGTTTGCTAGTTCACCTTACATGTATTAATGTAATAACGTGATTAGCCTACTCAACGTAAATTACACACGAACAGCATTAAGCTACTCACACAGAGAAGAATGGCTGCTGCTGCTGCCATCATCATCCGTCATCATTTCTGCTACACTGGCAGGGCTAGGGGCCAGGACTTTCCTCTTCGGGTTCTTGGGGGATGTTGCTAACTCCGGTTCCGATAACAGGCACCACACCCGCAGTAGATGTGCATGGTGTGAGGTCTCGCAGCAAGCTATCAAATACGGCGCATTTCTCGGCTTTTAACAAAATGCTATACGTCGCCAGGTGTTTCATCAGATTCGAGGTGTTACCTCCTTTGCACAGTATCACCTTAAAGCACTTGTTGCAGGCTGCTGAGTTTGCATCTTTTGCTGTGAAGTACAGCCAGACTTTTGACCGCTTTGCCTTGGGCATTTTTAATCTGTAGCTCTGCTGTAAAAGAACTTACGTACCTGGGCCCGCCTAGTATCCTCGGAAACGTAAAATGATTGGCTAGAATCTAAAGTGTATCACATCTCAGGAAAAAAAAAGCACCAAAATAAAGCACCGAAATGTGCGCTGCTTTTCGGTCTGGTTACTGTCGTTTATGTCAGAACCGGTGCCATCCCTAGTGAGCACAATCATCGTGTGTGTTGTGTACTTTTACACCTTTCTACCAATCATATTTATGTGAAGTTGGGATAAGGTTCCAAGAAACTTAAAACCTCTGTGAAGTGTGAATGAGGTCAAAGGTCATGAAGCTCAAGTGTCAGCATTACAAATTAGCTTTTTAGGAGTTTCACCATTTTTCTGTTGGTACCAGGACATGTCATTACCTTCATCTACCCCGTGATTGATTGTACATCTGAGAGTAATGGAGACCAATTAACTTCTTTTGATGAAATAATACACACTATGTTTGTTGACTCCAGAAACACCAACAGTGACGTTTGGAGGGGGTTCCCCACATGTTTTTTTTTGTTGTTGTTTTTATTTTTTTTGTAATGTGTGTTACATGTGTGGCATGCCACTATACTGTGGAGAACAACAGTCACTTATGGGGAAAAAACGCTCGTCCCAAACGAGTTTGAAGGCATTCCTTGAGTCTCAAAAAGTGGTTTTAGTGTCAGGGTTACAGTTAAGTTATGGTTAGGCATTCACTTTTGATGGTTAAGGTTATAGTAAGCAGCTAGGGAATGCATTATGTCAATTAGATATCCTCACTAAGATGTGAAAACCAGTGTATTTCTTTGAGTGTGTGTACTCAGTCAACTGTATCAAACTCTGCACTTGAGAGAAGTTTTTGTACAACTGTTTTTCACTGTGTGAACACATGCTGGCTGTTAATATAGTGTTCACTCTGACAGTAATAAACTGCTGCATCTTCAGCCTGGACTCCACTGATGGTCAGAGTGAAGTCAGAGTTTGATCCACTGCCTGTAAAACGAGCTGGAATCCCTGAATATCGAGTGCTAGCAAAGTAAATGAGCAATTTAGGAATTCCTCCATCTTTCTGTTGGTACCAGGCTAAAAGCTGATTGTTGTTCCAAACATGAACATTCTGACTGGTCCTACACTTGATGCTCACAGATCCTCCCACAGCAGAGCTCACTGCTCCAGGCTGAGTCACTGTGATCTGTCCTCTGGACTCTGAGGATACAGAGACAAAAACATAAAGCAGCTTCATGGTTTTGTGGGCTTCATTTCAGAGGGACAGATGTTGATAGAGGAGAGGAGTTTGATTCTCTGGACTTTACCTGTGAAGCAGCAGCAGAGGAGAGTCCAGATGAGGACGCAGATCAAAGTCATGTTTTTGATGAGGAGGATTTCTGTGGCTTCTGTTGTGATGAAGGACAGCTGTCAGTCATCCAGTGTTCAACTCTCAGGATTATAAACTCTCCCAGAGCACTGGAGCATAGTTCTGCTGATGCAAAGTGGCTCTCTATGGAAATGATCTGACTGACTCCAGCATGATTACTTGAGCAATCAACACAGTGTGAGTTCACAGGTGTCATTTCAATTGGCCAATATGTTTTGAGCTGTAATTCGGCTGGAAAATTTCAGTAAGAAACGTGTATTGAAACATCTCTTGGTCTACTGTCCACTTTACAGGTGCAAGTGTTTTAGTGTTTTAGTTTTTTATTTATTCATTTATTCTTCTCCTAATGTACAATCTGGTGCCATGGATTATTAACAGAATTAAACTGTCACGGCTCGGGGCAGCGGCCTTGTGATGAGAGGAAAGGAGGACTCAGATGCAACACTTACTAGAGATGCAGGGAGATTTATTTACAGAAGGCAGAACACAAGGTGGGGATGGCACAACAGAACTAAGGATAAACTGAACTGGGAAAACTAAGCTATAGAACGGCAAACCTGAAACACGAGAGGAGGACAGCAGGGAGAGCACGTAGTGGAGTCACGGAGAGGAAAACGGAGCAATGCAGAGTAGGCAGGGTGACACAGAGGATGAACACAGACGACGCGACAAGGAACTGAGGGAAACACACACTATAAATACACAGAGGGACACTGGGAAATCACACACAGGTGGGAGACACAGCTGGACCTGATTAACCTGACGAGACAGGGGAACACTAATACCAGGGACCAACAGAGGGAGCACAAACCCAGAAACCCAGTATCTAAAATCCCAAAACACAAACCATCCCAAAACAGCCCACAAATAATAACAATAAATACACCAAACACAAAATCCCTGAGTCATGGACTCAGGACCATGACATAAACATTCATTCAGCTACTGCTATAAAAGTGATAAATGACACCACTGAGGGAATGAACATTTTAGTGTGACATTGATCCAAGTCTTTGTTCTAGACAGTCTAGGAAAAGTCTCGTGATGCTGTTTAGTAACTGATCAATCAAATTAACATCCCACTAAATAAAGTTTTCAAAATCAATTTTATACAATCCAGAATGTATACGAGCAGATAAGGTGTGGACGTTATTGCCACAAGGATCCTTTCTTTCAGAGGCTCGAAAGTAATTGAGTGAATCACTACAAACCATTTCATGGAAAGATAAGGTCTGTCCCCTCATTATTCAAAAAAAATTAAAAGATTATGTATAAAATTACAGAAGCAACTCTGGTACCTCATTGTTCAGACTGTCCATTTTTCTTTTTTCTTTCTTATGTTTTTTTTTTTAGCTGTGGTCATAGAAAACACAAATTTCTATAGTAGAAAGTGAAAAGCATAAACTTTTCCGTTTTTCTTTTTTTACAAAGTTACAGGGGTTTTATTAGAGACATAGGTAAGCATTTTGCAATTTCGCATAAGTTGTGATTTTTGCAGGGGACTGCAACAATCACATGTCTGGCCAACAAGGGCTTCCCCTCAGACTAGAGGCTGTCCTGTGTTGTGGATTTTTTTATGATATAAATACCTGTATAAAATGGACATATGTAGGGGCTACAGCCCCTGCTATGTAGGGGAGTGAGAGTGTACAAGTTGCCCTCAACAACTGAGGGGTGATAGGATCTGGGTCCGTGACCCCCCTAGTGCAATTGACCCTGGCACTTACAACCACAAGAATATTTTTACCACTCTGGCTGCTGCAAAAACACAAGAGGGGCTCCAGAATTCAAACTCAAGAAACGATGACTGCCTGGAGTGCACTATACTGTCAAACGATAACACAGCCTAGCCGAACTTCCCTCAGATTTTCTGTACCCAACCAGATAGTTAGGGTGCTGTTACGCTGGGTTGTGTTCAGTGGTTGAGAGGAGGCCGTAGAAACTTAGCAGGATAGTAGGAAGAATACACAATCACACTGGTACTGGGAATTCCACAGCATATCCTTTAATGCACCTTCTCTTCATCAACCATACAAGGCCCGATTGAACGGCTGCTGCTTATCAAACATGTCACACAGTGTTCATACAACCTGTAAAGTTGCAAAAGTTTTTGGAGAGGTAAAATATATAAAGTCCGTCTCTCTCAGTGTACTCGCATGCAAGCACGTTGTCCCCATACTTTAGAGAGGGCAGTGGCGCACACTAATGACCTCATAAACCCTTGACTTAGGTTGCATTAAAGAGACACCACACCATTGTGACTGTTACAGTGCCCCTACTCAAAGGCAACTTGGGTTCAACATAAACATGAAACAGCCACTTCTAAATAACGTGAAACTTTAATATCTTCAGATCTTCAGATGACCTTTGAACCTTAACCATCCATCAGTTACGATGGGCACTGAAAATCATGGATGGTAAGAAACAATAATACAAAAGAGATAAAAAGAGATCGGGTTAAAAAAAAAAATTAAACAGGCAATGGTGACCCCACTGTTTGTAATGATCAGCAGCTGTTGCTGTAAGTTAACGTAGTTTCATGCCATACCACAAGGTGGCAGTATCTCTGTTAACATGGGCATGAGAGCTAAGAAGTGGTGAGATACAGATTTTCTTCCGGCTAGCTAAGAATGAATAATAAAAGTATGTTGCAGATCATAAAAGGACTCTTTCTTCATAAATAAGAGACAAACAAAACACTGTTGTAAAACCCTTGGTTTACACTAGCCAGAGAAGGGGTCCAAAAATCACAACAACATAACACCATTTACAGTGTTCACAAGGAAATAATCCCAGTTTCTTCCAGTCAGTTCCAACAAAATGTCCTTTGGATATGAAACCGTATACAGTTTCTTCTCTGAAGGTGTAACCGTGGTGAACAGCAGATGACTGCAGGGCCCCAGTCCGTTAAGCTGACCAGAGGTACAGCAGCCGGAGTGAGCAATCCAGTCTAATGAGTCTCTGCTGTTTGTACTAAAAGGAACTAAACCCCAGGGTTTGCATTACTTGCTTTGCTGTGTGTTGTCTTGCTGTTCTGTGCATTGTAATGTACTGTTTTGCTGTTCACGTGATTCTGTGTATGAAACTCTATTTAAGGCAGTGGTTCCCAAACTTTTTTTGCTAGGCCCCCCTTGTTTTACAAGAAAAATGTTCGCGCCCCCACCCCAGGCGTGCATGCCACAGCACGCACACGCACAAACACATCCTTCAACCACACACACCCATATTTTGCTCCATTGCGGTTTATATCACACCTCAAACATTTATTTAACAATTAAGCAAATACAAATAATCTGCAATAAATTACAGGTAGTAAGAAAATAAACTACCAACTCTTTTACGCTCCGTCCGCACCTACACGGGTATTTTTGAACGCACAGCTGTTTCGGCCACATGTAAACGGCGTATAAAATCACCGAGAACTCCTTTTTTTGCGTTTACGTGTGGACAAGGAATATAGTTTGTCACGCAACGTCAAAGGTATGTGCCTTTTTTCATATCACGCTGTGCGCCACGTTATTGTTTACATGGGATAAATTGCAGAATGGCAGATAGAGACCAAATACTGTTAATCTGACTCTGCAGGTTTTACACGCTTATATATACAGGCAGTTACTGTCCCTGCATTTAGAAAGGCAGAGGCATCATGATTTAATTACTTTACATGTAGTTGTTTTTTTTCCCCTGTGTAATAATGTTCAACATTGCTATAAATACATTTTTCAAAAAATCCCTCTGCAAAATGGGTTAAAAAACATAAACTGTCACGGCTCGGGGCAGCGGCCGTGTGAGGTGTGGATAAGGAGGACTCAAATGCAGCACTTATTCAGAAGTGAGGGTGATTTATTAAGAGTACCAACATAAAGTGGAGATGGCAAAACAGAACCAAGGATGACTAAACTGGGAGAACTAAACCAGAAGGGAAGCAAACCTGAAAATGGAGGGCGGATAGCAGGGAGAACACGAAGAGAACGCAGGGTGACACAGAGGATGAATACAGAGGAATGCAGGGTAACACGGAGGATGAACACAGACGACGCGACGAGGAGCACAAGCAGAGACGCAGCATAAATACACACAGCAGGTAATCAGGAAATAGCACACAGGAGGGGAAACAGCTGGAACTAATGGACATAACGAGACACAAACCTACAAAGTAAAACAGGAAACACACAGACTGTTTTACACAACCGACTGGGGACACGAACAGAACACAGAGGAGAGACACAGGTAGGAAGGATAGAAACACAACTCAAACCCAAAGCACAAATACAAAATCAGAATAAACTAGAAAAAGGATAATAATAATAAACTTAAAGCGCTGGGTCACAGACCCAGGACCATGACATAAACAACTGTGGGATACTGTTTGTCCGTGATTTGAACAGCCCAGCGCTGCTCCTGATGCAGGGAAAACTAATTATGCAGGGAGACCTACCTCAGCACTTGTGCAGGTGAAACCAAAGGGAAGATATGCTTCACCATATTTTCTAGTCTTTGGCTTAGAATGAAGTTGGTTTGGAAACATATTTAGCAATGCTTCATCTCCTGCTTTGCGTTTGTGTGGGCGCCCCGTGGTAGCAGTGTCCAAGCGTTGTTTTTTTCCCCCCCCCTTTTCATGCCGCCCCCCCCCTGCAATACCTCTGCGCCCCCCCTAGGGGGCGGGCCCCACACTTTGGGAATCACTGTGTTAAGGTAAGATAAGATAAGATCAGTGTAGGGACGCGTTAGACTAACTACGTTATTATTGTGGTAACGAGCACGGTAACTAGTTGTTATGCCAAAATCAGGAACGCGTTAATCGTTACTGGGATTTAGATAGGGTCGTTATTCGTTACTTCATGTATTACGTTCAACTTACCTCAGAAATCGGAACACAGACCTGGGAATGATGTCACACTCGAGTAAACGGCGTTCTGGTTAGCCTCGTAAGACAAGTCGGGATTCCAATATGACAATGCCCTCGAAAACGGTTGTTTTGCTAGCCCTCTACAAAAAGAAATCACTACTACTAACACATATGCAGCCATAGGCGGACTTTGGTGATTTTTTGTTTTGATGTGCCGATGTTTGTTTTTGTTTTTTTTTTCCCCCTTAACGGTATAAACAATGAAAGGTGGTGGATTGGCCAGATGCTGGCAGATGTGTAAAAAATAACTCAACTGTTTGGCGGTGGCATTGGGGAGCTTCCACAGATTCAGTAACATTAGCAAGTGGTGGAGGCCAGCAGCTGGATGAGGGAAAGGGGAGGCAGGAGGAGGAAAGACCCGAGGCGGCTGTCTCAGGTGAACTGAACTGCAGGTAAGAAGTTATGACCTGCAGTCTATCTGGGTCAGATATAAACCAAGTTTAGGTGTAGTTTATTTTCGTTGTGCTGACTTTTTAAAGTCAGTTACTATAACTCGTACTGCGTACTAGCTAGCATGACGGAGTTTATATAGTGCTGGGCGGGTGCTATGATGTTACTGATGTTGAACTTTATTTTGTTCATAAGGTTAATTATTAGAGTTGCCAACTGTCCTGTAAAAAATGGAATCGTCTCTCATTCTCATTCTCATTCTTCGACTTCCGGCGCCCCCCGTGTGCGGCAGCCTGTTACAGCAGCTCTGCTCATTCTGAGTTTCTTTCTTTCTTATCTTTTCTTCTCATAATTTTTCTATAACTAACGTATTAGTAATTAGACTCTGCAACCATGCACTACCGTTTTGTGCTAGTTCTGGTCGTTTTTCTTAGTTTTTTTCTACTTTTTTCACCCGTGTGTGGAGACCCAGAGCAGGGATCCTTTGTTTACAGTAAGGATCAGCTGTTAGCGCTGCGTCCCGCTGCAGTACTGCCGGCGGACAGACCCGACATTCCCAGCGAGCTGAGGAGGAAAAGACGGGGGTGTCGTGCTGGGAAGGAGCGCCGTCGCCCGAGAAGGAGACGTTATCGACCATCTCTTCCTTCTGTAATTATTGGAAATGTCAGATCTTTGCCCAATAAAATGGATGAGCTAACGTCGCTAACCTGGTCACAGAGGGAGTACCGGCAATGTAGCATCATGATGCTAACGGAGTCGTGGCTAACACCGCTAACTCCGGACACGAGTGTGACACTACCGGGATTCCAGCTGCTGCGAGCGGACAGGACAAGAGACAGCGGTAAGAGGAAAGGAGGGGGACTGGCAGTGTTTGTGAATGACAGATGGTGTAACCCTGGGCACATCACTGTGAAAGAACAACTCTGCAGCAGAGACATTGAGCTGTTAGCTGTTAGCATGCGTCCGTACTACCTGCCCCGGGAATTCTCGCATGTTATCGCGATAACAGCGCACGTCCCCCCTCGCCAACGCGGATGCAGCCTGTGACACTCTCCACTCAGTGGTCAGCAGACTGCAAACACAATCTCCGAGAGCCCTCCTCATAATATCAGGGGACTTCAATCATGCCTCACTGGACTCCACACTGCCCACCTTCACCCAGTATGTGACCTGCCCAACCAGACACAATAAAACACTGGACTTACTGTATGCCAATGCTGAAGAGGCATACAGTTCATCACCTCTCCCTCCCCTGGGCAGATCTGATCACAACCTGGTGCACCTTGTCCCTGTGTATGAGCCCTTAGTGCGCAGGGAGCCACCAGTCACCCGCACAGTGCAGAGATGGTCGCAGGAGAGGCGAGGAGGCTCTTAAGGATTGTTTTGAGTTGACTGTGTGGGAGGTGATCTGTGACGACCACGGAGAGGACATCGACAGCCTTACTACATGCATTACGGACTATATTAATTTCTGTGTGGATAACACCGTACCTACCAGGACTGTACGGTGTTTCTCCAATAACAAACCTTGGATTACCCCAGAAATTAAAGCCGTCCTCAAGCAGAAGAGGAGGGCCTTCAAATCCAAAGACAAAGAGGAGTTGAAAAGGGTGCAGAGAGAGCTGAGGGGACTGATAAGGAATGGGAAGGACAGCTACAGGCAGAAGATGGAGAACCAGCTTCAGCAAAATAACGTCGGTGAAGTCTGGAGAGGCCTCAGAACCATCTCAGGCCACAAACATCAGAACTCTCTGCCTGGGAGGGATGTGAGGTGGGCAAATGAACTGAATCATTTCTTCAACAGATTTGATTCAGCCATGAGGCAGTCTCCAACATCGGCTGCAGACTCACCCTCCCCCACTGCTGCTGTTCCACCTCTGACACCTCAGACACTTCACACCTCCTCTATTCACCCTGCTCACTCCTCCCCACCCCCAACAACAGCATCCAATACACAACCAACACAAGGCTCCAGCCTGTCTCTCTCATCCACCCAGGTTAGGAGGGAACTGAGGAGGATTAATGGCAAGAAGGCAGCGGGTCCAGATGGCATCAGCTCGAGGGTCGTCAGGTCCTGCGCGGACCAACTGTGTGGTGTGATGGAGCACCTCTTCAACCTGAGCCTGAGGCTGGGAAGAGTCCCACAGCTCTGGAAAACCTCCTGTGTTGTTCCAGTGCCAAAGACTTCACGCCCCAAGGACCTCAACAGCTACAGGCCGGTGGCTCTGACATCCCACCTGATGAAGACCCTGGAGCGGCTGGTCCTGGCTCAGCTTCGGCGCCTTGTGAGCTCATCACTGGACCCACTTCAGTTTGCCTACCAGCCTGGCATTGGAGCGGATGATGCCGTCATTCACCTCATGCACCGTTCCCTCGCTCACCTGGAGACCGCTGGGAGCACTGTGAGAATCATGTTCTTTGATTTCTCCAGTGCCTTTAACACCATTCTTCCGTCGGTTCTGAAGGACAAGCTGGAGAACTCAGGAGTGGACCATCACCTCACTACCTGGATTTTGGACTACCTCACCGACCGACCGCAGTATGTGAGGACTCAGGGCTGTGTGTCGGACAGGGTCGTCTGCAGTACGGGGGCCCCACAGGGAACGGTTCTGGCTCCGTTCCTCTTCACCATCTACACTGCAGACTTCTCCCACAACTCCACCCAGTGCTTCCTGCAGAAGTTCTCTGATGACTCTGCAATAGTCGGCCTCATCATTGATGGGGATGACAAGGAGTACAGAGGACTGACTCAGGACTTTGTGGACTGGTGCCAGCTGAACTACCTCCAGATCAATGCCAGTAAAACCAAGGAGCTGGTGGTAGACTCGCAGGCACAAACATCCTCCACTGCAACCACTGAACATCCAAGATATGGACATCGAGGCTGTGGACAGCTACAGGTACCTTGGTGTTCATCTGAACAACAAACTGGACTGGACTCATAACTCAGACGCCCTCTACAGGAAAGGGCAGAGCAGGCTGTACCTGCTGCGGAGACTCAGGTCGTTTGGAGTGGAGGGCCCACTCCTGAAGACCTTCTATGACTCTGTGGTGGCCTCAGCCATCTTTTATGGTGTGGTCTGCTGGGGCGGCAGCATTTCTGCTGGGGACAGGAAGAGACTGAACAGGCTGATCCGAAGGGCCAGCTCTGTTCTAGGATGCCCTCTGGACCCAGTGGAGGTGGTGAGTGACAGGAGAATGGTGGCTAAGCTGTCATCCCTGTTGGACAACATCTCCCACCCCATGCATGAGACTGTGACAGCACTGAGCAGCTCCTTCAGTGGGAGACTGCAGCACCCATGGTGTGGGACGGAGAGATTTCGCAGGTCTTTCCTCCCCACTGCTGTCAGACTCTACAACAAAGCATTTAACTGATCAATCACACACATCCACAAATGTGCAATAACACAATGTGCAATAATCTTTCTGGCAACCGTTGTATTTTTCACTCTGTTGTATATAACATTTGTATTCTATTTTTATCCTATTGTATATTTTACTCTATTTATTCTACTGTATATATTATTCTATTTTTATTCTATTCTGTACAGTTGTGTACTGTATTTATTCTTTTTTATTTTATTCTAATTGTCCTTCATAACTTTTGCACTGCCCACTTCCTGCTGTGACAAAACAAATTTCCCACGTGTGGGACTAATAAAGGTTATCTTATCTTATCTTATCTTATTCAGAGAAAATATTTCGCGTTTTGTATTGAGCTGAAAAGGAACACAGTTTGTCCCGTACTTCAGCTACAATGGAAAAAAAAAACCCACAAAGCTGGAGTTATTCTGTGTCTTTACGCTGCAGCTGTCTCTCATTCTCTCCCCCTCCCTCTCCTGTTGCTACTTCAATCATGAAACTGATCAATGATCAGCTGATCGGCTTTTCTCTCTTGTTTGTTTATCGCCCACTTTGCGCCAGAAAGAGGAACCCAGCGGAGGTCGTGTTAAACAACAGCAGCACGTTTAAGCTTGATCAGCTGTTGTTAGAATTTATTTAATATTACTTTCTAGTATCAGTGGATGTGTGTTGGAGCCACAGCTGTAAAAGCTGCTGGTCATGATATCGGTTTGGATATGTGAGAGGGGAACATGAAGATGAAACCAGGAGATGTCCTTACTGAATCATCAGAGCTTTTTTTTTTTATGTAGCTGCAGGGGCAGGTCTAGCAAAGTTTTGCCAGGGGGGCCAGGTAGGGCATTAACAGAGAAAGGGGGGCACAAAGAAATACTTTTGTTTCTTATTCTCATTTAAAATATCTAGCTTTTAACAAATAATTTTCTGAACCTTACAACAAACGATTGATAGATTCATACATATATACCAACAAGACAGTGTAAATCACTGTCACAACAGCGTTTGTTTTCATTCAAAGGCTTTATGGTTTTTCCTATAATGGCGGGCCGGTCTCTAGTCAAAATGCCCGGGCCGATTTTTTGTCCCAGTCCAGCCCTGCATGCAGCTCATCTGCAGTCTGGAGTTACCTACATCTTCCTACTCGGAAGGCAGAATTTCCGAGTTCTGAGTACAATTGAAAGCACCACGACTGCAGTTTTTGTGTTGGATGTAAAAAGCGCACGTGACGCTGTGACGTAGGCTAGAATCATGGCGGCAGTCGATGACGGTCCAGGCGTGAGATTTCTCTCGTGGAATTATGCACATGATTTTTTCCTTTCTTTTGGTAGGTGGCACACTGCACTTGTGGCAGGATAGTGCTAACATGTAAGCAAGCTAGAAGGCTGGCAATCTTACTGGGTATCCAGTTAGGGAAGCAACACATTAAAAAGAGAATTCTGAGTAAAACCAGGCCTGCGAAATCTCTCCGTCCTACATCGTGGGTGTTGCAGCCTGCCACTGAAGGAGCTGCTCAGTTCTGTCAGAGTCTCCTGCATGGGGTGGGAGATGCTGTCCAATAGGGATGACATCTTAGCCACCATTCTCCTGCAGACGTCGGCTGCAGACTCCCCCACCCCCACTGTTGCTGTTCCACCTTGGATGCCTTAGTCACTTCACACCTCCTCCTCTCACCCTGCTCACTACTCCCCACCTCCAACCACAGCATCCAGTACACATCCAACACACGGCTCCAGCCTATCACTGTCAACCATACAGGTTAGAAGGGAACTGAGGAGGATCAGAGCAAGGAAAGCAGCAGGTCCAGATAGCATCAACTCAATGGTTTTCAGGTCCTGCGCAGATCAACTGTGTGGGGTGATGGAGCTCATCTTCAACCTGAGGCTGAGGAGAGTTCCACAGCTCTGGAAAACCATTTGTGTTGTACTGGTGCCGAAGACTCCAAGTCCCAAGGACCTCAACAGCTACAGGATGGTGGCTCTGACATCCCAACTGATGAAAACCCTGGAGCGGCTGGTCCTGACTCAGCCTCGGCGCCTGGTGAGCTCATCACTGGACCCACTTCAATTTACCTACCAGCCTGGCACTGGAGTGGATGATGCTGTCATTCACCTCCTACATCGTTCCCTTTCTCACCTGGAGACTGCTGGGAGCACTGTGAGAATTATGTTCGTTGAATTTTCTAGTACCTTTTACACCATTCTTCCCACTGGCTGAAGGACAAGCTGGAGAACACAGGAGAGGACCATCACCTCACAGCATGGATATTGGACTACCTCTGTATGTGATGTATGTGTTTGTGTGTCTGTCTGCATGTGTGTGGTCATCTGCAGAGTCTGACAGCAGTTGGAAGGAAAGACCTGCGAAATCTGTGTGCCGCATCATGGGTACTCAGGGCTGTGTGTCGGACAGGGTCGTCTTGTAGTACAGGGGCACCACAGGGAACGTTCTGCCACTGTTCCTCTTCACCGTCTACACTGCAGACTTCTTTCACAACTCCACCCAGTGCTTCCTGCAGAAGTTCTCTGACGACTCTGCAATAGTCGGCCTAATCAATGGTGGGGACAATAGGGAGTTCAGAGAACTGACCCAAGACTTTGTGGAGTGGTGCCAGCAGAACAATCTCCAGTTCAACACTAGCAAAACCAAGGAGCTGGTGGTAGACTTCTGCAGGCACAAACATCCTCCACTGCAACCACTAAACATCCAAGGTATGGACATTGAGTCTGTGGACAGCTACAGGTACCTTGGTGTTCATCTCAACAATAAACTGGACTAGGCTCAATATTTAGATGCCCTCTACAGAAAAGGGCAGAGCAGACTGTACCTGCAGAGACTCAGGTCTTTTGGAGTGAAGGGCCTGAAGACCTTCTATGACTCTGTAGTGGCCTCAGTCATCTTTTACGGTGTGGTCTGCTGGGGCGGCAGCATCTCTGCTGGGGACAGGAAGAGACTGAACAGGCTAATCCGCTGTTCTAGGATGCCCTCTGGACCCAGTGGAGGTGGTGAGTGACAGGAGAATGGTGGCTAAGCTGTCATCACTGTTGGACAACATCTCCCACCCAATGAAGGAGACTCTTACAGCACTGAGCAGCTCCTTCAGTGGCAGGCTGCGGCACACAGATTTTGCAGGTCTTTCCTTCCAACTGCTGTCAGACTCTACAACATGGTATCCACAGATGACCACACAGGTGCAGACAAACACAAACAAACATCCACACTGATAGCCATCGCCCAGTCTCCCTGATGTCCAGTAGTACCAAGTGCAATCTTCCCAATATAGCAAAGTATTTTATTCTATTTATATGGTATTTTATTTGTTCTGTTTTGTATAGTATGTTATTCTTTTTCAACTTATCCTGTTCTATTGTTTTGTTTCTTAATCTTTACTGCTCTTAACTTGTACTTTCTGCCATGACCAAAAAATTTCCCACATGTGCGACTAATAAAGGTTTATCTTATCTTATTGGCCAGAAGGTGGATGGCAGTGGCAGCATCAGCTGGGAGGAGAGCAGGAGCCCCGTGGTGCTGCAGAATGACGGCCTCTACAGCTGGAGCAGCACCCTGAGGCTCCCTGCAGACCGCTGGATGAAGGTGGGCTCTGTGACCTGTGAGGCCACCCAGGGCTGCCAGACTCTGGTCTCAGAGCCACTGAGGAGAGTCCAGTGTTCCCAGTCCTGACCTGACTCAACCTGATACTGGTTTAATGCTCTCATTCTCAACTCTGTAACTGTCTCTCCATCTTTCTTTTTTTAAGAACAAATAAAGACTAAAACTGTTATTTTCTTTCTCATGATGACAACGTTCATGTTTTAGGTAATAAAGATGTTTTGCAAAGTGAATTTTGGTTGAATCAGATATTTTATTTTATTTGAAATATACAAAACTGCACTTGATGAATGTATTTTTAATTTTCATTTAGAAGAATTTAGACCAACTCTGCACTCCAACATGATTTATTTTACACTGGTAAAATAAAACACAGGCTGAAAGAACCATTAAGGAGATCTGCATTTTGGCAAAAGCTGAAAAAGGAGTTTTAAAATTGTACAGGTTATTTTTATGTTTATTTAAAGTTACATGAATCTGTGTGGTAGGTTGTTGGTGGTGTTACTCACCTGTACCAGACAGACTGGTTCATGAAGCAATGCTGGGACCTGGTTACCACAGAAACAATCTCACCAGACTACAAAGCAAGTCTAAAGAAGAAAGAGTCTTTAGTGTCTCTTATGAGCTGTTTGTTCTGAGGAGAACTCACAGACAGGAGAGTCAACGAGTACAAGGAGTGATTAGAAAGAATCTGACGTACAAAGTTTTAATTTCATTGACGAACAAGGAGAAGATTAAATGAATGATGATATGAAAAAAATATGAAAAAAAAAAACACCTTCAGTTCAATAACAGCTTTTTCACTCATGTTCATGTTTGATGATATGTTTACAGTAAAGTCTTAAATTGACAGATGTATTGTTTTTATTTTGGCCCTCACTGATCAGATTCTCAGATTGTTGGATTCAGATTTTCCTCTATCGAGATATAGATCCAAGAAGATTTTTCCACTTCTAAGGTCAAAGGTCATGACTAAACTTGATCTTGAACCAGATTCTTACTCTGGATGGCATCACCTTGCCCTCCAGTAACACTGTGAGGAACCTTGGAGTCATTTTTGACCAGGACATGTCCTTCAACGCACATATTAAACAAATATGTAAGACTGCTTTCTTCCATTTGCGCAACATCTCTAAAGTTAGAAATATCCTGTCTCAGAGTGATGCTGAAAAACTAGTTCATGCATTTATTACTTCCAGGCTGGACAACTGTAATTCATTATTATCATGATGCCCTAAAAACTCCCTGAAAAGCCGTCAGTTAATCCAAAATGCTGCAGCAAGAGTCCTGACAGGGACTAGAAAGAGAGAGCATATTTCTCCTGTTTTGGCTTCCCTTCATTGGCTTCCTGTTAAATCCAGAATTGAATTCAAAATCGTGCTCCTCACATACAAGGTCTTAAATAATCAGGCCCCATCTTATCTTAATGACCTTGTAGTACCATATCACCCTATTAGAGCACTTTGCTCTCGCACTGCAGGCCTCCTTGTTGTTCCTAGAGTATTTAAAAGTAGAATGGGAGGGAGAGCCTTCAGTTTTCAGCCTCCTCTTCTGTGGAACCAGCTTCCAGTTTGGATTCGGGAGACAGACACTATCTCTACTTTTAAGATTAGGCTTCAAACGTTCTTTTTTTCTAAAGCATATAGTTAGGGCTGGACCAGGTGACCTTGAATCCTCCCTTAGTTATGCTGCAATAGACGTTGGCTGCTGGGGGATTCCCATGATGCACTGGGTTTTTCCTTTCCAGTCACCTTTCTCATTCATTATGTGTTAATAGACCTCTCTGCATTGAATCGTACTTGTTATTAATCTCTGTCTCTCTTCCACAGCATGTCTTTCCTTCTCTCACCCCAACCGGTCACAGCAGATGGCCCCACCCCTCCCCGAGTCTGGTTCTGCCGGAGGTTTCTTCCTGTTAAAAGGGAGTTTTTTCTTCCCACTGTCGCCAAAGTGCTTGATCATAGGGGGTCATTTGATTGTTGGGTTTTTCTCTGTATGTATTATTGTAGGGTCTACCTTAAAATATAAAGTGCCTTGAGGCGACTGTTGTTGTGATTTGGCACTGTATAAATAAAATTGAATTGAATTGAATTGAATTGAATTGAATTGAACTGAATTGAATTGAATTGAATTGAACTGAATCTTGGTATCTCTGACTGGGCCACTTTTCATTTCTAGTCAATTATCTTTTTCCGAGTTGAACTAAAAATGAGTGATATACCAGTGGGACACAAATTTGTGCAGCAGTCACTTCAGTTTCTGTTCAGTCTGACTGAGGGAGGTTTTTGTACGACTGTTTTTCACTGTGTGAACTCATACTGACTGTTGATGTAGTGATGACCCTGACAGTAATAAACTGCTGCATCTTCAGCCTGGACTCCACTGATGGTCAGAGTGAAGTCAGAGTTTGATCCACTGCCTGTAAAACGAGCTGGAATCCCTGATGCTCGAGTGCTAGTGTAATAAATTAGACATTTAGGAAGTTGTCCATCTTTCTGTTGGTACCAGGCTAAACGATCTGAGCTTCTCACATCCTGACTGGTCCTACACTTGATGTTCACAGGTCCTCCCACAGCAGAGCTCACTGCTCCAGGCTGAGTCACTGTGATCTGTCCTCTGGACTCTGAGGATACAGAGACAAAAACATAAAGCAGCTTCATGGTTTTGTGGGCTTCATTTCAGAGGGACAGATGTTGATAGAGGAGAGGAGTTTGATTCTCTGGACTTTACCTGTGAAGCAGCAGCAGAGGAGAGTCCAGATGAGGACGCAGATCAAAGTCATGTTTTTGATGAGGAGGATTTCTGTGGCTTCTGTTGTGATGAAGGACAGCTGTCAGTCATCCAGTGTTCAACTCTCAGGACTATAAACTCTCCCAGAGCACTGGAGCATGGTGCTGCTGATGCAAAGTGGCTCTCTATGGAAATGATCTGACTGACTCCAGCATGATTACATAAGCTGTCATCACAGTGTGAATTCACGGGTGTCGTGCCAATCAGCCAGTTTTGAGGAAGATGTAAAATGCTACAAGTTAATATTTTTGGTATTGGATCTTGGATGCACTTTCGAGGTTCAAGTATTTTAGTTTTTTTGTTTTTAGTCTTTATTTATTCCTTCATTCAGGATCTCTAAGTCTTCTCCTGATCTACAAACTGCTGCAGCAGATTAAAAATAGATTTAAACATCCATTCAGCTACTGGTATAATAGTCATGAATAACATCTTTAAGGCAATGAAACTTTTGGTGTGACTTTTCCACTGGACTGACTCCAACACTGATTTGGATCAGTTTCATGATGCTGTTTAGTAATAGATCAATCAAATTAACGTAATCAAGATCTCAAAGTCAGTTTTCTATTGTTCTGATTGTAATTGAGCAGATAAGGTGTGCACATTTTTCCCACAATGATTTTTTTTTTTTTTTTTTTTACCCGATGCTCAAAAGTAATTGAACGACTCTCTACTACAACCCATTCCATGGACAGACAGGACTTGTTTCCTCATTATTCCAAGATAAATTAAAAAGATAGAGTATTTTGAGTTCATGACGCCTAGAAAATCATCATTCAACTTAAAAACTAAAACAAACATATAACAGAGATTGGAAAAACTTTAGGACTTTAGAATTGAAAGTTAAGAAAAAAAACCCACAAATTAAACAATACAAATGGATGAGTCTAAAAAACACTGTCTCGGAGGTACTTGTATTATAGACAAAGCCCACTCTTAAGAGACACCTTCTCTTGCTAATTGCAAACGACTGGTTACACTCAAGGACTGGAAGACTGGATAACACTTTACCAGAAAAAGACTTAAAAGGCACAGTTCCGATGAAGCTTATCAGTATGATGAAATGTGAAATGTGCACAACTTTACTCTCTGCTCACATTCAACCAAGTGCTGCAACACTCATTAGACTGCACTTCACAGTTCAAATGGATAATGGCCCAAAGAAAACTTTAAAAACCACCCAAGACTTTCTCGGGCAAAGAAGTCGAATCTTCTTCAATGGTCAAGTCACCTTATTTCATCTCAACAGAGTATGCTCTCCTGTTATTACAGTTTTTTCTGATTGCTTAAGCACATTTTTTGTAACTATTGGCTATTTTTGCAAAACTCTACACACAAATAAGAAAACCTGTCACCCAATTATCAAAACATTGTAGTTCTCTTGCAAAAGCGAACACAGCTAGATTAACTCTTCACAACTTCGTAAAAATGGTGTTTTCGTATCAAACAGTACACAAGCCATCATCTACTAAGCACACAATGCGCCACCTGCACACTGATGGTATGAATACAAAACACATCTGGCTTTTGCTTTCTCTGTGTACAGATGTCAATTTGAGGTCACACTTTTGTCATAGTGTCATGTAAACATACAAGGATCCAAACTTCAAGTATTGGTGTTTATTCACACTCATCAAAACCAAGACAAAGTCAGAACACAAAATAGGAATTTCACAAAAAAGGGGGAAAAAGACAATCAGCCTACATCATGTCGTCTTTCTGGGTCCGCCACAAAATTTCGCCCACATCGCATGCGATATCCTCCAGTCCAAGGCACCGGGGAAAATATCTCCTTGAATGCTGTATCCAGGCCTGACATGATGCCTGGTCAATATCTCCACATGCAAGTACACGACTTAGTGTAGAAATGCTTGCACTGTGTATATTTTGAAAGATGGTGTCATTATCAATTATGCGCTGCTGTATTTCGCAAGAGTCTTATTGCATTATTGGCAATCACCATGTTCACTATATGGGTCTCTTGCTCTGGAGTGAACATTCTGCCTCTGCCCCTAACATCTGGACGTCTGGCAATTCTGTAAAGTAACAATTTCAGTATTTTTGCATGTATGGTACTGTTGTGTTTCTCATTAGAGTATGGCAGTGCTACAAAGTACTTACCGATTCTCATTTCGAAATGTCCTGATGATGCCTGCCACAGTGTAGCGGCTCAGTTTAGGCTGAACCCATTGGCCAGCTTCCCTCAGGGTCATCCCATGGTTGATGACATGGTCCACTATTGTAGCTCTGATGTCATCAGTTATTCTGTTTCTTACTCTTCTTACCCTTCCTCTTTCCCCTCCTCGTCCTCTTCTTGCTCCTCCACGTCCTCTCCCTCGGCCTCCTCTGATTCTCACTCTTCTCACTCTTGCTGCTCCTTCCATTGTACTCCACATAGACAGCTTACCTGTGGCCTGTTTATAGTGCTTAGGCTGACTGCAAAGTGGACTAATTTTCTAAGACAGTTTTCACATGTGAAAGTGTGCCAGACAGTTGGCAAAATAGTGTTAATGATAGCCATACATGTGTATAATTTTGCGAGGAGTGTGTTGGAAATTTGGTAATTGAGTGTAAGCAGTGAATTGTGCCTACAGTTTTGCAAAGTGTGTGTTACAAAATGGCAAACTGAGTGCAAAGCAGTGTTTGTGCTTTTAGTTTTGCAAACTCAGTGAGTGGTTTTGCTATAACTATTAATAGTTTTAGAAATTGTGCTATAAAAATCACAGTTAGGGTTTAAGCATTCAGAAAAAACTGTAAATACCAAACTGAATGCAGAGAGACACACAAATAAGCAGAAACTGAATTTGGACTCAGTAAAGGCCTAGTGGAGCATCTCAAGGGAAGACACAGAGAATTTGGTGCTGCCGATGGCAGCACAGATACTTACGTTTAAACCACCCTGACCAGGCAGTTCAATAATGGCACGCTGACCTATGACATTGCAACCTTTTCTTCTCCTTTTTGCTTGATTCAACATGTATGTTGTCTTCTATAATCCACTGCTGTATTTCATGCAGTCGAATTGCATTATTCTGAGGGACCATATCCACAATAAGTGTCTCCTGGTGTTGTGAGCACATGCATGTTCTTCCACCCTCATGTGGCCGTCCTTCAATTCTAAACAAAATACCATTTACAGTTTTTTCTGAATGCTTAAACCCTAACTGTGATTCTTATAGCACAATTTCTAAAACTATTAATAGTTATAGCAAAACCACTCACTGAGTTTGCAAAACTAAAAGCACAAACACTGCTTTGCACTCAGTTTGCCATTTTGTAACACACACTTTGCAAACCTGTAGCTACAATCCACTGCACAGCACTCTTTTTGCAGAACTGTAAACACAACTCACTGCTTTACACTCAATTTCCAAATGATCAACACACTCCTAGCAAAACTATACACATTTATGGCCATTATTTACACTATTTTGCCAACTGTCTAGCACACTGTCACATGTGAAAACTTTTTTAGATAATTAGTTCACTTTGCAATCAGCCTAAGCACTATAATACAGGTAAGCTCTGTGTGTGGAGTACAATGGAGGGAGCAGGAAGAGTGAGAAGTAGAGGAGGCCGAGGAAGAGGATGTGGAGGTGAAGAAGTAGGATGAAGAGGACGACAAGGACAAGGAGGAGCAAGAGGAGGACGAGGAGGGGGGAGAGGAAGGGTAAGAAGAGTAAGAAATAGAATTGCTGATGACATCAGAGCTACAATAGTGGACCATATAATCAACCATGGAATGACCCTGAGGGAAGCTGGTTCAGCCTAACTCGAGCCGCTACACTGTAGCAAGCATCATAAGGACATTTTGAAATGAGAATCGGTTACAGTTTTTTCTGATTGCTTAAGCACATTTTTTGTAACTATTGGCTATTTTTGCAAAACTCTACACACAAATAAGAAAACCTGTCACCCAATTATCAAAACATTGTAGTTCTCTTGCAAAAGCGATCACAGCTAGATTAACTCTTCACACCTTTGTAAAAATGGTGTTTTCGTATCAAACAGTACACACAAGCCATCATCTACTAAGCACACAATGCGCCAACTACACACTGATGGTATGAATACAAAACACATCTGACTTTTGCTTTCTCTGTGCACAAGGTAGGCCATGTCAGTTTGAGCTCATACTTTTGTCATAGATCCGTAAGCATAGAGGGATCCAGACTTCTGGTACTGGTGTTTATCCACACACATCAAAACAAACACAAGTGTTTATTTCCAGGTATAGGACTATTTGCAATCACTATATTGACTATATGGGTTTCTTGGTCTGCAGTGAACATGCTTCCTCTGCCCCAGCATCTGGTCGTCTAGCAATTCTGTAAAGTAACAATTTCAGTATTTTTACATCTATGGTATTGTTGTGTTTCTCATTGGCATATGGCAGTGCTACAAGTCTTAGTGCAGAGTGACAGTACTAACCGATTCTGATTTCAAAATGTCCTTATGATGCTTGCTACAGTGTAGCAGCTCGAGTTAGGCTGAACCCGTTGGCCAGCTTCCCTCAGGGTCACTCCATGGTTGATTACATGGTCCACTATTGTAGCTCTGATGTCATCAGCAATTCTATTTCTTACTCTTCTTACCCTTCCTCTCCCCCCTCCTCGTCCTCCTCCCCCCCTCCTCATCCTCCTCTTGCTCCTCCTTGTCCTTATTGTCCTCTTCGTCCTACTTCTTCACCTCCACGTCCTCTTCCTCGGCCTCCTCTATTTCTCACTCTTCCTGCTCCCTCCACTGTACTCCACACACAGAACTTACCTGTATTATTGTGCTTAGGCTGATTGCAAAGTGAACTAATTATCTAAAAAAGTTTTCACATGTGAAAGTGTGCCAGACAGTTGGCAAAATAGCATAAATAATGGCCATAAATGTGTATAGTTTTGCTAGGAGTGTGTTGGAAATTTGGTAATTGAGTGTAAGCCGTGAATTGTGCCTACAGTTTTGCAAAGTGTGTGTTACAAAATGGCAAACTGAGTGCAAAGCAGTGTTTGTGCTTTTAGTTTTGCAAACTCAGTGAGTGGTTTTGCTATAAGTATTAATAGTTTTAGAAATTGTGCTATAAGAATCACAGTTAGGGTTTAAGCATTCAGAAAAAACTGTAGTACAGTCACTTTCGCACGAAGATTTGTAGCACTGCCATATGCCAATGAGAAACACAACAATACCATAGATGTAAAAATACTGAAATTGTTACTTTACAGAATTGCTAGACGACCAGATGCTGGGGCAGAGGAAGCATGTTCACTGCAGACCAAGAAACCCATATAGTCAATATGGCGATTGCAAATAATCCTATACTTGGAAATAAACACTTGTGTTTGTTTTGATGTGTGTGAATAAACACCAGTACTTGAAGTTTGGATCCCTCTATGCTTACGGATCTATGACAAAAGTATGAGCTCAAACTGACATGGCCTACCTTGTGCACAGAGAAAGCAAAAGTCAGATGTGTTTTTTATTCATACCATCAGTGTGTAGTTGGTGCATTGTGTGCTTATTAATATGATGGCTTGTGTTAACTGTTGGATACGAAAATACCATTTTTACAAAGGTGTGGAGAGTTAAGCAAGGGTTATTCGCTTTTACAAGAAAACTACAATGTTTTGCTGATTGGGTGAAGAGTTTTCTTATTTGTGTGTAGAGTTTTGCAAAAATAGCCAATAGTTACAAAAAATGTGCTTAAGCCATCAGAAAAAACTGTAAAGTCAGAATTCTGACTTTTTTTCTTAGAATTCAGGAAAAGAAGAAAAAAAAAAAACGTGCCCACTTTTTGTTTTTGGTTTTCCAGTGGCCCTAATATAACTGTTTTTACTCCATTTCTTTTTTTGTTAAAATGTGAGTACAAGAATAAATGAATGAATAGATAAATATTATTTTCCAGCTATCTCACAGTGTTTTGTATTTATTTTTGCAGCGTGTAATAGTTGCAAAGTTGTGTTTGTACACTGGCTGGTTTTGTGTGGCTTTTAACAGTAGTGCTTGATTTTGAGTAAAGTTAAAATAGTTTTGGGTCAAATATTTGGTTTTGGAAAACAACTTGAAGGTTTTGTGTGTAGCTTGAATTTTACAGTTTTTGTTTAGTGTTTTGACACAAAGAGATGAGATTTTAGGAAATGTGTTTTAGCAATTCATTTCCCTTTTCTGAGTGATGTTGTGTTTTCTTTTCAATCCTTAAAAACATGATTTTTTTGTAACGATGCATTAGGAAATTTCCTCTTTTTTGGACATATCCTCATTTAATTGAAGAAGCATTATTGACATTTTCACTCTATCACAACTCTGCGTGTGTGTGTGTGTGTTTGTGTGTGTGTGTGTGTGTGTGTGTGTGTGTGTGTGTGTGTGTGTGTCCTCAGTGAACTGTATCAGTCTCTGCAGTATCTTCCAGCTGCAGCAGTCACTTCAGTTTCTGTTCAGTCTGACTGAGGGAGGTTTTTGTACGACTGTTTTTCACTGTGTGAACACATGCTGACTGTTAGGATAGTGAAAACTCTGACAGTAATAAACTGCTGCATCTTCAGCCTGGACTCCACTGATGGTCAGAGTGAAGTCAGAGTTTGATCCACTGCCTGTAAAACGAGCTGGAATCCCTGATATTCGCTCATAGGCACGCTTAATGAGGAGTTTGGGAACGTCTCCATCTCTCTGTTGGTACCAGGCTAAATGGTGATAGTTGCTAGAAACATAAACATCCTGACTGGTCCTACAGTTGATGCTCACAGGTCCTCCCACAGCAGAGCTCACTGCTCCAGGCTGAGTCACTGTGATCTGTCCTCTGGACTCTGAGGATACAGAGACAAAAACATAAAGCAGCTTCATGGTTTTGTGGGCTTCATTTCAGAGGGACAGATGTTGATAGAGGAGAGGAGTTTGATTCTCTGGACTTTACCTGTGAAGCAGCAGCAGAGGAGAGTCCAGATGAGGACGCAGATCAAAGTCATGTTTTTGATGAGGAGGATTTCTGTGGCTTCTGTTGTGATGAAGGACAGCTGTCAGTCATCCAGTGTTCAACTCTCAGGACTATAAACTCTCCCAGAGCACTGGAGCATGGTGCTGCTGATGCAAAGTGACTCTCTATGGAAATGATCTGACTGACTCACAGGGAGTTGGATCAATCTGATGATGCGGTTTAGTATAAAGAGAGAATTTTTCACAGCATATTTGGCATTTTCACACGAAATTTTCAGAAACATTCTGAGAATCTGAAGGCTGTTCTGTTGCAGGGAGCATTTTCTGAAAAGGTTGAAAACCACGTATTCCTTTGGAGTTGGTCTAAATCAGTGGTTCCCAAACTTTTTTGCTCGGCCCCCTTGTTCTCGAGAAAATGTTCGCGCTTTCCCCCTCCAGCGTGCACGCACACGCACAAACACATGCTCCAACCACACACACCCATATTTTGCTCCATTGCTAGTAAACATTTAAGCAAATACAAGTAATCTGCAATAAATGACAGGTAGTAATAAAATAAACTACTAACTCTTTTACGCTATGTCCACACCTACACGGGTATTTTTGAAAACGTAGCTGTTTTGGTCCACACGTAAACGGCGTTTCGAATCAACGAAAACTGAGATTTTTTAAAACTCCTTTTTGCGTTTACGTGTGGACGAGGAATACAGAGTTAAATCACGCAACGTTAAGGTATGTGTTTTTTCACGTCATGCTATGACGTTATTGTTTACATGAGATGAATTGCAGAATGGGAGATGGAGACGAAATACTGTTAATCTGACTATCTTCAGTTTTTACACGCGCTTACATATACACGCACAGTTACTGTCCCTCCATTTAGAAAGGCGGAGGCATCACGGTGTGATTATTTTACGTGTAGTTGTTGTTTTTTTCCTGTGTAATAATATTCAACATTGCTATCAAATCAAAAATGCCTCTCTGTGCAAAATGGGTTTAAAAACATAAACAACTGTGGGATACTGTTTGTCCGTGATTTGAACAGGGGAACAAATCGTGGCAGGATCAGCCTGATGTTATTTGTATCTCACTGTAACTTTACTGTATAAAGAGCTAACATCTCCAAAATGTCAGGAGTAGTTAGTCATTACAACAAGTGTTTGTGAACTAAAAATCAAGAATGTGGGATACAGCGCGTGCTCCCGACACAGGGAAAACCAATTCTGCAGGGGAGACCTACCTTGGCACTTGTGCAGGTGAAACCAAAGGGCAGATATGCTTCACCATATTTTCTAGTCTTTGGCTTAGAATGAAGTTGGTTTGGAAACATATTCAGCTATGCTTCATCTCCTGCTTTGTGTTTCTGTGGCAGCCCCGTGCTAGCAGTGTCCAAGCATTTTGTCCCCCCCCCTTTTCATACCACGCCCCCCCCCCTAGGGGGCGGGCCCCACACTTTGGGAAGGTCTGGTCTAAATGATCACCTTTATCCATTTCTGTCTTGACATAAGTGGTGTTTTCTATAATGAAAATGTCTGAGGAATCACGGAATTATCTGATGAGGAGTTAAATGTTATGAATACTATGCTGTATACTTCAAAGATACCAGGTTTGAAGACAAGGGGACTCTGGCAAGATATGTTAGAGCTCTCTGTCACCACCATATTATGACCTACGAGGACGTCTTTTACAAAAATGGTCTTCAAATAATTGGAGAATCAGTTACAAGGAGCAGTGAAGCTGTTATGTTCAGTGGTGGCTCAAAACCACCACTTTGTCAGTGCAGAATGATGAACTTCAGATTGTTCGAAAATGGTCTTATAACTATTCACATGTTGATAGGCAGCAACAGTTGCTTCTATAAAACGGTTGCTGTTGTCAGCCCTCCTTTGCATTGTGTTAACAGACATCTGAATGCAAACTGCCAAACCTCTGCTTTTATAGAGATGCTCACACTTTGTGATAATCAATTAATCAAATACATCTGACTTATAATTACCTTCTTAATTCCTATAAAGCAGTAAGGGTGTACTCAGTGTTTCACATGCTGCTTCTGCACTTTGACTTAGTTTTTGTTAAATAATGATGATTTGTGTAGATATTAGTCTGTGGATGTATTTACCTCATTTAAAACACGCTAATGTCTTAAATTATTTTTATTGTGTCCTGATATATAAAATCTTAGAACTAAAAGATAGTGGACTATTTTTTGTCATGATGATACGTGTCATGATCCGGGGGTTTGTACCCAGTGTTCTCGATACTGGACTTTTGATTCTGGTTTATTTAATAATCTCAGGCGAATGTCCTAGTTTGGGTTGTTATAGTTTTGATCTCTCTTTGTATCTCCAGGTCTCCGTTTGTTATCTAGCCTTAGGTTTTCTATTTTCATTCTCTCTCCTCTTGCGTCTAGTTTCCTGTGATAATATCTCTCTTTGAAGTCAAAGTCGCCGAAATAGCCATGTGTTTCCACACAGCCACCATAGATCAAACACTGATCTAAATTTTACAGCAGATGATAGATCTGTGTTTTCTACTGTTACACAGAGAGCTGTGGTGAGGAAAACATCACTCTGTCTTAACTGAAGTAGTTATTTTATTGTCTCTTGCCAATCTCTTGCACATACAAACAGCAGCTTCCAAAAAATGGCCTCCTAGTCATTTCCTGCCAGCTTTATATACTCTGAGACCACGCCTCCTCAATTCAAACTGGCCTATAAAAGAACTGCAATTGAGGTGGGCTTCCTCTTTACAGGAAAAGCAAGATGGCGACTACAGAGGTAACTTACAAACATTTTGCTGCATTAGTGCTTCCCAACATCTACCTATGCAGTGTACTGTAATCTTTACTGTTGTAATGCAATCAACCTCCTCCCAGCATTTTCCAGGCCTAGTAAAATCCCTCAATGAAATGTGATGATCCCCAAATTCTATTTTAGGGTGTCAAACAATGTATCAGAATTGAGTACATGTATCAAAGGACCTAACAACTGTTGTTGCTCTGTTTACTAAGGTAATCAGGATTTAATACACTTACACATCAGGAACTGGCATGCCAGAAGAGCAATCTCTCTACTCTACATAATGTGCACAAGTAACTGTGAAATTTCTGCACTTTAATTACTCTAGTCACTTTTAATCAGATCCGGACTAGAAAGTTTGAAACTCAGTAATCCATATAAACCTTTCCTGTGTTTGTGAGTTTTGGAGAGTCATGTAAAAATATATCATTTGTAAAATGATTAGAAAGGTTGCACCAATCACCACCATAATTTAAAAACACACTGAACTTTTTCAGACAAAACCAGCCTCACTGTTTAATCAGGTGATGTCTGCGTTCCATCGCTGATTCCTCGTAGGTGACACAGAACCTCGCTCTGTACATCACTGAGCTGGAGCTTGGCACATGCTTGCTGGAGGAGGGCGCTCTTTCACCCCGCAGCTGTAGGATGAAAGGGCAGAGCACGACGTACACCCTTGTTGTCTTCCTCAACATCAACATTGAAATCTTTTAACCCTTTGGGTTATTAGTGTGGTCCTGGAATCTTCTTGTGATGACTAGCAGGACCACAAGTGGCACGACTCTCTACCTTAACCGCTGTCTGGGCTGTCAGCTGTGTGTGGACTGGTCCCTGCTTCCCACTGGGACTCTGGGTGCAGATGAGAAATCTTCATTCTCAGTCTGGAGTTTTCACTCTTGGGATGATTTCTTCCAGCAATGCTCTGGCTACTGCAGCTGTATCTCCTTACTGGAAGGAAAAACTTCTAACCATTTTGAAAGCATATCAACCCTCATTTTACCTTCTGTTCAGTGAACTTTACTTATGGGTTATCAAAAGTTTATCTGTACCACCTGTACAGTTTCAATACCTGTACATGAATTGTTAGTCACACAAATCATAGAAAAAAATCAAAGAAAAATTGCCAAATAATTTTAGAGTAAATCTGCTCCAGGTCTGTACACCTGTGTTAGGAGATGAAGTTAGTGTGGTTTTCATGTTAAGTCTCTTTAACTCCTGGTTTCACCACTGCACCCATACTATAATTGCCTAGAAAAACAGAATCTTGGAGTTAATATAAACGTAACATTTACAAACAACTGTAGGTCAGAGGAGTAATAAGGCATCCAGCTCTGCAGCCATAATTTTTTTCATGTGCAAGGGATTTCTTTGAATCATTGAAAACACTGTTTCCATAATGTGCCCAAATGATGGATCATCCCATGTGTTTATTCAGAAATATTGTAAATGCTGATTGATCTTAAGTACGGTCACTTACTTGTTTTAATGTTATGACTTCAGCAACTGAATAGTGATATGATAATGTGTCACGGTTGAGGCGTGTGGAGTTATGAGACAACCCAAATGGAGGCACTGGGTTTGATGCAAGTGAGCTTTATTTAGAAATGGTGAGAATACAGACTGAAGCGGAGATGGGAAGGACAGAAACTAAGAAAAACTTTAACTGGGAAATTCTAATAAACAAACCTGAGACCATACCTCACAGAATGACATGCAGGTATACGCAGGAAAACATGCAAGGTGATACCCAGGATGACACACAGAGATAACACAACTGGGAGGAATCAGAGCTGACGAGACAAAGGAACACAAAACCAGCAACAGTACAGACACAGGACAGGGACTATCAAAGTAAAACAGGTGTGAAAGAAGTAACACTAGTTTTAAAAAGGTATATTTTCACATTGTATACACATTTCCCCCACTGTAACATTTGGCATTTTCTCAACAATAAAATTCGATTCCATAACCAACACAGAGCTATTAAAACAGTTTCCTTCACACAAAAATCAGTGAGACAGAAAGTGGCAGCTAAATGATTAAGTCTGCAGGGCCCACACACTCATGTCAACCTTCGCCGCTCCTGCAAAAACAAACATTCACCCTTTTTTCACTTTTTGGGTGATTTAGGCATTAGTGACTAATCCTAAAGTAGGTGCAGTCTTTAGTATTAGTTGCAAGTCAGTCAAAACTTGTCCCCATCATCAGTCCGTCACAGTGCAGTTACATGCATTTATGCTAATCATTGCTGATAGTGGAGCCTCTTGTGCACTGTTACCCCACCACCACCACCCCAAAAGAAATAGCCCTAGTTTAGGACATGTCCAAGCACAATTGTTCTCTTAGTTTTGGTTTGTTTTCTCTTTCTAACTGGCAGGTTCAACTTTGTTTTTTGGTTTCCTTAAAACATCAGCCAGATAAATCACAGAAGCATTTTGCTTCCTGGTGGAACAATATGGTGTAGGAATTAGAACTTCAGGTGCCGTGACATGCAGTGCTGCATTCACTCCTCCTGGCTTTAATTCATTACTGACTACGTCTGAAATCAGACTAGGTACCACTACCCCTTCATTTCCCTCACATCATATTTACTGGTTGCCCACAAGTGCTCTAGGACAGCAGTCCCCAACCCCCTGGACCACGGACCTGTCTTTGGTACTGGACCGCGAGAGTTGAGGCTTGGGTGTGAAATTCATGGTTTTCAGGGGTTTTATCAGGTTTTTTTGTTATTTTTTAAAATCGTTTTTATTGTTAACTTGGTTTTCCTGGGTCTTGTCTCGTGTGTTATGAATAAATCTTATTTTTTTGGTACCAATACTGGTTTTATTTTGTTGTATTTACCCGCTACACTTTAAAGGCCGGTCCGTGAAAATATTGTTGGACATAAACCGGTCCGTGGCGCCAAAAAGGTTGGGGACCGCTGCTCTAGGATATACACACACAATTCTGGAGACTCTGGGATCCACTGGCATAGGTTCACCTACTGAGTAGACAGAGATTTTTTTTTTTTTTTTTTTTTTTTTTTTGTTAGTTCATACAACACTAATGTTCACTTTTAGATGCTTCCTAAACACTTTATTGCAACATTTTATCCCTGAAACAAGAATTTCTTCCCTTGCGCTCAGTTACGTACAGACCCAATCAATTTATGTAGCTTTAAAATAAAAACATGTAAAATGCTGTCATGTAGTTTACAAAGCAAGTTTGTTCCCATGTAATCAGTAACTCATTCTGTTAGTCTCCACTCTTTTAACCCTCAACAATATTCTTATTCTTATATTCACTTTTGTTATGATCAAGTCATCCGTCCCTAGGATAATAACAATCAACTAATTTACATATCAACTCATAACCCACTAAGTTGACAGGACAAGAGAAATGCATGTTTAAAATATTATCACAAAGGAGAATTTCCTTCATACAGTAAATCACTTGTGTTGCTCAATCTGCATGTAACCCACTCCTGGGTAAGTGCACCTCACTCTAGGTTCGGGGAGGAGCTGGACATGAGTGCGATTAATCAGAATACACAAAAATTTCAGTTAACTGTGACTTTAGTTTCAACAAGTAACTGAATTGGAACTTGAATAAAAGCTTTTAAAAACTGAATATGAATAAGCCTAATTTGAAATTCAATTTATTGGTTTGAAAATGATCATCACTAAATTGAAATTGAATTTTATATTTTGAAAATGAATTTATTTGCTTTGAAACCGTATTTTATCCTTTAAAAGTTTCACTCTCGAATAAGTTCATATTCACTTCTCAGCATTCAATTTCAGTTCCAAAATTCAGTTTTTTGGGACTTACATCCGGTTCAAGAGTAATGAGCGCAGATTAATAGAACTACGTTTTACTAGCGGACCGAAAGTGTTACTGACGGGAATCTACAGCGTCTTGAGCTGAATTAAGACTTCAGAAGTCATTTGTCATGTCGAATGACCAGCGGATAAACTCTCAGGTTGGTAATAAATGTATTACATGTATAAGAACAAGCGTCATGTAAACAAATGATAGCTGTACAGTAACTTTTATGCTTCTTGTAGCTCTTAGCTAAAAACGCTAATTTAGCCTAGTTTGCCCTGGATTCAGCTTTGACAAACAAATATGATCGACTGTTTCTAGTAGAATTCCAAAGTTGTCATCTTGTACCCTGTCAGAGCCCTGTATGCTTGCAGAGACCCCCACAGTAGGGAAACATGCAAAACGGTGTCCAAACCTTTGTATTTTAGCTTTATTTATGTCTTACACAGCATCCCAACTCTTTAGCTAACTTAATAACTTTAGCTAAAGTGAATAGTTAGTCTAATTCATTAGTGCAGCATTACTGGATCCCCTCTGTTTGAAGTGATATGATATGTGACTATCACTGTGTTTAACTATCATAATAATTCTTAGGGTACTGAGTGCATGCTTAATTTGTTGGGGGTTTTTTAAACATACAGCTCAATTGCTATGTTTGACAGGCTGAAGTTGTCGGGTCATGATCGACCATCTTTTACAGGTGTTTTGTGCCAGAAATGGAGTGTCCACTGAAGACTGAAGATACTGAATCTCTACGCCTTGCCATTGATCCCTCCTGTGCCTTCATCTAGACAAGAGACATTAACTTAACCACTCTCACATGCTCTGTACCTACATCACCTTCCCTGACAGTCGTAGCTTGGCTCATCTGAGGGTGAAATTATAAGAATGTGTTATTTTGCAAAGTGCTCTCTAGGGTCCCTAAATAAAATATGGCATTGAGGTCATTTCTTTTGAATTAATCCCTTCTTCTGAAATATAAGAACCTCCTGGTTTTAATGGCACTTTGGATTTCCTTACTTTCTGTTCCACTCCCAACCCCAAATAGATGCTGACACAGTAACATGGAAGAGGGAAAGAAGTTGGAAAAGACTACTATAAATAAACAGTGTTGGGGAGTAACGGAATACATGTACCGCCGTTACGTATTTAAAATACTAAATATGAGTAACTGTATTCCATTACAGTTACCGTTTAAAAAGGTGGTATTTAGAATACAGTTACTTTGTTGAAATAAATGGATTACACGGCGGTACTTTCCTGTTTCATATTGTGGCGGGTCAGGACTGTTTGGGTTTTGTTTGACAGCTACGTTCTGTTGTTCCAGGCGGCAGTGTTACGGTTGCCATGGTTACAGGGTGACGCTCTCTCTCTCTGCGTGTTTCCTGGGTGAGAGAGTGCCTTGTTGTTGTTGTTGTGCTAAGCTAATAGGCAGAATGCTACAGGCATAGCTCTAAAGAACGTAGCATCATGGGCAGTGTAGTCCGTGCTGCAGGGAGAATGGACCGCCATACACGTTATGTGTCTGAGAGCGAGGGAGGGAGAAAAAGGCGAGTGGAAAAGTACGCGCTGTCATCGAGCAAAAATGGGAGATGGAAGCATGTAAATATAATAATAACCACTGCAGCCAAGAAGAGTGCCTGACGAGCCCAGTTGTAAGTAAGCTATTAAGACTCGACTGTACGCTGTGTTCGTGTTTTCCTCCGAAACAAGTTCCGTTGGAGCAGCCTTTCAACGCCTCTCTCTGTCTCTCGCAAGCAAAGTTGACCCAGACAACAAAGTAAAGATATTTTTCGGCTACGAGCCCGACACGGAACCCGACATATTAGTCAGAGGTCCCTTTACTACGGTTCGGAGCCACGGACCTTCAGTAACAGTAATAAATCACAGCAATAGTACATTCACGTAGTTGTAAAAAGCATGATAATATATTAAGTGATCCAAAGTATTCAGAATACGTTACTCTCATTGAGTAACGTAACGGAATACGTTACAGAATACATTTTGGGGCATGTATTCTGTAATCTGTAATGGAATACATTTTAAAAGTAACCTTCCCAACACTGTAAATAAACCTAATGCCTAACAATGAAAAATGTAAAATAAGAACAATAATAATAATAATAAAGATAAAAGATGACGTAACAAGCTTTTAGTCTTTTGTTTATTCCAAATGATCATCCAGGTGTCTGTGACATGTGATGACAAACACCATAATGGAAGGCCTTAGTCATCACATGCTTAAACTCATATATTTTTGCATATGCTGAACAGGCAGTCAGACATGCTGTAACTGTGGGGTAGAAAACTGCATGAACACCATACGGCAGGGGTCTCAAACTCCAGTCCTCGAGGGCCGCTGTCCTGCAACTTTTCCATGTGTCCCTGTTGCAACACACCTAGTAGGTCATTAGCAAGACTATGGAACTTGACTGCATGCTGAGTTGGCAATTCAGCCATTTGATTCATGTTACAGCAGCTCATGAGTGAATGAACATGGTGCAATAAAAGTATTTTAGAAGTATATGTTTCCAAATACATACATTTACTTAAATTTACTTGAGTAGGTAGGGTTAGGGGTTGCCACCTCAGCATGCAGTCAAGTTCTATACTCTTGCTAATGACCTACTAATTGTATTCAGGTGTGTTGCACCAGGGACACATGGAAAAGTTGCATGACACCGGCCCTCGAGGACTGGAGTTTGAGACCCCTGTCATACGGAATATGACAGGTGTGGTTGAACTGCATGAAGACTCTGAAGTTTCTCTTCTCTTCTGGCAGGACAGGAATGTAGCCTTGTCCTGTGAGCCACCGTAAGGATGTACTTAGAGTAGAACTGGACTGTCACCGGCCTCAGGCTCTTCACCTTTTCAAAGACAAAGCAGTCATTTAGATAAAATATTAGATATTGTTTACCTGTAAATGCACAGAGAGAATTTAGAAATGTAATTATTGTCAAGAGTGAACAAGCACTGATAGTGTAATCTACAACTGTGGCCAAACGTTTAGAGAATGAGAAGTGTTGTTTGTTTATTTACAAAGTTTGCTGTTTCAGTGATAGTTGTATATCATATCATATCACTTCAAACAGAGGTGATCCAGTAATGCTGCACTAATGAATTAGACTAACTATTCACTTTAGCTAAAGTTATTAAGTTAGCGAAAGAGTTGGGATGCTGTGTAAGACATAAATAAAGCTAAAATACAAAGGTTTGGACACTGTTTCGCATGTTTCCCTACTGTGGGGGTCTCTGCAAGCATACAGGGCTCTGACAGGGTACAAGATGACAACTTTGGAATTCTACTAGAAACAGTCGATCATATTTGTTTGTCAAAGCTGAATCCAGGGCAAACTACGCTAAATTAGCGTTTTTAGCTAAGAGCTACAATAAGCATAAAAGTTACCATACGGCTATCATTTGTTTACATGACGCTTGTTCTTATACATGTAATACATTTATTACCAACCTGAGAGTTTATCCGCTGGTCATTCGACATGACGAATGACTTCTGAAGTCTTAATTCAGCTCAAGACGCTGTAGATTCCCGTCAGTAACACTTTCGGTCCGCTAGTAAAACGTAGTTTTATTAATCTGCGCTCATTACTCTTGAACCAGATGTAAGTCCCAAAAAACTGAATTTTGAAACTGAAATTGAATTGTAGAACTGAAACTGAATGTTGAGAAGTGAATCTGAACTTATTCAAGAGCTAAACTTTTAAAGGATAAAATACGGTTTCAAAGCAAATAAATTCATTTTCAAAATATAAAATTCAATTTCAATTTAGTGATGATCATTTTCAAACCAATAAATTGAATTTCAAATTAGGCTTATTCATATTCAGTTTTTAAAAGCATTTATTCAAGTTAGAATTCAGATTCAATCCGAGCAATTCAAATTCAAATTTAACTTATTCAAATTCAATTTCTAATGGCACAGATTTCTGCCCATATCAGAGTTTATAGAGGGTCAGTCAAGTCAAAGCACAGATCGGATGAGGGAATGATCTGTAATGGTCTGTCAGTCAGCAAAAAGGTCCAGTGAAGTTTCACACTTTTTTATAGTCTAGAGTGCACTCTTTTTGTCTGTTCACTGTTGCCAGTCGGGGTGACTGGTGGAATCCTACCAGGAATCAGATAAACCATTGGCCGTCTGACTGGTTGTGCAGATCTGGATCATGGAAATCACACTGGGAGGCTCGCCATCAACTGGAATCACTGGTCTTTCCTCATGGAGCTCATAGCTCACTAAAAGACCTGACCAAGACACGTGGAACACTATTAACTTAGCCGCCACCTCTGCTGATTTCAGCAGCTCTGGCTAACATGTGCTTCACAGTCTTAAACAGAGAGGACTGAACAAAAGCTAAATGCAACAGTGAGCAATGAGCACAAGCTGAATCTGGTCACAGGAATAGCAGGGGCAGGAACAGGGCAATGAAAGCTATGGTGAACAGGAACACTGAAATAAAAGAGATAATAATCAGAGTGGTCCGCGGAGTAGTGAAGGCATCCAAGATTTCAAAGTTGAGAGGTCTTACATGGTTGCAGGTGGAGATTAGCTGGAGGAGGAGGTGAACTGGATCGGGTGAGTACAGACTGCGATGTGGGTGCGCAGGGAGGCAGGCAGGTATGGATGGCGGTTTGCGTGAGTGAGCTTTCCCAGCAGCAGTAGACCAGAATCCTGAGGCGTGATTATGGGGAGAGTTGGCAAGATGTATCCAGGTGCCGACTAGAGAACAGGAAAAGATAGTTAAGCAAAACATGCTGAGGAACACAAGACAAACATGAGAGGCAGCGGACTGACTATGGTAGGCAGACAATCTGGCGAAGGTTCATTGTGAGCGCTGGTCATAAATACTGCTGGAGGAATTGCCAACAGGTGAGGAGCAGGGAGGAGCGAGGAAGGCTCCACCCAGGTGAGGAGAGCCAATGCTGTGGAAAATTACTCAGACTCGCCCAGACCATAACAAACTGTCTGTCATATGGGTGTCTCTGTCTACCGCTCACAGTCACTGGTGCTGGTCAAGCTGAGAGGGAAGTGGCTTTTTTCTGGTGGTTTGCACATGTGCATTGTGGATAAACCACTGGACTTTCATAGTACATTTGTAGGAGACCAGTGTGCAAAGTAAACTTCTGCTTACTCAGCTTTCATTGCTCTGAGATCATTTATTGAAACACAGCTAGCATCAGCAAGTAATCACAAGTTTTCTCTTTTTGAAGGAAACTTGTGTTCAGTTGTAACTTAAGAATTTGTTAAACTGTGTGTGTGTGTGTGTGTGTGTGTGTGTGTCCTCAGTGAACTGTATCAGTCTCTGCAGTATCTTCCAGCTGCAGCAGTCAGTTCAGTTTCTGTTCAGTCTGACTGAGGGAGGTTTTTGTACGACTGTTTTTCACTGTGTGAACACCCACTGACTGTTAGGATAGTGCCGACTCTGACAGTAATAAACTGCTGCATCTTCAGCCTGGACTCCACTGATGGTCAGAGTGAAGTCAGAGTTTGATCCACTGCCTGTAAAACGAGCTGGAATCCCTGATTGTCGAGTGCTAGACCAGTAAATGAGCAGTTTAGGAACTCCTCCATCTTTCTGTTGGTACCAAAATAAAAGATGAGAACTGCCAGAAACATAAACATCCTGACTGGTCCTACACTTGATGCTCACAGATCCTCCCACAGCAGAGCTCACTGCTCCAGGCTGAGTCACTGTGTATTGTCCTCTGGACTCTGAGGATACAGAGACAAAAACATAAAGCAGCTTCATGGTTTTGTGGGCTTCATTTCAGCGGGACAGATGTTGATAGAGGAGAGGAGTTTGATTCTCTGGACTTTACCTGTGAAGCAGCAGCAGAGGAGAGTCCAGATGAGGACGCAGATCAAAGTCATGTTTTTGATGAGGAGGATTTCTGTGGCTTCTGTTGTGATGAAGGACAGCTGTCAGTCATCCAGTGTTCAACTCTCAGGACTATAAACTCTCCCAGAGCACTGGAGCATGGTGCTGCTGATGCAAAGTGACTCTCTATGGAAATGATCTGACTGACTTCAACAGGATTTCATCACAAGCAGTCATCACAACGTGAATTCACAGGTGTCATTTGTCAGTCAACATGGTTTGAGAGACATTTGTAAAAACATCTAAATGATATGATTCACAATACTTGAAATGTGCCGTTCCCTTGTATTCTTATTCCTATTTATTCTATTTATCCCTTTTGTATTCTCTGTATTCATATATGTGTATATGTGGTATATTTCTGCTCACATTTTCCATCTTCTGTCGGTGCTGTGCTACTGGAAACTGAATTTCCCAGAGGAACCCACCCGAGGGATAAATAAAGTTTCATCTAATCTAATGTAATCTATAGGGCAGTGCAGGGCTTTGTATCTACCACTCCGCTGTGATATAACGAGAGCAACAGAAGATGCCTCGGACAGTTCAGCCATAACTTTAAACTTCTCCTGCTCATACATGCTTGGAACGATCTTGTCACACTGAAGTGGACGCGCAATGAGGTATCATAGCGTGGCTCAAGCACATTCATCACAGTTTAAACTAGAGATGGCACGATACCACTTTTTTATGTCCGATACCGATACCGATATCATAAATTTGGATATCTGCCGATACCGATATGAATCCGATATAGTGTGTTTTTAATAAATAAAACTGTTTTTTTAATATCTTGCTGCATTTTGTACGTTCGTTCATACTCAAGTTTAAATAAACAACAACACTAAAGCTATTCTGCTATTACACTGCGCCCAGAATATTTCATAGTTCAGCAACACTGATCAATCTAATAAACTTAAACCTACTCCATCCTCCCTATTCTGGTATTTTAAAGAGTACTTAGCAGAAATATTAAGCAACCTAACTAATAGGGTTGCAAACTCCCAAAAAAAAATATGGAACCACCCCCACCTCATGATGCTTAATCGACGTAATGAACTTTAATTTGATGCAGGGGTGAAAAAATTCACAGAAATAAATTATTTTTCAAGAATAATTAAATAGATTCAACATCTTTCTTCAACAGAATTGCAGAATTCACAGATGGTACTTTCCCAAAGGAAAAAGTACTATAGCTTACTAGGGTATATTAGACTTAACAGTTACTATATACAGTAATGGACTTCTATACATTTTACATCAGATTAAAACTTTGGGTGTAATATTCAGATAATTATTTATTAAAAGCTAGCTAGGCATTTTAAATGAGAATAAGAAAGAAAAGTATGTCTTTGTGCCCCTTTTCCTGTTAATGCCCTATCGGCCCCCTGTCTAAACTTTGCTAGATCCGCCCCTGCACAGTTACCAGCCGTCAGCTACGTAGAAAAGGATCCTGGTGTAGAAAGTAATATTAAATAAATTCTAACGACAGCTTATCAAGCTTAAACGTGCTGCTGTTGTTCAGCCGCTGGTTTCCTCTTTCTGGTGCAAAGTGGGCCAAAAACAAAGAAGAGAGACGGACTCCCGACAGAGAAGCCGATCAGCTGATCATTAAGCAGTTTCACATTGAAGTAGCAGCAGGAAGGTGAGGGAGAAGAGACAGTCGCTCCATATATCGGTTGTTAAGCTTAACGTGGGAATGCTTTACTAATATTCAGAGATGAACTTACACACTTGCTTTACTTCTCTCTGGGATAACTTCCTTGGAGATGAAATGCGGGATTGCTAGCGAGGCTACAAATACACACAGCCCCTCTATCACGTGATGCATACTGCTCCGACGTGCTACGGTTATGAGCCGAGTTACGCGTGTAGCAAGTTTTGTGAGGTGCTTTTTTGATATTTAATGGATCGGATTACATTTTTTATTTCTCGCCGATATCCGATCCAGTAATTTACGTCAGTATCGGACCGATACCGATACGTAATATCGGATCGGTCCATCTCTAGTTTAAACCCCTTGTTTTGCACAACGGAATACGGCCTCCCATCTGCAGCTAAACACCCCAATAGCTTTTGTAATAGCTTTAGCCCGGTCGGATTGGGCAGCAAAGGACTGCTTAAATGCCGCAAACTCCTCTGCTCCGCTACTTGGACCGCTAGCGCTGGCCATAACTACCGCTTGACAGACTGACCATGCGCACCATACACATACTTTTTTTTTCTTTTTCGAATCTTCGGATGTGTGTACCAAACCGTGGAGTGGGATCGGTTCGGATTTCGGATCAACCGTGATCCGTTGCACCTCTACTAAAAACAGACGGAGAAGTTCCTCTTTCTTTCACATTCTTCCATACATGGCAATTTGTTTCACCCTCCAGATGGTCACTGGGGGCTTGCAATCTTCTCGACTCTTCTTCTGTCACCTGTTACTAGGCAAACTCAAATGCAGTTGGAAGTTAAATGAATTCCCAACACGTTCTCACTCCCAACTCGTCAAATGTGTGACGCATGGTCAGGGTCCCTCTGCTTCACTTATCGATGCGCAGGGTACCCCCCTGGCGTCGAGAAATGACGTGCAGGGTCCTCCTATTGAATACTACAGATCTCCTTAAACGTTGCTTATTGACGACAAGAGATTGCCGCGGAAGAGCCTGCTATCCGTATATTTATATATTTCCAAAATCACATTGTAGTGACGTATACAGAACACAATAAATTATATGATGTAAAAAACTACCTGAGAAACAGCAGATACAGCAGATAAATTAATTATAGGCTATTACTTTTGTATCGTTTATTGCATTTATGGAGGGAGTGGTGTATGCTGGGTAATGGCACAGCTAGCGACTGGGTGACTTTATTCACCCGCTTCGGCTGTTATCAGTCCATACAATGGGCGTTATTAGCACAAATCAGTCCCATAGATATGGGCCATCTCCTGCTAGATTGTTCAGAAGGTTGTTATCATCCATCCAGATGGAGGATCACTAACAGGAGCGTGGAAGACTCCAGAATCCACTCTGGCTGGAATCCGGTGGATACAGCAGTGTTACAGGTAAGACCATTTAAACGGACAGCATTTATAGATGACTATTAAAAGTCAGTGAGTGTCAATAATGTTAATGTGGTTATGTTAGTGATACACCGAGTTCTAATATAACAGCTTTAAGATGCATTTGTAGATATTATTACGTGTTTTACCGTCTTTATGGTGCTAGCTTAAAGTTACGGTGTAAACGTTAGCTTATATTGTAGTAAAGCTGTTACTGTTTAAACGATGTTGGGACAGAAATATTAGCTTCTGTCATGACTGATGAAGTTACTAGTTAATAAAGTTTCCAGTAAAGTGTTTAATCGCAGCCACAGATTGACAGTAAATATCCCGATTAGCTTCAATGCATCTGTAATAAATATGTGCAAGTTTCAGTGCTTCGTTTAAACTGTATGATACTTATACTGACCCAGGGTCTGTGTAAAATACAATCCTGGCTGTGTGAACAAAGCCTGGCTCCTTTAATCCTGCATGACAAACCTCAGGATGCAGGTTATTATTACTCTTTCCTGCTGGCACACCTGTCACACCTGAGAGTCAGCTAGAAACTTACAGTGACGTGGACATCATGCAAAGACTGAGAGAGTCTGTAATACTGTAAATGATCAGTGACTCAGGTTAACACTAAACTTTAAACAGTCCCTCTGTGTCTCTGTGTGTGCTGAACATCTAGAATCAGGATTTCATTCAGGCTGCATTGACTGTGGGACTTTAATGTGTTAAAAGCAAGTTGAAGACGGCTCAGAAACATTTGAAGATTAAAATTTAGCATTATGGCTGCTGGTGGTTTGTAAAGCTTCTACTCAGCTGTATTTTTGTTACTAATTTATGTTTGTTGTTGTTTAACACAGATTTCAGAAGAGCAAAGATGAGCACTGTTGCTTAATCCTTAATAGTTTCACTGGATTGGAAATAAAAAAAAATCCAGATTCTTCTTCCACAGAAGTTTCATTTGTCAGTGTGGATCTGCTGAGTCACCTGAAGAACTCTTTCATTCTCCACGATGTTCATTTACAGAAATGTTTCACAGGAGCTGATTCCTCCCAAATGGTGAACTAGTGTGTTTCCATAGATTACCTCTGTATGAATGTACTTCTTAAATGAAGGCAAGAGTTTGTCCTTTTAGTTCCTCAGGTACAGTACGTGATATTAAGGGCAGGCGGTCATCACTGGGGGAAGACAAGAAGCAGACGTACTTCCAAGAGGGAGCTGCAGTGAGGTCACAGCCTGGTCACTGAGGTCAGAGGTCAGAATCTGAAACAGCTCAGGTTTATATTCTAGGGGTTATAAAAAATTCAAAATGTATTTATAAAGAAACCTTTAAATAATAGTCATAATTATGATTATTATAAGAAATATCAAACATTTAAGTGGATGTTCTGTTACACATATTGTGTTAGCCCTGTCTTTGTCCTGTATCAGCTGGGATAGGCTTCATCCTCCCGCAACCCTGAATTGGATACATTGTATTCCATTTATGTAATCTGATTATTTACAAACTCAAGGTATCTAATCAAAATGTAAGTAATAATTATAAAATGGGAAAGCAGAAATAAGTGTGACATGAATGTAAATGTGTGAGCTGACATAGAGGACAGCTACATGTAGTCTGAAAAACCTTTGTTGTCAAGTTTGCAGGTCTATCACGAGACATTCTTACATAGAAGAGACTGTTAAAGTCTCTAACTCAGTGAAGCATTATTGGTCCCGTCTGTTTGGATAAATATAGTAAGCTGATGTTTGTCAATTTATTGACACATTTTCTTAAGTGCTTATCCAGTTCAGGATCACAGTGGAGCTGCAGCTGGATATGTTCAGTAAAGAAACCTTACAAAAGTTAACAATAAACCTGCATCTCTGTACGTTGTTGTCCACAGGATGAGAAAATCAAACTGGACGACTGTGGAACATGTTAATAAATGTTTGTGTTTATGCCTGTGTCTTTCACAGGAGGCGCTGAAAGGTTTCCCTAATAGTTCCTGGTGAATCAAAGAAGAACCATAAAGGTTGCTGGACTGCATCGTGGCCTTACCCCTGAGCAGTCATCCTGTTAAAGGAGGAACCAGTCAGAAGCTGTTTTCAAAGTAGCTGAGCAGATTTCATCTCAAGTAAGCGATTAACTGTTTTTCCATCTGTTCTGCCACTTAAAGAGCATTTAAGGACGTCTTTTGAGTGTCCAGTTGAATTTATTCTACTGGCTCTCATGGTCATTTGTGATTATGGACATATTTTTCATGTTCATCCAGCTATTTAGTAAATTCTATATATTTAGTAATATCTGTCAGCTATAAAATGTAATATAAATATAAAAATATCTAAATATCTCCTGCCCGTTATATTTTAATGATGTAACTCTGTTATCGTGTACATTAGCATTCCTCACATATCAATTCAATTCAATTCAATTTTATTTATATAGCGCCAAATCACAACAAAAGTCACCTCAAGGCGACTGCTGTACAGTACAATCCTACTGACACAGCAGAGGGATAACGACGGCTATTCAACATCGTTACCCGACACATTCGAGCTGCATGATGCAGACAAAGTGACTAAATCATCTTTTTTGTGGTTTATTGTCTTCAAACCAGCAGACAAAGCCGATGGCAGAAGATGTTTGGAGAAGAACTTCAGGCTGTCTACTGACAAGGTATTTTTTTCTCGTTATCAAAAGACATTTGGAGTGACGGCTTCTACAACTGGTTGCGCTAAAGTAAAGCTTACAGTCTAAGAAATCACAGTGTTGATATTCAGCACAAAGAGAAAAGCTCACTTGTTTGAATTTATTTACAATCATAGTTTTTAAAAATTCTGACTGTAAACAGCTTTTACAGCTTTGATATTGTTTGACACTCGATATCTATATTTAATTTAAAGGTTTCTATGTCTCAATGAGCCATTTACACTGACCAGTGTCACTTTAACTGTAACACATTCATTATTTAGATCCAACAGAGAAATAACTGAATGTAAAAAATGGCAGCCCTCAGGCCAGGTTTATAGAGATATATGCATGCATTATGAAATTTATGTATCCCAGATAATTGTTATTCATCTAGTCCTGGCAGACCCACCCTTCCTCCCAAGTTAACTGCAACCCAAAAGAACTAGTGGGGCTATTTACACACTCACAACCAGTGTGGGGTAAAAAGAGCCACCAAAAAGCTGTCAGCCACAGATGTGTTATAAGAGTTAGAAACTCTACTGATGGAGAAACTTTCTAAGTCTAACAGAGGACAGGTACTCCTGCCCAAATAACATGATATAACCCCACATACAGCCCAGCCATGAAATGAACCAAGTCATTTAGTTAAAGACAGCATGGGACCAAATGCATGTAACCAGCCTGCACCAACCTGGCATTTCTTCCTCCTGAATTAAATGAATGAATGGATGAAAGTTAAATGACTACAAACCTAAAGCCACTAGTTCCCACACTGGAGTTCCCTGACACTGTGTTAACTGTATTTAGCTTGTATCAACAGTTGTAACAGGCTAAGATACGTGAGACACTGCATTGAATGATTGTTCCTGTCTTAATGATTTCAGCTGACTGGTTTCAGCTTATATGTTCTTTTTCCTTTCAGTAGATCAAAGCAGCTCGTGCTCCTTCTGCTTCCATTTTAATGGCAAGAAGAAGAAGAACGCTTCAGCGAAGTGGCGTTCATGGTGTCAGTGAACAGTCATGGTCACACACTGCATGTGGTTTTAAAAGCAACATTGTTCACCACAACAATGGAGATGTGTAATATTAGTGCAGCTACAGTTTGTTCTTGAACATCAGTTCTGTTTTCTACTTTGATCACTTAGACCAAAAAAGTGTTGTTTTCAGATTCTTTCTTTTAAATCTGTAAATCACCTGCTCATTCTTTATTACAATTAGTTTCACATAAATGTTAGTGTTTCCTTTATGGTCTTTTAATGCTTACACTACACTGTACATGTCTACATTAGAGACATTTCTGTTACCTGTTTCTGTTGACTCAGAATTCATAGTTTAACGAAAAAAACTTTACCACAGCTTAATTTTGAGTACTTTACACGTCCAATTCCTTAGTCTAAGGGGAAATGGGCTGGTTTTTCTGTAGTGCTTTTCTTCTCTAACATTCTACATAATTTACATCATTCACCCATAAAGAAATACAAGCACTTTTTTTATGCTTTTCCTACTGGAATGCTTTCTATGCAACATTCACACACATTCAGACTGAGATGGATGCATTGGATGGATGCTTCTGAGCTACAGCAGCCCCAGGTGGCTGTATCATAGTCAAAGCCTACTACCAAGAGATCAAGAGTCATCTTCATGAAAGGAAACTCTTACCAGTTGCAATCCGCTGCTAACACTCAAGAACTGGAAGACTGGAATAGACTTTGCCAGAAAAACACAGAAAAAGCAGGAACAGTTCCAAGATGAAATTTTATCAGCATAATTGGAAAAGAAAATGATGAAGAAGGAAAACTGATCTGAAGAATGTCACATCATCTGTCAAAGATGTTGGAGCCAATTTTACTCATTGGAGTAGTTGGAAAGTCATTGGACAGCACTTCACAGTGCAAATAGATAATGACCTTTTTCAGTTTTAAAAAAAATGAAAACAGCTTCTCATGTTCATGTTTGATGATATATTTACAGTAAAATCTGCGATTCACCGGTGTATTGTTTTTATTGTGATCCTCGTTGATCAGGAACATTTCGAGATTTTTGTCTTCAGATTTTTATGGCTTGATATAGATTTAGTGTCTTTTTTCCACTTTTAAGGTAAAAGGTCATTACTAAGACTGATCTTGGTTTCTGTTACTGTCCCACTTTTTTTTCTGTAGTTAATTAAGCACAAATCTGTGCTAAATGCCTTTGAGAGAAAATTTATTTGTGTGTGTGTGTGTGTGTGTCCTCAGTGAACTGTATCAGTCTCTGCAGTATCTTCCAGCTGCAGCAGTCAGTTCAGTTTTTGTTCAGTCTGACTGAGGGAGGTTTTTGTACGACTGTTTTTCACTGTGTGAACACACCTTGACTGTTGATGTAGTGATAACTCTGACAGTAATAAACTGCTGCATCTTCAGCCTGGACTCCACTGATGGTCAGAGTGAAGTCAGAGTTTGATCCACTGGCTGTAAAACGAGCTGGAATCCCTGAATCTCGAGTGCTAGTGTAGTAAATGAACCGTTTGGGAGGTTTTTCATCTTTCTGTTGGAACCAGGCTAAACAGTGAGAGTTGCTTTGAACAAAAACATTCTGACTGGTCCTACACTTGATGTTCACAGTTCTTCCCACAGCAGAGCTCACTGATCCAGGCTGAGTCACTGTGATCTGTCCTCTGGACTCTGAGGATACAGAGACAAAAACATAAAGCAGCTTCATGGTTTTGTGGGCTTCATTTCAGAGGGACAGATGTTGATAGAGGAGAGGAGTTTGATTCTCTGGACTTTACCTGTGAAGCAGCAGCAGAGGAGAGTCCAGATGAGGACGCAGATCAAAGTCATGTTTTTGATGAGGAGGATTTCTGTGGCTTCTGTTGTGATGAAGGACAGCTGTCAGTCATCCAGTGTTCAACTCTCAGGACTATAAACTCTCCCAGAGCACTGGAGCATGGTGCTGCTGATGCAAAGTGGCTCTCTATGGAAATCATCAGACTGACAGAAACAGGCAAGTTAAAATAGAATAGAATGCCTTTTTTGTCACTATAAAGTTGTACAATGAGATACAGAGACAATGAGACAAAGACACAAAGTTGTGGGGGGTTAAGTGCCAGAAACACATTATATTAGATTAATATTTCAAACATGACAAAATGCTAATCTACAGCAGCAAAGTGATTGTATCTCTACAGTTTAAACATTTCTTATGCTTTCCGCCTGCACAGAGTGGATAGTCAAAAAAATTAAATCATCATAAATACATTTTTTTATATTTTTTACTTTGATTTTTTTAGTCTCACTTTACTCTTATTGTCACGGTTTGCGAGGCAAGCCGCATGGTGTTATGAATGAAGGACCCAAGATGGTGCTGCTGATGCAAAGTGCCTCTCTATGGAAATCACCTGACTGACTCACACAGAGACTTGGATCAATCTGATGATGCGGTTTATTATAAAGAGAGAATTTTTCACAGCATATTTGGCATTTTCACACGATATTTTCAGAAACATTCTGAAATGATCACACTGACACAATGAAATCCTTCGTGCTTTTTTTTATCCAAAATTGTTGTCTGAACCAATGATGTCCTTTCTGTTTTTGCTTAGTTTCTTGTTAATCAATATTTAAAATTACTCAAAATGTAGTTTTCAATTTCCGTATTGATTATGAAGTTAATGTATAACCTGCCCCTTACCCTGTGACAGCTGGGAAAAGTTCCAGCCTCTCCAGACTCCTGTCAGATAAGATCACAGATTGAAATAGAAAGTGTGTCACCATCAATATTTTTTATTACTTTGATTTGATACTTTTTATTTAAATATAAATTTGTTGGCCCAATGGCTAATTTGGGAAATTATATAGGTGACTCATAACTGAATGATCAGCTGTCAGTCATTCAGTGTTTAACAGAATGGCCTATTTATGTATTATTGTCAGTTCACTAGCAGGGACCTAGTACCTGTTTTTGGCTACCAGTGTAGCTGGGCCACTAGTGTTTATTGATATTATTACCTCTTATAGAGGTAACATACGGTGGCCCCTAGAGACAAAGCACGTACAAACTCCAAAACACATGCAAAATCCAAAACACATGCAAACTCCAAAACACTTGCAAAATCCAAAACACTTGCAAACTCCAAAACACTTGCAAAATCCAAAACACATGCAAACTCCAAAACACTTGCAAACTCCAAAACACTTGCAAACTCCAAAACACATGCAAACTCCAAATCACAACGGAAGTGCTCCAGGACGCTAGGGGCAGTGTTGAGCTCAATTTGCAAAATAAACGGCAAGTTTGTCTGTATGGGACGGTCTAGTCTCCGTCGCGCTTCCCAGGTTGCCTAGCAACCATGATACTAACCGCTGGAAACGTGTCATACAACTTTGTTTGACAGAAATGAAGGAGAACATATTTTGTTCATTTGTTTGTTTGTTTCTACAAGAGCTTTGTGTGATTTGATAAGTATCTGAGGCTGAGACCACAGGACTGTAAAACATGATTTTTGGGCTTCATTTCTGTAATGAACAGTCATTTAAGATTAGTTAGTAAATAACAATTTGCTAATGTTGTTCATGAGACTAAAGTCATATCACTTTGGTAATGTAAATATAATATGGCCAATATTATAGTTATTATATTAATCATTATTAGCTATTACAGCAGTGAACATGAACTCTGTGTCAAATACTGAGCCTCAGTACAGATTCAAGTTGCAGTTATCTATATGTCTTATCACCTTAAATCTTCACTCAAAGAGAAGTATCTTTGACAGTGCATATATAGGTGTATCATATATAAGAGACAAATGTTGTTCCTTCAGTATGTTGGCATTGCTAAATTTGGCTCATTGCTTACATATATTTATAAAAGAAAATGTACAAACTGTGATAACTGTTTCTGATAAAATGAAGAGTAGACTGATATATTAAATATTCCTTTATTGGGTGAGAAAATCAGAGCATGTCATAACTGCTTTAAGTCATACAGAATAGATATCAGAGCCTTAAACAGGCTGACTTCTGCTAAATGGGTCAAACTGGGCAGAAAGTATACAAACACATAACATCCTTATAGAATATGATGTAACACTATAGATCAACTTACCTCAGAATATATAAAGCATATAAACAGTTACAGCAATATGATGCAACAAACACAGCAGTGCTACTAATCCAAAATACTCAAAGCTTCATAGAACTGAAACAAACATTTATTTTTAGCTCCATTCTGCTGCTGATACATACTTTAGGTTTCTGAATATTAAACTTGTTGCTGCCTTTCATAGTGTGTAACTTGAAGGCCCTGAGTACTTTCTCCCACACTGAAAACACTGGGATGATAACATTATTTGAACATTACCTAATAAGACTGATTCAGGACAGACAATTAGTTATGTTAAACTTTCCTAGCAGTCCTTCACAAACAGGGAACAGTCTGTCTATTCTCTCCATCTGTCAGCTGCTGCTGGCTCTTCCTCCTCCTCTTCCTCACACACTGCTGAGTTTGTCCTGGTGGATCATCAGGGTGCAAAGCCTCACAGATGATGTGCAGCAGTGGGTCCCTCAGTCTGTCCTCACTCTGGACACTTGCAGTCGTCACACATGGAAATCAAATGTGTGATAAGCTGCAGGATTCAAACACAAGTGTAACTTATAAATACATGTTCATACTTTTATTCCACAATCAGAGAGAAAGAAACAGAGAGAGAGTGCAGGACAGACAGACAGGTGACAGTCTCAGGTGTACACACTGCTACAAAACAGCACAAGAGAAGGAGGATTTAGTGTTTGTGTTATTACGAGTGCTAAACAAGAAGAGTTCCCAGATGGTCCAGTGGACATGTGTGACTCCTGTGATGAAAGCATCTTTCTTTCAGCTTAACGAGTGAACCGTCAGCTCGTTCAAACACACGTTAAAGTCCGTTTGGCTCGACACCACCGAACAGAGGCAGCAATATAACATAGCTAACATTAACAGTGCAGTGAATCCTGCTTGTGCCTTCATATTCAGGACTGCAAACCGAGCAGCATCACTGACTTTCAGCTTGTTGTGTTTGTGGATATATGACTGACTTTAATTATCCATAAAATCATCACATTCTCTGTAAGATTAAAGTCAACTATTGAACGGCATATATTTTGAAGTAAAGGCTTTAAAACCAAGTTAGTACAAACATCACTAATGTCACTTAACTTTGCTGACATGTGGCCAACAGTAATGTTTTAATGTTCTTCATTATAAAAACATTTGCGCATAAATAAGTGACATAATATTCAGTACTTACTTCTGAAAGTTTACTCTTTGGCGGCTCCGCTTCCGCCGTTTTTTCGGCAAAATTATCCACACCACGGCCGCGCGCTATGAAATCTGGGATATGTTGGGCCATGAAGGCTACACCGACCCATCCTTAAAATTCAGGGAAATTAAGGACGCATTTGAGGGCCGCATTTGAGCAGCCTTTGAATTGGGACAGCCTTCGTCGTGTCGCTGTGACATAATCGTCCTTAAAATGTGGCCTTTAAGGCTGCAGACCCTGAATTGGGATAGAGCCCAAATCCGGTCATTGGTACTTCCTGGCTTGTGTAGTTACTAGGTAACGAAAGCTCAACACTGCCCCTAGCGTCCTGGAGCACTTCCGTTGTGTTTTGGAATTTGCAAGTGTTTTGGAGTTTGCATGTGTTTTGGAGTTTGCAAGTGTTTTGAATTTTGCAAGTGTTTTGGATTTTGCAAGTGTTTTGGAGTTTGCAAGTGTTTTGGATTTTGCAAGTGTTTTGGAGTTTGCATGTGTTTTGGAGTTTGCAAGTGTTTTGAATTTTGCAAGTGTTTTGGAGTTTGCATGTGTTTTGGAGTTTGCAAGTGTTTTGAATTTTGCAAGTGTTTTGGATTTTGCAAGTGTTTTGGAGTTTGCATGTGTTTTGGATTTTGCAAGTGTTTTGGATTTTGCAAGTGTTTTGGAGTTTGCAAGTGTTTTGGATTTTGCAAGTGTTTTGGAGTTTGCAAGTGTTTTGGAGTTTGCAAGTGTTTTGGATTTTGCAAGTGTTTTGGATTTTGCAAGTGTTTTGGAGTTTGCAAGTGTTTTGGATTTTGCAAGTGTTTTGGAGTTTGCATGTGCTTTGGAGTTTGCATGTGCTTTGGAGTTTGTACGTGCTTTGTCTCTAGGGGCCACCGTAGTAACAGGGTGAAATGTAAAGTGTACACAGATATACTCTCTGCTCACATTCAACCAAGAGCTGCAACACTCACAGGACAACCCTTCACAGTGCAAATGGATAATGACCCCCCAAAAAGATGGCTTCAGTAAAGGCCTAGTAGAGCATCTTCAGGGAGGACACAGCATTTGGGGACCTCCACTGGTTCAAGACTTTAGGCAGTCATTGTCTAAACAGGATTTTTATCCAAGAATTAAAAATTATTATTATATTTATAGTAGTGGTGCAACGGATCACGGTTGATCCGAAATCCGAACCGATCCCACTCCACGGTTCGGTACGCACGTGATCCGAAGATTCGAAAAAGAAAAAAAAAGTATGCGTATGGTGCGTGTGGTCAGTCTGTCAAGCGGTAGTTATGGTCAGCGCTAGTGGTCCAAGTAGCGGAGCAGAGGAGTTTGTGGCATTTAAGCAGCCCTTTACTGCCCAGCAAGGAGTTAAACAGTTTGTTAGCGTGTGGGACAAAGGACTTTTTAAGTCTGCTGGTTAGATTAGATGAAACTTTATTTATCCCTCAGGTGGGTTCAAACTGAAATTCAGTTTCCAGTAGCACCGACAGAAGTTACAGAATGTGAGCAGAAATATGCCAAATATACACATTTATAAATGCAGAGAATACAAAAGGGATAAATAGAATAATGGTCCATAATGTCCATATTGCACCTTAATTTGTTTTTATACAAGTGCGTGGAATGAGTCTTCAGTTGAATGTTTTTTAATAGGCAAAAAATACTTAAATAAGTAAACGGCAAGTAGAATTTTTGTCTTTTTTTTTCTATTTTTGTTGATCCGAAAATTGATCCGATCCGTGACTTTAAAACCGTGATCCGATCCGAAACGTGAGATTTTTGATCCGTTGCACCACTAATTTATAGTTATCTTTGTTTATCCAATTAATTGTGTGCCTCTGAAAATGGAGGCTAATCTCTAAATATGGCTGTGATTCCTAAACAGCTGATGGAAAAATAAACTCAAAAAACTTCTCATGTCCTTAAAGGATAAGGAGTTTCGTGGGCCTTGAAGGTCACATCCTAATTGTTTGAGTCAGATTACACTGTGTTGGTCTACAAAGTAAAATTGTAAAAGTGTCATCGTCCAAAAACTTATGGATCTAACTGTATTTAAACTAATGTTGTATGATGTTATTTGAAGAAGTCATATCAGCTGAGTCATTTGGGCAGTGCATTTATCACAATTTGAGATGGAAAGCTGTTCTTGAAGTACAAAGAGAGAGGGAGCTGTGCATGAAGTGTGATTTTTATTGTGGTGGAAGGAAAATAGCAAAAGTAAGAGGGAATTCATGATGATGTTTATCAAATGTGAAGCGTAGTTTGTTGCTTCTTTTGCTGCTGGTTCAGTAAATTTTGGTTGGAGAGAGACAAAACCTGCAGCTCAGAATCAAGCGCAAAAAAGACGTAAACACAGCACGGACCTGACGCATCAGAATTGGTGAGCTGTCGGCTTTCAGCAGGGTGTAAGATGCTAGCAGGCAGGGCATACATGGAACCCCATAACCAAGTGGCCGGCATAGTGTACAGGAACATCTGTACCGAATATAACCTGGAAGTCCCAAGGTCAAAATGGGAGACGCCCCCAAGGGTGATGGAGAATGACAGAGCTAAGATCCTGTGGGACTTGCAGATACAGACTGACAAAATGTTGGTGGCTAACCAACCGGACGTAGTGGTGGTAGAAAAACAGAAGAAGACGGCCGTAGTGATAAATGTAGCAGTTCCCAATGACAGCAACATCAGGAAGAAGGAACACGAGAAGCTCGAGAAATACCAAGGGCTCAGAGAAGAGCTTGAGAAGATGTGGAGGGTGAAGGTGACGGTGGTCCTAGTGGTAATCGTAGCACAGTGGTGGGCAATTCCAGGCCTCGAGGGTCGGTGTCCTAGGGACAGCTAAGATACTGCGCAGGACCCTCAAGCTCCCAGGCCTCTGTGAGAGGACCCGAGCCTAAAGGATAGACTGCTTGCAGGGGCGAGCGGGGAGGGTTTTTTTTGTTCTATGTATTGGTTTATCCGTATGTACACATGTGTATATATATTTTTTGTGTAAATGTAAATGCCTGTGCTATTGTGTAGATGCTTACGTTATTTTATGTTGCACACAACGGATAGATGCCAAACTGTTGTTCTTGTAACAGTGACAATAAAGAGCTATTTTATTCTATTCTGTTTTGTCTCTAGTCCATGTCGGCCGTAATGAGCACTAGGTTTTGAAGATGTCCACTGCTTGTCAAAACTATTTAAACACAAGGACAATTCAGTTTCATATTATGGGATGATTTAATTCACCAGTGTGTGAATGTGTGTATGAATGGATGGATGACTGGATGTGTAAAGCGCTTTGGGGTCCTTAGGGACTAGTAAAGCCATTTACTAGTCCCTACCATTAATATTCCAGTTATTCTTGAAGCTAGAATTTAACAGTGGAAAAAAAAGACAGAAGGGGAATTTTAATTATTTTACTAATTCTAATGCAGTTTTCATTGGAAGTCAAAAAGATGTATTACAGTGACTCGCTGACTTTGAAGACTTAGTTATAGATTTCCATTATTTGAGTGACGTAATGTTTTCTTGTCAGTCATTTTTCATAATGATGCATTATGAAATGTCCTTGTTTTTTGGATATAAGCGCATTTGATTAAAGTAGCATCAATTACATTTTCACTCTATCACTTGCTACCTCCCTGGACTTTTTGGGGGGAACAATAACAACAATAATAATAATAATAATAACAATGTCACGTTCCTGGGTCTGTTGGCCCAGCATTTTGAGTTTTAGTTTATTTTGATGTTTATGGTTTATTTTTTAGTTCATTAGGTTATCTAAGCATTTGTTTATTTAGATTCCCCTTGTGTCTTCTACCCGTGTTTTAGTCTCCTTTTGCCCTTTATGTGTTTCCTGCTGCGTGTCTTATGTTGTCTAGGTTATATTGTCTTGTCTGTGTCTCATGTTTCCTGTTTTATTTTGAAGGTCTGTGTCCTATGTCAGTGTAGTCAGCTTTGCTTCCTTTGTCTCGTTATGTCAGACCAGTGTCAGCTGTTTCCCCATGTGTTTCCACTTCCCCTAATCACCCTTGTGTGTATTTAGTCTGTGTGTTTCTGTTCATTCTTGGTCAGGTCGTCTGTTGTCCACGCCATGTTTCCCATGCCATGCCATGCCTCGCCTTGCCTCCAAGTTTCTTGTCTAGGTTTTTCTTATATTTTATTTAGATTTCCCAGTTTATGTTTGTGTTAATTTTGCTTCAGTTTGCCTTGCCTTTTGTTTGTACCTTTTACCAGCCTCATTAAACGGCTCGCTTTTTGTTAACATTCACGTTGTGCTTCCTGTTCCTTGGAGTCTGCATTTTGGGTCCTTTTTCATAATACATACAGTCTGCCTCCCGCCAGACTGTGACAAACAATGTGCAATAAAACATACACTCATTCTTTTTATTTCTTCTTTGCATTTATTAAGTTAAGTTACTGTGTTGTGTTGTCTTGTTTGTGCTGTGTTGTGTGTAGTGCTGACGTGGGACAGTTTCCAGTTGTTCTAGGTATGAGTGTGCAATGACAATAAAAAGTTATCTGTTATCTGTTGAAAGAGGACACACAGCACTTGGTGATCTCCATGGGTTCTAGATTTTAGGCAGTCATTGTCTACAAATTTATATCCAAGTATTAAAAATAATGATTATATTTACAATCACCTTTATTTGTCAAATTAACTGTGTGCCTCTGAAAATGGGGGACAATGTCTAAATAGTGCTTGGAAAATGTATCATTGTCCAAAAACTTATGGATCTAACTGTATTTAAACTAACATTGTATGATGTTATTTGAAGAAGTCATATCAGCTGAGTCATTGCTCCTGTGCAAACAGTGAATTATTTTGTTGAGTTTGTTTGTTTCAGAGTCAGAGAGCCGTGTCTCTCTACAGTCAGAGGTTTTTGTACGGCGCCTCAATGAGTTTGTATCACTGTGGTGGACTTTTGGTGGAGGAACCAGACTGAATGTTGGAAGTAAGTTTATTCTGGTTTAATTATCAAATACTGTCTTTATATTAAATAACATTTTAAAAATATTTTCAAAGTTTTCTATGTATGAAAAATCACTTTAGAAATTAAAGTATCAAACTTGTTTTAATCATCCACTTATGATGCATATAGTAATTCAGATGAGATCTCAAAATTGTATGTTTTCTAGTGATGGGTCGTTCGCGAACGAAATGGCTCTTAGAGCCGGATCTTTGAAGTGAACGACGCGAGCCGGCTCCTTATTGCGAGCCGTGGGGTTTTTTTTTTTCTTTCTCTCACCCTCTCTCTCTCTCTCGCACTTTTTTTCCCCGCTTCACTCCGCACGCGAGCCTTGTGCTTTGCGCTGGGCAGAGGGGGGAGGGGCGGTAGTTACACTCGCAGTAGCAGAGGAACAGAGCAGGAGGGAGAGACAGAGAAAGAGAGCCAGGGACAACAACGTCACATTAAAAAGGTATAGTAATCATCCACAACTATTTTCAGTTGCACATGATAAAGGATTCAGAAAGTTTATTCATGCAGGCCCATATGACAGAGAATATGCATCTTCTTTATTCTGGTTTATATATTAATTTATATTTATATAATTTATATTTAATTGTGTTGTGGTTTGCAGTCTTTTGTGTTGTTTCATTTTAAATTTGTTTAAAAGAAAAAGCTGAAAATTTAAATAGTTAAAAGTTGAAATGTGACTAGTTGGTTTTTGTATTATATGATTTATTTATTACATTTTATGTGGAGTGACTAAATAAAAGTATATTTACGGTGGCCCCTAGAGACAAAGCAGCACGTACAAACTTTTTTTTTTTTTTTTGTGATCAACATTTTATTGATTTAAAACAGGGATGGGGGTGGGGGGTACAGACATATACAGCACAATTGTAGACTGCAGTAGCACAGCAAACACTGGTCACAAGGCATAGGGAACAGCAAATAAACAAAGAAAAAATAGCATAAAACAAAAACAACACAAGAGCATAAAGTCACAACCAGTCAGTGCCTCTTCCAGGAGATAACCTTGGAGGAGAAGATTTTCCAAGCTTCAACGGTCATGGGTCGAGCTTTATTCAATTTCGCCGTGGTATGCTCAAGATTGATAACATGGATAAGACATCGTATCCAGAACGATTCCATACAAATGTCAGGACTGAACCAATGCTTTGTAATAGTCTTCTTTGCGGATGTGAAACCGGCGAACAACATTTTGCACTGCATTTGATTTAAGGAGATTTCAGAGGTATCATTAAGGAGACAAATACCAGGATTTGGAATATAAAAAATGTCCAACACCTCAGATAATACAGAGTTCACAAAGACCCAAAAATTGGATACAACAGGACAGTCCCAAAACATGTGCAAGAACGTGCCTGGTAACGAATCATTGCAAATGTGACAGTGATACGTAGCCTGAAGTTTCATCTGGAACCTCCTATAGGGTGTAATGTATGTCCTGTGTATGGTTTTGAAATGAATTAATTGATGTGCCAGGTTCTTAGAAGTCAAACTCAGGTTAGACCACACTGTATCCCAGTCTATATTAACCCGTAGATCTCCCAGTTCTCTGACCCAAATAGATTCAATGGGCAGGGGCTTTATCCCAAGTTCGGCTAGTTTGTTGTAAATCTTGGAAACAGAGGGTCTGCCAGAGTTAGGCAAAATCCATTCCAACATGGGATGAGAGGGAAGAGGAGAGTCCCAGGGGACACCATATGCCTTTAGAGCTGATCTGAGCTGCAGATACACAAAGTAAGAAGATGCAGGAAGAGAGAAACGTGTCCTTAAGTCCTGAAATGAGCAAAGGCCTTGGGCGTTGAATAGATCATCAAAAAGGTTTATCCCGAGTGAAAACCAAGAGGGTTGAACAAATGGTCGGCTGCCACATAGTAACTTTAAATTATGCCAGAGTGGTGAAGTTTTACAAAATTTAACTGGAGCACCTAACCGTCTCTCCACTCTCCTCCATACCAGTATAGAGTTGGTAATAACAGGTCCAAATTTGTTGTTGTTGCAGAGCGTTTTGGCGGGTATATTAGAAAACAGAAGATCTTGTAGTCTATGCGGTGCTGCCTTGGCAGATTTGATCATTTTCCACGCAGTAGTAGCTTCTGGATTGACCCACGTACTAAGCGCCCTGATTTGGAATGACCAATAATAAAACTCAAAGTTTGGTACTGCAAGGCCACCAAACAACTTGGGTCGCTGCAATGTCGGCAAACGTATCCTAGGCCTTTTGCCATTCCAAATAAATTTAGATACCGCAGAATGTATGTCTTTAAAATAAGTTGGAGGAGGAGAGAGTGGCAACATTAAAAAAAGGAAATTAAGCCGTGGCAGTATGTTCATCTTTACTGTGTTGATTCTACCCTGGAGTGAAGTTTTTAAATTGTCCCATCTTTGAAAATCGGATTTGATCTTATTTAGCATAGTAGTAAAATTATCCTTGATTATCTTTGGAATACTATTATGAATTGAAATGCCCAGATAAGTAAAAGTGCTTTTGATCTGAACACATCCGGGTAAGGAAATTTTCGTAGCCTCAACGTTCAACGGCATCAAGGCAGATTTCGACCAGTTTATTTTGTAGCCAGATAGAGAGCTGAAATGGTCAAAGTCTTTAATTAAAGGATGGATGGACGTCTCATAGTTGTCTAAAAACAGAATAATATCATCCGCATATAGAGATATGATATGACTTTGACCACCAACTCTTATGGGAGAGATTGTGGACTGTCTAATGGCTTGTGCTAAGGGCTCTAGAGAGAGGCAGAACAGGAGAGGAGAGAGAGGGCAACCCTGCCTCGTTCCACGTTGCAATGTGAAAGGGGGAGAGATCAGGTCCCCCGTTAAGACACTAGCAAGAGGTGAGTGATATAGTGTTTTAATCATAGCAACAAAATTCTGCTTAAACCCAAAGTGTTTTAATACCATCCACATATAATCCCACTCTAGCCTATCAAAGGCTTTTTCTGCATCAAGTGAGAATACTGCACATGGATTTTGATAGCTGTTGGCAGCATCTATGATGTGCAACAGCCGTCTTATGTTATCAGATGCAAGCCGCCCTCGGATAAATCCTGTCTGGTCTGCACTGACTAAAATGTGGATAACTCTTTCCAAGCGCAACGCGAGAGCTTTTGCGAATACTTTGAGATCAGTTGTGAGCAGAGATATTGGTCTGAAACTAGAGCACTCAAGAGGGTCCTTTCCCTTTTTTAAGAGAAGGGTAATAAGTGCTGTTTTCTGGTCTCTGTGGAAAGACCCATTCTGGATTGCAAAGGCAGCACGTACAAACTTCAAAACACGTACATCCACACGTACCCGGGTATTTTTGAAAACGGAGATTTCTAAAAAAATGCCTGTCAGGGTGGATATTTTCTAAAACTCCATTTTTGCATTTACGCGTGGATGAGGAAAACGGAGAAAACGCAGCGTCAAAGATGTGTGCCTTTTTTGATGTCACACTGTTCGCCACGTTTTGTTTCGGTGAAATGAATTTCTACAATACTGTTACTGTTAATTGTACTCTCTGCAGTGTTTAAATGCTTACATGTACACACACGGTTACTGTCCCTCCACACATACGACTCGGTTCTGCTTCTACGCCCCATCTTTGTTTACTATTTCCCACCGAGGCTTCTAGACTTCTGATTGGCCAACATTTCTACACGTTTAGGAATATATCGGCACCTGTTGCTTTGGCATGCTCCTAGCAGCGTTTTCCTTCATTTCTGCATTTACATGTGGGCAGGATTATTTTTTAAAACGAAAACGGAAAATCTCTGTTTTCAAAAATACCCGTGTATGTGTGGACGTAGCCTCAGAAGCACGTAAAAACTCCAAAACATGTACGAAAGACAACAGAAGTGCTCCAGAATGCTAGGCGCAGTGTTGAGCTTTTGTTACCTAGAGGCTACACAAGCCAGCAAGTACCCACGACCAGTGTGTGGTAGTAAGAGGTAAATGAACTTTCTTTTTTAATTATTTGAATATATATCAGTGCTTGTGTATAAATACACAAACAATATACATATGCTTTCAACTTTGTAATTTAAGTGATCTAGGTAGCTCTGTTTTGGAAGTTCAGTTAACGCTAGAAATGTGTTTTAGAGTTTGTCGACCTTCTTGGAGTTTGTACGTTTCTCTAGGGGCCACTGTATATATTTATATATAAACATATATAAATAAAACCACTTTTTTACATTAGTAATTCCTTTTTGCATAATTTTATATTATTGTAATAATAAATTAATTAAAGCAACAAAACAACCTGAAGAGCCGGCTCTTTTTAGTGAGCCGAGCCGAAAGAGCCGGTTCTCTAAAAAGAACCGGAAATCCCATCACTAATGTTTTCATTTTAGTCAAATTAAGAAAAAATGGAATCTTAACTAGTAGAAAATAAAAGATGATCTCTGATATGTGTAGTCTGTCAAAAAATATTTGAAAATGAATTTGAATTTATTTGACCTTTTCAATCAACTTTAGATACAAATGAACAGTTTTTGTACCTGAATATATTCCCTATATAGTTGTTTCTAGTTAATATTAATATAAGTCATGTACAATATTGATGAATTTAAACTTGTTTTGTAAATGTTTCCACATCTGCTTCTTTTATTTCCAGTGTAGTTTGAACATATTTCAGGTCAAACTGTGTGATGATTCTCTCTGTGCTGATATGCATGAGAGCTTTCTTAAAGGGAAGTGAAACAATGTGTGAGTTAATGACTGGTGGAGCAGAAAAAACACCTGACAGAAACTTCTTAACGGAGAAAATCAGCTCTTACAGTAAAGGTGTCCGGCTGTCTGTGGTTTGATTGACAGCTGTGTGCTCCCTGTGCTCTAAGCTGATTGGTGTCTCCTAGGTGATACCCGTCCCATCCTGACAGTGTTGCCCCCCTCCAGTGAGGAGATACAGCAGGGGACTGCAACAATCACATGTCTGGCCAACAAGGGCTTCCCCTCAGACTGGAGTCTGTCCTGGAAGGTGGATGGCAGTGGCAGCATCAGCTGGGAGGAGAGCAGGAGCCCCGTGGTGCTGCAGAATGACGGCCTCTACAGCTGGAGCAGCACCCTGAGGCTCCCTGCAGACCGCTGGATGAAGGTGGGCTCTGTGACCTGTGAGGCCACCCAGGGCTGCCAGGCTATGGTCTCAGAGCCACTGAGGAGAGTCCAGTGTTCCCAGTCCTGACCTGACTCAACCTGATACTGGTTTAATGCTCTCATTCTCAACTCTGTAACTGTCTCTCCATCTTTCTTTTTTAAGAACAAATAAAGACTAAAACTGTTATTTTCTTTCTCATAGTGACAACATTCATGTTTTAGGTAATAAAGATGTTTTGCAAAGTGAATTTTGGTTGAATCAGACATTTTATTTTATTCAAACCTGCATGCACTCGATGAATATACTTTTCATTTTCATTTACATGAATTTAGACCAACTCTGCACTCCAACATGATGTCTTTATTTTACACTGGTAAAATAAAACACAGGCTGAAAGAATTTTTGGCATTTCGCATTTTGGCAAAAGCTGAAAAAGGAGTTTTAAAATTGTACAGGTTATTTTTATGTTTATTTAAAGTTACATGAATGTGTGTGTTAGGTTGTTGGTGGTGTTGTTCACCTGTACGGGACAGACTGGTTCATGAAGCAATGCTGGGACCTGGTTACCACGGAAACAGTCTCACCAGACTACAAAGCAAGTCTAAAGAAGAAAGAGTCTTTAGTGTCTGTGAGCTGTTTGTTCTGAGGAGAACTCACAGACAGGAGAGTCAACGAATACAAGGAGTGATTAGAAAGAATCTGAAGTACAAAGTTTTAATTTCATTGACGAACAAGGAGAAGATTAAATGAATGATGATATGAACAAATACTCAAAAAATCAAAACACCTTCAGTTCAATAACAGATTTTTCTGTCATGTTCATAATTGATTATATGTTTAAAGTAACATATTTGATTCACAGGTGTATTGTTTTTATTTTGACCCTCACTGATCGGGAACTGTTAGGTTTTGTATTGTTGATTGTCATTTATGCTTAGAAATATCTACTCATATATGCTTAGAGTTTTATAATTAGTTGTAGATTAATAGAGGTTTATCCTTAGTAGTCTGTAGACACACGTTGTGTGCATTCCAGAGCACTCTAGCTTTCACACCCACATTTTGGGAGCATGGGAGAGGTCGTACCTTGTCTTATTGTTTTATGGTAGGATAAACACATCTATATCTGTTTTAGGCTAAGTGCATTTTGTTTAGATGAACTGCTGGACTTCCAGGCCAGCAGGGTTAGGAAGTCATTTATGGGTTCACACACACACACACACACACACACACACACACAGGGTATTCTTTGTTCACATGTATACCTATGTAACCACAATAAAAGAGCAGTGTTACGGGGGAGCGGACGAGAGCAACTGGGGTCAAGCGAAGGAACGGCACCTGTCCAGTTCTCTCCTGTGCACGTGAAACATGAAGAATGTTGCCTACTCGTGTCTTGCTTGCTGTGTAATTACATTGCCTTCAACGTTCCAGCGAATGGGGTTAAGCTACAAACCTATCATTAATATTTCTAGATTTTTGTCTTCAGATCTTTATGGCTTGCTATAGATTTTGTGGCTTTTTTTTCCACTGCTTAGGTCAAAGGTCATTACTAAGATTGATCTTTTTTCGGTGACTAGCCCACGTTTGTTCTTTACTTAATTAAGCACATATTTCTGCTGAATGTCGTTGAGAGAGAATTTATTTGCATGTGGTGTGTGTGTGTGTGTGTGTGTGTGTGTGTGTGTCCTCAGTGAACTGTATCAGTCTCTGCAGTATCTTCCAGCTGCAGCAGTCACTTCAGTTTCTGTTCAGTCTGACTGAGGGAGGTTTTTGTACGACTGTTTTTCACTGTGTGAACACATCCTGATTGTTAGGATAGTGAAGACTCTGACAGTAATAAACTGCTGCATCTTCAGCCTGGACTCCACTGATGGTCAGAGTGAAGTCAGAGTTTGATCCACTGCCTGTAAAACGAGCTGGAATCCCTGATACTCGAGTACTAGCATAGTAAATGAGCAATTTAGGAACTCCTCCATCTTTCTGTTGGTACCAGGCTAAATAGTTGTTGCCATAAACATTCTGACTGGTCCTACACTTGATGCTCACAGATCCTCCCACAGCAGAGCTCACTGCTCCAGGCTGAGCCACTGTGATCTGTCCTCTGGACTCTGAGGATACAGAGACAAAAACATAAAGCAGCTTCATGGTTTTGTGGGCTTCATTTCAGAGGGACAGATGTTGATAGAGGAGAGGAGTTTGATTCTCTGGACTTTACCTGTGAAGCAGCAGCAGAGGAGAGTCCAGATGAGGACGCAGATCAAAGTCATGTTTTTGATGAGGAGGATTTCTGTGGCTTCTGTTGTGATGAAGGACAGCTGTCAGTCATCCAGTGTTCAACTCTCAGGACTATAAACTCTCCCAGAGCACTGGAGCATGGTGCTGCTGATGCAAAGTGACTCTCTATGGAAATGATCTGACTCTCCAGCAGGACTACTTAATTAGTCATTGTAATGTGAATTCACAGGTTTCATTTTAATCAGCCAACGTGTTTTGAGATGTAATAGGGTTGGTAGTTTTTTTGTTTGTTTGTTTTTTTTTCATTTTTTTATTAATTCAGTCAGGATCTCTCAGTCTTCTCCTGATGCACAATCTGGTAATGTGGATTAAAAGCAGAATTAAACACTCATTCAGCTACTGTTATAAAAGTGATCAATGACACCACTGAGGCAATGAACCTTTTGGCCTGACTTTTTTCCTAGACTGACTCCAACACAGACTTGGACCAGTATCATGATGCTGTTTAATAATGGATCAATCAAATTAACATATCACTGAATAAAGATCTCAAAGTCAGTTTTCTAAAGTCCAGAATGTATTTTAGCAGACTGTCACAAGGATACTTCTTTTTTTAAAGCCATTTCATGGACAGATAAGGCCTGTCCCTTCATTATTGCAAGAAAAATTAAACAGATGATTGATTGATTTTAAGTAAAATAATTGCATGTATTGTTAATTAATTACTATCCATATGTCCAAAGAGATCATCACCAGGGGAAAAAAGAAAATAAACAGAAGAGCAATAGTAAAAACTTTAGGACTATCCAAAGGACTGTCCAAATCAATCATATGTTTCATGTTCCGAGAACGCGAGCACGGACTCGTGATTTGTACAATTGGAACACCAGCGTACGTGATGATGTCACAGGTCCGGAGTTTTTACTGCCGTCCCCTCTTAATTTAACTGTGAGTAACATGTTATGAAGCTTAACTTTAATCACAGCCAAACCGGTTTACTCAGGAACAAATAAAACACTGAAATAAACCAAACATTAACATTTAGAAGTGATCTAAGTGACTTATATATCATTTTTAACCTCAGTAGTGAAACCTCTATTAATAAAAATAGTGTACATGTACATACGTGTACATACCTTAATAAAAACAAGCAGGTGAGATGTTAGAACGCTTTTATTTCTATTCTAGTGGACACTCAATTCTATAGACAGCTGCTGGGGTTTCTTTAACCTGAGTAGTGAGAAGTCCATGAGCGGGGGTTGAAAACGATGTGCCGGGAGTCCGCTGTTGAGTTTTGGACGAAATGCATTCTGGGATATATAGCTGTCCCAAGTCCACACCGATGCATGCTCGATAAAAGGGGTGGGCGAGAACACATCCGGGACTTTTTCGCGTTCTCGGCTTGATGCGTACTTCGAATTGGAACAGTACTTGGTCTCCGACTGATGACGTATCACGAGTACACGAAAACGCAAGTACGCACAAGTCCCGGTGGGAGGAGGCTCCTCACCCAGGAGGCATCCTTCTCAGATGCCCGAACCACCTCAACTGGCTCCTTTCGATGTGGAGGAGCAAAGGCTCTACTCTAAGCCCCTCCCGAAAGGCCGAACTTCTCACCCCATCTCTCTCTCTCTCTCTCTCTCTCTCTCTCTCTCTATATATATATATATATATATATATATATATATATACATATATATATATCAGGGGTGCAACGATACACAAAATTCACGGTTCGGTTCGGTTCAATACTTTGGTGTCACGGTTTGATATTTCTTCGATACAAAAAATGTTCATGCCGTTTAATTTGTCATTTATTAAAATTATAAATATATATTTTAACTCAAAAGTACAGTTTTTAAATTTAATTTTGCTGAAACAACAAAATAATAATAAAAAAAATCTATCTGATTGAGAAATCACTCATCTTTGGAAAAGAGAGTTTATTACAGAGAAATGACTCTTTCCAAAATAAAAGCTATACTATACGCTTCTTCTGGGCTATATTCTCAGCAGCATATTAAACATATCAGGTCCCCATAAGGAGAATCATGTGCTAACGGCTGTCTAAATGACTCGGGTAAAGTTTGTAGCATGCGTGCTTGTTGTTTTTGTCTGCTTCCACTTGTCTTTGCACTAGGATGATGTCGGAGTAAATGTGCAGTCATATTCGTTGTGTTCCCACTAGTGGCGTCAGCGTTAATCTCGTTAAAATGACATTAACGACATAATGCGGCAAATCTCCGTTAACGAGTTACCGCGGATCGCCCTGTGTGTGAGGCTGGACGGCGTCAACATGTTAACAAGCTAACTGCGCTAAAACACTAGTTCCCACCAATTGAGCATTGCGTGGCACATCCGACATACTGTTTTACTTTTGTCCATGACGCGCTTACCATCAGGGCCAAAGTGGGGTGTGCGTAATTATTCAGCCCCCTTTGGTCTGAGTGCAGTCAGTTGCCCATACACATTGCCTGATGAGTGCTAATGACTAAATCGAGTGCACCTGTGTGTAATCTAATGTCAGTACAAATACAGCTGCTCTGTGACAGCCTCAGAGGTTGTCTAAGAGAATATTGGGAGCAACAAAAGATTGGGAGCAACACAAAAGATTTCCCAAGCCTTGAACATCCCACGGAGCACTGTTCAAGTGATCATTCAGAAATGGAAGGACAGGGAAGCTGGTCAGAGTTGATGGGAAGATGGATGGAGCCAAATACAGGGCAATCTGGGAAGAAAACCTCTTGGAGTCTGCAAAAGACTTGAGACTGGGGCGGAGGTTCACCTTCCAGCAGGACAACCACCCTAAACATAAAGCCAGGGCAACAATGGAATGGTTTAAAACAAAACATATCCATGTGTTAGAATGGCCCAGTCAAAGTCCAGATCTAAATCCAATCGAGAATCTGTGGCAAGATCTGAAAACTGCTGTTCACAAACGCTGTCCATCTAATCTGACTGAGCTGGAGCTGTTTTGCAAAGAAGAATGGGCAAGGATTTCAGTCTGTAGATGTGCAAAGCTGGTAGAGACATACCCTGAAAGACTGGAAGCTGTAACTGCAGCAAAACGTGGTTCTACAAAGTATTGACTCAGGGGGCTGAATAATTACACACACCCCACTTTGCAGTTATTTATTTGTAAAAAATGTTTGGAATCATGTATGATTTTCGTTCCACTTCTCACGTGTACACCAATTTGGTCTTGGTCTTTCACGTGGAATTCCAATAAAACTGATTCATCTTTGTGGCTGTAATGTGACAAAATGTGGAAAAGTTCAAGGGGTCGAATACTTTTGCAAGCCACTGTACATATATGCTCCCTCTGTGTGGCCACCAACTCGGCCACAATTTGGGGGTGCCGGCAAATCATGGCCCACCAAAACTACAAACAACAGTGGCTTTGTTCCACTTCTAAGGTCAAAGGTCAAGACCAAGGTTGATCTTTGTATCTGTTACCAGAGCACTTTTGTTATTTAGTTAATTAAGCACAAAATTGTGCAGAATGTCTTTTAGAGAAAATGTATTTATGTGTGTGTGTGCGTGTGTGTGTGTGTGTGTGTCCTCAGTGAACTGTATCAGTCTCTGCAGTATCTTCCAGCTGCAGCAGTCACTTCAGTTTCGGTTCAGTCTGACTGAGGGAGGTTTTTGTACGACTGTTTTTCACTGTGTGAACACATGCTGGCTGTTAATATAGTGTTCACTCTGACAGTAATAAACTGCTGCATTTTCAGCCTGGACTCCACTGATGGTCAGAGTGAAGTCAGAGTTTGATCCACTGCCTGTAAAACGAGCTGGAATCCCTGATTGCCGAGTGCTAGCATGGTAAATGAGCAGTTTAGGAACTCCTCCATCTCTCTGTTGGTACCAGGCTAAACAGTTGTTGTTATAAACATCCTGACTGGTCCTACAGTTGATGCTCACAGTTCCTCCCACAGCAGAGCTCACTGCTCCAGGCTGAGTCACTGTGATCTGTCCTCTGGACTCTGAGGATACAGAGACAAAAACATAAAGCAGCTTCATGGTTTTGTGGGCTTCATTTCAGAGGGACATATGTTGATAGACAGGAGTTTGATTCTCTGGACTTTACCTGTGAAGCAGCAGCAGAGGAGAGTCCAGATGAGGACGCAGATCAAAGTCATGTTTTTGATGAGGAGGATTTCTGTGGCTTCTGTTGTGATGAAGGACAGCTGTCAGTCATCCAGTGTTCAACTCTCAGGACTATAAACTCTTCCAGAGCACTGGAGCATGGTGCTGCTGATGCAAAGTGCCTCTCTATGGAAATGATCTGACTGACTTCAACAGGATTACATCACAAGCAGTCATCACAACGTGAATTCACAGGTGTCATTTCGGTCAGTCAACGTGGTTTGAGAGACATTTGTAAAAACATCTAAATGATATGATTCATATTTATTCAGAAATGTAGATTTTAACATCCCCTGGTCTAGTTTTGTTTTGGTTGCTCTGGCTCAAAGTCAGCACAGACTTGGATCAGTCTCATGATGCTGTTTAGTAATGGATCAATCAAATTAACATTTTAGTGAATCTCAAAGTAAGTTTTCTAAAATTCGTCCTGTATTGGAGCAGATAAGATGTGGACGTCTTTGCCACAAGGATACTTCTTTTTTAAGTTACTTCTTTGTTTTTTTTCAGAGGCTCAAAAATAATTGAGCAATTGTCTTCAAGCCATTTCATCAACAGATAAAGCCTGTCCCGTCATTTTTCTAAGACTAATTAAACAGATGAGTTGATTTCAAATTATCTGATTGCATTTATTGGTTGTTAATTAGATCCCTGCATATGAGGTTAAAAGAGCTATCAAAATCAACAACCTGGTTAATTTTTAAAAGGAATGATTGTATTGGCCAGCACAACACAAATAAGGTCTAAAAGACCACAGAAGAAAGCTGAAACGAATGAGGACAGAATTCATAGTTTAATGAAAAAAAACTTTACCACAGCTCAATTTTGAGTACTTTACACGTCCAATTCATTAGTCTGAAATACTCTCTAAGGGGGAAAGGACTGGTTTCTCTGTAGTGCTTTTCTGCTCTAACACTTCACATAACTTACATCATTCACCCATAAAGAAATACAAGAACTTTTTTGTATGCTTTTCCTACTGGAATGCTTTCTATGCAACATTCAAACACATTCAGACTGAGATGGATGCATTGGATGGATGCTTCTGAGCTACAGTAGCCCCAGGTGGCTGTATCATAGTCAAAGCCTACTACCAAGAGATCAAGAGTCATCTTCATGAAAGGAAACTGTTACTAGTTGCAAACTGCTGGTTACACTCAAGAACTGGAAGACTGGAATAAACTTTGCCAGAAAAATACTTAAAAAAAAGCAGGAACAGTTCCAAGATGAAATTTTATCAGCATAATTGGAAAAGAAAATTATGAAGGAAAACTGATCTGAAGCATAGCACATCATCTGTCAAAGATGTTGGAGCCAATTTTACTCATTGGAGTAGTTGGAAAGTCATTGGACAGCACTTCACAGTGCAAATAGATAATGACCCAAAGAAAACTGACAACCCAAGACTTTCTTCAACAGAGCATGATCTCCTATTATTAAACAGCCACAAGGCTCAAAATGTGGGTTTAGTGTCAGGGATACAGTTAATTTAAGATTTAGGCTAGGTGTTAGAGTTCAGGATTTCTTTTTTAAGGTTAGGGCTAGGGAAAGCATTATGTCAATTAGATGCCCTCACTAAGGTATAAAAGCATTTATTTATTTGTTTGTGTGTGCGTGCGTGCGTGCGCACGCGTGCGTGTGTGTGTGTGTGTGTGTGTCCTCAGTGAACTGTATCAGTCTCTGCAGTATCTTCCAGCTGCAGCAGTCACTTCAGTTTCTGTTCAGTCTGACTGAGGGAGGTTTTTGTACGACTTTTTTCCACTGTGGGAACACAGCTTGGCTGTTAACATCATGTCTGCTCTGACAGTAATAAACTGCTGCATCTTCAGTCTGGACTCCAACGATGGTCAGAGTGAAGTCAGAGTTTGATCCACTGCCTGTAAAACTAGCTGGAATCCCTGAATATCGAGTGCTAGCAAAATAAATCAGCAGTTTAGGAAGTCCTCCATCTTTCTGTTGGTACCAGGCTAAACAGTGGTAGTTGCTATAAACATGAACATTCTGACTGGTCCTACACTTGATGCTCACAGATCCTCCCACAGCAGAGCTCACTGCTCCAGGCTGAGCCACTGTGATCTGTCCTCTGGACTCTGAGGATACAGAGACAAAAACATGAAGCAGCTTCATGGTTTTGTGGGCTTCATTTCAGAGGGACAGATGTTGATAGAGGAGAGGAGTTTGATTCTCTGGACTTTACCTGTGAAGCAGCAGCAGAGGAGAGTCCAGATGAGGACGCAGATCAAAGTCATGTTTTTGATGAGGAGGATTTCTGTGGCTTCTGTTGTGATGAAGGACAGCTGTCAGTCATCCAGTGTTCAACTCTCAGGACTATAAACTCTCCCAGAGCACTGGAACATGGTGCTGCTGATGCAAAGTGGCTCTCTATGGAAATCATGGAAATGCCCTTGTCTATTATAAAAGGTTTACTCTGTGTTCAAGAATCAGTGATTTGGTATTTCTGTCTGCTGTAATTACATCTTTTTTCCTCTTTCTCTTTTTAATTAATCCATTGAGTTTTTCATAAAATCAGCAAATTGCATTTTGTTGATTATTTTTTTTGAAGTATTTTTTGAAGTTTTACATTGTGCATCTTATCCTGAGCAAGCTTTGGTTATGAGGTTTGGGCAGGCTATTCTGTGACATACTTAAAATCTGGCAATACAGAAGGTAAATATTTGCACGAAGAAAAGTCATCACCTGCTGTCAGCTGAGACTGAAGAAGTCACTTGGATGAGGGATGAAATGTTTCTCCCACTGATAACATTACATCCAGATGAACAGAATCAACCTTGTGGGTTTTACTTATCTAGATGATTGAGCATGCATCAAGACACCATGGGCGTTGTTAAAAACTCCCAGTTGTTTTAATCTTTGGGCTGAAGGAGGGACAATACTCGGTGTATACATGCTCAATCAACAATACTTTATTTTCCATATAATTCAACACTTATGAGCATAAGAACCATCATGATGGGGAGAGATGCTTGAAGAGGGTCACAGCATGCCTCAAAATGGTGACGGGTTACTCAGCCTTTTATAGCTCCTAGTGGCCCCCACCTATTTGTAAAAGCCTAAACATTCACATGTTTTCTCTCTTACGGCGCCTAAGCTATGACCTCGGCTCCCTGTCTTCATGCTCTAAGGAAGGTGGGGGTATGGAATGTAGTCTATCTTCTCCTAACTGCAGACATAAGGTCTCCTGCACACAACCTTCTCTTCATGATTCAGCAGTAAAACATGTCAAGAAAACAGTGTAACACATTCACAGCAGATCAAGGATACAGAGTGGTGCACACTTATCTAATGAACTACGTAATGATTATATTCTTCTAACCCAAATGTATGATGGGAACTTGACTACTCACACAGCACACAATCTAGACTAAAAGATAATATATGTCCTACAGCTGTATCCTAATTCAACTACTTTGATTACAGATATAAGGTAACATATAATAACAGAATAATCTCACAATTCCCTCTCTTGATCTCTTAAAAAGAGATCACTTATAACATACACTCCATCGTTACAAGGTCCAGTTCTTCTCGGTCCTGAGGCCCTCTGTCCCCCTTTAACGGGTCGACCATATGCGGAATGACCTCTGTGTTTAGCAGTTCAGATGCAAGAAAAATTATGATTACAACAACAACAAGTACACATGACACTCCCATTACTCCCCAATTCTCCCACAGCTTTATTTTGGTGCTCCAGTTTTCCACCCCCATTTTGGTGCCACCTTATACCCTTCAAATGTACTCAGACTAGAACCTCTGTCTAAGGGGTTTTTAACCTTTATTTTAATGCTGCAGCTACCAGTATCTTCCAGTTGGGTGATTCTCAGCTTCTTTCTTCGACCTCCGGGGTTAGACCACCCTTTAGTCGTTGCACAGATCAGGGGATTATTCTGCCCCGATTTCAAACAAAGATCTGTGTATTTTGGGGTCACCGCCGTGTCCCCCTTTTTACCAAGAGCCTCTCGAACCTCGTTGGTCTGGTGTTCCTAGATTTTGGCCAACCCCTTCATGGTTGTTGCTGTGTTTATGGGATCCATCTTCTCGAGGAGCCCAAACGCCATGACACTTGACCCCAGTTGCTGTCTCGGCAGTCCCTACATCTGTCTCTGCTGTGAAGGGTCCTCATATCTCCGTGTCCTCATCTGGTGTCTGTTCCTCTCTCTGTAAGAGACAGAAAACCAAAACACCTCTCTCCCTAGCCTTGATAATCTAATGTTGTTATCCATTGTTCTTCCGATGACGCAGAAACAAATTAACCCTTTTTATTCTAACTTTATAAGCTTAAGTTTTACCATACCTAAATTATTAAACACACAAATAAAGTCATAAAATGTTCATAAAACCATTGTTTGATGTTCAGACTCAACTTCCACTCCCCCCTTTTTGACACACTCCCATGTGTCAATTCACCGGAGCTAGAAAAGGAAGTATCAGAAATTCTTCTCTCGAGTACCGTTGCTCCAGCCTTGTCATCCTGTGTCGGGGAATAAAATCAATTTAATTCTCACGTTAGATCTGTTAAACACCTGGCTCTGCCCAGGGACTGCATCTGCAGAACTACCTAGAAACAAAACCTGTGTGTTAATGTGAACTACACATTTGTCACCCCCTTTGTACCCACTGTTTTTAAATCTGTTAATTAGAATCCTGAAACATGAAGTGAACTGTGTCCACAACAAGTCAACACAGCTGTAAATGTGGCCAATTATCAATCAATTAACATTCAATAACAAAATGATTATTTTATGCATGCTTTAGTCAACCACTCACCCTGAGGATCTTTAATCCCAGAAAGTTCCCTTCTCCTCATGTAATAAAGTCTGTCATCCTTCCATGCCCTGGTAACTGGTCCATCCAGAGCTGTAACATTTTGAAATATACATACGACAAGTCAAACCACACCTTGGTCACACCAACCCTCTTTCACCCTGAGGATGTCCAACGCCATCCTAGTGGTTTGCCAAATTATGATTATTCAGAACTCCTTTCTGTCTCCAAGTTTTGGAAAATTTTATGCTTGTTGTCAAACTTTTAATTAACCTCCTTTCGTGGTAAAAAACTGTTGGTGTGGTCAAGTGGGAGCTATAGGAAACAAAAGCTCAGGACAGAACAGTTATCAGTCATGTACTTTATACAAAATTTGCATGTTTTATTTCATATCTATTCTCTGAGTTGAATGGTACATTTTAATTTGAATTTAATTTTGAATGTGGCAAGTCTACCATTCCCCTGTTATTCATAAATATTGTTAAAGTCTTTGTTATTTTCCTCTATAAACTTTCATTAACTTTCTACAGTGGCCTATTATGATTAATAGTAACATAATCCAGTCATGAGTGATATCAAAAGTTTTCTCCACTGTAGCATTTGGCATTCCCAATAGCACAGTTTTCTTAATGCAAACATCAGTAACTCAAAATTAGCAACCAAAGGGTTAAATCTGCAGTTCCACACTCTCATGTGAAACTACCGTCTCCTCCTCCAGTCTCTCTTATCCTCCTGCTCCTGTAAAAACAAAACAAAACAAAGCGAAACATCCACCCTCTCTTGCCGGCTGGGTGGATTGTTTGTCAGCATTTACTAATCCTAAAGTTCGTGCAGTCTTTGTCTCAGTATCAAGTCAGTCCATCACAGTCCAGTCACATGCATTCATTCACACATTCATACCAGATGTTGCTGATAATGGAGTCTCACGCACAACCTATTCGAGCATCCATCACCAGCAAGATGACGTCATCATTTTAAAGGAAACTAGTCCTTGTCTTTTGGACTGAATTGACTCGCTGCAATCCTTTTAGACTCAGGACTTCTCATATTATCAATGTCCCATATTAGTGAATTTCTCCAAAGCCCATTATAATCATGGAGAAACACACTTTGCAACTGTTTACAGTAATAATATTTTATAGCGCTTTAAATTTCAATCTTTCAGGCCTGGACTAAAGAGCTGATTGTTAAATCATGAACTCACAAAATGTCAAAATATCACCACCGGTGGATCACACCTCTCAGATGTTCTTATCTCAGTGCACTGTAACAAAAACGAAGACAGACATAACCAACAAAATACTAATAAACATAACACATACTAGGGCCCATTGCAGACATGTCCAAGCATAAAACTATCCCTCTCTCGCGTAGAGAAAGAACACAAGCCAAAGCTCACTGATAAAAGCTAGCGCTAAGCAAAACCAAAAAATCAACCAGAAATTGACAGGAAAGTTTTGCTTCCTGCCGGGACAATATTGTGTAGGAATGAGAACCTCAGGTACCGTAGCACATTTGTTCCTCCTTGAATTAAATTTCAATCACAGAAAATGTGGTACTCCGACCTAAAACTTACACTATTAGTTCATCATTTTCACTCTGTGCCACTGTTCCTCACCAGGGCTGCGTGAAGCACAGCAAAGAATTCAGTCAAGGCCTTTAGCCGTAAACAGACATCACGCAGAGACATTGTTTTCATAACCAAACCGTTTTAGACCTTATTCCTTAACTCTACATAAATGCTCTTTGGGTGACATAAAACACATTCTAAGTAATCCATGGCTCCTCATAAAAATTATATATTGAGATGCTTGTGTGCAGCATTTTGCATATCAGCTTAAGCATTTGTTAGCAAAGCATTCTTCATTGCATCAGCGTGTGTATATGTGTGTGTATGTGTGTGGATCACTTCTCAGTGAATTGAATCAGCATTTCGATTTGTGTGCGTGTGTGTCTGTGTCATTTTTCACTCAATCAACGAGTGCACATGTGTTCATGTGTGTATTTCTCTTCATTCTGAGTTCATGTATGTAAATGTGTGTTTGTGTGTGTGTTCATCACTTTCCTGTTCTGGTGTCTTGGGTAAACCATGGCCTGAAGCGTGCCCTGGGGTCCTGCCCTCCTCCTTTTCAGTCTGTTTGCGACCATTGCTGCTGCTGCTGCTCAAAGTTCTGTCCATCCTGGTTCTGACCCCAATTGGGGCAGTCCTTCTCCAATGTCCATGCTCACCGCAGGTGAAACCTGCCTCTTCTCCTGTGTTTTTGTCCATTCTGAGGTGCCTTTTGACCTCAGTTGGTCCTTCGGTCTCGGTCACGCCCTTTTCGCTGCCGTGTTGGTCCATCACTGTCCTGCACAGTGTGAATGCAGAGTTATCAAGATCAGCATTCTTTTGTTCTGCCTTACTTTTCATTCGGGCTTGGCGGGCGTCTCGTCACAGCTCTGTCAGCTGAAGCTGTCTGAGAATTTTCCCCCGTATAGTGAAACGGGCCTTAGGTTTAGTGCTCTCCGTCTCTGCTGCATGAGATCGCTTTCCTGCAGCACTGTTGACATTTTTCAGGTTGTTGTTGTGGGTCCAGCTGTTGCAGCATTTGGTCAGAGTCACGTAGAGGGGAGAGCAGGAGTCCAGGTCAGCCTCGGCTTCTAGGGCCGGCAAAGCAGCCTGTAATTAAACATAAAGAGAAAAAAAAACAAAAACAAAACAAAACAAAACAAACAGAAGTGTACGAACAGGAAAATGATTTTGTGTTGGCTGTGTTACAAAGAGAGGGGAGAAACACCGGGCCAGGCCCTGTGTCAGCCTTCTCTCCCCCCTTTTTTTTCTTTTTTTTTCTCTTTCTTACGATATAATCAACTCATAACCCACCAAGTTGACAGGACAACATGCACATGTTCAAATTTTTAAATTCACAAAAGAGAATTTTCTTTCCGTCAGTAATCACTTGTGTTGTTCAATCATCAGAAAAGATCTCACAATTTGACTCTTGACCACTAAATTTGTTGTTTAATCACTGGTTGGTCATACCAGTCTCTTTATTTTCTTTTTCTTTGAAGTTAAATTGTTGTCCTGCAACCCAGAGGGTATATTTGTTAGTAATGGATAAAGTTCATCATTTAAAACAACAGGTGTATGTTAATTTTTGCTGCTTTATCCTTGCCGGAAAATCTTCACATGTTCATGAGTGTAAGCTGTTTCTTCATTGCGTGTGTGTGCATTTGTAGGCAGGTAGGTTAATTTTAACTTTTTCTCAAACAAGGCGTTACCTTAAAAGGAGCCTTTCTCTCACACTTCTCTGCTTGTGTGTGTTTTTGTTTCACCTTTTGTTGTGATGCTCCGGACGCCTTCCCAACCTCCACAAGTCTGTTGGCCCCAAATTTTATGTGTTAAAACTTCTCTTACTTTTCTCCTCTAATTCTCTCCTCGCTGCTGTCAGTTTCACAGCTGCTGATTCTTGCTGGGTGTGGTTCCCACTACTATAATTTTGCTTCGGCCGCTGTACTTGTGGGGGCAGTTGGTCCAGGTCCGTAGCTTCCTGTATTAACACACTAAGAGATTTATTTAATATCATTTTCATCACTGTTAAACAGATAAGCGGGCAACACGCCCACCTTGACAGCGTAAACTGCACGCCAGTCTCCCAATACATTCCTCTCTCTACTCCTCAATAATTCTCCACTACACACCTCATACTATCTTCCTCCTTCTTTTAAAAAATTTTTTATTTTTATTTTTATTACACCACAGAGTAATACACCCAATTATGCCCGTCTATCTCTATGTGGCTCCAAATTCCCTCTTTATTTAATTTCACGTTATCAGGGGACAGGCACACAACAATTTTAACCACTGAAACGTCACTGAAACGAGGACTCTAACCTCTATTTTTAGAAATGAGGACTCTAACCTCGGTTTTCTTTTGACTAATATAGAACTCAACCTTAGATGTCAAAGCATTCTCTTGTTCTATTCCAGAATAAATGTGAACCCGTGATTACACGGCCGTTCCAGTGTTACTCTGTTATCGTTTGAGGGCCCTCAGCTCTCAGGTGATAAGCCTGGACCTCCAGACGACGCTGGTCCGCACGCCCGCGTCCAACGACGGTGGGGAGCCAACCCCAGGGCAAAATTAATTTCCACAGGTACACTAGGCGTCAACCTTAGATCTTAAAGCATTCTCTTCGCACTAATGTCCTCCTAATCACACATCAACCGTCACTGTTACTGTGTTCACGCTGCACACACAGAAACACCCAGAGCGCGCCTGACACACAGAGCTGCACCCAGAGCGCGCCTCACACACACAGCAGCACCCAGAGCGCGCCTCACACACACACAGCAGCACCCAGAGCGCGCCTTACACACAGCACTTTTCACCAGCGGAAAATTACACAGAAACCTCTTAAGCTCAACTGTTAGAACTATTCCGAAGCACCACCGCACCATACACCAAGTACCCCTTTCACTGCGCTTATGACCGCCACAACGGGGCAAAGTCGCATCATAACACAAAAGTGATGCATACGTCCCCGATGCTCAAAACCGACACCATAAACCAGGTCTGCTTTACCTTTAATCGGGGTGAAGTAAGTATTTTACTTATAATTCTATGACCGCAGCCCTCGAGGCACAACCGCACCATAAACCATCGTCTAGCCTCTATTCAATGTGCTGAAACCAGCCACCAGTCATGCTGCACTCATGGCCGTATCGCCAGAACACGGCCGCATCATAAACCAAAACCTACGGAACGCGTTACTCACGCACAACCGCACCACAAGCCAGCATCTGCTTAACCTTAATTTTATACCAACTTTATGGCCGTATCAACGGGGACTCACCGACACCATAGACCAACTTCAAAACCTCTATTCAATGTACTGGAGTTATGGCCGTATCAACGAAAAATTCTAATATCTATTGCTACAGAAGCCAGTCTTAGACAAAGTTAAATGTGGAAGGTAAAGTGGGCTGCAACTAGACTCAACGTAGTATGTAATTAGTATCTTGCTAGAAGCAGTTTAGCTGCAACTAGACTCAACGTAGTATGTTATTAGTATCTTGCTAGAAGCAGTTCATTTAACACACTGGAATTCAGCCTCAACTTATGTTGTTAGTATCTTGCGCCAAAAACCAGACACCGACAAATTTAATGTGAAAATACGTGTAACTCAGCGAACAGATTAATTTGGAAAGCCCAATATGCACATTTGGTATTTATAATACAACAGGCTGTGCTTACCTTTCTGTTTAGGCCGGCCCTCTGTTCGCCTCGCCCCACGATCTCACTACAGGCCAAATCTGCACCTCCTCAGCACGCCAAAGATCCGGGTCACCGGGCACCAAGTTGTTAAAAACTCCCAGTTGTTTTAATCTTTGGGCTGAAGGAGGGACAATACTCGGTGTATACATGCTCAATCAACAATACTTTATTTTCCATATAATTCAACACTTATGAGCATAAGAACCATCATGATGGGGAGAGATGCTTGAAGAGGGTCACAGCATGCCTCAAAATGGTGACGGGTTACTCAGCCTTTTATAGCTCCTAGTGGACCCCACCTATTTGTAAAAGCCTAAACATTCACATGTTTTCTCTCTTACGGCGCCTAAGCTATGACCTCGGCTCCCTGTCTTCATGCTCTAAGGAAGGTGGGGGTATGGAATGTAGTCTATCTTCTCCTAACTGCAGACATAAGGTCTCCTGCACACAACCTTCTCTTCATGATTCAGCAGTAAAACATGTCAAGAAAACAGTGTAACACATTCACAGCAGATCAAGGATACAGAGTGGTGCACACTTATCTAATGAACTACGTAATGATTATATTCTTCTAACCCAAATGTATGATGGGAACTTGACTACTCACACAGCACACAATCTAGACTAAAAGATAATATATGTCCTACAGCTGTATCCTAATTCAACTACTTTGATTACAGATATAAGGTAACATATAATAACAGAATAATCTCACAGCGTTAGTGCCTAATTATGAATAATATTACTCAGATATAGATCAGTGACAAACACAAAAGGCTACAGTTTCAAATATTTTAGACTCTTTCACTGGTGAGAGTAAAATGCTGAACATTTGTCTCAATGCTAGATAGAAAGCAATCGGGTATAGAATTTAGTGTCTATATGAAAGTCTGTGAATGAGGCATGTTTTATGAAGAGCTTTGATTGCTCAAGCAGAGTAGAAAAGTGTTATATAAGAACCAGTCAATGTACCATTTACCATTCCTTCATCTTCAGCCTGGACTCCACTGGTGATCATAGTGAAGTCAGAGTTTGATCCACTAACTGTAAAACGAGCTGGAATCCCTGATGTTCTAGTGCTAGAGTAATAAATGGAAAGTTTAGGAGGATTTTCCATCCCTCTGTTGAGGCTAGGCTAAACAGTCTGATACATAGACCTTATGACTGGTCCATTTGATGGTGACAGTGTCCCCCAGAGCAGAGCTCACTGCTCCAGACCGAGGCATGTTGACCAGGACTTTGGTGCTACTAATGTACAGACACTCTCTATGGAAATGCTCTTAATCCAGCTGGGACTTGGATAATTTATGTTTTTATCAGTAGATCAATCATTTTTACAGTATTAAGGGAAATTGTTTAAAAACCTTTGGCATTTATACTAACTCAGTTCAGACGTTTATTATGTTGTTACATGGTTGACAAAACAATCAGATTATTTGACTATTTATTGCAAATATGTATAAACTTATTTTTAATATAGCTCCCATATTAAGAAGGTGAATAATATTACTAATGTTTCTTGTAATATTACCATGAATAAAGTCCTTAAAACCTTTATAAATGTACCTACACTGCAAAAAAAAACTACTCTGGAGGTTTTCACTAATTCAGTAATTGCCAGTTTTAAAATTACCTGTGAAAGTGTGCAATTAAAAAGTCACAGACATGTTGCTCTCTACAGAAAGAAATCTTTGTTTTGTTCTGGGGTTTTTGGATTTGTTTTGGAAACAGTGAAAAAGTGTGAGTTAGTGATTGGTGGATCAGAAAAAAGCATCTTACAGCTAAATATCAACTTGTGGTTTCTGTTATCTAAGATGACTGGTGTCTCTTAGGTGACACCTGTCCCTTCTAGATGGTGCTGGGTTCCTCCAGTGACGAACTGCAGCAGGGAAATGCCACCATCATGGGTCTGACCAACAAGGGCTTCCACACAGACTTGAGGCTGTCACAAAGATGACTGAGAGTTTTGGCAGTGGCAGCATCAGTGATGAGGAGAGCAGGAGCCCCGGGACACTACAGAATAATCTTCTATAGCTGAATCAGCACCGTGAAGCTCAAAGCAAACCACTGGATGAAGGTGGGATTTTCCTGTGTGTCCTAAATTTAGGTCATCTCTCCTATTCCTAGAAACTACAGTCACAAACTACTGTTACAAAGATGAGACAAATTTTTAAATGTATTTTTCTATTAAAGGATGCTGTCTGTTGGGTTTATCTAGGCACAAACCCCGCTGGAACATGAAACCAATAACTGCACGACAAAACAAAACAAGACAGAGCTCTTTGTCTTTGTGGCTCGTGAGGGAAGTCAGCCAAAGTTGAGGAAAAGATTCCTTCACCTGAACTCAGCCCACTTCGACTGATTCCTTCGCTACAGCCCTTTTTATTGTCAGCAAGCAATCATTCATGAATATGCAATTACAAATACACGTTACATTCTTAAGCAGGTGAAGCGAGATCAATCAACTGCAGACCAGACAACAAACGACGGAGGCTCCAGAGAAGTGCAATAAACGATAAGTTTATTAGCACAGGAGAAGACATATCACCATATGTCTTCTGACAAAAATACATGTCGAGAACACTTTTAAAGCAATGGGGTATCCGCCCCCCCATGGCGTCAACACAAGTCAAAAGTTCATCGTGTACAGTCAATGGTATATCTTGTACATCTTCAATAGCTATAAACAGACATATAACTTCTCTTTTCTGCAACACCTTCCATGCAAAGTCATAGTCTTAAGCCTTCAGAGTGTCTGAGGGCTGGTTATCGCCTCCAGTGATCTGTTACCAAGTAGGTAAAAGGGCAGCCGGTTACAAAAAGGTCAAACACACTTGGGCCCTCGCTCAGGCCTGTTGCTAGATTTATGTATTGTAAGCATGCATGCAATCAACCTGCTATGTTCTCATCCTCCCTCAACATGTATCACCTGGACACTCTCACCAGTGAAGCTTAAAACCCTCTTGGATGGAACATCAACTCTAAACAAGCACAGTTATGCATCGTGTATAGAATAAACTCAACCTGTGAATAGAATGAATGTGATGACAAACATATTCAATGCAATATGAACCCTGTAAACAATATTACTGTTAAAATAATACTGTAAAACATGTTATTAATGCATTCATCATAAGGCAGATTATATGGTAGCAATAAAAGAATCTCTGAATCCCAACATTCCCTCTTTTGACATTCCAAAAAAGGAATGTCACCACACTTCGTGCTGTATCACTCCCTGCCCCACTCTATGGGTTCTAAGTTCATCTGATAGATGCCCTCAACCCAGCCAGGGTTCACAACCCTTGCCATTATCTTTACCAACAATCCTCTGACACAGGGAATGATACAACAACCAGCGATGACCAACGTTCCCAACAATGCGGCCAAGGAAAACATCACTGACATAGCCACACCTTTCCATTGTCCAAACATAGATGTCATCCAGGATGCCAGCGGATTTTCGATACCTGAGTGCTCATGCATATTTTTAGACAAGGTTTTCAGGCCCTCCAGAGCTCAGGTTACTGAGCCATCTGGGGCAGTATTATTAGGGATAAAAGCGCAGCACAGGTCTCTGAACATGGCGCACACGCCTCCCTTCTCTGCCAGCAACATGTCAAGGGCCATTCGATTTTGCACTCCCGTCAGTGAACTCGGACCCAATTGTTCTGCGAACCCCATCATGGCGTCCCTGGTTAGGTTAGAGAGTCTCAGCAGGTTGTAATGAACATAGTTAATGCAGTCAACATTCTTATTAGGCGTTACCCAAAGAAATATACTTTCATATACTCTCAAATCCTGCAGCTATCGGATTTACCAGCTTGTACTCGTCTGGAACTCCCCTAGGCACTCCTATGGAGTCTATCCAAGTCGGTGAGTTCAGGCGAGGATCATAAGCATGTGTACCCTGGGTCCCTCTTTTGGCCAAAATATATCTCTTACGTCTGGCGGCTAAAGTACGTGTGTTGTGTTGTGGAATAGCCTTTACCTGGTTCCCAATAAGCATAAGCGGAGGTCCCAATTGCACCATCGCACATATCCCTACGCTTCCCATAGGAACACGAACCAACAGAGTATTTTCCCCACAATAATAATAGAGCCCACTTCTTGCCCATGTTACAATTACCGTGCTAGGGTCGCTTATATCGTTCGTGGTTCGTCCCATGAGTGTGACGGCATACCAATTTGGGTCGATCTCTCCCACCTTGTACTTTTCATTATCTGTAGAAAACTTAAAACATGTATAGTTATCTTGTTTTGGCATAAATGGTCCCACTGTTGTCTGCTTTGAAATTGAAGGGAAAAGCCTGGACAACAGAGTACAGTTGCCAGTACTCACTGCACTCCTTGTTAGCTGCAATATACAATCATAGCCCCACTCATCCTCTAAATGCAATGGTGCGGGCTCTGTAAACAAACGTGGCCTAGCTGAAGCACAGGCAACACAGTCAAATACATGTTGTTCTCTAGCATTTTGAGCCACCCAATCAAGCCAGAGGTTACTGTCCTTGAACCCGGTGGCATGCTCGATCAAATCCTTAGGCGTCAGTCTAGAGTAATCTGTTGTCAGAAGTACTCTCCCGTTTTGGTTCCTGTTCCTTTTGAGCTACTGTTCCCAAAGTCACCGTCTGATCAGTCAGAGTGGTGATTGAGCTTTCTGCGAGCGGCTTAGACTTTGGATCAACTAAATTTACCCTAAGCATATCATGGGGTGATTGCAGACCCATACATCATACGCTCTCCAGCTACTACTAGCTCCTGTACACTTAATGACGTTACACAAATCAAATGTGAATAAGCTGGTAGACCCTTTAACATAGTTCAACGCTATGCCATTATTCATGCTGAGACACTCATCACCTTTACCTGACACCTCGCGCTTTTGTCTTTTTACCGACCCCGTTTTAGCAACTACAGTCTCAGGAAGCGCTGGGCTGGACTGGCCTCCGTGTTCAGACAAGGGGTCCGGAGTGCCCTGCAAAATATAGACAATAAACAACACAGCCATAGTCAATATCATTGCATACAATAAACATGTAGTTGTAAGGAACATTTTAATAAGTTTCTTCTCATTACGTGTCTCTGATTCGTGTGTTGGCATCATGTTATATAAACTTTGTATCCTGGAATGAAACTCCCCTGCTTTTGTGAAGTCCTCAACTTGTCACCGCTCCTTTCTGCTGGGGTGGCGACCTTCTAAGCTGCTGCTCTTCTTTCTTCGGCCTTCCAGGTAGACTACTGGTTGGCCCATTGCACAGGTGACAGGATTTATTCTGCCTCTGCTCATTATCGTTGACACCTGTGTTAGTTGAAGAGGAGTTTTCCTCTACCAAACTCTCATGTGCTGGAGCACACTGCGACCAATGATGCCAAGTATCACCTTTCCCTTTTAGTTGAACTGCTGTAGTTGTTCTGGCAATGACCTCGTAAGGACCCGTCCAGCGTGGCTCCTTTCCAAAGACCACCCTCTTTTCGGGCTCCTTTGCTCTCCCACACCTCTTTTCCTGGGAATAAGCCTCCTCTTGGGCCCGTCTGGCCTCCTCCAACATATTGATGCCTGCCTCCTCTTCCGCAGTTACCTGCACCCTCTGCTGTTGTCCTTTATAGCCTGCTGCTCCCTTTCCGGCTTCATCCGCTCTCTGATTTCCTCCTGCAACCATGGTATTTGCCTGAGAGTGTCCTTCAATTCTCCCTGCTTCTTTTACCTCAATTCAGTTCCTTGTTTGCAGACTATAGCACTCTCTTAATTGTGGGCCCCATCAGGGTCTTCAAGTGTTCTTCTGTTAGTCATTAATGAGGAGGTTCAAGTACTTATTAAAGAGGTACAGTATGTGATACGCAGGACTTCCAGAAGTTCTTAAGTATGTTTAACACCCTATGGAAAAATGTTAAGCAACATGTTCAACTGGACTATCCTCCATTATCATCAAAGCACCAAATAAGGATATTCTCATGCTGTTGTGATCCACGTGTATATTCTTACAGACTCTACCCCCGTCCTCAGCACCTTTATGCTGCGTTTCACTTTCATTTGTCATCAGTTGGTTTATACACTGTCAGATCTAATGGATTTCTGGCCCATAGTTGTTTGGATATTTCGCCCGGGCGTAAGATGTTGAAACTAGAGACATGAAGGGTGTTTTTATTGCAGATACATTTCCTCTGCTTGCTGAAGCATTAAATTTGTGTCCTGTCCTTGTCCCTGCATAATCCCCAACTCTAACTCTCACAGTAGAATAGAATAGAATCAAATAGAATAGAACAGACCTTTATTGCCATTGTACATGTACAATAAAATTGTGGATGATCCACAATAACTGTGCAGATATAAAATGTGTTACGACCCGGCTCAAAAGCCGCAACATAAAAAAAGGAGACGAATAGAGTGTAGGTGAGAAGAGGGTTTTAACTTAAAATGGCACAACAGGTTCGCTAAAATGGCTGGTGCCACCAAGGCAAAGACAAGTGAGCTCCCCGGGAAGCTTGCCTCAGGTATGTTTTTATCCACACCTGACTAGGTGTGGCCAATTAGCACCAGCTGAAAACATTGAGATTAGGGGATGCAGAGTGACGTAACAAATGTATATAGTAAGAAACAAACAAAGTGAAAGCAGACAACACAAGAACAATTCAATTTCAATTTTTAGTTTTATTTGTACAGCTCCAAATCACAACAACAGACACCTCAAGGTGCTTTACATTGTCAGGTAGACCCTACAATAATACATACAGAGAAAAAGCCAACAATCAGGTTGTACAGTGATTGGAAGTCGTGCAAAAGTAGTGGCAATAAGTTTGGTTTTTATTAAGTTGTGCTCTCAAATGTTTGCGATCAGGGAAAAATGAAAATACTTTGAAATGAAACACATGACAAAACTTTTCACACTCTGTTCTGGCGCGTTCAGCTCAGGTGCTGTAAATGTTGTGTGGTTCAGATGTGGCCCATGCTGACGTTTGGTCCGTGTACGGCAGACCAGTGGTAAGTTAAGGACACTGGAACTCATCCTGAGTGAAAGTCATGTTAATGTGGCTCAAAGGAAACTCCAGTTATGGGTCACATCTGGGCCGAGCATTTATTGCTGTTTGGGTAAAAATACCATTAAAATGCACACTCTGGAATACTAAGCTTAAATATTTTTATTAGTGTAAATTCTGATTTTTACTAAAAACACAGTAAATTAGTAAAAAAATATACATATTTACTTATAACCACTGCTGAAAAGATGAGTTAATTTAAATCAAAAGGTAAAATGTTGTTTGCTTTTTATGCCAAACTATCAAAAACTTTACAAACCACTCAGTTAATTTATGGATTTTTTTTAAGTAAAGATAAGCTATTTCTATAAATTTGCTCCTTTTAAACTGAAGATTGTCACAAATATGGGGCTTTACCTGCAGGTATTTCCTTCTAATCTAACCTGAACCTTTTCTCCATCAGTGGATTTGTTTGCAGACAAAAACATCAGCTGTAAATCAGCCTTAAACACAGAAACAGAGCTGAAGCAGAACTGGACCATCTCCATGTGTTCCTCGAAACGACACCTGATCCCAGTTTCTTCTGTTGCACAGATCCAGAGCTTCACGTCCACATTTCCATTTTAGTACAGACGATGTTAACACTCTGACCCCCCTCGCTGTGTCTCTACAGTCATATTGCAGTAATGTATTTTTTCCTGTTAAGTGAAGGTCGTTAAACCAAAAACGGAGTCTCGTGTGTCTCCTTTTTTGTGCAAAGCATGTGTGTTGTCCTTGTTATCGAGTGTTCAGAGCGGGTGAAGGTTTAGCATCTGAGTTTTCAGACATTTTTATTTTACTTTATTTTATCAGTAAAGGTTTCTGAATTACGCCATCTTTAAATGAACATCATGTAATAAAAAGCAGACTATTAGGTCTGGATTTTGTTGTTATGTAGATTTTAATTTACTGAATTTGAATCGAATAGTTTCTCTACAGTCTGTGAAACAGAAGAAATCATTTCTATTTTTCCCTCTTATACAGACTGTAGGTCTGTAATAAAGTGTAATATTTTTATTACATAAACAGGCAGAAAGCGACAGCATGTTGTGGTTGCGAGGTGATTTTCTCAGTGGGACCTTACAGGATGCTTTCTTGGCGAGTGAGCATCACTCTGCAGCCGACAGTGAGGTCTGTGCTGTTTATCTGCTGCTGTCTGGCTGAGAGTTCACATGAATCATCAGCACTGCCAGCCACGATGTCTGATCTGATAACAACTTTGGAGAACATAAAATATTTATTCTCCCCCTCAGACACCATTTTATTATTCTTACAGAAATGATTCATGGGCCACTATTATTGTTATTATTAGAGAGGGTGAAGGGCTCCAAGTAAAGCTGCTGCCCTCGACATCAAGAGGAAGCAGCTGAGCGAGTTCAGGCATCCAACCAGGATTCCTCCCTTATCCCGAGAAACACATCAGGACTTCCATAGAAGAGCATGAGAAGGTGGCTGAGGTGACGGAGGGTCAGGCACAAGCTGAGACTACTGCCCCTGTGACCCAGGCTGGGATAGCAGAGTAGATGGATTGGTGGATTATCATTATCATCAGATATTTACAGCGTGATCTTCATCATTTGGGTGTGTATATGATTTGAAGACATTTGTTTGCAGAGTAAAAACACATTCAGTAAAGAAATATGGTGTGTGAAAGGTGTATATGCACAGTTTGTGAATGCATTTTATGATCATGAAAAAATACATTTGAAACTTGAGTTGCCTGCTTTTTACACTGTAAAAACTAATGGGCAGACCTCCCATGCTAAAAAAACCCCCAAAAAACAAAACAAGCCGTGGCTACGTCTGCAGCTCGGACACAAGCATTTCACTACATGTTGTACTATATAGAATTGTGTATGTGACAAATAAAGCTTGTTTGTTGTTGTTTGTAAGTACGACTCAATAATTTCATCCTTTGTACTTACCTTTGTTGTTTGTTCCAGTTTTTATTATGTGAAAAATCTATCGGACAGACTCATAAACAGAGTCACCTTCAGCACTGCTGTCACCATCATTAACTGTAAACAGGATATTAGAGCAGTTATCAGTTTGCTGCTGCTCTGGAGACCCTCGCTGATTAAACGCTGAGGTGATTACTGGGTTAATTGAACTGGGAAATGTGGTTTGCATGTGTGTGTTATGGTATGTAGCGTTGAGCATTTCTGTAGAAAGGATCCAGCAGCAGATCAATGCAGAGAAAAGCAACAGAGAAATTACATAAAACTTGATAACACTTAAAGTTTCATGTGCAAAATATTCTAAAGACGTCCACCACAGCGTGAAGAGTGAAAGATTATAAACCTTGATTTCTTGATCATTTTTACATCATCATCATCGTTTATTTATATAGCACTTTAAAAACACACCTGGTAGACCAAAGTGTTGAACAATACATCTATAAATAGTAATAATTTAAGAACTGAACAAAACAATTAAATCAATAAAAATGAATAAAAATATCAGTCACCCACAGAGTTTGGAGAGAAACGTAACTTAGAAACGTAACCTCAGACGATAGACGTCTGAGGTGGTAGAATGCTGATTTTACCGCCCCATTCACGTGGCCATCAAATGTAAGTGCAGAATCGATTTTTACTCCAAGATTTGTGATCGAACTCTTCAAATGAGAGATCAAAACAGCGAAATCAACATCTGGAGGGTCAGAAAATCGATTTGGGCCAAATAAAATCACTTCCGTTTTTCTTTTCTGTTTACATCAGCACAGGATTCACTTCAGCTGATTAGAATGTGGTCACATTGTTCCTAAAGTGTGGACAGTCTGCAAGTTACACGTACGAATTTTGACCCTATTTTTCTTCCTTTCATCTGATTGGTCAATGTCATGTCAATCACAAATGTAACAATCCAATCAGAGAACAGATGGGTTTGGCTGTCGGAGGGGTGCTTTATGGAGCTTCAGGTCCTTGAAGGGAATAAATGCCCTTTTACATGCCAACCCAGCGTTTTCCTTCATCACCACGAAGGAAAACAGTCTGTGGTCGTCGGAGTTTGGTGATTTTAGATTTTTGTGTCACAGGTCTACGTGCTTAATACAGGGACTTCCACAGGCTTTTCAACAGCACTGCGGACCTTGGGGGACAGTGTTGTGGAAATGACAGTCTTCACTACAAAGCTTTCTTCGTTATGAATTAGCATACATGTTTTTATTGAACATTTTAAAAACTAGCAAAATAAACAGAAACTCGTGTAGAGGACATAAAGTCACAGATAGAAACGACAAGGAGCAGGTGCATCTAGTACAGGTAGAGCTGCTGCAAAAACCCACAGAGCTCAGCAGCCAGCGCAACAAACTCTGCATCCTTAGCTTTTAGTTAGCATTAGCAGCACATCCTGCGTCCGATGTGAAAGGACTTTTATGCTGCGCACTGTCACTCACAGCAATGGTCCCGGGTCAGCCCTGACTTTGTGTTAAACTAATCCTAAAGTAATAATGGTATTTCTAACCACTGACATACCACAACTTTATCCTTTCAACAGCTGCTGAAAGTTAGGTTAGGGGACCTAGCTGCTATCGGATATTTTTATAGAGATCCTCCAGCTTCAAACTGTATCACCCTTCAAGGACCTGCAGTTCAAAAAAGTGACCCTCCGACAGCCAAACCCATCTGTTCTCTGATTGGATTGTTACATTTGTGATTGACATGACATTGACCAATCAGATGAAAGGAAGAAAAATAGGGTCAAAATTCGTAGTTGTAACTTGCAGGGTTTTTTTGTCTAAGTCCACACACAAATCTTTTTTTACACACACACAAATTCTTTTTACACATGCAAATCTTTTTTACGCACACACAAATTCTTTTTACACATACAAATCTTTTTTACGCACACACAAATTGTTTTTACACATACAAATCTTTTTTACGCACACAAATCCTGATTACAAGTACAAAATATTTATGACCACATTTTGAGCCCATAAAAATGTTCTGTGTTTATATCTGATGTCACACTATAGCTTTTACTACTCAGCATCTTCCATGCAAACTATGGATAATTGCATTGACCTGCTAGAACCAATGCTATTGCAAGGAAGGTTTTGGTGCAGCACCCTCTTTGTGACCAGTTTCACTCAGCGACTGCCACAGTAGGTAGAGGTGGGTTGCAAAGCAGCCTGTAAATGCACAACAGCTGTGCATCAGTTGATCTGTTGGGATTGCAGGTAATGACTTTGAGGTCTGCCTGACCCGGCACTATGCTTGTCATCTGTTTTCTGATCCTCAGTTTGCCGGGCTGCTCATGGGCGCTTCGCTCAGAAGCTGATGAAAGACTTATTTACCAACTGCACCAATGCTCTGCGGCCGGTGGAGGACACCGACTACATCATCAATGTCACATTACAGGCCACTCTCTCCCAGATCATTGACATGGTAATCAAACCCTGAATGCCTATCCAGCTCTTTATGCTGTATCTAGTCAGGCAGGTACTGGTGTGACCTTGCCGTTTTCATGGATTTTCACCAGGATGAGCGGAACCAGATCCTGACCACCTACCTGTGGGTCCGCCAGGTATGGATGGATGCCTTTCTCACATGGAAGAAGGAGGACTATGATGGCCTTGACACCATCCGCATACCCAGCAGCTACGTTTGGAGACCTGATATTGTTCTGTATAACAGGTAGGTGTATCATCCTGCTGGCTGATCTTCAGGATATTTATTGATATGTTTTCAAACTTCTTCTTCGTTTCTATCATAGTGCAGATGATGAGTTCTCCAGCTCCATGGAGACCAATGTTGTTCTCCGTAACGATGGCCAAGTCATGTGGGACCAGCCAGCCATCACCAAAAGCTCCTGCTCTGTTGATGTGGCCTTCTTCCCCTTCGATGTGCAGCAGTGTGACCTAACCTTTGGCTCCTGGACTCACAACGGAAACCAGATGGATTTGTTCAACGCCGACTTGGCCGACTTTGTCCCCAATGTGGAGTGGGAGGTCAGTAATGGTGTCATGTGTTTAGCACATCCTTAATGAATGTTTTGACGAAACCAAATATTTTCTCTAACCAGGTTCTGGGAATGCCAGCCAAGAAAAATGTCATCTTGTATGGCTGCTGCTCAGAGCCATACCCAGACATTACCTTTTCCCTCCACCTGAAGAGGCGGGCCTCCTTCTACATCTTCAACCTCCTCATTCCTTGCATGATGATCTCCTTTCTGGCTCCGCTGGGCTTTTACCTGCCAGCGGATTCAGGTGAAAAGGTTTCTCTGGGTGTCACAGTGCTGCTGGCCCTCACCGTGTTTCAGCTGCTCGTAGCTGAGAGCATGCCACCCTCTGAGAGCATCCCGCTTATAGGTGAGAACAGCCTCTGACTTTTATTTATATCTATGTATTAAAAAAAGCATTTATTATGAATCAAAATTTTTGTAATGTTTACATTTATCATCCCTCCTGCAAATGTTACATGTTACATCTGACAAGTTACTAATATTTGAGGGTGCACCTATAGCCTTAGGATACCTCAAACAGACACATTTCAGCCTTAGGGATGTCCCTAGAGTGTATCCTCGGAGTAATCCAAAGAGATTTTCCTGTTATTGCAATGTGTTAGGCAAGCAGAGCTTCACTGCAGGAAGAGTGCAGAGGCTAAGCCTATGTTTGAAGCCACTGAGGTGTTTGATGGGTGGGGTTGACATGATGTCACTAATATGACTGAAAACTTGTGGTATGGAGAAACTCCAATAACTCCAGTGTTGTTTAGATTAAGCATTTATTGCTTATCATTGATTGAACTTGCCGTTCCACAGTTCATCTTAATATCCAAAATAAATCCCAGAAGTCACAAACTGTTTGGTCCCTTCAACCAATTAAACCTGACCCCAATTAAATGCTCCAACCTTAAATACAATCATTTACAAACACAAAAAGTGAAAACTAGTCCCACAGATAAGATAATACACAAAACATGACAATGGCTCCTATAGTGATGTTCAGCTTAAAGGGAAGACTAAATGGGATTTAGGAGTCACCAAAGAGTCAATCAAAAGGAAACAGAAAATCACTCTGAGGCCTACGAATGGTTACTGGACATCTCTCTGAGGGATGAGATCAAGAACAAAGCTCTTGCTGACCATCGTGCTGATCTCTGTCTAAAATCGAAGCTGGTGAAGGTGGGGCTGTTTTTAGATTACGTGAAAGGTGTAGTTACCTTCTTTGATCCTGATGCTGCAGTTCTTCCTTTACAGATGGCTTTTTCAACCCTTGTAGCAATGATTCTAGTAAAACCTCTGACCCCCTTATCATCTGCTCTTTCAACAAAGGCGAGTTAGAGTCAGCATGTGCCTCTACAAGAAATCTACATAATCTACAACATTACAAATTAATAACCAACAGTTCTGATAATCCTGGATATTTCATTTAAGATTGAATTTATGCCTCTTAAATTTCCAGCTTTTCTCTTTTCATCTTTCGTGACTGCATCATATCTGAAACATGATATTCAGTGCACCTATACATCATCATGGTTAATTATTCCTGAGAAACCTTCTGCATCTGCCCTCTGGTGGATTATCTGTGCAATGACATGCAGGAAGCAAAGACAACGCATAAAAGACAAATGTTTCCACAATGACATCATCTCAGCATTAGTGTCTTGGCTTCAGTCATATTAAGTTTTCAGGGGTAGAAGAACTATATTTAAATTTAGTGCTGGAGTAGAGTTATTAGGTAATTTGACCCAACATGGTTAGGAAGTTATTACTGACTATTGTCTAAGGAGCTTGGAAAGAAAAGCGTCTGGACTTCTTTGAGTTGCTTAAAGAGGTTTCACCTCTCATCCGAGAAGCTTCTTCAGTTCTAAGGTCAAATGGTGGAGAGTCCCAGATTTAAACCCAGTGGGAGTTTCCCCCCAAAGAGGGACAAAGGACCCCCTGATGATCCTCTACCTAATCACATGAGCCGAGGTGTGAAAGTGGGTGTGGGTCCTAATCAGCCAGAGTTTCGGGTGAGCTCATTGTGAAACCTGGCCCCACCCTATCATGTGATTTCCTGAGGTCAGATGGCCCAGGATGTGAGTGGGCGTTAAGGCGTCTGGGAAGGGATCTCAAAACTGGATTATAGATGGCAGACAATTGGTGTCGTAAACCACCGCCTCTGTTTAAAGATGGTCGCTCACAGTGGACGTAAATGGCTTCTTTCACTCCTCTTTCAAACCATCTGTCCTCTCTGTCCAAAATGTGGACGTTGGCATCCTCGAAAGAGTGACCTTTGTCCTTTAGATGCAGATGGACTGCTGAGTCTTGTCCCGTGGAGGTGGCTCTTCTATGTTGTGCCATGCGCTTGTGAAGTGGCTGTTTGGTCTCTCCGATGTAGAGGTCTGGGCATTCCTCGCTGCACTGTACAGCATACACCACATTGTTCAGTTTGTGTTTAGGAGTTTTGTCTTTCGGGTGAACCAGTTTCTGTCTGAGTGTGTTGCTGGGTCTGAAGTACACTGGGATGTCGTGTTTGGAGAAAACTCTCCTGAGTTTCTCTGATACACCGGCTACATAGGGGATGACAATGTTGTTGCGTCTGTCTTTCTTATCCTCCCTCGCTGGTGTCTGATCTTCTTTTCTGTGCATCTTTGCTGACTTTATAAACGCCCAATTAGGATAGCCACATGTTTTAAGTGCTTCCTTTACATGTGTGTGTTCCTTCTTTTTCCTTCAGGCTTAGAGGAACATGTTCTGCTCGGTGGTGTAGGGTCCTAATTACTCCAAGTTTGTGTTCCAGAGGGTGGTGTGAGTCAAAGAGGAGGTACTGGTCCGTGTGTGTGGGCTTCCGGTACACTTCAATGTTGAGGTTGCCATTTTCTTCAATGTGCACAGCGCAGTCCAGGAAAGGCAAGCAGTTGTCCTTTGTGTCTTCCCCGGTGAACTTGATGTTTTTGTCCACGGCGTTGATGTGCGCAGTGAAGGATTCCACTTCTTGTGTTTTGATTTTGACCCAGGTGTCGTCTACATATCTGTACCAGTGGCTGGGTACTCTCCCTTTAAAAGAGCCAAGAGCCTTCCTTTCCACTTCCTCCATGTAAAGGTTGGCTACAATAGGTGACACGGGAGAGCCCATGGCGCAGCCATGTTTTTGTCTGTAGAAACCTTCGTTGTATTTGAAATATGTAGTGGTGAGGCAGAGGTCTAACAGTGTGCAAATCTGATCGGGTGTGAAAACTCCTAAACACAAACTGAACAATGTGGTGTATGCTGTACAGTGCAGCGAGGAATGCCCAGACCTCTACATCGGAGAAACCAAACAGCCACTTCACAAGCGCATGGCACAACATAGAAGAGCCACCTCCACGGGACAAGACTCAGCAGTTCATCTGCATCTAAAGGACAAAGGTCACTCTTTCGAGAATGCCAACGTCCACATTTTGGACAGAGAGGACAGATGGTTTGAAAGAGGAGTGAAAGAAGCCATTTACATCCACTGTGAGCGACCATCTTTGAACAGAGGCGGTGGTTTACGACACCAATTGTCTGCCATCTATAATCCAGTTTTGAGTTCCCTCCCCAGACGCCTTAACGCCCACTCACATCCTGGGCCATCTGACCTCAGGAAATCACATGATAGGGTGGGGCCAGGTTTCACAATGAGCTCACCCGAAACTCTGGCTGATTAGGACCCACACCCACTTTCACACCTCGGCTCATGTGATTAGGTAGAGGATCATCAGGGGGTCCTTTGTCCCTCTTTGGGGGGAAACTCCCACTGGGTTTAAATCTGGGACTCTCGGCCATTTGACCTTAGAACTGAAGAAGCTTCTCGGATGAGAGGTGAAACGTCTTCAAGCAACTCAAAGAAGTCCAGACGCTTTTCTTTCCAAGCTCCGTAGACCTGATACTGACCAGCTTATAAAGTCTAATTTACACTATTGTGTTCATTGATTGTTTACAGTCAGATATTATCTTCACTGACTTCAGAAATCTCTTTTAGATGCCTTTAAAGTTATGCAATTTGGATAAAAGTAGCACATCTCAGTGATTGCTGGGGCACAGCTGTTGTTGATGGATTTGAGGACCTTTTAAAACCTCCAGCTTGCAGCTCTCACTGAGTCACTGAGCCTTGGCATCAATGACAAGAGGACCACTGACAAAGATGATTCAGATACAGACCCAATCAAAATTATAGGTGGAGCTTGGATGGAGGTGGGTTGCAAAGCAGCTTGGATCTTACACTAACTCTGATTTTCAGCTTTCAATTTTCAGAGACTTCAATGCAGCAATGCAGCAACTACCCATGTGCCTCTGCAGTAAATAAAGACGTATAATAGGAATGTTTGCTCGTCTGCCGCTGTCTGTTGTCACACCCACTTTAGACTTCACAGGGTTAAACAGAGTGTCCTATATTCACCAGCTGTATGCTTTTACTGCAACTAAGACTAAAGCTTGATTTGGAGTTATAGGGACAGCAAATAACCTCTACCTGATTTTTCGGTGTCTCTTTTCTATAGGAAAGTACTACATTGCCACCATGACCATGGTCACTGCATCAACAGCGCTCACCATCTTCATCATGAACATCCACCACTGTGGCGGGGAGGCTCGTCCCGTGCCTGAATGGGCCGAGCGCTTCATCCTCAAGTACCTCGCTCGCATCTGCTTCGTGTACGAGGTGGGTGAGAACTGCCTCGGTGGAGCCAGGAAAGAACCTTTATCACAGGAGGGGTCTGACAGCCCATCAGCCAATGGAGGCAGCACCAAAGGAGCAAATTGGGATGTCAATGGGAAGGCGTGGGGAGGAAAGGTGGAGGTGGAGCCTCTGAAGGTGGAGCAGGAAGTAACCAACCAGACAGACTGGAAAGAGGATCTGTTTGTGACCATTGACCACTCACAGGAGAAAGGAGCTGCTGGAGTGCGAGGGGAGGAATCAAACTGTGGTGAGCCCGAAGAGGAAAAGAATCAATCAATCAATCAATCAATCAATCAATATACTTTATTAATCCCGAGGGAAATTAGGGTTACAGCAGGCAGCACGCTAATGGCGCATGCGCACTTACAAAGGAACCTTCTGACCAACATTACACAAACATCACATTGGGGAGACATGTCAGAAGGTAGGCTGATAGGAAGAAAAAACAACGAAAGTATGTAACATGAGGAGAGAGGAGGAGAAAAAAAACTCCACTCAGACTGAGCTCCTAGTGGGAGAACAGTTTGATAACAGAAAAAACACCTCAGCACAAAAAGCACATGACTATCAATACACCATAGAAACACAAGACAAGCAACAGGGCGGGGAAAGGGTGAGAGAGAGCCGGTGTAGACAGCGCTTCCGGTCCTGCAGCATGCCTGCGCTGGTCCAGTCGACTACCATCTTCTCCGGTAGGGCACAAGCATCGAAGGCGTTTGGAAGGGGAGGGGGGATCAATGTGTGCAAATCAGTGTATGTGTATTTGTGTGTGTATGTCCAGAGTCAAGCTGAGACAGTGTCCTTCGCCCTGCCAGGCTAAGTAAACAGTCTTCCAGCCAACTCAGGTGGCCTTGCATGGAATAGGGAGGAACAGTCTAAACACACTCGTTATCTGGGATTGTTTTGATCGGCTCCAGCCTTGAGCCCGCAGCTGGCTCCGGAGGGGTAGCCGCATTAAGATGGCGATTTCTTTCCAACAACTCATGAGAATTTCGAGCTGTTTTTGTTTGAGCACTCCGACACTGATCTCTCCATCTCCCGTTGGATAGCCGTCAGTTTCTCCATGATGTTGTTTACCTTCAATTCCGTGGTCTTGTCAATCTTTTGCTCGCAGAGCAGATTCTGAGACCTCGCGACCGCAGCCAACTGATCCGTGATGTTTTCCAGCTTTCGCCCATAGTTGTTGATTTGAGCTGATTCTTCCCTGGTGTATCCCAGTATCCGCTCAGAGATGTTATTCTGAGTATTCACTGCAGCCGCAATAGCCTCCAAGCTCTTGACCATGTCCCTGTCTGTGAGCCTTTTCTGAGAAGCAGCGTCTCGTCCAGTCAATCCAATCTCAGCGGGCAGCTTTGTGGGGGTTTGAGCAGCCGGTTCCGCTGTCTTAATTCTCCGATAAGCCAGGGCCAAGCCAGCTCCGATCAGCAAGAACCCTGTTATCATGGTTCCGAATAGGTAGATATCTTCAGCGTCCTCGATCGACAGTCCCGCCAGGCACACGATCCTCCATTTCTGCCACCCATCCATCGTGTATCCAGCAGGGAAAGTCCCTCCAGGGCACTCGGGCTCTCCCGAGCCCAAACTTCTCGTTGAGAAGAGGGTGTCAATAGCATTCATAGACCAGTTGATCAAATCCATAATTCTCTTTAGGTTTTAGACACAGACTGTGAGAGAGTGTTCCAGGGAAGTAAGAAACTCAGACAAGACAAGGACACAAGAAGCTAAGCAGGGAAGATAAGGGCAGGAGAGGAGAAAAGTGCGACCGCCTTCGCTGAGAGCTGAGACGTAGGAGAAAGGCGTAGGTGTTGAGGGAGGAGGTGGAGCTGGGGGGAACAGGAGGGAGATCTTGGTGAGGTGTTTATGCCAACACCAGGAACTGGGCAAGAATGTTGAATACATTGCCAACTCCTACCAGGACCAGCGAGCAGCACAGCTGCGCATCGGCGAGTGGAGGAAGGTCGCCAAGGTCATGGATCGCTTCTTCATGTGGCTCTTCTTCATCATGGTCTTCTTCATGAGCATCCTCATCCTGGGAAAGTCCGTCTGATGGAGCTTAGCCTAAGAATTCATGAGATGATAAAATTATTTGTTTAACGATTAAATCTTTTTTTCTTCTTTTTTTCTGACACATGTAAACAGCTTAAAAATAACTGAATGATGGTTTTAAGGGTCAGTTTACTCTTTTGTGAGCTGGTACCTGGTAGCTTTCCTCAAAAACATTTCCACCAGAATTTAAAATGCTTATCTTTGGATTTAAAAGAAACTCTGAAGGCTGATGAAAGTAAAATGATTGGGAAAAAAAAGTTTCTAATTATTTACAAAGATCCTAACAAATGCTGGAGAAGCTAAGCACGTCTCTGTTGGACACAGCATGAAGGGAGAATCAAGGGTGGGTTGCAAAGTGGTTTGCATGATGCAGCAACTGTGGACAGCCTAAATGAAATTTACCAGTTAGATGGGTGTCTGCAGAGCCATTAGTTGAGAAGGAAGAATGAAATGAAATAAGTAGAGCTGTAAGCGTTAATCTCAGCGTTAAAATGACGTTAATGCCATAACCGCATTAACGCGGCGAGTCTCAGTTAGCATATTATCACTGATCGCCCCGTGCGTGGGGCTGGATGGCGCTAACGCATTAACAAGCTAACCGAGCTAACGTGTTGACGCGGCCCACGCACGGGGCGATCCGTGATAATATGCTAACGGAGATTTGCTGCTTTAATGCGGTTATGGTGTTAACGTCATTTTCATGAGATTAACGCTGACAAGACTAGAAATAAGTGATCTGCTGTTTTTTTAAATTTAAGTTGTATCGTGCTCATATCTTCAGATCACAGATGTTTTAAGCTTGCGACTGTTTGCATTCCAGCACTGAATTGGTCACTCTAGATTTCAGCATTCAGGCATTTATGAATCCATTCATCATGCCTTAATACTTTTCATTGAGCTATCTGACTCTCAGAACAGCATCTCCACCACCTTTGTTTCTGAGGGTAAGTTGGTATCGGTGCTTTGATGCAGCTGATCTCGACTTTGTAGCCTTAATGAAGTAATAATAGGTTCAATTTGATGTCCTTTCTAGTCCCACATTATTCATATTTAACACACTTTTATCTGCATCAATTCTGTCTGGCAAATACGGACTTTTTATACTCTAAACATGGTAATGCTGCTTCTGTGATTACGATCTCAACTACAAACTGTTTTCTTGCAAATAATCATAATCTGGAAACAAAAAGGAAAAAAGGGAAATCCCAGAAGAGCCAAACCTGGTTTTTCCCTCCAAAAATGTACATTTTGCTACTGAAAAAAACAAACAAAAAACCCCAAACAAACTTCAAATGGTTGATAAAACATTTTCAGGCTCGATCTAAAGTGGAAAAAAGTTTTTCAAACAAACTAAAATTCACTCACAAGTTGCAGTTATTTAAGTTTCTAAGAAAGCTCAAATAAACTGTAGAATCAGGAGAAAAAAAACCTGCAATTATATGTAGGTCACTTTTATTTTAAATCCAAACACACCTCACACTTTTACCTTTTTTTAAAGTCAAAACCAGTGACACAGAAAATCACTTCCAAATATTTGCAGTGATCAAAAGCTAAAAACAGCTCTGCACAAAGCCTCATATCAGAGTTTGAAAGCCTTACTTTACACATCTGGATGTTTTTTTATTGACGCTGTTTGTAAAAATATTGATTTTATCACATCAGACAGATTCTTTGTTCAGCATTTTGTCTTTTACTACAGCATGTTAAATAAGAAGAGTAAAGTCTCATATCATCGTTGTTTTAATCACGTGGGTTTGTGGAATTTATGGCGCACAAAAGTTTACAAAAACTGAGCAAAACATTTGAGAGCAGACAGACAGAAGCATCAGAGAGGACGAATTCATGATGCTAGCAAGCTAGCTCAGATGGGAATGACTGCTTGTCCCAAATGTGCCTCACATCTGCAGTTTTCTTTGGCTATCTGGAGAGTTAGCCGACTGTATCCACAGACTCTACTGGTGCAGCTTTGTAGACACAGATCCTGCTAATTAGTTAATAACAGATGAGTAAAGTCCTAAAATTTCACTCACCAAACTGGAGCTCGGGTATGTTAGATGATCTGTTAGTACATTTAACTGCACAGCAGTCATATTAGTGGTTAAATAAATACTCCAACAGCACAAACAAGGTCCAGAGGTCCATTTCAGGGACTCCAATCAGCTGTGGTGACCTAGAACAGCCAAGGTGAATCACAGCTGTCAGTCAAAGACACCAAAGGCCTTAAACTGTTGCATTAAAGATAAGTCACATCCAGCACAGTTATCGTGAGGATGCAAAACAGCTGCAGGGATAGAGTGGATATCAGAGGAACTGCAGTTCTGGCTTCATCTTTCTGTTTTGCAGGTGTAACCTTGGCTCACAAACAGTCTGCAGTAAACTGTCTCCTGTGTGTGTTTCCCTTACAATGTTTGCCAGGTTTTTTTTTTGTTCTGGTTTGGTGACTTTTTGTAATCTAGTGCATGCGATTCAGCACGTCTGCACAATGAAACACCGAGTGTTACAATCCTGAGTGTGTGATGATCCTAACCTCACAGACGCACAGAGTTTATCGAAGGTTCACTTCAAGAAAACAGAATTTTCAGGTTTCTTTGTTTGGTTTTGTTGTGGAAGTTTTTCCATTTAAATAAAGCCTGCAGATGAGCGGTGAGCGGTAGCCAACATTCTTTAATCCAGACACACAAAGACAACGGACAACCAAGCTTGATGGAGCCCCTGCATGTCCGCGGGACAGACGGTCAGCAGAGTTCTCACTGAGCCTAGCATGGCTCTCAGTTAAATACCTTCTCCAGGAACAAAAGGCAATACACAGCTGTTTCACACCTTAAGGTTCACACTCCCTTGCTACCTCCCAGAGTCCTGGAAGAGACAAAAGACTCTTCCTGTGGAGTGGTCTGCTCCCCCCCCAACTTCCCTCTTACAGTATGGGTGTCAGACATGTTAAAATCCAGTGGCACCAAGGCATTATACAATAAAATAATGTGATTAGTACATAAGTAAAAGAAATTCCATTACAATCTCTATAAATGCAGCTTCAGGGTTTGTTTGTGTTGCCAGGATGGATTAAAAAATGCAACTTTTGTTTTTTTTGTTTTTTTTTTTTTTAAAAAAGAAGCTGCTTTATAGACTGATAGAGCATTAACTTGTCTCTGTGAACTAGTTTGTCCTCTGAAGGCCAGAGACAGGCTTTTGTTTTATTATGAAAGGAATAAAAAGGCAAATTTATGAGACTAAATATTTAAGACTAAAGATAAAAAATAAATTAACTGTAATTTTATATGCATGAAACCAAGAAAAATGTTACTCTGCTTATTTCTTTGCAGTGTTTGAAAAATCCACAGTGTCAGCACAACAACTGTTAAATTTATCAGCCTGATGTTTTCGGTTTGTGAGCTGTTATGTTCACACGGGACACTCTGTTAATGCGGTGAAAGTTCTTATTAAAACTGTTTTGTTCACAGAGGTTTGTTGGGACTTTTCTGATATGATGTGTGTGTGGTATTGTGGGTCTGTGGGGTTTGTTCTCCGTGTGTGTGTGGGTACTTTCTGATTCTAGATCACACTTAGGTGTGAAGGTGAGTGAATGGTTGTCTGTCTCTCTTTGGCCCTGGCTGGTGAGGTTTCCAGGGTGTAACCCACCTCTCACTGTATGGTTGCTGGGACGGGGATAGACTACGGCCCCCGCTGAACCCTGAACTGGAAAAGGCAAAAGAGCTTTTACTTTAGAGTATATTTTAAGGAGTCTAATAAAAACTTATTATTGTTTTAACCAGAAGAAACATGAGATTCGTTTGAGAGGAGGTGAGTAGAAGAATGTGTCAGGTTTACTTTTATTTCTTGATATTGCAGTTTGGCTTCTCTGCAGAAGAGGGCAGTGCAGCTGCATCTTTGGACGGTTTCTTTACATAGATCAGCCGGCACTCAGAAAGGTCATGTCAGTCTTGAGATGGGAGGAGCAAATAAAGCACAAAACTGCACAAGCTAAACCCACGGACAGCAGGTGATTTTAAATATATGTTTCTTTAAAACTTGTGGATAATTTTCATGTATAAAAAGATTGTATGATCTCACACTGTCCTAAAGGTCTCATTTAACTGATCTAAACATTGTTTGATAGATGCTGCAGGTTTTGATGCAGCATCATCAGACTGAACAATAAACTTCTGGGAAATGTTTGATCCTGTAGTTATAAAAATACACGTCAGCTTTCTTCTGCTTTCCCTTTAAAATGGAAACAGTGAGAGAAGACGGTACAAACCCAGCACATTGCTTTATTATTAAAGTGCACGACACAAATTGTTCTGCAAATATGTCAACTTACAAAGATGCACAAAACTAAACAAACAGCGAATCCAATGAATGGATTGTCAATGGCTGGGTACTCTCCCTTTAACAGAGCCAAGAGCCTTCCTTTCCACTTCCTCCGTGTAAAGGTTGGCTACAATAGGTGACACGGGGGAGCCCATGGCACAGCCATGTTTTTGTCTGTAGAAACCCTCTTTGTATTTGAAGTATGTGGTGGTGAGGCAGAGGTCTAACAGTGTGCAGATCTGATCGGGTGTGAAGTTGGTCCTGTCTTCCAAGGAGCTGTCTTCTTGTAGTCATTTTCTGACAGTCTCCACTGCTTCCGTAGTGGGTATGCAAGTGAAGAGAGAGACTACATCAAAGGACACCATGGTTTCATCTGGATCCAGGGTAAGTTTCTGGACCTTGTCGGTGGAGTTCTTGATGTGATGTGGGGTGTTCCCCACAAGTGGTGCCAGGATGGTAGCAAGGTGTTTGGAAATGTTGTAAGTGGCTGAGTTTATGCTACTGACTATGGGTCTGAGTGGAACACCTTTGTGGATCTTGGGAAGTCCGTAAATGCAGGGTATGGCATCCCGTGGGGAAAAGCGGTGATATGTAATACGGTCAATGATTTTGTCCTTTTCAAGGTCTTGAAGGCAAGCTATAACTTTTTTTTGTAGCTGCTTGTGGGGTCTCGCTTTAAAGCTTCGTAGGTGTTGTTGTCACTGAGGAGAGTAGTGATCTTTGTGTGGTAATCCGTTGTGTTTAGGACCACGGTGCACCTTCCCTTATCAGCTGGTAATATAGTGATGTTGTGGTCTTTGCTCAGGGAAGCGACGGCCTTCTTTTCTTGTAATGTGAGGTTAGATGGAGGGACTTTCGAACTGGAGAGGGTGGCTGAGACTTTCATCCTGATTTGCTCTGCTTCTGTCTGTGATAATTTATTGATCCGTATGGCGGTTTCTGTGGCTGTGATGAGGTCCACTATGGGCAACTGTTGTGGAGAAATGGCAAAATTGAGTCCTTTGGCTAAAACCCTCTTTTCAGGTTCAGTGAGATTCCGGTTTGAAAAGTTCTTTACCCATTTTTCCTGACTGTCCTCAGGTGTGCGTTCTTCTCTGAGTTGTGTAGGTTCAGACAGAGGAGTGAGGAGTGAGCTCGGAAAGAAAAGTGTTCTTTCCAAGAACCTTCACAGACAATCCATGGATGAATGATCTACGGTTACTTCCTGCTGTCCTAAGATTAACAAAGGTCAGCTTTAGCCTGTGAGCCACACTTTGAAAACTCTGCTGATGGGCTGACCAAAAAGGTGGATATGTAATAAAGATGGAGGGACATAAACCATTAAAACAGTCGTATAAAAAGATAAACTGGTCACTGTGGTGTCACTCTCTGGTTTTAGATTTTGCTTTTTGAAAGATCAGGGTTAGTTTACTCACTGCCAAGTTGTTGTTGTTGTTGTTTTTTGTTTTGTTTTATTTTGAGAATTTACTAGATTTGGATGAAAGAGTAGAGTTACAAGCAGCCAGGCCCTGCAGTGTTCAAGTGGGTGAATTATTTTTTTAAATTATATTTATAAAAACAAATTCAAACCGACAACTCAGAACAACCATCAATACACATTAAAAGGAAATTCGGGGTTTCACTTTGGCTGGACTCCTTAGTTCTCGTCCTCTGTGGTATTGTATTACTTCCTGTTCCTGTTACAGTGCACAGTGGTGTTTGTGTTGTTCATCTGTGTTTGTGCAACATCTCTAAAATTAGAAATATCCTGTCTCAGAGTGATGCTGAAAAACTAGTTCATGCATTTATTACTTCCAGGCTGGACGACTGTAATTCATTATTATCAGGATGTCCAAAAAACTCACTGAAAAGTCTTCAGCTAATCCAAAATGCTGCAGCAAGAGTCCTGACAGGGACTAGAAAGAGAGAGCAGATTTCTCCTGTTTTGGCTTCCCTTCATTGGCTTCCTGTTAAATCCAGAATTCAAAATCCTGCTCCTCACATACAAGGTCTTAAATAATCAGACCCCATCTTATCTTAATGACCTTGTAGTACCATATCACCCTATTAGAGCACTTCGCTCTCGCTCTGCAGGCCTACTTGCTGTTCCTAGAGTATTTAAAAGTAGAATGGGAGGAGAGCCTTCAGTTTTCAGGCCCCTCTTCTGTGGAACCAGCTTCCAGTTTGGATTAGGAGACAGACACTATCTCTACTTTCAAGATTAGGCTTAAAACTTTCCTTTTTGCTAAAGCATATAGTTAGGGCTGGACCAGGTGACCCTGAATCCTCCCTTAGTTATGCTGCAATAGACGTAGGCTGTCGGGGATTCCCATGATGCACTGGGTGTTTCTTCTTCACTCACTATGTGTTAATAGACCTCTCTGCACTGAATCATATCTGTTATTAATCTCTGTCTCTCTTCCACAGCATGTCTTTATCCTGTCTTCCTTCTCTCACCCCAACCAATCACAGCAGATGGCCCCGCCCCTCCCTGAGCCTGGTTCTGCTGGAGGTTTCTTCCTGTTAAAAGGGAGTTTTTCCTTCCCACTGTCACCAAAGTGCTTGCTCATAGGGGGTCATATGATTGTTGGATTTTTCCTGTGTATGTATTATTGTAGGGTCTACCTTACAATATAAAGCATGTGAGGTGACTGTTGTTGTGATTTGGCGCTGTATAAATAAAACTGAATCAAGAATCAAACCCTTAACCAATCAAACCAACTTAACCAACCAAAGTAACTACAGGAGCGTAGTTTCAGCCATTAGCCATACTTTTTGTGCTGAGTAAAAAGACAGATGCTACAATGGTGAGTATATGGACTGTGTGAGTACAAGAAAAATAATTATTATAATATGATGTGTTAAATTTGTTTAGATCACAGGAATAAGGAAGGATTGGTCTGTGTTTTAGTTTGGCTTAGCTGTAGACCTGAGAGTGTGCGTAATTGTTTAAAGAGAAAGGAATTTATGGACACTGGGGGTCGGCTGTCATAAAAGGAGACAGGAAGCTACAGTTGGGGGTTGCTGATGCTGATGCTTGTACCTTTAATAAAAACGCATAATTGTTATAATTAAGAAGTAGGTTTGCAGGAGACTCTCTACATGCTTATCTGTAAATGTAAAACAACAAGAGGCCAATGGCCCAGTGAATGCAGAGTGGGGGTCTCAGTGTTTGTAATATGTTAACTCTGTTGTGTAGAGGAATTTCGTGTAGCTTGTTTGAGGAGATTACTTTTATGACCCCCAGGAAGTCATGTCCACAGAGACACACACAGTGCTTTGACTGTTACGCACCCACACCCACATGCACACTCACTCACGTGCACACACATACACACAGGTATGCGCACACAGTCACTCACGCTCATGCATACACACACAGACACACAAAGTTTGCAGCACACCATGGGGGTTTTATGATGGGGTCACTTCTATAAAGCTGGTTGTAACTAACAAAGAGGTGGAAGATCTGCAGAGGGACACCGGCCTTGCACATCTCCCCTTCTAGAAGATGCATGCTTAAATGAAGATGAATAAAGATGAATAAAGGTTTTTGTGAAATGACTACTGAGTTCCGGTGCTGTCTCTGGATGCCCTGAGGAATAAAAAGAACCGGGGTGAAACTGATTTCTTAACAACTGCCACTTCAAACAAGACAGCAGGCAAGTGGCGTGGTTACAGCCATCTTTTTCATACTGTCTATGGATAATGCCTAAGTGAGGGAGACAGGGAAACATAGAAAGGAGAGGCAGAGCTGGGGAAACCTTCAGCCATCTGAGACTGAAGAAGTTACTTGGACGAGTGACGAAACATTTTTCCCACTGAAAACGCTACGTCCAGATGAACAGAAACATTCTTTTGGAATTTACTTACCTGGATGACTGAGCATGCATCAAGACAAGGAACATAAAGATTATCAGCTGAACCTTGAATTCAGAAGAAGGAATGTGGTTCTTGTCCTGGTTGTGAAACTAGAACCAGAGGAGCTCTTTACCTCTCCTTCAAGTTGTTTTGAAATTTTATAGATTTGCAGAAGGGAAATAACCCCGTCCTTGTGGCAAAATATGAAATATGTTCTTGACAGGTTGGTATTGATCAGTCTGTTTGCCAGCAAACATGCAGCAGTCCCAGTCAGTTCTACTGGGCACTGCTGCGTTCACTAATCTGGCCCACCTCTTGTTGCTAAAACCCAAACCTGCTACCACTACACAGCAAATCCAGTATGTCCAAATTAACACTGTCAGATTTGATTTCAACACTATTAAAGTGTCTATATGGGTCCACACCAGAGAGTGTTAATTTAACTCTTTTTGGAGAGTTGGTACGTTAACTCTGATTCAGTGTTAAACACCAAATCTATCTGGAGTTGATAATTTAACACTTACTAATGCTAACTAGGTGTTAAGAGTTTATATATTAACTCTCAAAGAGTATTTTAGTTTAACTACATAAGAGTTATCTTCTAATTAATTCTAAAAAGTGGAAATTTTACTGTTCTGAACTTCTAGAAACTCCTTTGGAAATAAACATTTATTAAAAAGATGCAATGGTTTTTGAAAAACATTTATTCTGAACTGTGCACCGCAATTTCAAAACATTTTCTGAAAGATGTAACAATGTACATGTTCTTACTTTCATTAGAATTTTGTTTATCAAAAGGTCTGACATAGGTGAGCTGGTAAATGCAAATAACAGCATTCCCATCACTCATTTCTTCAATACAATATGCATGTCCTTCATTCATCACTTTGTGGAACTTCAACGCACTTCTGCTCTCCCCCATATTCCACCTTCATATTCACAGCATATTCTGTGTGGAGATTGATTAAAAATTAATTAAAAATTAGTTGACACTAATTAATTACACAAATAATCTGGTAATCGATTGCAGCACAGTAAAAAAAGAAATCATTTTTGAGCCATTACCTGTGTAAAGTATTTTCCCAAAAGACAAGGACACAGACAACAGGTAATACTGAACTAAATTTGAAACCTCAACCTTTTTCATTTTTACCTAAACCGTGTGCACAAAATTCTGGACGGATCTAAATGCTAATGTCGAACCCAGTCAGGACATCTGCTACTGCTGTTTGCTCTTTTTTTTTTTATGGGAGATCGTTGTCAGGCTTCAAGTAGCACCATTATACCAACATTTCACATTCTAGACATTGTTTTAGGTGTATTTAAGTTGACCAAAAATTTGACTAAAAATTCACATGCAAGCTTTTTTTCAAGGCTGTAGTATTTGCCCGCAGCTAGCTATTTCAGCTAGCTAAAACAGAATATCATGCTATCACCAAGCAACATGGCTAATGCCTTTCACACAGCTTTGTCTCAACTCCAAAGAGCCACAGAAGTAAAAGCTAATAATAATAATAATTGAAACAATCTTTGAAAAAATGACTTACCAAGCATGGCAAACAACTCAAATATGTAGAGCAAAATGTTCTGAAACGGCTTCACTTCAGCTTCGATTGGAGCCTATGGTGCTGGGGGTGGAGTCTGTGAATTTACTCCATTAGTGTCATAGCCCCTAGGAGTTCAGAGTTAAGAGATCAAGAGTTAATGTTTCCGTTGTAACACCTCCAGATTTGTCATAGAACCGCTCATTTTTGACACTCGATTTTAACTACTATCATTTTACACCTCAGAGTTACATTAAAAGAATTTGACTCTACTTAGAGTAAAATTAACTCTACTTTTGCAAGAAGACTACTAACACCAATACATTTAACACTTTTGAATTTGCTGTGTAGTAAAAAGGTAAATGCCGAGTTTAAAACTGTACCAAAAACAATAGCTGTTTTAAGTTATAAATGTTGTAGAGATGTATATGGTTAATACATGCAATCAATACATGTTTTAAAGTAATCAGTTTTTTCAGAATAACAAAATAAATAATTTTAGTGCGCATGCACCAACCAGCATGCAGCCTGTTACAGTTGCTCATGCTTTTTCTCGTTAGTTTAGCTTTTTTTCTTACTTATTCTTTTTTTCTTTACTTGTACTTTCATCTGTTTTATTATCTTTTCCACAATCATGTGGATTAAGAGAGTTTTTGTTCTGCTGGTGGCCATGGACCTGCCTCCTACATACTGCATGGACTGTTTACTCCAGAGATCAGCTGATCACCCTGATGCTGGCTGGCTCATCGGTCAGACCCAGAGACGCACCAGCTGAAATCTGGAGGAAAACACATCAGGGATGCAGAGGTGGAGGACAGAAGAGGAGAAGGAAGGAGACGGTGAGACAGCGGAGGCTCGAAGTGAGGAGGAGGTACAAACCGTGTCTGCTGTCCACTATAATGGGAAGTGTTCGCTTGTTAGCAAATAAAATTGATGCATGGAGTGCTAGCATGGAGTCAGAGGGAATACCGGGAGTGTAGTATTAAATCCAGTTCTTTGCAGTCTTTTGGTGGCGAAGAAAAACATGGCTCAAAGTGGTCTAACTCAAAAATGATCTTTATTTTTACATTTCCGGAAAAGGAGACTGACCCCACAGAAACACCAGCTCAAGTCTAAAGCAGCAGCAGCCAGCAGGTTCTTTATATGCTTCCTCTGCACGTCACGCACACTTTAAGTTTCGATCAAACACTCTGCATAGTTTCACTTTCTTTGTGTCAGATTTCCGGTGCAGCTCTGCACCAAACTTCCCCTTTTCTCTACTTCCCCTTTCTAAGGTCTGTTGCCAGGGCAATTTGTCACCCTTAACCTAGTTCTTGTCTCGTCTGGGTCTGGTTTATAAAGGCCTACACATAAAACAATATAATCAGAAAATAAACATTAAGAATATATATTTAAATCCCAATAGACCCCCTCTTGACCTCTCCCCAGAAAGGTCACCATATTTCTATTAGTTAACCTAATTAACTGACTCCCTCAATAACTACTGTGAACTAAGAACAGATATAGTTAGCTTTTTCTGGTAAAAGATCCTACATTACTTTTGTCACTCTTTGAAAACAGCCTCTATAGTGTTAACCCGTTTCCTCTTTAAAAATTTACTCCGGTTTTCCACCCCCTCTAGGGGTAACACCTATCCGGCCTTAACACTATTTTTGGGCAATTTACATAACATAGAAATCCTGCAAACTATTACATAAGTCCCTCTCATTACTCTTTATTACTTTTATGCCCCCATTATAACTTTAACAAGCTTTTAATCTCCTAAACAACAAATTTTCTGAAACTGCAATTCTCTGTGCTTCTTTTGGGTGCACCTTTCTTGTGGTTCCGTTCGGTCTGGTGCTTCCTGGATTCTTGCCAACCCCTTCGTGATTTTCGCTGTGGTCCTGAAATCTCCTGTAAAGGATAAACAAAACACCTCTCCCTGCTACGCCTCCATAACCTAATATGTTCATGAATTGTTCTCTTAATTATTCAAATTTGGTTCAACCTATCATGTTCTAGGGTCTATTATTTATACATATATAATCTTCAATTTTATTTATTTGGGTAAATGACAATTTTGACAACCTTTGACACACTTTTAAGAAACAGGTGTTTGCGGTTGCTCATTCTCACCTCTCTTATCTGATCATGAACATCCTGTACAAAAAACAATGTGTAAAAAGTGCAAAAGTTTCCAAGCAAAATGTGTCTTAACTCTGACCTACAAGTCAATCTTCATGTTATCTGTCTCTGCAAGCATTTTGCATTGACCTTTTACTGCACTCTGTCACCTTTCACAATAGATCATCTCTTCATGAGCACTTCGAATGCATGAACTGGACCCACCATGCGCAGGAAGTAATATTCTTTAGATAACCCTGATCAACAGCAGCCTGTGCTCCAGACCATAGATTTATCTGAGGTGGATAAATCTATAATGTTGCCTGGGAAATGATCTAGCTAATCCTTTTCTGTTGTTATTGTCCTAGTTCTGATGAGTTGACTCATGGGAGTGTCCATGTGTCAAAAGGAGGGTCCAGAATTAACATGAAACAATGTTTTCTATGTTTTCTATGATTTTTGCGGTGATTTGTCGGATTAACAGTTTTTTTTACAGGTATAAAACCTATGTGTGAAAGTGGCTCAAGAGTTGGGAGGTTGCCTTGTAATCAGAAGGTCGCCGGTTCGAGCCCCGACTTAGACAGTCATTGTGTCCTTGGGCAAGACACTTCACCTGTTGCCTACTGGTGGAGGTCAGAGGCCCCGGTGGCGCCAGTGTTGGGAAGGTTACTTTTAAAATGTATTCTATTACAGATTACATGCCCCAAAATGTATTTTGTAACATATTCCGTTACGTTACTCAATGAGAGTAACGTATTCTGAATACTTTGGATTACTTAATATATTATCCTGCTGTTTACAACTACATGAATGTAATTTATTACTATTACTGAAGGTCCGCGGCTCTGAACCGTAGTAAAGGGACCTCTGGCTAATACGTCGGGTTCGTGTCGGGCTCGTAGCCGAAAACTAGCTTTACTTTGTTGTGTGGGTCAACTTTGCTTGCGAGAGACAGAGAGAGGCGTTGAAAGGCTGCTCCAACGGAACTTATTGTTTCTAAGGAAAACACGAACACAGTGTACAGTCGAGTCTTAATAGCTTACTTACAACTGGGCTCGTCAGGCACTCTTATTGGCTGCTGTGGTTATTATTATATTTACATGCTTCCAGCTCGCGTTTCTGCTCGGTGACAGCTCGTACTTTTCCTTTTTCTCCCTCCTCCCACTCACAGACACATAAAGTGTATGGCAGTCCATTCTCCCTGCAGCACGGACTACACTGTCCATGAGGCTACATGCTTTAGAGCAGTAGCATTCTGTCTATTAGCTTAGCACAACAACAACAACAAAAAGGTGCTCTCTCACCCAGGAAAAACGCAGAGAGAGAGCGTCACCCTGTAACCATGGCAACCGTAACGCTGACAATATGAAACAGGGAAGTACCGCCGTGTAATCCATTTATTTCAACAAAGTAACTGTATTCTAAATACCACCTTTTTAAACGGTAACTGTAACGGAATACAGTTACTCATATTTTGTATTTTAAATACGTAACAGCGTACTCCCCAACACTGCTGATGAAGTGCTGCACCAGATGGCCTGGCCTCCAGTCACCTGACCTAAACCCAGTCTAGATGGTTTGGGATGAGATGAACCGCAGAGTGATGGCAAAAGGCCCAACAAGTGCTCAACATCTCTGAGAACACCTTCAAGATTGCTAGAAAACCATGACGACGTCATTAAGCTCATCGAAAGAATGCCAAGAATGTGCAAAGTAGTGATCAAAGCAAAGGGTGTCTAAAATATCAAATATGTTTTGAGTTGTTTCACATTTTTTGTTTACTACATAATTCCATATGTGTTCAGTCAGAATCTACAATGTAAACAGTCATGGAAATAAAGAAAAACCATTTAATGAGAAGGTGTGTCCAAACTTTTGGCTAGTAGTGTATTTATTTAACAGTTTATGCTCTGATCAGTATCAAGCATAATCAACTGTCAGCTGATATGGACTATGAATTTGCATTCTGTTGTAGCGATAGGATTTCCGGCTCTTTTTAGAGAACCGGCTCTTTCGGTTCGGCTCCTAACTGGCTCTTCATGTTGTTTTGTTGCTTTCATTAATTTATTATTAACGACAATATAAAATTATGCACACAATGAACTACTAATGTAAAAAATTTCTTTTTTCTTTTTTATTTATAAATGTTTATCATATAAATATTCTTGTATTTATTCACAGCACATAAATATATAAAAATAAATTATAAAGTACAAAAACCAACTATTTACAATTCAATTTTTAACTATTTAAGTTTTTTTCCTTTTAAACCAATTCAAAACGAAAGAACACAAAACACTACAAACCACAACACAATAAAATATCAATTAAAATATGCAAAACAAAAAGAAAAAATGAACAACCAGATCTTTAATTTAAGGAAAGGTTGGCATTCAGGAATACCAATTGCCTTAGCTTTGAGGAGCTGATCCGGTTTCTTCTGTCATTCATTATCTGTCCTGTTTTGGAGAAGATTCTCTCTGAGGGGACTGATGTTGCTACAAAGTCTCCGTGTCATCACCTGGGTCAGACGTGGATAAGTATAAGCCTTTGTCTCCCACCAGCTCAGTGGATCTGCACTTCTCTGGCAAAGGGGCTCATCAATGTAGGATCTCACTTCCAGTATTGCATCTGCTGAGGGATTCCTTCTGGTAGTGTCTCTACTTGCTCGTTCTTCAAAGAACCTCCAAACAGCAGATGCTTGTTGCTCCTTTTGTTCATCCTCTTCTGCCTCTTCTCCCTCTTGGTCCCCTGGCACTGGAGTTGGTTGGCTGGATCTTGCTTCTGCAGTTATTCTCTAAAGAGCTTCATCCACCGCTCTGTTGTCATTAAAGACCAGCTTCTTTAATCTTGGATCAAGAATGGTGGTTTCAGAGAGAACAGCATTATATTCCATTCTGTGGAATTTTCTGTCCATGGATGCACAGAGAGCATCCACCAACTCTTTCACTTTTCCTGTAGTTACTCTGGTTTGGTGTTCAGCTGTCACTCTCTGCAGACCCTTGCACAGGATTAACATTTTGGAGGCTGTGACATGGCTGAAAAAGAGTAAATAACAAGTTTCAAAATTATGCTTTTTTAAAATTCAGCAGTATATTATTATTTAGGATCATGTCTAATCTGCTTTTCATACCACCAATGCAATCAGCAATGCAACTAAGTACTACTACTACTACTAATAATAATAATAATAATAATGATGATGCAATAATATTTGCACACTCACCTGTCTGCACTGATCTCCACAGTGACCTGCTCAAATGGCTCCAACACAGTGCAAGCCTCCTGTAGTACCTCCCATTCCTTGTGGCTCAAAGGGTCGACCGGTGCATTGATGACTGCATCCTTGGACTCCAGAATCCGTTTTAGCATATGAAAGGTTGAGTTCCATCTTGTGATACATTCTTGTTTGAGCTTTAGCTCAGGCATGCCCATCTGTTGATGGGTTGATTTGAGCTTGTGTGTGGCTGTTGTGCTCCTGTGGAAAAATTCCACTATTGCCTTCACTTTGTCCACAGCTAGCTTCATCACCTTCAAAGCATCTCTCACAACCAGGTTAATTGTGTGCGCAAGACATGGGTGGTGGGTCCATTTCAGGATTTTAATTGCTTTTGTTATGTTTGCTGCATTGTCAGTAACACAGCAAACCACTTTGTTTTCCACATCCCACTCTTTTGCCACTTTGAGCAGCTCTTCTGCTAAGTTCTCAGAAGTGTGTCTGTCGCTGAACTCAAAACAATCCAGAAGACAGGATACCAGTTTATAATTTTCAATAAAGTGACACGTAACTGACAAGAAGGATGTGGTGGTTTGGGATGTCCAGCTGTCAGTTGTTAGACACACTGCTGTGGCTTTTTTAACCCTCTCTTGCAGTGATGCACGTTCTCTTTCATATATGCCCGGGATGATTTTTTGAGAGAGAGCCTTCCTGCTTGGAATTACATACATGGGATTCAGTGCATGTATAAAAGTCCTGAATCCCTTATCATCCACAACAGAAAATGGTTGGAAACCAAATGCTATCATTTTTGCCAGTTCTTCATCAATTGTGTTCTGTCTAGCTGGGGTCACAGACTTCTGCAAAAACTGTCTCGTTGAGCTCTGGCTTGGTTTAGGTGGTACACTGCATGACGCTTCAGATACTGCAGCAGAAGGAGCAGCAACAGTTGCAGTAGACACACTAGCACCTTCATTTATATCACCCTTAACTGAGTGTGTGTTTTTTCCCCCATTGCACTGATGGGTGGACAGTTCTCAGGTGCCTATGCATGTTGTTTGTGGAGCCGACGCTATATGAAATTCTTTTCTTGCAGAGTCTACACTCAGAAAAATTATGGTTCTTAAATGGTTCTTCAGATGTCTTCATGGTTCTTTAAAGAACCATCATACGTCAAAGAACCTTTTTATTTTGTGGATGGTTCTTCAGCTATTACAAATGGTTCTTTAAAGAACAAAAGGTTCTTCATCCTTAGCTATCTAAGTTTGATGGTGTAAAATGGCATAAATATTTATTCACTATAATTAGAGTGTGAATTATACTGTGTGTTTTGTTTGTGTGCGTGTGTGTGCGAAGGGGGAGGGCGGGTTACCTTTTAAGAGCAGATGGTAGGAAACTGAATATTCAAATAAAAGTTAGAAATACTTGCTTAAAAATATACTGGTGGCAGGGGTGGGGGTCAAAGCCTAAAGACCCTACCCTACCCCCAACACCCCTAATTTATCTATAAGATTTGTACAGCAGATCAAAGTTGTGCCTTGAAAACAAGAAAGTCATCTGCATAGAGGAGAACTTTAATAGCAGGCTTGTACAAAGTGAGGCTTTGTGATCACATTTGCTGCAAACTCTCGTTTTAATTCTGTTACCTTGTTTTGATGCAGAATTCACTTGAAATCAGGGAAGAACTGGACTTGTTTTGTATAATGTGTTCTTGTGAATTAATTGTGTATCACATACATTTGATTTGACTTTCTGCGAGACAACAGTCGTCCACTGGCCAAAAAAGTTTTCCAAATACCTCCACGTCATCAAGCCTGGATTTAGAAAATAATAGCAAAAACATCTGCACCTCCTGCTTCAGATGCAATTTGTGTTTGTGTGTTCAGAGGCGGCAGCGAGAGGGGAGACCTCGGCTCATCCAGCTGGACAGCCTGACCAGGAGGAGTCTACATTAACACGGCTCTTCCAGGGCAACTTGCAGACTCGGCTGCTGGCAACACTGGAATGATGTGAACGCCAAACAGGAGTTCATCATAGGTCGACTGCAGGTATGCGAATCAGACCTTCTTAGGAGGGTTTCACTTTTTTCTCTTCTTTATAATTGACCATTTTTTTCCCTCTCTCTCAGCTCCTTGTCTCAGAGTGTGGGAGGGATTTGAAGCACAAAGGGAGGAGCTTGTCGTTTGGTTGGCTGATATGGATGTCCACCTGAGTGAGGCTGACCAGCTGACAGGAAACACCTGTGAAAAACTGAAACAACTGCAGGTGTGGGGTTGTTTTGATATAACATACATTTGATATGATACATACGTCAGAGACATTGTACTAAACTGGACTAACAAAGAACCATGAGTCCAACATTAAACTTACCTTACATAATGTAAGGCTGAAGTTCATTGATAATTTTAATCAAAAACTTGTTGAAATATTTTTACTGAACATGCAAACATCTGCTGATGAAAATGTCTTGATTTATTGATCTGTTATGAAGCTATTGCTATTTCTAATGCGTTTATCACTTTTTGATGTTTTATTAATTAAACAATACATGTATTAATTGTTGTGTTATCTTTAGATATAGTATTTATATATATTTATTTATAGCATAGTAAAAATGTTATTACTGTTTAAATGACTAATATGTGACATGTATTAGTAGTGATGTGGTGCTGATGGTTAAAATGCCTTTTTGCCTTTTGTGCTCGTGTTTATTTTACCCTACTCAAATTCAATTTGATACATTTTATTTTGAAAGATTTAAAAGGTTCTTTAAAATGGTTTTTTAAAGAACCATTTGAAGGACCATTTTAAAAAAGGTTCTTTGAAAAACCTTTAAAGGTGCCCCAAAGAACCATCAAGAAATGGTTCTTTGGGGCACCTTTAAAGGTTCTTCAATGAACCACTGAAAGAAATGGTTCTTCAAAGAACCATTGTTTGAAAGGTTCTTTGTGGCACCAAAAAAGGTTCTTCTATGGCATCAGTCTAAAGAACCACTTTTGGTTCCAATTGGCACCTTTATTTTTCTGAGTGTACACTCTGCCTTTTGTTGAGACAACACGGGTCTCTGCGATTCTTTTGGTCCTGGTAGAGATCACGCTGAGATGTTTCCATGTTTTACACAATCCTTTTATTACCCATTATTCTTACAGATGCATCTGGAGATCAGCACACTGCATTCCTATGCAGTCCTATGCTAAAGGCTGATCTAAAGAATTCCACACAACAGTTACAGTTATAACCTCTGGTCTCCTCCCCCCTACAGTAAACACCCCCACAATGGAAATACACTAGAACAGTGGCCAAGGGTGCTGACCCCCTGACCCCCACCTCCTTTTAAGGTAGTGTCCGTTTGCCCTTTGTCTGCTCCTCACTCTCAGTAACTCTTGCTTCCTGCCCTGGGGGTGGGGGTTGGTTGTCCTCCTGCCTTGCACCCCAGTTCTTTGTTCCCATTCCAGGCCTATTTTCTATTTTGTATTCTTACACTTATTAACCTCAATATTATAATGTTGCAAGCAATCACAAACTATATTCTCTTTAACTCTGATTAGGGCTGCCACAAACGATTATTTTGATAGTCGACTAGTCACCGATTATTTTTGCGATTAGTCGACTAATCAGATCATGCATCCATTGGACGTAAAATGTACACCTGAAAATATGTTAAACGTTTATTTTGTGACCCAGAAAGAATAATAATTGTAATATTAAAACTAACTAGCTGCCGCCATTGTTGACAACTGCGCTGGGGGCGCTATGAATTCTGGAACACAGTTTCTTCTTCTTCGGGTTTAACGGCAGCTGGCATCCTTGTACATGCAGTGCTGCCATCTTCTGTTTCAGTCCGTTATTACACTCTTAAATACTACTACTTATTCCTGCGTCTTTTGGGATCTTACAAAGCTTCAAACGACGCGTCGACTATTAAATTAGTCGTCGACGATTTTAATAGTCGATGTAATCGTGACTAGTCGACTAATCGTGGCAGCCCTAACTCTGATGTATATCAAGGAATCTATTCTCGACAGTCCCCCTTTTGATCTCTCAAATGAGATATCACATCACACCTGTCCTTCATCCTGGGGCATAACTGGTTTCCTAAACCTGACCAGACTCTCCTGGTGTGAATGCTTTCCTCACTTCCTGAGATAATCTGTTTAACTGCTTGAACATCAACATCGCTCTGTGATGTTGTCATTCTTGTGCTCAAAGAGCAGATTCTGAGAACTCATGACCGCAGTGCGCTTCTCCAAGATGTGATCCAATTTGCGCTCAGAGGTCTTATTCTGAGTATTCACGGCAGCCGTAAGCTTCTCCAAGATCTTATCCGTGCTGCACTCAATGAGCCCATTTTGAGAACTCACCACTCCTCCCATCAATTCAATCCCAGTGGGCAGCCTGGTGGGATTTTGAACAGCCGATTTCGCTTTCTTTAATCTTCGATAAGCCAGGGCCAAGCCAGCTCCAATCCGCAAGAACCCTGTTATTATGGTTCCGAACAGGTAGATATCTTCAGTACTCAGGCTCACCCGAGCCCAGACTTCTCGTTGAGAAAAGGGTGTCATTTGCATTCAGGGACCAGTTTATCAAATCCATAATTCCTCTTTTAGGTTTTAGAGAACAGACTGTGAGAGAGTGTTCCAGGGAAAAGTAATACAAAATACACAAGACTAGACAAGGACACAAGAGGCTAAGCAGGGAAACTAAGGGAGGAGAGGAGAGGAGAAAAGTGTGTTCGGACTATCTCAGCCAGAGACTTATAGAAAACCATTAACAGTGTAAGCTTGCAGCAAAAAAGGACCCTCAGGCGCTCTATGTCCACTCCTCAATGTTTCATCCCAGTCATACCGCCAGGTGAAGCTCATGACCCTCAAAACATGGAGAGCCAACTTGTTTTATGAGCAAATTTGCATTGTGTATAAATAAAATAATTAAAACAGCTTTATTTAATAATTTAAGTCAAAAATCAAAAATTATTCAACACTAACAGTACTCACTCAGCTTTCACTTTTCAGAGACTTCGATGAAGTAATGCATCAACTACCCATGTGCCTCTGCAGTAAATAAAGAAGTATAAGAGGAATGTTTGCTCGTCTGACACTATCTTTAGACTTTAGACTTCACAGGGTTAAACTGAGTGTCCTATATTCACCAGCTGTATGCTTTTACTGCAACTAAGACTAAAGCTTGATTTGGAGTTATAGGGATAGCAAATAACCTCTACCTGATTTTTCGGTGTCTCTTTTCTATAGGAAAGTACTACATTGCCACCATGACCATGGTCACTGCATCAACAGCGCTCACCATCTTCATCATGAACATCCACCACTGTGGCGGGGAGGCTCGTCCCGTGCCTGAATGGGCCGAGCGCTTCATCCTCAAGTACCTCGCCCGCATCTGCTTCGTGTACGAGGTGGGTGAGAACTGCCTCGGTGGCGCCAGGAAAGAACCTTTATCACAGGAGTGGTCTGACAGCCCATCAGCCAATGGAGGCAGCACCAAAGGAGCAAATTGGGATGTCAATGGGAAGGCGTGGGGAGGAAAGGTGGAGGTGGAGCCTCTGAAGGTGGAGCAGGAAGTAACCAACCTGTTTGTGACCATTGACCACTCACAGGAGAAAGGAGCTGCTGGAGTGCGAGGGGAGGAATCAAACTGTGGTGAGCACGAAGAGGAAAAGAAAGGCGTAGGTGTTGAGGGAGGAGGTGGAGCTCTTGGTGAGGTGTTTATGCCAACACCAGGAACTGGGCAAGAATGTTGAGCACATTGCCAACTCCTACCAGGACCAGCGAGCAGCACAGCTGCGCATCGGCGAGTGGAGGAAGGTCGCCAAGGTCATGGATCGCTTCTTCATGTGGCTCTTCTTCATCATGGTCTTCTTCATGAGCATCCTCATCCTGAGAAAGTCCGTCTGATGGAGCTCAGCCTAAGAATTCACGAGATGATAAAATTATTTGTTTAACGATTAAATCTTTTTTTCTTCTTTTTTTCTAAAACATGTAAACAGCTAAAAAAAAACTGAATGATGGTTTTAAGGGTTAGTTTAGGGTGGGTTGCAAAGTGGTTTGCATGATGCAGCAACTGTGGACAGCCTAAATGAAATTTACCAGTTAGATGGGTGTCTGCCGGGGCTGGACTGGGACAAAAAATCGGCCCGGGCATTTTGACTAGAGACCGGCCCACCAGGTATTATAGGAAAAACCATAAAGCCTTTGAATGAAAACAAACGCCGTTGTCACAGTGATGTAGACTGTCCTGTTGGTATATATGTATCGGTTTAATAAACTACACCATCCTCCCTATTCTGGTATTCTAAACAGTACTTAGCCGAAACCCAAAGACTGCTTGGTCGAGTTAACTTCCTGAACTATCTACAACACATGGTGGAAACCTGAAATTAAGACAGAGAGGACTAGAGGTGAGACATGATCATTACTGAATATTAAAAATAATAAATGACAGATTTAGATATATTTTCATAAACTATTCATTTACCACATCAATAAACAGCATGGCAGGGTAAAATATTTTTTCTAACATGGCAACCTTTAAAAAGTGAAAGGAGACAGAATAGAGAGAAAGAATAAAACTCAATTGACTTTTTGATGGCATTTTACAAACAGTACTGTTACAGAATCTAGAAAATGTGGGAAAATACTGGCATCATATACAGTACTTATTTCTGAAGAAATTATGATGGGACCCTGAAAAAAATTACTATGTACAATAATGGATTTCTATACATTTTACATCAGATGAAAAAGTTTGTTGTAATATTCAGATAATTATTTATTAAAAAATAGACATTTTAAATGAGAATAAGAAAGACAAGTATTTCTTTGTGCCCCCCTTTCCTTGTTAATGCCCTAATGACCACAGACTGTTTTCCTTCGTGGTGATGAAGGAAAACGCTGGGCTGGCATGTAAAAGGGCATTCATTCCCTTTAAGGACCTGAAGCTCCATAAAGCACCCCTCCAATAGCCAAACCCATCTGTTCTCTGATTGGATAGTTAAATTTGTGATTGACATGACATTGACCAATAAGATGAAAGGAAGAAAAATAGGGTCAAAATTCGTACTTGTAACTTGCAGAGATTCACACGTTTTGTTTTTTTTTTGGCTAAGTCCAGACACAAATCTTTTTTACGCACACACAAATTCTTTTCACACATACAAATCTTTTTTACAAACACACAAATTCTTTTTACACATACAAATCCTGATTTACAAGTACAAAATATTTATGACCACATTTTGAGCCCATATACTTCCTGTTCTTGTTACAGTGCACAGTGGTGTTTGTGTTGTTCACCTGTGTCGCACATTTAATTAAAAACCTTTATGCAACAAGTTATTATATAGAGCAGTAATGATGTGCTGTATCCAAAGCACACTCTCTGCTGGATCACCAACTATCAGAATCAATCAGAATAAGAATCAGCATACTTTATTAATCCCTAGGTAAATTATGTGGGTTGCAGTTGCTCCTGTACAGTAACATTAACACAAACAATTCAATTCAATTTTATTTATATAGCGCCAAATCACAACAGCAGTTGCCTCAAGGCGCTTTATATTGTACAGTAGATACAGAGAAAAACCCAACAATCATATGACCCCCTATGAGCAAGCACTTCGGTGACAGTGGGAAGGAAAAACTCCCTTTTAACAGGAAGAAACTTCCGGCAGAACCAGGCTCAGGTAGGGGCGGGGCCATCTGCTGTGATTGGTTGGGGAGAGAGAAGGAAGACAGGATAAAGACATGCTGTGGAAGAGAGACAGAGATTAATAACAGATATGATTCAGTGCAGAGAGGTCGAATGGCGTAAACAGACTATACTATTTAACAATACAATATGTTAACATATAAGTAATAGCACAATACATACAAATCACCAAATAATAAATATCCAGGGTTGACCGATGTGATTATAAATAAATATCACGAAAATTGACAGTAACATTACTGAGTAGAAACAAGCGTATGCAAAAAGTGTGTAACTAATACGGTGTTTACAGTATGTTAGATGGATGAGTTGTACAGGGAGATGGAAAACAGGCAGGAATGATTTCCTGTGTCTTTCAGTGGTGATTTTTGGTAATCTCAGTCTCTCCCTGAACATGCTCCTGTGGCTAGCCAGTATGTCATGGAGTGGGTGGGAGGTATTATCCAACATTGTCTTTATCTTGGACAACATTCACCTCTCAGACATCACCTTAAGAGAGTCCAGCTCCATACCCACAAAACTACTGGCATTGCGGATCAGTTTACTGAGTGTGTTGACATCGGCAACCCTCAACCTACTGCCCCAGCATGCAACAGCTTAGAGGACAGCACTGACCACAACAGACTCATAGAAAATCCTGAGCATGTTGGCATGGGCATGGGGTGATATGGTACTACAAGGTCATTAAGATAAGATGGAGCCTGATTATTTAAGACCTTGTATGTGAGGAGCAGGATTTTGAATTCAATTCTGGATTTAACAGGAAGCCAATGAAGGGAAGCCAATACAGGAGAAATCTGCTCTCTCTTTCTAGTCCCTGTCAGGACTCTTGCTGCAGCATTTTGGATCAGCTGAAGACTTTTCAGGGAGTTTTTAGGACATCCTGATAATAATGAATTACAGTAGTCCAGCCTGGAAGTAATGAAGGCATGAACTAGTTTTTCAGCGTCACTCTGAGACAGGATATTTCTAATTTTTGAGATGTTGCACAAATGGAAGAAAGCAGTCTTACATATTTGTTTAATATGTGCGTTGAAGGACATGTCCTGGTCAAAAATGACTCCAAGGTTCCTCACAGTGTTACTGGAGGCCAAAGTAATGCCATCCAGAGTAAGAATCTGCTTAGATACTGTTAAGTCTAATTGTTGAATGTTGTCATTGTGCTTCTTAAATTTGTAAGGTCTTAGTTCAATCTATAGGATCAAGTCATTCCTTTGATCCTGACCACCTCTCCAGCCACTCTGTGCTGGGGGAGGTTTTATTGCAGATACATTTTATCTGGAAGATCTGTTTCTTGTGATGTAGCTTCCTGCTTTTATGATCCTTTTGGTGAGCAGGAAGTCATGCATACAGAGAGACACTCACTCAAACACACACACACACACACACACACATTCTCACATGACACACACACACACACATTCATGCACATGCATACAGATGTTTCCACATACACACACATAGGGGGTGGTTATGGTGGGAGGTGCTTTTGCTGTGATGTGTATTGTGTGAACTGTTTTCCCAATAAAAGGCAGCACGCGGAGGCCGGATTTGGGGTCATTTTGTGGTAGACACCGACGAGACCTCCCTTGCAAGTAAATCGATCGATCGCAGACTGTCTTGTTTTCTTCATGATGAATAAGTCTCTAAACTAGCAGGGCTTGTGGAAACACAGACCCAACAGATACCATATTTCTAAGATTTTCAGGGCCGAGTACAATAACCTCAGTTTGATCTGAATTAAAAAGCAGAAAGTTAGCGGCCATCCAGGTCTTTATGTCTTTAAGACATTCCTGCAGTTTAACTAATTGGTGTGTGTTATCTGGCTTCATGGACAGATAGAGCTGCGTGTCATCTGCATAGCAGTGAAGATTTATGCTGTGTCTTCTAATGATGCTGCCTAAGGGAAGCATGTATAATGTAAATAGAATTGGTCCTAGCACCGAACCCTGTGGAACTCCATAATTGACCTTAGTGTGTGAAGAGGACTCTCCATTTACATGTACAAATTGGAGTCTATTAGATAGATATGATACAAACCACTGCAGTGCAGTACCTGTAATACCTACAGCGTGCTCTAATCGCTCTAATAGGATATTATGGTCGATAGTATCGAACGCTGCACTGAGGTCTAGCAGGACAAGCACAGAGATGAGTCCACTGTCAGAGGCCATAAGAAGATCATTTGTAACCTTCACTAAAGCTGTTTCTGTGCTGTGATGAGCTCTGAAACCTGACTGAAACTCTTCAAATAAGCCATTCCTCTGCAGATGATCTGTTAGCTGTTTGACAACTACTCTTTCAAGGATTTTTGATACAAAAGGAAGGTTGGAGATTGGCCTATAATAAGCTAAGACAGCTGGGTCTAGAGATGGCTTTTTAAATGAAGGTTTAACTACAGTCACCTTGAATAGCTGATTGACTGAGCATGCATCAAGACGAGGGACATAAAGTTTACCGTCTGAACCTTGAATTCAGAAGAAAGAATGTGGCTGTGAAACTAGCACCAGAGGAGCTCTTTGCCTCTCCTTCAAGTTGTTTCAAAGTTTTGCAGATTTGCAGAAGGGAAATAACCCCATCCTTCTGGCAAAATATGAAATATGTCCCTGACAGGTTGACATTGATCAATCTGTGTGCCGGCAAACATGCAGCAACTTTCCCACTCTTCTACTGGGTACTGCTCCCTTCACTAATGTGGCCCACCTCTTGTTGCTCAAACCCAACAATGTTACAGTTAGTAAAAAGGTAAATACTGAGATTAAAACTGTCCCAGAAACTATAGCTCTTTTAAGTTATAAATGTTGTAGAGACGTATAATGGTAATATAATACAAACAATACATGTTTAAAGCAGTGGCGGAGCGGGGGGGTGGCTTACTGGGCTTAAGCCTGGGTTGTTTTTTCAGAAGCCCGGGGTCTTTTGGAGTGTAATTTTTTCATAGTTAGATGCCTGGCTGACAACTGTATAAAACAAAAACTACACACAATATTCGAAGCACATAGTGCACACTGTGGGAATTTACGACTGTGCGTAAATCCCCCCTAATATTGGTATGATCCGAGCTCAGACACTAGGGGGCGGTGGGAGCTGCTGCCTGCGAGTGCGATGTTGGAGAAGCGCAGCGAGGCAGACAGAGGAGAACTGAAGTTTGACCAGGTACCAAAGCAAATCATTCGTACTGTACAAATGATGTAAATATGATGGTTTATCACAAAAGATTGATATCAAACTGATCACTTGACCCATGTTACGTTACTTGTTCTTCAAGTGAATCAACAAATGGCGAAATGAAAAGCCGAACAACAACAATGCTGTTTCTTTAGAGAGTCTTAGCTTACATGTATGTTTATTTCATATTTTCAGTTGTTTCCCTGCACGGCTAAATAAATCGGTTTCAGTAATGCACTGATATACAAGAATGGACATAAGGAGCTTCTTTCAAAGAAAAAACTCTGGTAGATGTTATTTTATATATTATGCTTTGTATGTTGTTCAGTATATTTCTATGCAAAACAAGATGAATTTCAATACACAGCAGTATATTCACGGTTTAAACCAGATATTTACATACACTTTATGGAAAACACAAGAACATTTTTTTACTGTACAACATCAATTTAGAGTAAACTTGTTTTGTTTTGGATAAATAAATATTGAAATATCTTTTGAATTAGTTAAATGTCAGAATAAAGAGAAAGAGAGCTGTCTATTTGTTATCACTTTCATCAAATTTAGGAGTACAGATACACTAAGTTTATTGTTAATTAATAAGAAAACCCCAGACATTCCATTCTGAGCTGAAGAAGCTTCTGATTGGTTAGTAGAGTCCATGTGAGTAAATTGGTGGCACACCTGTGGATGCATATAAGGCAAAACACAGAGCCTGTGTTTTGCCTTATATGCCTGTCAACCAAAACACCAGGAAAAGAATTGTGGAGCTCCATAAGTGTGGCTCAATTTTGAATACAATTTGGTGCCATTTACAATTAAGAGACACAGATAGTTTCTCTCTTTACTCTTAAAGTTAACAAATATGTTTTTTATATTTATCAATCTAAAAAATAAACATTTAGTCTAATTTAATGTTACAATTAAAAAAAGTGTTTGTGTTTTTTTCTGAAGAGTATGTAAATATCTGGTTTCAACTGTATATTCGATGATGTTGGTGTTTGGCTTGATTGTCAGCACAAAGAGGGAGAGAGAGGAGAATGAGGACAGAACAGAGATGGAACAAGAGCAGGTGAGACAGACATGTTAGTCAAATGGTTGTTTACCAAAAGTATCACCGTATCATAGGTACTCATGTATCTCGTACCTAGTGTTTCTTTTTAGGGTTGTTATTTTTTAAATTCTATATTTATTAAGTTATGCAGGCTTTTTTTGCACAACAAGGCTAAATAATTATATAAACTTTTCTCAATCTAAATAGTTTACTTTGGTAGAATTAAAAATAAGTGTAGTGCAGGTCTATGATGATTTTTAGTGCTACGATCATCTAGTTCTGATTCTGGTTCTGTCTTGGTTACTGTTGTAGTCCTGTTTTAATTCCGGATCAGTTCTGGGTCTGGTTGAATTGGGGTTTAGTCCTCGTGTCTTGATACAGCCCGACTTTGTTCTGCCTTGCTGCTTAATTAAAAAAGTAGTTTAAGGTGTCCTGCATATGTGATATATATTTTTCCCTATATGAAGTCATTCTTTTTTGAACAAAACTCAAAACAGAGCCTATTAATCTTTCAGTCATTTCTAACCCCCCCCCCCCCCAAAACCCACATGCATACTACCCTTTAGGGCTAAGCCCCGTGTGTATCAAATGTCTGCCTCTGCCTCTGGTTTAAAGTAGTTACTTTTTTCAGAATAAACAAATAACAACAGTAGAAACACACACACAGTTTCAGCAGGCCTGGAGTTAATTGTATGTCACTGAAATTTACAGACTTCACAAATGTTTGATTAACCTTTCCAGTCACACAAGGCTGCTTCTGTTTTCATGTGTAAATTCTTTTTCACTCTAGTTCCTGTATTGGTGTGTAAACATGGTGGTCACCATCCTCCCCATCAGCGCACTGAAGTATCTCGAGGTGCTTGAGAGCTGATGAATGTTCATGTAGCTGGATGTGATTTTCCTGCCCAAAAATTGGACAGCTGAGTGGTGGGTACCTCTGTGAAAGTCCTGAAATCCACCTTGAACCCCAAAGTGAAACTACAGTAAAACAACCAAGTTGGAGGTGAGAATTGACTGGCAGTCTTTCCAGTTTCATCACAGCTACAATGAAGCCTTAAGTTCAGCTGAAGTATTTTGATAGTATGTGAATAATGCAAGTTTGATCCATTAGGTGTTTTCCAAAGCAGTAAAATATGAGGAAATGTAATGAAACAGTAAATCCACATGACTTCTGCACAGACAAACTCTCCCTTTGAGTGTAAATGGCATCATTACCCTGGGAAAACTGACTGTCAGTGTTTATATTGTCTTGACTCAGAGGGTATATATTGGGGATTATTGTTTTGTGTCCTGGTTTATAGTTTTTAATCATTGGTTAAAAGGTGACACTTGATGGCACCAAAGTTTGTTAAAGTTATGATGAATGGATTAATGGACTATGCCTGCTTCCTGCTTTCCTTGATGTGCTCCTGAAATGTTTTTAATGGTCGGCATTAGACTGCAAGCTGCACTTTAGAATCCTGATGATGGGGTTTGCCAAAAACACAATCTAATATCTGTAATAAAAATTGAGGTGTGTTGACCTGATCCTGAAAGGTTTCTGTGGAACAGATGTGTAAAAGATTGCCGTAGTCACTAAGATATTGCTCACTGGCTTCAGACTCAGCTTTTTGAAGCATCATGGCTAAAGTTAGCTAACTTCGAACTGTCTGTGAGCTTGGTCCTGGTTTTCCTGAGACAGCAGGGGCTGACAATGACCTCCAGGGGTGGCAGAGGGCAGCCAATGATTTTTTGGTGGTGTTAATTACCCTCTGCACAGCCTTCCTGTTCTCAGTCCTGTGTACCAAACACCCAGGCAATCTTTACCAGGCCATGGTGGTGTGGCTTCAAATAAATAATTATCCACTAAGAATGATTCAGAATATAATATAAAACAGCTTGATGCTAAAAGTGCAAGAGAACTTTAAGAATGCAGCCTTGCCAGTTTCCATCCATAGATTAATTGTCTTCCGCTTAACCTTATCAGGGTCACGGAGGGGCTGTAACCTATCCCAGCAATCATAAGGTGAGAGGCAGGGTACACCCTGGACAAATCACCAGTCTGTCACAAGGCTAACACAGAGAGACAGACAACCATTCATGCTCATATTTACACCTGTAGGCACTTTAAAGTTGCCAATTAACCTAAATCCACTTACTGCAAGTCTTTAAATTGTGGGAGAAAGCTGGAGTACCTGGAGAGAACCCACACAAACACAGGGAGAACATGCAAACTCCACACAGAAAGATCCTGGAATCAAACTCAGAACATTATTGCTGTGAGGCGACAATACTAACCACTGCACCACCATCTTGCCCCCCTTGCCATTTTGGTCACAGTTAATTCATCTGAACTGGTAAATAGCAATCACCAAGCACATTGTGTGAGGTGAGATCCTGGTAGGTGTTTTCCTAGATTAAAACTGTATACTTCCTTATTCCTCCTTCCTCATTTACAACAAAACTAAATGAACAATAGACAAGTGTGAGGAAATGACTTTAAAAAATGTGGTGGTGGTGGTTGGGTGGTGGGTTGTGAAAACATCACTCAGGCCTGCAGATCACATAGATTACTAATTTTGGTCTTGAAGCCAGCGATTTCATCAAGTTTGGGCTGCCAACACCTTTTGTTAGTACTCGAACTGCTAGTGCTAACAGCTCCCACAGTTTCTGGGCTTGCTGCCACATGGTTTGCATTTAGATGGTACCCTACGGTTGAAGTGCTTCGGCGGTATGCAAACTCTTTTATCAAGGCTTCTGTCAGGTAGTCTTTTGAAATGAAATTTGCCTCCGATCAGTCCTAGCAATGCACTTTCTTCTGATTGTGGCCATTTTTTTCAGTTCTCAAGTACACGAGTCTGTCCTCGGATTCTCACTAAGTCCAGACTTTGCAAGTCTGGACTTTGTAAGACTTTGTAAGTCCGGACTTGCTGAGAACGCAACACGATCATTCTAAAGTTGGAACGGCAGTGTACTTGATGACATCACAGCTCTGGAGTGATGTCACAGAAAGATACTGGAGTCAAACTCAGAACCTTCTTGCTGTGAGGCGACAATAATTCAATTCAATTCAATTCAATTTTATTTATATAGCGCCAAATCACAACAAAAGTCGCCTCAAGGCGCTTCATAGGTACAGAGAAAACCCCAACAATCATATGACCCCCTATGAGCAAGCGACAGTGGAAAGGAAAAACTCCCTTTTAACAGGAAGAAACCTCTGGCAGAACCAGGCTCAGGGAGGGGCGGGGCCATCTGCTGTGATTGGTTGGTGTGAGAGAAGGAAAACAGGATAAAGATGTGCTGTGGAAGAGAGACAGAGGTTAATAACTAGGGATGGGTATCGTTTAGGTTTTATCCGATACCGGTGCCAAATCGGTACTTTTGAAACGGTGCCGGTGCTTAAACGGTGCTCGAACCGGTGCTTAAAGAATGGAGAACACAAACTTCATCCAAAAGCCTCTCATGTTTTGATTTTTAGCAGTCTCTTTTTTTCTGCAAAATGATAAGAACCGTAACATGTAAACATCATCTGTGCAAAGATTTATGTTTCTAAAGTGAAACAGTGAAAAATTACAGCCCTGTCAATACATGAATATCCAGATGTTGTACAAAAATGTCCAATTCTTGCACACAATTGGACACCATGCCAGTTGATTTTTTTAGGTATTTAAGAGCAGTCATTAATTAATTTTATTAACATGCCTAAAAATGCTTTTTTTAAAATGCGTTTTTGAAGAATTAACCACACATTTACATGGTAATGGGCCTTTTCTGCCATGGAGTGCTTAATTGGCCTCTGGCCCTTTAAACTCTGAGGGGCTGTAACTTTGGTTTCTTTTTGGTCAATTTGCATGATTGACACCTCTTTTTAATTGTTTGAGCCAATAGAGTCACAGTAACGATGCCACGTTCACATTACGTCAACCAATCAGACGTTGTAATGCCAAAACCCACGTGGGCCCAGATTTACTGCATGTGACGTCTGTCCAGTCACGTGTCTATAGGTGGGTCTAAAATGGAGGTTGTTGACAAAACGACTCTGATGCGGCTAGGTAGGTGGGGCAACTGCTGATAATCACATGGCTACCGGCGAAAATAACGGAGGAAATCTGGACAGTAAGCCAATTTCTGTCTTAGCGCATTTGCGCCGCTGTGTGTTTTTGCGGTCTTCTTTTGCGGCTCACTCAGTGAATTTTGGTCAGAGTGTGGTGAAACTTGGTGTTTGGAATTGGTGATAGCTCTGGAAGATAACCAGCTTTTCTTTAGCCGGTTATATGAAGTCTGGAGAATTTCTGGTTCGCCTTGCTTGTTTAGCAGACTTGTGCGCATTTACATAACTGCTCGTTTAATCATGGCTTGTTTTCGTTGAGTTTGGTGTTTGTAGAAATGGTTTATATGACATTTTAGTTGAGATTCAGAGGTTTCTGTGGATACCACACGTCTGGACTTATATTTCTCACCCCGTGTTATAACCGATTAAACGTGATCTCCTCCTTTTTGCTCGCGGTACCTGGGGCGTGGGGCTTAAAGCACTTGTTGCAGGCTGCTGAGTTTGCATCTTTTGCTGTGAAGTACAGCCAGACTTTTGACCGCTTCGCCTTGGGCATTTTTAATCTGTAGCTCTGCTCTAAAAGAACGTACGTACCTGGGCCCGCCTACTATCCTCGGAAACGTAAAATGATTGGCTAGAACTGGCTCAGGAAAAAACAAAAGCATCGAAATAAAGCACCGAAATGTGCGCTGCTTTTCGGTCTGGTTACTACCGTTTATGTCAGAACCGGTGCCATCATGGCACCGGACACCGGTACCCATCCCTATTAATAACAGATATGATTCAATGCAGAGAGGTCTATTAACACATAGTGAGTGAAGAAGGTGACTGGAAAGGAAAAACTCAATGCATCATGGGAATCCCCGGCAGCCTACGTCTATTGCAGCATAACTAAGGGAGGATTCAGGGTCACCTGGTCCAGCCCTAACTATATGCTTTAGCAAAAAGGAAAGTTTTAAGCCTAATCTTGAAAGTACCCATACGGTAAAAAAATATATTTTAAAATATATTTTGAAAGATATTTCAAAATATACAAAAAATGGCCAAAAAATATATGTGTTAAAATATATTTTAAAATATATTTTTATATTTTGAAATATATTTTAGCACATATATTTTTTGGCCATTTTTTGTATATTTTGTAATATATTTCAAAATATATTGTAAAATATATTTTTTTTACCGTATGAAATATATTTCAAAATATATTTTAAAATACAATTGAAAATTAATTAAAAATCTTTCAAAAATATATTTTACCCCTCATATATTTCAGTCGAAGAAAACACATTCACATGTAACAACTGAAAATCTTTATTTTATATCTAAAACAAACATAGCATATAAATCAAGCTAGGAACATACATTATACAACTTTGTTCTCATAACATTATTAAAAATTGTAAAATAATAAAAAAAAATACATATCTATATCTATATATATATATACACAGACATATATATATATATATACACACATATACATTATGCTATACAAAATGCAACTGCAACAAACACTTATAAATAACAATACTGTGAATTAGATGTGAACTGCTATTAACACAATAAAGATGTGATTACTCAAAGATATTTACTGATCAATAACAAGCAGAGGATACACACACACACACACACATATATCTATATATGTCTACATATATATATATACATATATATATATATATATATATATATATATATATATATATATGTGTGTGTGTGGGGTGTATGTGAACATAATACATACTTAATATGTAACTTTTTCTTCTCCAACAGTCTGAGTTCCCCTAGCTTTGAATTGACTGCAATCCCCAAAGCCCCTCTGGATACATTGGGGAACCTCTTCCTGACTGCCACTGTAACAAACAAAAGTCACAGTTGTAGTACTTTTATCACAGTTAAAATAAAAACATGATTTAAATTAGCTAGCTTCATTTAGGAAACAGATATTTCCGTTTATAGAGATACAGATATATTTTACACATAATTTTACCTTTTTTTTCCCCCCGATGGAAATTCTATCCAGTTCACATTACAGTAATACTAACCCCTTTTGGTCATCTATCCTTACTCTCCAGCATTCAATCTGTTGACCTTCTTCGTCTGAGTCACACTACTTCAATGCATCATCACCTCTTTGTGCAATTTTTATTGTACATTTGAAGTACAACATTATGCTTTTTGGTAAAGAAACTAGTGACAGAGAAGTAGGCTTTTTAAAATACTGTTAGCTAACCATTGGAACTAAATTTCAAAGCTGTTTACCTTTTAAATTGCTCTGGATCAAAACCTCCAGTGGGAAGGCAGCCATCAGAAGAACACGCACCATTGAAGTGGGTGTTTTGGCCTGAAGAGCAGCAGCCCACTGATGTTTAAGAATTTTTACTCCTGTAGCATGTGCTATCTCCACCTGTGGTTGCAATCACATAAAAGAGTGTTTCAATATAAATTGTTTTTAAAAACACATTTGAGTATGCACCTACCTAAATTCTCAGCAAAAATTACTTACATATTCAGCATCACTGGTACCCTTTAAATAAAAAAAATACATACATACGAAGTCAATAACTTAGATGATTGAGTCTTTACACTTTAATGAGAAAGATTGACATTTCTCGGTGGCACAAAGCAGAAGCAAAATACTTACTTTAGCATCACCAGATGTAGAAGCTTTGCATGAAGAGTTGGGCACCTATAAAGGATAATATTTAAAGATTAAAAAAAAAGACACATAGCATTGACCGCCATAAAATCACTGAATAAATATCAGAATGTGACAATGTTGCACAACTATCTAAACCTTCTTCTAAGTCATGTGACATATTTTGATGACGTAAATATATCTATACAATTCAAGTAAATAGGAACAGCATACATGTTCTGGAGAAAAAACAACAAACAAACAAGCAAAAAGCAAAACAATATATAAGAATCCAGTAGGGTAAAAATCTCTTCTGAAGCAATAGAGTTCATTTTGGGTGAAAAACAAAACATTTCTCTAAAATATATATACTGACACCAGCAATCAACATCCTGATTGAAATTATTTCCTCCTAGTCAATCTACTGCTCTGTGCATGTGTCAAGCACTACGACTGTATCTATGCATATAAATTCACCATATACATCCTGCAAAAATGTCCCAAAGCGCTCACACATTTAGTCATCAACCCATTCACACACTGGTGATGGCAAGCTATATTGTAGCCACAGCCGCCATGGGACGCACTGACAGAGGTGAGGCTGCCGGACACTGGCGCCACCGGCCCTCTGACCACCACCAGTAGTAGGTGAAGTGCAAGGTACACAACAACCGAGACCGGCAACCTTCCGACTACAGGTGAACTATTCGTTATGTACTAGCAATCAAGCTTATTTAACTAAGAAGCTTGAGATATTTGAATGTAAAATAAAATAAATAACAATAAAAATAACATGATATAACAATGTACATTAAGGATATCTGCATTTAAATCCACAGGCTAAAAAGTAATATAGTAAATGTGTTATTAATAGTACAGGTATTTGTGCAAAATAATTTACAGTATATCTCCAAAAGTTGAATCTGTTCATCTTTACGTTGCGTTTTGTGGGAGAAACGTTTCGTCACTCATCCAAGTGACTTCTTCAGTCTCAAATTTCCAGTATAGTACTTTGCATGTACAGGTAGCTGTGGTGTGAATTGTAACTGAATATCAGATGAATGTCAGAGAAATGAAATGTATTCATTTTTGTATTTATCAATCATAAAACCTTCTGTTTTGTGACAACAATAACTATTTTTGTTGGTCGGTATATTGCCCCATAAACAATTGCGACAAGTAATGTCATTGTCATTTTAAGACCATTTAATGCCTTTGAGTGTATAATCATAAAATAACACCATAATAATGCAAGATCTACACACTTTCAATTGACAAACAAACTACTATTTCTTAAAATATTTAGATCATGGATATTAGGTATGAAAATATTAGATACCTTAAAAACTTGAATAAATAGTAAATTTTCTAACAAATAGAAAACAAAATGCACAAAGAGCTTTTATGGAGATTTTTCCATCTACAAATTTTTCCCTTTTTTACTGTGAAAAACAACATATCGTGCTGAAAAACACAATCTTATTAAGCAATGTATAACTAGTAGTACTGGTGTGAATGACGACAAACATAGCTAGTGTTTGGGAAATCTGTTATAAAACAGTTATTATTTCAATAGTTATGCTTAACATGTGACATAATATCACGTGACACAGACACTGCGTAAAAAACCACAACAACTAATACTTACTTTAGGAGAATGAGGGAGGGTAGCATCAGGTTGAGACGTTGACATCTGTAAGAGAAAAACTGATGTATTAGAAACAACTCGCTTAAAAATACATTAATGTGGCAGACTGTTCCCTGTTCCGATGCACTGTACAAGTACAATCAGAGCTATCACAACAATGGGGCGGTGCCACGTGGCTGCAACCCTAGGTACAATGTACAAGTACATATAACTACATATTATGTGAATAAAGCAAGAATCTGTTTAGGTTACGCACAATGCTGACTGATGCTTGTTAGGTTTATATGATTGTAAACTGCACAAAAACAACAAAGCAACAAAATTAATGATAGTGACAAACAAATTGATTAGATTTCACTTACGTCAGGAAGATCTGCATTCATTGGCATGGGCTGAAATAAATAAGCACAAACATTAATGCTAAACAACCAAAAGAACCTCCAGAAGGCCTTAAAATGATTAAAAAGGCAAGGAAATTTGGAACATTGTAATTAGTGATTATTAATGAAGCATAACTGTGCTTTGTTTCTAACCTTGGTAAGTAAATGTTCTGTAGCCTGAAGGAGAGGTGGGATTTCTGTGAAAGTCAAATTAAATGTGAATAGGTTTTGATAGTCTTTGTATATAACAAGTGTAAAACACACATAACACATGCAATAGTACAGTACTTACTTTCAAGTATTTCATTTTTCAGCCTCTCGTTCTCTCTTTTTAGATTCGAGTTCTCTTCTCTCAACTGATTAATGACACGCTGTAGATGTTCAATTTTCTTTTCATTCCATAACCTTAGATCGTTTTGTTGGTCTGTTGGGTATGCCTAAAAATGAAACAAAAACTCTCTCTTTAAAAGCCACCTTAGTGATTCTGTATGAAGGAATGATCTCAGAGCAGTTGTGGCAAAATGTTGGAAAAATTTTGAATAACAAATTGTTTAACTAATAAATTCTTATTCTCAAAAAGATAAACAATAAGCACAAATGTATGTGTGTGTGTATGTATACAGTCAATTCACAATTTATTTAGACACCTTCAACTAGGGCTGTGCGATGTGTCCAAAATCACATATCCCGATATAAGACATCTATCGTCCTGATAACGACATAAATCACAAAAATTTAACATTTTATGTAAATTATGTGAATCTCGGGCAACTCGACTTGCGTGACGTGTTTCCAGCTGGGTATCGTGTACCTGGAGTCGAGTGTTTTAACAGATGCATGAAATGTTACATAAGTTGGATGTTATGTTGTTTATTACACAACGTGCTGCGGGAAAAAGTCTGTTCTAACCATACTTGCCAACCTTGAGACCTGAGAATTACAAAGACATTCAAAAGGGCTGTTGGGGGAGGGGGGGTTTACACATGCATATATATATATATATATATATATACAGTTAAGCCCATAATTATTCATACCCCTGGCAAATTTTGACTTAAAGTTACTTTTATTCAACTAGCAAGTTATTTTTTGACTGGAAATGACACAGGCGTCTCACAAAAGATAATAAGATGATGTACAACACGCTTCATTGTGGAAAAAAATATTTCTCAGCTTTTATTTACATTTGAGCAAAAAGTATCATGTCCAGAATTATTCATACCCTTCACAAACTGTCACAGTCTCTGGGAAAATCCAAAGTTCCATACCATTCCAAATAGTCAAAGCTGTTCTAAAGCATCCTAATTACCCTGATTAATTGGAAATAGCTGTTTTAATCAACTCAACAGGTGAAAAACAGCAGCTCTCTGCAGGTGGTGTGTGGACATTCATGGCTAAGACAAAGGAACTCAGTGAGGACCTGCAGCTGTGCATTGTGGCTGCTCACAAGTGAGGAATGGGCTACAAGGCCATATCCAAATGTTTTCAAGTTCCAGTGGCTACAGTGCAAAGTATTATTAAAAAATACAAGATGTTCCGCACTGTGGAAAATCTCAGAGGACGTTGTCGGAAGCCAAAAGTGAAACCTGTGCTGGCCAGGAGAATAGTGAGAGAGGTGAAAAAGAATCCAAGGATCACCACCAAGGCCATTCTGGTGAATCTGGGCTCTGCTGGTGGCAATGTCTCAAGCCAGACAGTCCAACGGACACTGTTGGGTTGCACGGATGCAGACCAAGGAAAACGCCACTTCTCCAGGCACTTCTAAGGCATGCAAAAGCTCATTTGGCCTTTGCAAATGCTCATCTGGACAAAGAAGAAGGTTTCTGGTCTTCAGTGTTATGGTAAGATGAAACACAAATTGAATTATTTGGTCACAATGATGTTGCCTTCATTTGGCATAAAAAATGGAGAAGCCTTCAACCCAAAGAACACCATCCCCACTGTCAAACATGGTGGTGCGAACCTAATGCTTTGGGGGGTGTTTTTAGCCAACGGACCAGGAACCTAATCACAGTAAACAGCACCATGAAAAAAGAGCAATACATGAAGATTCTCCACAACAACATCAGGCAGTCTGCAGAAAAACTTGGCCTTGGGAACCAGTGGACATTTTACCACGACAATGACCCAAAACATACAGCAAACGTGGTGAAGAAATGGTTAGCAGACAACAACATTAACGTTTTGCAGTGGCCTAGCCAGAGTCCTGACTTGAATCCAATTGAGAATCTGTGATGGGAGCTAAAGATCAGGGTGATGGCAAGAAGATCCTCCAACCTGAAGGATTTGGAGCTCATTGCTAAAGATGAATGGGCAAAAATGCCTGTGGAGACATGTAAAAAGCTGGTCTGCAGTTATAGGAAGCGTTTGATTGCTGTAATAGCCAATAAAGGCTTTTTTCTATTGATTATTGAGAAGGGTATGAATAATTCTGGACATGATACTTTTTGCTAAAATATAAATAAAACCTGAGAAATATTTTTTTCCACAATGATGCCTCTTGTACTTCGTCTCATTATCTTTGGGGAGACACCTGTGTCATTTCTGCTCAAAAAAGAACTTGCTTGTTGAACAAAAGTAACTTTAAGTCAAAATTTGGCAGGGGTATGAATAATCATGGGCTTAACTGTATATATATACAAAACAGGTATACATATATATATATATATATATATATATATATTAGTATATATATATATTAGTATATATGTGTGTGTGTACCTGTGGCAAAACACTCACCTTTTTCTTAGCTGCTGGTTCGTCTACCTCTGTGGCCTCAAGGAGTTTCATAGAAGGTTTACTTTTTCTCTTAAGCACCTCTGGCTTGGGTAGTTGTTCCTCAATTTCCTTAAGTTTTGTTTGCAAGGTTTTTTCCCTTTCTGAGGAGGCAGAATAATAAAAAAAAGGCTAAAGTACATCATAATAAAATTGATTAAGTTACATATTTTGATTAACAAATAAGCGACAATTAAGTAATATTATATTGGAGAAAAGGCACCTGCTAGCTTGATGATGGAGGCTTCATAGACCGGCCACCCGCCTTTTGGCTCCTTGGCGCCTTGTCGCCACTCCACCAAATAAACATCCTTTTCCTCCAAACCGTCCAAGTATTCCTCCTCATCAAAATCCCGAATGTGTTCAGTTGGCAGAATTGAGAACTTTCCATCTTCCGACCACTTAATTAACGCGAACATTATCCGCTTGTGTCTTCCCGTCTGTATCGCGGCCATTCCACTCACTGTCGGAAATTGCGCCTCAGAGGTCGGTTATATTTTAAAAAAAAAAAAAAAAAAAAGGGAAAAAAAAAGAAACAGCAACAACTAACAAACAGATTTTTTTGCGCGTTGTTGTGTTGTTGTTTGGGAATATTTAAATATTTACTTTTTACGTATTACTTTTTATTTTATCTTAATTTATAAAAAGCACAATGGCAACGCGCATGCGCATACCCTGCTCCGCGCATTAACCTACAGATCTAGAACGAATACGCTGCATTTTTTGAATAATCTCTGGTGAGCATAGATTTCATAGAAAAAAAAACATACTATATTGTTTTAAGTGTTTACCTTTTTTCGATTAATCCTGTGACGTACAAAGACTGACGTTTTTAGGACTTTACGTTTAAGTTTTTAAAGTTTTTCTTAAGGTGTGCATTGCGCGTGCAGACCCTCTCGGAAGCAAACGCTGCAATTTTGCGAACTCCCTGGAAAACTGCTCGGTAAGCATATATTTCACAGTAACATGCTACATTTATTTTATATGTTGCAGTTTCTGTTTTACAATCCTCGATGTTTTCTTCAATGTAATTTTAATTTCATCAATAGGTCACATGTGAGTCAAAATGAGCGAGCCTCCTGAAAGGATTTCGTATAAACGTTATCTAACTGATCCTGAAGAGGAAATTCCTTCAAGAACCAAACGGAGATGGGCACAAAAAGAAAGGTGTGTTGGTAATGTAATATCCCTCACTCTTTAACATTAACGAATGCCATAGGGCCGCACAATCAATTAATCTAGTGGCAATCACTAAGGATGACACAATTATGTAATCGTTCAAAGTGGCAAATAATCGTCCACTGCATGCTTAAGACGTTTGTTTGTTTTTTATCAAGAATAAACAAAGCCAATGTGTAATAGACATTTGGGGTTTAATACTCCAGAATAGCATTGAAGGATTTACAGTTAGTGTTTTCAGCTTATGTTCTTGTAAAAATAGGACATGCAGTTGCTTAAAACAACATAATTCTAAGTAATTTTTATAAAATGTCCTTAATAACCACAATGAAAATATTAAGGAAAAAATGACAATCTTTATAAATTACCATAGCATAAGGTACGATAAATGTACTCTGGCTCCCAAATGAATGATCTGGAGTTTTAAACAGCGAGGCTATGTCTAATCTGCTTATTACTGATCAATAAACATCTTTATAAGTGATCACATCTTTATTGTTTTAATAGCAGTTCACTTAGAGTTCAAATATAGCAATAAGCAATTTAGATTTTCTTTCTTGTATATTTTCTTTTTCAGAATTAAGGTTGCAGAAGAAGAACTTCAGAATGTTATCAAGGAATGTGAAAAGGTATGCCTTATGATATAATTGGTGGTTCAATTTGCATTTTTGTAAATTCATATATATATAAGTTGTTCTAAACCTTTCTGAATCTCTTTATAGAACCCCAAATATATTCTGGTGAGGTTTTTGAGTTTTCTCCTTTTTCTGTCCAGGAAGTGCATAAAGCTCTTAAAGCCTTAGATCAAAGGAAACCCCCAGGCCCTGACTTAATAGAGCCTTATTTTCTGAAAATAGCAGCTGATTATATTGCACAACCTCTTACGATCCTTTTTAATCTTTCAATTCAAAATAATGAAATCCCACTTGTCTGGAAGTCTGCTTTTGTTACGCCAATATTAAAAGGAGGCGACCCGGCCATTTTGACTAACTACAGGCCAATATCAAATTTGTGTGTTTTGGCAAAAGTCCTTGAATCTCTTGTTAGTGAGCAATTAAAAGAGTTCTTGTACTCTAACGAAATTCTTTCAAAACTACAATCTGGGTTTAGAAAGCAGCATAGTGCTGTCACGGCTGCCACAAAAGTGATAAATGACATACTTGTTGCTCTTGATAAAAAGCAGCACTGTGCTTCTCTTTTTATCGATCTATCAAAAGCCTTTGACACTGTGGATCACGCCATTTTAAAGCAGAGGCTGCTCTCGTCAGGGCTGTCTAGACATGTTGTTTCCTGGTTTACTAATTATTTGAGTGACAGGACTCAATGCACTAAATGTGAAAATCTGTGCTCAGAATTTCTGAATATTCACACCGGGGTGCCACAGGGTTCAATTTAGGACCTCTGATGTTCATCATGTATATAAATGACTTGGGACAAAATGTGTCCAATGCCAGTATGCATTTTTATGCTGATGACACAGTTATTTATTCCTTTGGCTCAAACCTCGAAAAAGCAATACAATCCTTGCAGAAAGCTTTTGACGTGGTTCAGCACACACTTTTGGAGCTGAAATTGGTTCTTAATGCTGATAAGACCAAGCTAATGTTGTTTTCAAACATGAAGAACTCTTCTCAAATTGTCCCTGTGGTGTCCACTCTTGAGGGTGACCTCATAGAAGTGGTCCATACGTATAAATATCTTGGCTTTCTAATTGATGATTCTTTGACCTTTAAACCTCACATAGACAATCTTGTGAAAAAACTCAAATTAAAATTGGGTTTTTTCTTTCGAAACAAATTTTGTTTTTCCTTTGAGACAAAAAAGCGTCTTGTGAATGCTACATTTTTATCTGTTTTAGATTATGGTGATCTGCTGTATATGAATGCTTCTGCCCAGTGTCTTCAAAAGATCGATTCAGTATATCATGCTTCTTTACGGTTTATTACAAACTGTAGGGCTTTGACCCATAGTTGTGATCTGTATGTTCGTGTGGGGTGGCCTTCGTTGTCCTCCAGGAGATTTGCTCATTGGTGCATCTTTATTTATAAAGCCCTGCTTGGTCTAATGCCCACTTACATTTGTGATCTGCTCACACGGAAAAGCACTGTTTCCTATAGCTTGCGTTCAAGCGATCTTTTGTTGCTTAATGTTCCATTTGCCAGAACCGAACTGGGAAAGAGGGCTTTTATTTATGCTGCCCCATCCACATGGAACAAGATGCAAAAAGATTGGAAGATAGCAGATCTTATTTCATTAAATGCTTTTAAGTCTAGATTGAGAGAGTCAGAGAAAATTGTTGTTTAAAATGAAATTGTTATTTTACAATATGTATGTAACTTTGTAATTTTTAACGTGTTGTCGCCTCTTGGCCAGGACTCCCTTGAAAAAGAGGTTCTTAATCTCAATGGGATTATTTTTCCTGGTTAAATAAAGGTTATAATAATAATAAAAAAAATTCCTTTTAACATAAAATAATGTTGATAATCAAACAGTTGCTGGTCCATCTTGACATAGTATGGACATAGTATGAAATAACAATACTATGGAAGTCAGTAGGGACAAGAAACTGGTTACCAGCATTCTTGAAAATATCTTCTTTTGTGTTCAACAGAACAAAGAAACAGGTTTAGAACAACTTGAGGGTGATGATTACCAAAATAAAGTTTTATTCCTTTTTCCTTTTTATCTTATCATCCATTTTATCATATCCCTTAGCATTTAATTACTTCAGTTATACCAAATAATAAATGACTGATTAATATTACTATTAATAAATGATCTTATTGGTCTCTTTTTAAGGTTAGTATTGGAATACAAACATTTTGGGTTGTTTGTAATAAAAACACTTTTAATGCATAAATCTAAATTGGATTTATCATGAATATTGGACTATAGATTTGTTGAAATAAGTACACCATAGTTAGTTGAATTTTCAAGTCAAGAAATGAAATCAAAAAGATCATTAAATTTCTAGACATTATTTTTTAAAGAATATTCATGAATTAGTGCATTGATAGAAAAAAATAAAACAAGTAATCATTGTTCTAATTATTATTTTTACAGTAATTTCTACTGCAATCATATATTCTTACAGAATTTATCATGAAAGAAAGCACTAAGCATTCATTTTGAGAGTTAATCTTGGACAGCCAAAGCCCACTTAAATTTTGGCAAGACTGAATGGACATGTCAAATAGTGCACAATTAGTGAATAAGACCAATTTCAAATGTCTGCTGTAATGTTAAAAAAAGAGATGCATAAATACAGTATATATATATCGGTGAGATATAATGTCTATATCTCACCAATATAGACATAAATGCGTCTATGAGTCCACTAGGCTGATGCTCTTACACTGAAGATTTGTAATGTGATGTTTACAGGACCCATAATTCTCACTCTCTCTCTTCTCTTTTCAAGGAAATCCCAGACACCCTTCCAGAAGACAGAACTCTGCCGATGACTAATGATGAAGAGTGCACTGCAGGTCCTGTTCAGATAGAGGTCCCAGTGGATTCAGGTCAAACTAAAGAGCAAAATCAACTACTACTTCTGGCACTTAAGCTCAAACACAGTTTGACCAATGACTGTCTTGAAGATATCATGAAAATCCTTAATCTTGTTGGTGGCAGTGATTCAGCGTGCAGGACAAAATATTCATTTTACAAAGCTTTTGATGATACAAAAGACATCATGAAAATCTGTTATGTGTGTGAGCAGTGTAGTAATATAATGTCAGCTGAGCTGGACCAAGTTCATTGTGTTCAATGCAACATCACCTATGACAAAGCAAGTAGGTTTACCAATAACTTTTTCATATACCTCTCCTTGGAAGATCAAATCAAAAATCTCTTGAATGCCAGGAATTACAGATGAATTAATGAGAAGGCAAACAGAAACATCTACTTCTCTCAGTGACATTTGTGATGGTTTTTTGTATCAGAAAGCTTTAAGTGGTTCAGAAACGGCCCTTCAAACCCTCAGCTTAACATTTAGCTGTGATGGTGTCCCAGTTTTTAAAAAGTCCCCTTGTAGTATTTGGCCCCTTTTATGCACCATTAATGAATTGCCATTAAAAACAAGACAGGATAATGTACTCCTTTGTGGACTATGGTTCGGGGATGAGAAGCCTCACATGAGAAGTTTCTTAAAACCTTTCATTGATGAGTGTGTGGACCTACAGGACAGTGGTTTCACATGGGAAAATGACAAAGGCGTTTCTGTCAATACAAAAGTAATCCCTCTAATTCTAATGAGTGACTCAGTTGCCAGACCTCTGATCCAGAATTTTAAACAGTTTAATGGTGAATATGGATGCTCCTACTGCCTTCATGAAGGAAAGGTAGTTGAAAAAGGCAGAGGATTCACTGTGTATATATTTTTCAGAAGGACATTCAACTCCGCAATCAGGAACAAACTAATGAATTTGTAGAAGCTGCGCTACAGAAGTCTGGTAAAGCTGTTATGGGTGTTAAAGGGCCAAGTATGTTGTGTAGACTTCCCAGTTTTGATATTATCGAAGGGTCTGTCCCAGACTACATGCATTCAGTACTTCTGGGTGTTGCAAGAAGTGTAACAGGGCTGTGGTTAAACAGTGAAAACCATGAAAAGCACTGGTATATAGGTAGGTCTACAAAACTGTTAGATGAAATGCTTTTAAAGATTAAACCGCCATGTAATGTACCTCGTGTGCCAAGGTCTGTCACATTGAGGAAATTTTGGAAAGCCCATGAGTGGTATATGTGGCTCTTTTATTATAGCTTACCTGTACTAAAAGGTGTATTGCCAGAACCACTACTGAATCACTGGTCTAAACTAGTCAAGGGAGTATCCCTTCTGTTGGTAAAATATAACCAGAGAGCAGATTACTGAGTCTGAGGCACTTCTAACAGATTTTGTGAAAGACATGGAGGTATTCTATGGGAAGCTAATCTGTCTTATAATGTCCATCTTTGCCTCCATTTACCAAGAAGTGTAGTTAACTGGGGGCCTTTGTGGGCTCATTCCGCCTTTGTGTTTGAGTCTTACAATGCTAAACTACTAGACATGATCAAAAGCACTCAAGGGGTTGCGCTACAGATTGTAAAATGTTCTGGCTACAGAAGGCCTTACCATTTTATGGCCAGACTTTACTGAAAGATGCCTCAAATGAATGCAAGGAGATATTTGAATCTCTAACAAGACCTAAACTGTTAAAACATGTAACTCGCACACATGGTATCACTGCACTTAATCTTCCTAAAGTGCGATTAATTAGGAGGGATGACTATATGGCACTGAGTCGTTTTGGGGTACAAAGGAGCAGAGTACAGTACTTTCAACGAATCATTACAAATGGCGAGGTGTTTCACTCAGAAGATTACAGTCGTGTACTCAAACGTAATTCATTCACTGTTATGTTGAATGATGATGATCAAAATTTCTTTAACATTAAACGATTTGTATTATGTCAAAATGAAAGTGGAGAGACGTGTTATGCCATTGGAAGATTCTATGAACGAGCAAAGCATAGTCTCTGTGCCTCAAATCCAAGTTATTTTGAACCAGTATCAAAACGTCTGGGGCATCTGACAGGTATTCTTGCTGCAGAGATCAAATGCAAATGTCTGATCATTCACACTGAAAAACTAAAAGTTAATTACATTTTTAGAAGCATTAATCAGTGTGAATTCCTTAAATAAGGTTAAACATGAGAAAACATGATTTTTTTCAGTGCCATGTGGTATTTTTCTGAAGTGATTTTGAACCAGTTCATTAAAAAAAACATACATAATTAAACATTAAATGGTAAAAAGGTGGTATGGTATGGTAAAAAGTCATTAAGTGCTATATATTGCATCATTAAAGGAACACTCCCTCAGAGTTAATACGTTGAGTCAGACCATTTTGGAATCCATACAGTTGATTTGTATGGTGATAACACTTTTAACATAGCTTAGCATACATCATTGAATCCGAAGGGACCGTGAGCATTGCATTGATAAAATGACCAAAGACTTAATGGTCAAACTCAATTTTTATTTCGGGGGGAGATCGAGAATGAGCTTATTTCCAAAAAAAGTGGACTGTTTCTTTAAGTACTATATTGTATATAATGTCAAAAACTAAAGTGTACATAGCAGTTGTTGTGTTTTGTGTACTGTATCACTGATAAATAATTTCAAAGTCAAGTGAATGCTAATATTGTGTGAAATACTGTAAGCAAATGAATAAATAACCTAATTCTTGCTAGACCTTTGACTCTGTTTTGTTTGAATCCAACTGTTTTTGTAGATGTGATTAGATGCAGATGTTGTTACTTTTATTATTGTTATTATTATTGCACTAAATACATTTTAAATAAGGGATACTTTGATATACATTCTACTGTAAAGTTGGAAATGTATTTTCTTGAAAGCAAATATATTTTGAAATGTATTTTGGTTAGAAAGAAATATATTTTCAATTTCAAAAATATATTTTTTGGAGCATCACAAATACAAAATATATTTACCATATATTTTAAATATATTTTGGCCGGGAAAAATGTATTTTTTTACCGTATGGGTAGAGATAGTGTCTGTCTCCCGAATCCAAACTGGAAGCTGGTTCCACAGAAGAGGGGCCTGAAAACTGAAGGCTCTGCCTCCCATTCTACTTTTAAATACTCTAGGAACAACAAGTAAGCCTGCAGTGTGAGAGCGAAGTGCTCTAATAGGGTGATATGGTACTACAAGGTCATTAAGATAAGATGGGGCCTGATTATTTAAGACCTTGTATGTGAGTAGCAGGATTTTGAATTCAATTCTGGATTTAACAGGAAGCCAATGAAGGGAAGCCAAAACAGGAGAAATCTGCTCTCTCGTTCTAGTCCCTGTCAGGACTCTTGCTGCAGCATTTTGGATTAACTGAAGGCTTTTCAGGAGTTTTAGGACATCCTGATAATAATGAATTACAGTAGTCCAGCCTGGAAGTAATAAATGCATGAACTAGTTTTTCAGCGTCACTCTGAGACAGGATATTTCTAATTTTAGAGATGTTGCGCAAATGGAAGAAAGCGGTCTTACATATTTGTTTAATATGTGCGTTGAAGGACATGTCCTGGTCAAAAATGACTCCAAGGTTCCTCACAGCATTGCTGGAGGCCAAGGTAATGGCATCCAGAGCAAGAGTCTGGTTAGATACCATATTTCTAAGATTTTCAGGGCCGAGTACAATGCTAACCACTGCACCACCATCTTGCCCCCCTTGCCATTTTGGTCACAGTTAATTCATCTGAACTGGTAAATAGCAATCACCAAGCACATTGTGTGAGGTGAGATCCTGGTAGGTGCTTTCCTAGATTAAAACTGTATACTTCCTTATTCCTCCTTCCTCATTTTAGACAAAACTAAATGAACAATAGACAAGTGTGAGGAAATGGCTTTAAAAAATGTGGTGGGTCTGCGAGTGAGAATGCGAGTCTGTCCTCGCATTCTCACTAAGTCCGGACTTATTCCAGACTTGCCGAGAACGCAATACGATCATTCTACAGTTGGAACGGCAGTGTACTTGATGACATCACAGCTCTGGAGTTTTTACTGCCGTCCCCTCTTAATTTAACTGTGATTAATATTTGCAATGGAAATTACACGACATGAAAAAAATTACACATGACGTAGTCGATTTTTTAAGAAAAAAAGATAATTAAAAACATATCTTAAGCATTTTGGCAAAATTTGCTACACATCCTACATATCATCCATTTTATAATGTTTAATAACCCTCATACAGTTAAGCACAATCACTACATGACTGAAACACAAGCTTAATCTCTCTATTAATAAACATAGTACACATCCATGCCTGAACAAAAACAAACAGGTGAGATGTTATAACCCTTTTAGTTTTATTTTAGTAAACACTCAAAAATTACAATAGACAGCTGGGGTTTGGAAGAGAATGGAACAAATATTTAAAATATAATCTGATAATTTTTGGAGCAGCCAAAAAATAAACCAAACATTAATATTTAGAAGTTATCTAAGAGTCTTGTATATCATGTTTAACCTGAGTAGCAGGGGGGGTTGAAAACGATGTCCTGGGAGTTCGCTGGTGAGTAACAGACATCTCCGAAAATGTCGGAGCACTTTTGCAAATATGTGATAAACTGAGCAGATATTTGAAGCTTACAGAGCTACATTCTCACCTGAAAATAACTTAAAAGTTTATTTTGTGACCCAGAAAGAGTAATATTTAAAGGTTTGACTTTTGGGACGAAATGCATTCTGGGATATTTAGCTGCACCAAGTCCACATAAGACACCATCGATGCATGCTAGATAAAACGCAGTCTCACTCTGAGACAGGATATTTCTAATTTTAGAGATGTTGCACAAATGGAAGAAAGCAGTCTTACATATTTGTTTAATATGTGCATTGAAGGACATGTCCTGGTCAAAAATGACTTCACTGGAATCAGTTTAGCTCACTCAGATGAGTGGGCAATATAGGTCCTATGGCTGAGAGGAGGCAGCTCGGGTTTGAGTCTCAGCTTCTTTCCTTTCCTGCATATCTTTCCCTATCTTTCTTTTCCTCCCGTTTTCCTGTCTCTCTTCACTTCACTGTCTAATAAAGCCAACAAGAGGCCAAGAATAATATAATAATAATAATAATATTTTTTTTAAAAAATGACTCCATCATTCCTTACAGTGTTCCTGAAGGTGGTAAATTTTGGGAAGTAGCTCTAAGATATTAAGAGAATATGGCTAAATAAGATCACATGTACACAGGAATTTAAAATTAGACCTTCTTGTTTCACTGGAACAGTAAAGTACCACAACTAAGAATAAGTGCAACTATGAAAGAGCAAGCATCACTGCTATGGAGTTTTCTTGTTTTGCACGCAGATTCAGGGCTGCTAGTCTCCGCTTGGCATTTTCTAATTTAAACATTAGTGACTTTGAACATCAAAGTTTAGCAGCACCGCACTTTATTTTTGTCACTTGTTCTATAAAATATTTGTTTCAGCCATCTTGTTTATTAAATTTTTATTCAGTAACCACAAAGTAGACAAATACAAGACTTAATCCTTTTTTTTTCAAAGACACATTTACACATACAATGGACACATTTTATATAAAAATTACACACAGTGTAACAAAAACTGATATGCAGAACAGCAGTAAGGACTGAGCATCTCCTTGGTAGATCCCACAATTGATGCTGACTTGTGCTATGGGTTTGAAGTTGGCCTCTAGTGTTGTATGCCACATCACCACTGAGTTCCTGATATAGGCTCTTGTGGTCCTGTTAACCTTGTACAATTCTAGGCTTTCCAAGACCCAGGTTGGGCATCGAGTTGCAGGCTTTCTTGTAGTCAATCCAGGCAGGTTGGTGAACCTGGTCTTGCTCTGCTCTGCCTACCAGTAACTGGTGTTTCACTCCGCTGGTATTTTTGAGCCATGCATTGAGCCATATGGTCACAAGCTCTGAAGCCATATGGTCACAAGCTCAGAAATGAGCTGTCTACAAAGGGTGACTGGCCTCCACCTTAGAGATAGGGTGAAGAGTTTAGCTATGAGAGAGGGCCTCAGAGTTGAGCCGCTACTCCTCCACATTGAAAGGAGCCAGGTAAAGTGGTTTGGGCACCTCACACTTCACTATGATGTCAGAAAATGTTGTTTTTGGATTTTGATAATCAATCTTCAAAGTCCAGACAATCTGGGGACAAGAAATATAAAGACAATAACATATTAAAAAAATTAAATATATTCATTGGTCATTCTGGTGATAGAGTAAAAACATTAATTGTTTACTACACATAACCCATCTATAATCCTGTGTGCCTTTAATTATTTTTTGTCTAAGGATCTCTAACTAACCTCATCTTTTTAATAAGATTAATCCATGCAAAAGATTTTTAGGGTTATTTTACAAGATCCATTAGGTTAAGATTATTCATTTCAAATCCTATAGTTGGGGCTTGGTCTTACAATTCTTGTGTTATAGGTTTTTCCAACAGGCCAGGGTGCAGAATTCAGTTTTTCCAGTTTCATCACAGCCACAAAGGAGCCTTAAGTTCAGCTGAACAATGTTTACAAACCAGAACAACCAGAACAGTGTATCAAAAACAACAGCTTGTTTCAGTAAGTGCTTTCTTGTAAACAGTGTTGGGGAGTAACGGAATACATGTACCGCCGTTACGTATTTAAAATACAAAATATGAGTAACTGTATTCCGTTACAGTTACCGTTTAAAAATGTGGTATTTAGAATACAGTTACTTTGTTGAAATAAATGGATTACATGGCGGTCTTTTCCTGTTTCATATGTTAGGCTATGCCGTCTCTATTTTTGGTAATTCCACGCCGGTGGAAACCCAAACAAAACACACATTAAGAGGCTCTAATGTCTGTGTCTCAATCTCATGTCTCATAATGACGTGAAGAAATATTTTTTAAAATGATTTAATATGGGGCGATCGTGGCTCAAGAGTTGGGAGGTTGCCTTGTAATCGGAAGGTTGCCGGTTCGAGGCCCGACTCGGACAGTCTTGGTCGTTGTGTCCTTGGGCAAGACACTTCACCCGTTGCTTACTGGTGGTGGTCAGAGGGCCCGGTGGCGCCAGTGTCCGGCAGCCTCGCCTCTGTCAGTGCGCCCCAGGGTGTTTGTGGCTACAACGTAGCTTGCCATCACCAGTGTGTGAATGTGTGCGTGAATGGGTGAATGACTGGATATGTAAAGCGCTTTGGGGTCCTTAGGGACTAGTAAAGGCGCTATATAAATATAGGCCATTTACCATTTAATATGAAGGCAATAGGCAGACTGTTACAGGCATTGCCCTAAAGAATGTAGCTTCACGGGCAGTGTAGTCCGTGCTGCAGGGAGAATGGACTGCCATATCCGTGATGTGTCTGTGAGCGAGGGAGGGAGAGAAAAGAGAGTGGAAAAGTACGAGCTGTCACTGAGCAGAAACGGGAGCTGGAAGCATGTAAATATAATAATAACCACTGCAGCCAAGAAGAGTGCCTAACGAGCCCAGTTGTAAGTAAGCTATTAAGACTCGACTGTACACTGTGTTCATGTTTTTCTCCGAAACAATAAATTCCTTTGGAGCAGCCTTTCAACGCCTCTCTCTGTCTCTCGCTAGTAAAGTTGACCCAGACAACAAAGTAAAGCTATTTTTCGGCTACGAGACCGACACGAACCCGACGTATTAGCCAGAGGTCCCTTATGGTTCAGAGCTGCGGACCTGTTTTATATACGCGTGGAATAGTTTTCTATACAAGATCGCTACAAAAAGTGCAGCCTTACCTAATGTCCACCTACTGTTACTCTCATTTTATATTAAGATTTAAAAATCTAGTTGGTATTGGTATGGCGAGTAACCTTCAGTAATAGTAATAAATCACACAGCAATAGGACATTTATGTAGTTGTAAAAAAGCATGTAAATATATTAAGTAATCCAAAGTATTCAGAATACGTTACTCTCATTGAGTAACGTAACGGGATACGTTACAAAATACATTTTGGGGCATGTAATCTGTAATCTGTAGTGGAATACATTTTAAAAGTAACCTTCCCAACACTGCTTGTAAGCTTATGGTGTTTAGAACGGCATTGGAAAACAAAGCGTTTTCTCCCCTCAATTTGTCTGTAAAATCTTATCACCTCAGCGGTAAGTGTCTTTAACATCTACCAAAACCAACCTTTTAGTTGTCAGTAACGAGTCGATCATTTCTGCGTTTAAAAATGACTTTGTTCGGCGGCGTTCCCACCGCGAGCAGAACTGCGGTTCAAAAAATGCTGTTTTTGAACACTTTTATTTATTTAAGCACTTAGATGGGTTTTCTTTGAAACAAAGTGCAATTGACTGACTACTGTTATCTGTTGCCTTGAATTCGGCTATGCTGTCTGTTAGACAGTTGTTTTTCTTTATTGTCATTTTTGTATTTGTTTGTAGTAAACGCTACTGGAATGTATAGATCAGGGGTCAGCAACCTTTAACACCGAAAGACCCATTTGGACCCGGTTTCCACGCAAAAGAAAACACTGGGAGCCGCAAATACTTTTTGAGATCTAAAATGAAGATAACACTGTATATATTGTTTTTTACCTTTATGCTTTGGTGTGTTGCTTATGAAATCCATGAAGTGCTACAGAGAAAATTACATTTTATTTATGTAATTAAAACATTTTGAATTCTTAAAGAAATATAACAAAAGGAAAGACACCCAGCTGAACTAAAATGATCCATGTAGCAAACAAAAACTGTTGTGAGCTGCCACCCTTATATCGCCTTTGGGCTTTTGGAGCCTTGACCTGACTTTTAAAAAATAATTGGAAAAAAAACACTATGCTGCTGAAAGATGAAAAATAGATATTTGCAAAATTCTGCCTAAATATGTATTTTACCTGGTTAATGTGTGTGGCGGGGCGTGGTCTGCTGCGCCGCTGCAGGGGAGGCGGACGCACCTGAGCGGCACCCGCGATCACACCTCGCCGCCTTAACATCTGTGCTCTCTCTGCTGTTGTGTTGTTGTTGGTATGTGTCGGGCTGTGAGCTGAAAAGCTACAGCCGGCTGTATGCGTACAGCAACCGTGTGTAAAAATTGGTCAATAAAGAGATGCTGAGAAGCATGTTCATGCAAACATCGTCGGGTCTGCCGTGATATGTTTACAATGGGACTTCTGCTCCTGAACCTCTGCGCTCAGCGTCTGCACATCGGGGCTGTACGAAGTCACTTCATCTTTACGCAGGACTGTAAGCTGTCATCTGTGAGGCTTGAGTGGTGTTTGTTTTTAACATAGTTCACGGTGGAGAATAACTGCTGACATAATGTGGATCCGAAGATCCATAACTGGCCTACCTGGGGTTGAAAGTCTCGATAAATGCATGGGGTTTCGGCGGGTATATCGGCTTCCGGGAGTGTGAGGCTTATTTTGAGCAATGAAAAAATAATAGAATATAATTTTATTTTTTTATTTCAAATTCACATTAATCTTCCAATTTAGAACTACAAGTTAAAAAAGAACTAAACACAAATAAAATACACTTCAGCTAAATACTTCTAATTTATTTTCCCAAACCACGCGGAGCCGCACTATTTGGACTAAAGAGCCGCATGTGCTCCGGAGCCACAGGCTGCCGACCCCTGGTATAGATTATGCTACATAGCAAAGATAATTAATAATTTAACTGTTGTAACTTTGTGAAATATGATGATGATGATTCTTCACATTGTTGTATAGAATTGCAGAAAAAATGATTTTGAACTTGATACACTAATGGACATTTTTCTGGCCTACAGGTCAGGGTTTTTTTTCCCCCACACTGAATTGATCTACTTCATAATGAAGTGGCGAGCTGGTAGGACCATTCTTTTGCCCTCTTTACACCCATTTTGCCATCTTTGGAATACGGACATTTTCCCCATTACATGAAGCTGGACCCTAAGGAGGAATTCCTTAAAACTGAACTTTAAAAAAGAAACTTTAAAAAAAGGACCAAAAGGACTCTTAACAAAAGGACTCTTGCACAGAAAATCGCAGCATTAATTTATTAATTAATTGTGGTACATTTATTTATGTTTTTGTATTTATTATTTTGTTTCATTTACCCTTTCCCCCATTTGTTCAATATATTTTTGGGTTTTCCTAAACAAGAATTTGCCATCTCTGGTCTCGTCATTCACACCATCTAGGCTCCACAAAGAACTATTTCTTCTGCGCGTCAAGTCAGTAAACTCACCCATTGCAATAAAACTAGCCCTTATATACAGTCAAGCCCACAATTATTCATACCCCTGCCAAATTTTGACTTAAAGTTTCTTTTGTTCAACAAGCAAGTTCTTTTTTGACCAGAAATGACACAGGTGTCTCCCAAAAGATAATAAGACGATGTACAAGAGGCATCATTGTGGAAAAAAATATTCCTCAGGTTTTATTTATATTTTAGCAAAAAGTCAATAGCCAAAATAGCCAGGGGTATGAATAATTATGGGCTTGACTGTAACTTTGCGTGACATAATGAACAAAGTAAATGCACATATCTTCTACACAGGTAAACCCTCCTTTTGGGAGAGTGGGCTCATAAAAAGAGAGAGGGACTGTTACGCCCCCAGTCTAGGCGGGTGGAGGCGCACATAAAGGTTGGAAGAGAGAGAGACAAATACCCGCCCTGGTTCCCAAGCCAAACATCCAAAAACCAGTTGTGAGTAAAAAAGTGATTTTATTAAAGGTGATGAAGCATAGCTCCAGGGTGAACCCAGGCCAAAACAATAAACAAAACCAACTAAATCCCACCGGAGAAAACTAACTAAACCCTATGAAAGAAATAAAACAAACAAATGACAATACTAACCCTCGCTCCCTAACCCGGAAAACAGGAGAAAACTGTTCCAAAGAAAAAGGCGGCTCACCCCTTCTGCTTCAGCCTACAAGTGCCTAAGCACTAAGTTAACCCACTAGGAGCTGCTCTCACTGAACACGCTCACACAAATACTCAACAAAAGGTAAAAGCTGGAAACCAGGGCCAGGACCGCGTCGGCTGTCAAACCGCTTGCTCGCTTCTCTCTCTCTCTCTCTCTCTCTCTCTCTCCGGAACTGTCAGAGCGGCTTTTGAACGTGGGCACGTGCTCCACGGGCCAATCAGCCGCTCGCTACTCTTCATTAGAGGATGGACCTGCAAAGAGTCTAAAACACAGTAGAGAGACAGAACAAGACAGCACACAGTGGTCATATGGCCGCAGCCGTAACACCCCCCTTCCCAAAATCAAAGACATCGCCCTTGTAGATGTTTTGACATTCACGTTTAAAGGAAGGTACGGGACAGTGCATCCGCCAACACATTCTCTGTCCCCTTTTTATGGCGGATGTCCAAATTGAAATCCTGCACCAGAAGAGACCATCTCATAAGCCTTTGGTTCGAGTTCTGCATACGCATTAGGAACACCAGGGGTTGTGGTCGGTATAGACGATCACAGGCGAGGGGCTGGAACCGACATACACCTCAAAATGCTGCAATGCGAACAGCAGAGAAAGGGCCTCTTTTCAATCGTGCTATACCTTCGCTGATGGACATTGAATTTTTTGAGAAATAGCCGATTGGGTGATCCACACCATGTTGGTCTTCCTGTAGCAGTACAGCACCTGCTCCGTTTGCACTGGCATCCACCTCCAATTTAAAAAGGCGCGCAAAATCAGGGGCAGCCAGCACTGGCGCACTGCACAGGGCGCTTTAACAGCCAGGAACGCACTCTGACACACAGAAGACCACACAAAGGTTTCAATACACTAGTGAGGCCAGTGAGGGGTGCGACCACTTCCATGAAATCTCGGCAGAAACCCCGGTAGTAGCCCACCATGCCGAGAAAGCGGCGGAGCTCACGCCTAGTACGAGGGGCAGGGAAGTCCAGTATGGCTTGGATTTTGGCCAGAAGAGGCGCACTTGGCCCTGACCCACCTGCTTCCCCAGATATGTCACCATGGCTTTACCGAAATCACACTTGGCGAGATTGAGGGTAAGGATGCCCTTCCAAGCGATGGAACACGTCAGTGAGTGTTTCTATATGCTCTGACCAGGTGTCTGAGTAGAGCGACAATATCATCTAGGTACACTTCACACTTGCGACGCTTCCCAACACAATGTTCATGAGTCGTTGGAATGTGGCGGGGCGTTGCGCAACCCGAAAGGCATGACAGTGTACTGCAGAAAATGGTCAGGAGTGACAAAAGCAGAGATTTCGGCTGCACGTGAGGTTAGAGGAACTTGCCAATAGCCCTTTAACAAGTCCAGCTTAGTGACAAACTTCGCAGAACCGACCCTATCAACACAATCTTCCATTCTGGGAAGAGGATATGAGTCAGGCTTGGTCACGCTGTTCACCTTCCGAAAATCTGTACAAAACCGTGGGGTCTTGTCCGCTTTAGGCACTAGGAGACACGGGGAACTCCACGCGCTAGAGCTAGGAACAGCAAGACCATTCTCCAACAGATAAGAGACCTCTGTCTGGAAAAGAGCACGTTTAGTGGGATTCACCCGGTAGGCATGCTGCTTGATTGGAGGATGGCCCCCCACATCGATGTCATGCTCCAGCACGGTAGTACAGGATGGAGTGTCCGAGAAAAGATCAAGATGATTCTCAATCAACTGACACACATCATCTTGAACATCATCATCTAGATCTTTTAGATGGGACCTGAGGTCACTTAGGATTTCAGAGTTTCTAAGACGTGCGCAGCCCTCCGCACAACCGAAAACTAAATTATCATTTACGGGGTCATACCGGGCTTCTAAACCTGGCACCCCCACAGTCGCAACTGTTGACACACCACCAGCAAAGTAGGGCTTCATCATATTAATATGACACACACGACATTTTGTCCTTCGCTCTGGGGTGTCGATGACATAATCCGTGTCACTCAACTTTGCCTGCACCGTATACGGACCACTGAACTTTGCCTGGAGAGAAGAACCAGGGACCGGTAGAAGTGTTAACACTTCTACCGGACACTCCATCCTGTACTACCGTGCTGGAGCATGACATCGATGTGGGGGGCCATCCTCCAATCAAGCAGCATGCCTACCGGGTGAATCCCACTAAACGTGCTCTTTTCCAGACAGAGGTCTCTTATCTGTTGGAGAATGGTCTTGCTGTTCCTAGCTCTAGCGCGTGGAGTTCCCCGTGTCTCCTAGTGCCTAAAGCGGACAAGACCCCACGGTTTTGTACAGATTTTCGGAAGGTGAACAGCGTGACCAAGCCTGACTCATATCCTCTTCCCAGAATGGAAGATTGTGTTGATAGGGTCGGTTCTGCGAAGTTTGTCACTAAGCTGGACTTGTTAAAGGGCTATTGGCAAGTTCCTCTAACCTCACGTGCAGCCGAAATCTCTGCTTTTGTCACTCCTGACCATTTTCTGCAGTACACTGTCATGCCTTTTCGGGTTGCGCAACGCCCCCGCCACATTCCAACGACTCATGAACATTGTGTTGGGAAGCGTTCGCAAGTGTGAAGTGTACCTAGATGATATTGTCGTCTACTCAGACACCTGGTCAGAGCATATAGAAACACTCACTGACGTGTTCCATCGCTTGGGAAGGGCATCCTTACCCTCAATCTCGCCAAGTGTGATTTCGGTAAAGCCATGGTGACATATCTGGGGAAGCAGGTGGGTCAGGCCAAGTGCGCCCTCTTCTGGCCAAAATCCAAGCCATACTGGACTTCCCTGCCCCTCGTACTAGGCGTGAGCTCCGCCGTTTTCTCGGCATGGTGGGCTACTACCGGGGTTTCTGCCGAAATTTCGGAAGTGGTCGCACCCCTCACTGGCCTCACTAGTGTATTGAAACCTTTGTGTGGTCTTCTGTGTGTCAGAGTGCGTTCCTGGCTGTTAAAGCGCTCCTGTGCAGTGCGCCAGTGCTGGCTGCCCCTGATTTTGCGCCCTTTTAAATTGGAGGTGGATGCCAGTGCAAACGGAGCAGGTGCTGTACTGCTACAGGAAGACCAACATGGTGTGGATCACCCAATCGGCTATTTCTCAAAAAAAATTCAATGTCCATCAGCGAAGGTATAGCACGATTGAAAAAAGAGGCCCTTTCTCTGCTGTTCGCATTGCAGCATTTTGAGGTGTATGTCGGTTCCAGCCCCTCGCCTGTGATCGTCTATACCGACCACAACCCCTGGTGTTCCTAATGCGTATGCAGAACTCGAACCAAAGGCTTATGAGATGGTCTCTTCTGGTGCAGGATTTCAATTTGGACATCCGCCGCCATAAAAGGGGACAGAGAATGTGTTGGCGGATGCACTGTCCCGTACCTTCCTTTAAACGTGAATGTCAAAACATCTACAAGGGCGATGTCTTTGATTTTGGGAAGGGGGTGTTACGGCTGCGCCATATGACCACTGTGTGCTGTCTTGTTCTGTCTCTCTACTGTGTTTTAGACTCTTTGCAGGTCCATCCTCTAATGAAGAGTAGCGGCGGCTGATTGGCCCGTGGAGCACGTGCCCACGTTCAAAAGCCGCTCTGACAGTTCCGGAGAGAGAGAGAGAGAGAGAGAGAGAGAGAAGCGAGCAAGCGGTTTGACAGCCGACGCGGTCCTGGCCCTGGTTTCCAGCTTTTACCTTTTGTTGAGTATTTGTGTGAGCGTGTTCAGTGAGAGCAGCTCCTAGTGGGTTAACTTAGTGCTTAGGCACTTGTAGGCTGAAGCAGAAGGGTGAGCCGCCTTTTTCTTTGGAACAGTTTTCTCCTGTTTTCCGGGTTAGGGAGCGAGGTTAGTATTGTCATTTGTTTGTTTTATTTCTTTCATAGGGTTTAGTTAGTTTTCTCGGTGGGATTTAGTTGGTTTTGTTTATTGTTTTGGCCTGGGTTCACCCTGGAGCTATGCTTCATCACCTTTAATAAAATCACTTTTTACTCACAACTGGTTTTTGGATGTTTGGCTTGGGAACCAGGGCGGGTATTTGTCTCTCTCTCTTCCAACCTTTATGTGCGCCTCCACCCGCCTAGACTGGGGGCGTAACATAACAGACATGGAAGGAGAAAGGCCTCACTAATAAAATTATAAAAATGCATAATGAAGACACAGTGCACAGATTTCAAATAAAAAAAAATATCTCCTTGTTCCTGCTCTGACCCATTATCCAGATTGTTCAGCAATGGAGGCAAAGAATCTGCACCTTACTTTGTGTGTGTGTATGTATGTGTGTGCGCGTGCGTGTGTGTGGGGTTTTTTGTTTGGCTGTGGACTGCCTCCTCATATTCTACATATTTTGGCCATGTTATAAAAACCTCAGTCAGGTTTGGAGATGACACAGATACTGTTGAGTTTCCACTGACAGAATGGAGATCATCGTGTTTTTCTCGCTGTTGCTTTTGGTCTGCTCTGTTTCTACAAATCAGACAGAGGCAGATAATGAAATTCTTGCCCGGAAGATTGAACTTCATGAACTCCAACTCTCACAGGATATCCATGCTGTGCTGAGAGAGCTGACCGCCTCACTGGCTGAACAGAAAGTGGAGATCAGGACCTTAAAACAGGAGAATCAAGGTACAATATTATGCCAGATAGTGGGAGTAACAGCATGAGGAAACCTTCATATGATGCACTGTTGTGTTACAGAGATGTCAGTGTACCTTCAAATATTCAGAATGACAAACATTCATTTATACTCTTGTGTAAAGTGTCTTCAAGTTTATAGAAAGGACTTTATAAAGCTTTATAAAGCTGAGTTTTTATCATTATTATTATTATTATTATTATTATTATCATCATCATCATTATGGTTACTGGTTATTACGTAGTTATTACAAAGTTAAAAAAACAAACAAACTATGCTTTAGAGAAGTTGATAGTTCGGGGAAATAAAAAGCTTATTTTGTGCTTACTTCAGACCAGGAAGCAAAGCTGGAGAGAGAGGTTGGGTGCAGCAATCATCAAGGACATAATATAATCTTTTTTTAAATCAGTTTCCGATTAGAAAAATATGAAAATAACGGATACAGGCATCATTTAAATTGTATAACAGTATAACAATTAAAATTTACTTGAATTTTTTTTAAATTTGCCAGTCTATGTTTCAAACAATATTTGACCATTTAAACTTTTTCATGTATATTTTCATTTTCTCTTTGTGTTTTTTTCTTCTTTTTTTTCTTTCTTTCTCATCTTCACCTTAAGCCTCACTCCTGAAATGTAGTTAGGGTTCTAACATAAGAAATCCTAAATGAACATATTTAATTTAATCTTTATATTGTCACAATTAGTTATTGTCAGCAGATCAGACATGAGACCCTCCATGAGTCTCCAGACTGCTGACAAGAGATCGCTGAACAACAAACCCGGTTTGTTACCTATCTTGACACAAAATACTGATAAGTATTCAAACTGTTGTAGACCTTCATTGCTCATCCAGTACATCTTTAGATGTTGTCGATAACATAATGATATAAATTGTGTGCTGTAATGTTGTGGAAAATGCCAGGGTTACACTTCACAGCATCAGGAAACACACTCAAGAGGGCATAAATTAACATCCATCTTCAGCCCTCCCACATAACGAGCAAGATGGTAGTCATGAAAGTGTTTTATTTCCTCTGAGAGAGAATATATGCTTGTTTATTTACTTATAGTTGCCTTATTTTATCTCATCTACATAATGTTTAGTAGGTTTTTCACTATATTTTGGATTATTACACGTCCAAAATGGCTGACAAGTTAATGTCACGTGGTACACGGTCACGTTTCTACAAAACCTCTATAATCCCGCAAATGTGTCTGTCCATTACAGACATTTACATGTATGTTTTAATGTTGTTGTAACAGTCGGCTGGGCCGATGGCCAAAAGCAGGTGTACTGTATAGGAATTTCTTTTATTTATGTATTAATCACATTATTTCATTGTATAATGCCTTGGTGCCACTGTATTTTAGCATGTCTCACACTCATGCAGGTAGACAGATGGTGGGGGTCTGGTAAGGAAGTTGGGGGGGGAAGCAGACAACTCCACAGGAAGAATCTTTTGCCTCTTCGATGACTCTGGGAGGTAGCAAAGGGAGTGTGAACCTTAAGGTGTGAAACAGCTGTGTACTGCCTTTTGTTCCTGGAGAAGGTATTTAACTGAGGCTACATCCACACTAATGCATTTTTGTTTGAAAACGCATCGTTTTCTCTGTTTTGGCCTCCCGTCCACACTGCGACGGCGTTTTCCTCAAGGAAAAAGGCAGCATTTTGAAAACGCATACATTTCAAAACGAAGCTGCCCCGTCGCAGTGTAGACGCTCAAAAATGCAGACGTTCTAAAACAATGATGCACTTTAGTCATGTGATGTAGTCATGTGACCTATTAAACAAGGATAGTGGAGGGCATCATACAGCAGTTGTTTTGATTGCTCTCAATTTTGACAGCCCCCCAAAAAAAAAAAATAAATAAAATTAAAAGAAGTTTAGAACTACTTGATCATGTGTTAAAAAAACATAAATTGCTGAACTTCAATAACTTAGTGAAACTTAAGAGTGTGTTTAATATATAAAGTCTTACACTCCCTTGCTCCACCATCACTAAAGCAGTTCATTAGGCATGAAGAAAGCTCAGACAGGACCACTCGAGCTACAACCCGCGGAGACTTGTTTACACCCCACAGATGGACAGCATTTGGGCAGAACGTCCTTTCTGTCCAGGGTGGGCATCTGTGGAACAGTCTTCCTCAATCCATTAGAGAATGCTCTACATTCAACTTGTATAAGGCACAGCTTAAAAAATAGAATATGGAATAGAGTGGTGTGTATGTGTGAGTTTGGTGATGGAGTTTTTATTATGAATGAATTATGAATTTTTCTATGAATGATTCTGTCTATTTTTTTTATGTTTATGGACAACAGATGGAAATTAGCCCTTGGCTATAATCTGATATGTTTACATTCAGGTAATTTTTTTATATTTATGTTCATTAATTCAATTTCAATTCAATTCAGTTTTATTTATATAGCGCCAAATCACATGTACCTTCATAGGTAGAGAGAAAAACCCAACAATCATATGACCCCCTGTGAGCAAGCACTTTGGCAACAGTGGGAAGGAAAAACTCCCTTTTAACAGGAAGAAACCTTCGGCAGAACCAGGCTCAGGGAGGGGTGGGGCCATCTGCTGTGATCGGTTGGGGTGAGAGAAGGAAAACAGGATGAAAGACATGCTGTGGAAGAGAGACAGAGATTAATAACAGATATGATTCAATGCAGAGAGGTCTATTGACACATACTGAGTGAGAAAGGTGACTGGAAAGGAAAAACTCAATGCATCATGGGAATCCCCGGCAGCCTACGTCTATTGCAGCATAACTAAGGGAGGATTCAGGGTCACCTGGTCCAGCCCTAACTATATGCTTTAGCAAAAAGGAAAGTTTGAAGCCTAATCTTGAAAGTAGAGATAGTGTCTGTCTCCCGAATCCAAACTGGAAGCTGGTTCCACAGAAGAGGGGCCTGAAAACTGAAGGCTCTCCCTCCCATTCTACTTTTAAATACTCTAGGAACAACAAGTAGGCCTGCAGAGCGAGAGCGAAGTGCTCTAATAGGGTGATATGGTACTACAAGGTCATTAAGATAAGATGGGGCCTGATTATTTAAGACCTTGTATGTGAGGAGCAGGATTTTGAATTCAATTCTGGATTTAACAGGAAGCCAATGAAGGGAAGCCAAAACAGGAGAAATCTGCTCTCTCTTTCTAGTCCCTGTCAGGACTCTTGCTGCAGCATTTTGGATTAGCTGAAGACTTTTCAGGGAGTTTTTAGGACATCCTGATAATAATGAATTACAGTTGTCCAGCCTGGAAGTAATAAATGCATGAACTAGTTTTTCAGCGTCACTCTGAGACAGGATATTTCTAACTTTAGAGATGTTGCGCAAATGGAAGAAAGCGGTCTTACATATTTGTTTAATATGTGCATTGAAGGACATGTCCTGGTCAAAAATGACTCCAAGGTTCCTCACAGTGTTACTGGAGGCCAAGGTAATGGCATCCAGAGTAAGAATCTGGTTAGATACCATATTTCTATGATTTTCAGGGCCGAGTACAATAACCTCAGTTTTATCTGAATTAAGAAGCAGAAAGTTAGCGGCCATCCAGGTCTTTATGTCTTTAAGACATTCCTGCAGTTTAACTAATTGGTGTGTGTTATCTGGCTTCATGGATAGATAGAGCTGCGTGTCATCTGCATAGCAGTGAAAATTTATGCTATGTCTTCTAATGATGCTGCCTTGGGGAAGCATGTATAATGTAAACAGAATTGGTCCTAGCACCGAACCCTGTGGAACACCATAACTGACCTCAGTGTGTGAAGAGGACTCTCCATTTACATGTACAAATTGGAGTCTATAAGATAGATATGATACAAACCACTGCAGTACAGTACCTGTAATACCTACAGCATGTTCTAATTGCTCTAATAGGATATTATGGTCAACATAATGGCAAACACCATCCCCACTGACACAGCAGCCAGGGAAGCAGAAGAACATCACATCAAGAAGGCCCTGAGTAAATGTGGTTATCCCAGCTGGAGTTTTGTCAAAGCTGGAAAGACACCTAAAGAAAGCTCCAGCTGATCCAGGAGAGAAGGGCAACTGCTGCCTAAGCGAAAACCTGTAGTGGTCCCATATGTGTCAGGAGTATTGGATCCCAAGGATTGGGTCCCCCGACACAAACAGAGTAACATAGTGTACGCTGTTAAGTGCCAGGAGGATTGCCAGGATTTATACATCGGGGAAACCAAACAACCTCTGGATGAGAGGACGGCACAACACAGAAGAGCTACCTCGTCAGGCCAGGGCTCTGCAGTCTATTTACACCTACAGGCCAGTGGACACTCTTTCAATGATGAGGATGTACACATCCTGGACAGGGAGGAACGCTGGTTTGAGCGCGGAGTCAAGGAGGCCATTTACTTGAAGAGGGAAAGACCATCTCTGAATCGAGGAGGGGGCCTAAGGGTCCATCTGTCACCATCTTACAATGCTGTGATTGCAGCCATTCCCCAACTCTCTGTGAATGGTACTCATGGCCATTGATCAGTGTTCTTTGATCAGTGATCAAAGTGGTTGTTCATCAATGGTCATGAGAATTTGCATAGTAATGATCAAGGTACTGACCTCCCAGCCCATTGTTCCTTCAGTGGGCTGGTTTCAGTCATTATGCAAATGTACTGTTTATAAGATTGAAACCTGCAGTCAGCTGAGACTGAAGAAGTCACTTGGATGAGTGACGTAACGTTTCTCCCACTGAAAATGTCCAGATGAACAGAATCAACTTTTGGCAACATAAACAAGATGACATAGAAGAAACATTACCAGACCAAAACTCAACCAAACCCTAACTAAAATAATAACACAAGAACTTCACAATATAACCATCAAAAATACAAAACAAACTCAAAAATGCTGGGTCAGGGATCCAGTCCCCCTGACAGTTGTTCTCCATTGTGGTTGTGGACCAGCAGCATGAGCAGGAGAGCCCACTGTCAGGTTGTAGCACATACTGTGCACACTGCCTCCATCTGACAGCAGAGCTCACTGCAGGCAAACTGGCAGTCCTTGGAGTGGACAGTGAGCGCACTCTCACTCTCTGTTTGACCATAGATTCAGCTGTAATCTGTACTCCCACAGCAGACATCCGTCCGTCCGTCCGTCCGTCTGTCCATCCGCCCGCCCGCCCGCCTGCACCGGGTCGTGGGGGCAGCAGCCTAAGTAGAGAAGCCCAGACCTTCCTCTCCCCAGCCATCTCCTCCAGCTTAACACCAAAGTGTTCCCAGGCCAGCTGAGAGATATAATCTCTCCAGCATGTCCTGGTCTTCCCCGGGGCCTCCTCCCAGTGGGACACCTCACCCAGGAGGCGCCCAGGAGGCATCCTTGTCAACTGGCTCCTTTTCCTCACAGCAGACATATGTCAGCAATACATCGCTGTGCTCTCTGGGGAGGAACATATTTATTTGTTGAAGGACGCTGATCAACAAATAAAGCAGCACTAGAGATAAAAACATGCGCATGACTGTGTGCTGTCAGTAAGTTGTTTTTCTTTTGCATTTTTACAGAAAAAGTAGCAAAGCTGGAGACTGAAGTGAAGCTACAGAAGACTGAGATCGACCAGCTGAAGCTGCAGTCAAAAGGTAAATTTGAAATCTGTTGATTTCTATGGAAATGTTAAAAATGGGTTTTTTGACACATGTTCTGATTTATTTAGTCCAGGGAATAAGTAACCTCGACCAAGGTTACCTGTTCAGGTACAAACAAACATTTTTCTCCAAAGCAGTCACGGGTATTTCATCCACAGGACCTTCAACAGTCTTCTTAACCTTGCAGTACTGCATAAAATATTTGATTGTGTGTGTCTCAGATCATATCACTTTTCTTAAATTTCTTCAGTGGAGCACTCTTTCACACCCGCTGCATTCAGCCTTTCTAAAACAGACTTCTAAACAGCTCTCTGACAGCCAGACTGAATGTTCTGATTTTGGAGAACATCATTAAACATTTTCATCGGTCAACCAAGTGCAGAAAATCTTTCTTTTCTCTGATTCTTCTTATTTGTAATCTTTGTGGTTGAGTGTATGACCTTTATTTACAGGGTTTTCTGATTACAGTTAACAAGCTGCACCTGTTCTGTTAGTAAATCACCTGCAGCTCAACATCATCTATTTGTGCTAAATTGTGCAACTCTTGGCAGATTGAACATGTCTTATTGAAACAAGAAACAAATCTCTATCAAGACAGTATTTACTTTTAAGGGAATAGTTTTATTTGTGTGTTTAAATTTTATTTTCCTTGCTCTTTTTAAACATATTTTGAGGGGTGGGACTCGATAAAAACAATTAATCTAATTAAGTAACTAATTACAAATCTAATTTGTAATTAATTAATCTTGATTAATCGCATTTAATTGTACAAGAAAATTTAGCCTAAAGCACAAATGTTGTTTTAATTTAAAAGGGTTTTAGTGGGTGACAGAAATTGAATGATAGGTGTGGACATGAATATTGTTAACTCACTCTTTTAATTTATGGGGGAAAAGCGTTTAAACTGCATTTCAATTCAAAACAGAGAAACAAAAATGATATCCCTGCCCAAAATTGGGCATGAAATAAAGTGCTATTTTAAGTACTTTAAGTACATTTTCAAAATGGTATTGTCTTTAATCTCCTAGGACCTAGCATCCACATATGTGGACATCACATTTTGGGTTATTTAGACCAAAATACTCAATTTTGCTCTACAACGGCCTGATATCCACTTACAAGGACATAATACTGCTACTGTTCTATCAAAATTCTAAACGAATATCCTCTTATGTGGCTCTTATTTTTCTTAAAAACAAAAATAAGGTAAAAACATTTTTTGGCAATTCTTTGTTTTTACATTCATCGGGCCCCAGTATACCCAAATATCAAAGAGAAACTAAAAATGCACGCCATGGAAGAGTTCAGGTCTTAGGAGGTTAAATAATAATATTAAAAATTTCAACATAAATACATAGTTTTTCTTCTTAAAAAAATAAGGCAGAAACATAAAAGGTTATTTGAACAGCTTTACCTTTAAACTCTGAGTAACTTTAGCCAACATAATTTTGTAAATTAGGCTAAAACAGTGTGATCATCAAACATTTTAGTGCAAAAAATAACAAATCAATTCAACTCACAATACCACTCAGCCAGTTACTTAGACTAACTAACTAGCCTGTTCACATTTTCAGAGCTCAGGGCAGCTCTCTTTTTTGTTACTATGTGACCTGCAAGTGAGAACAGTCTCACATGGGACAAAAGTGGCAGGACTAATCAAATACTTGCGGGCCAGGACAGACAACTGTGGGACCCTGCTTGACTGGACCACCACTGCAGCGGGCAGTCAGCTCGCTGATGGTGAATTCTGCTCTGTACAAACTCAGGGCCCTGTTACACAGGGCTTCCTCATCTGAATCAGAGTCTTAAGACAATGGAGAGAGGAGGAGGCTCTTTGTCTCTGCTGGCTCCCTTGTGATGGCATGTTTACACTGATTTTGTAGCAGAGCTTCAAGGCTGGTCCAAACCTCTTCTCGCTCTCCCCTTGCAAGACACTTTAAATCCTTAAAGCGTGGGTCAAGGACCGTAGCTATCTTGAGCCACTGATGGTTGAGCTATATGTTGGGATAAGTTCTTTGTGAAGGCAGTCTTAAATTTTACCATGTAGTTTGAGTCATCATCGGAAACCTCCATGGTGTGATGCAGATGGCAGAAAGCAGGTAAAACCACTGAACATGAGACATACCTCTCACCTCCAAGAAGCTCTGTCACAAACCTGTAGTAGACAGTCATTATTAATCTACACAATAACTGTCAACTATAGAGCTTTTTAACGAAACAGTAACAATAAGTTAAAACATAGTTTTATTCGGCTCAAGGACAGTCGCCAGCTTTTGGAGTTTTACCAGCTCTGATGGAGTTAAAATGACTAGATTGTGCTTTTGTTTGTTTGGTTCTTGAGTACACAAGAAACCATATCCAGTGTTGAATTCCACCATGGATTCCAAACTGTGGGCGCTAACAGCTCCCACAGTTCCTGTGCTTGCTGCTACATGGTTTGCATTTAGAAGGTTGAAGTGCTTTGGTGGTATGCAAACTCCTTTTTGCACAGTTTGCACCAACCACGCTTTTATTAAGGCTTCTGTTGGGGTAGTCTTTTGAAATGAAATTTGCCTCCGATCAGTTGTAGCAATGTGCTTTTTTTCTGATTCTTTATAGCTCTAATGTGTGCATCAGTATAATTGCTACACCATATACACAGCATGATTAAATGCATTATTTTGTTTTTTCAAAGTAATTAATCATAATTAACACATTAAATTCCCAACCCTAATTTTAAGATGTTTGTAGTGTATTAAAAAAGTGCAGTGTCCAGACTTTTAAGTGTTGAAACCCATTTTAATATAGTTGACATAGTTTTCAGTATAATTATTTTTTATTTTTATTTTTGTAGATTCATTTTCTTTCTCTTTACTTTCTTTAAATACTTATTACATTTTGGGGTCAACTTGACTCATATTTTCAGGTTTTTAAAGCTTTTTAATCAATAAATCATTAAGTTGACCTTAAAGACGTTGGTGGGTGTAAGCTAAATGTTAATGTATTGTAACATTTATTGTAGGGTCTTTACCTTATGATATAAAATGCCTTGAAGTGACTGTTGTTGTGATTTGGCACTGTATAAATAATATTGAATTGAATGACTCCACTCTACACCAGTGCAAATTTTATCAGAATCAAAACCTAAACAGCTGCGCTATTTACCAACACAAAGAATTACATTTACGCAAATGCTACCAAAAAATTATCTCCTTGGTAGAAGTAATGAACTACTGGATCAGTGTTCAGAAAACAGCACAACACATAAAACAAACCAAACAAAAAGTTTCAAATAATGACATTTCTCTCTCTCTCAGTCAAACAGGTGGCTTTCTCAGCCTCTCTGCTGGATCAAGGAAGTGGATATACTGGACCATTAAACACAGAGATTACTCTGATCTTCAAACATGTTGTCACAAACATTGGAAATGCCTACAACACAAACACAGGTAATAACACTGCCACAGCTATGCTGATGTCAGGCTGATGTTCCAGATGTTCTAACAGCTGATTTTCTATTTAACAAAAACAAATGTCCCACAGGTATTTTCACTGCACCAGCGAGAGCAGCCTACCACTTTCATTTTACCATACATGGACATGGAGGCCCTGCTACAGCTGCTTGGATATACAGGAACGGGGAGCGCATTTTTAGTGCATATGAATACCAGTCGTCAGGTGCTTTGAGTTCCTCTAATGGAGTCTCTCTTCTGTTAGAGGCTGGAGACCAGGTGTTTGTTCGTGTCTGGACTCTTGCAAGGATATTTGATGATCAAGGTCACCATACCACCTTCAGTGGTCATCTGGTTTTCACCATGTGAGAGCTGAGAAAGCTCCAAAACATACTCTTTGGTTTGTCCTGGATAGGCTTAGCATCTTTTTTATTGAGCTGCAAGTCCATCACCTGAAATCAATCACTTTCTTACTCTCACTATTTGTGATTAGTAAGAGTAATTGCAATTCTTTTTTTCATTTCCTGACCTTCCTATCTTCTTATATTATATTTAAGCTAAGAAATGTTTAGGTTAAATGGTGAGGTCATTCTCTCCTTTGTTTGTCTTTTTTTTTTTAATTCTTACTTTTGGGAAATGTTCATACATTCAGTTAATTCAATTACATTTTATTTACATACGTCCAAATCACAGCCACCTCAAAGTGTTGTACAATATAAGGTAAAGACCCTACAATAAGAGAAAGAAAGCCCCAACGATCGGACAGACCACTATGAGGATGCACTGTGGCAACAGTGGCAAGGAAAACCTTTATGGCTTTTAACAATAAAAAACCACCAGCAGAACCAGTGTCAGAGAGGGACCTTCCATCACCACCATCTGGTGCTACCAGTTGGCGGTGATGGAAGGAAGATGGGGCGCTGTGGAATGGAGCTAGAGATTAATAATAGCAAATAATTAAATAAAACTTGGTGTAATTATTGCATACTTTCAGGAAGCTTGTAGGCTCCCCTATTTGTATCATTTAAGAAGCACCAGAAATGATGATATTATCATGAGAGCATCAATATCTATCTGTGTGTGTATGTGTTTAGATATATATATATATATATAAAATTTATTTTTTCCCACTGTGTTCTGTCTGTCAACCTGTGACCGTTGGCCAAATATTGGGTTTTAACTGGAGTCTTTCCTGTTTAGAAAAACAACAGTTCCAATTTTTCTTTATCTATCAGTAACGTGGTTGATTTTTGTTGTCTTGAACCATCTTAACAAATGTTAAATTTGATTCATGATAGCATCATAAAATAAGCCTTTTGTTTTATTTTACATTAAAATCTGTGACACTACAGTGAAAGAATGTATGTATATTAAAAGGTTTCTTTTTTCATCCTGATCCAGATACTCAACAGTGACAGTATTTTATTCTTTTTTCTTCCAAATTCAATGTCATTTTCATTCTGACTTTTGATTAAACAATAAACAGAAATAACAACTGAACAAACTGAAATAACAGTGTCAATCTCTTTGTGTGTTCCACATAAAAATATAAACCTACTTGTCAGGTTTATATAGTGGATTGTCATTTATCCTTAGAAATATTTACTCATATATGCTTAGAGTTTTATAATTGGTTGTAGATTGATAAAGGTTTGATCCTTAGCAGTTTGTGGAGACTCTGTGTGCCTCCCAGAGTAGGGGAGACCGGGGATAGTTGTAACATTTTTGACATTTCTGTCTGTAGCTTGGAGCTCTTTTAAGGTAGTGGATTGAAAATTTAATGCAAAGTATTTACATGTGTCTGCTATTAAATAGTGCAGCTATTTGCTCTGCAGCACAATTACCCATTGCATGGTATGGTCTCAAACACAAAGAGTGAAATGTTACAATTAACCCCATAGTCTGGGTTAGTTGTAACACATCCTGGGGTGAAATGTAACACAATGAAATAAGGGTACTGACAAAACATTAACATGTAATTTTTGTTTATTCAACACATGAATGCACATAGAGCCATTTATGTAGCTATGTGTGTGTGTGACAGAATGCAGAAATCTAGCTTTTGAACATATTTCAACCGCCCAAAAAAGACAAATGATGGAATTTTCTGCAACTGAATATTTCATTAATTTTGGTTGGTCTTCCTTGAGTTTGGCCTCATTGGCTCAGTGGGCATTATAGCCTACAACTCTTGCACCAATTTTGAACATAACAATGAAGCTGAAAAAAAGGTAGTTGTGCACCAGCATCTCAATTCCATTACTTTTTATCATGGCTTACCTTGGTGTGGTTTGCAAAGTGCTTCAGAAAGATGAGGAAATCTGTTTCTTGCACCCATCCTGATTTATTTCCACTACCAATACTTCCTACTGGTCCATCTCTGACACAGTGGTCTGCATAATGTATGTGTGGGAACACAAACAGCGGAGGAATTGTGTTGCCAATGGCATTAACCGATTATATACAAAAGCGACCAGTGAACCTCTCTCTGCTGATGTCATTGTCCCAACTTGTTTAATATAAGTTAAAGTAATAGTGTGGTAAGTTGTAACATCTGCATTATTGTTACAACTAACCCAGACTGTTGCTGTTACAACTGACCCAGACTCCTATAGCCATGAACTAGCTAAGATTACAGCCAACGGCTAAAACATTAGCACTAAAGACCTACACAGAATATATCCCCATAGACAAACAAATAACATAATTTAAGTTTGATGAGTTTAACTGCAAAGCAGATAATGCTATTAGAAATTGAAATAAAGTAGAAAAACTTACTTTTTGGCATACAAATCACTTTTTTTCGTGTTAAATTGTCTGTGTTTGACAAAATGTGCTGATTTTTCACATGTGATAGCAGAACTGAATTGGGCATGCACAGGATGAATCACATCATTTGAAACTTAGCCCTGATTGGAGAAATTGGAAGTGTTACAACTGACCCACGTTACAACTATCCCCGGTCTCCCCTACTCTGGCATGCACACACAACTTAAGTTCAGGAGAAAGGTTATATCTGCTCTTACTGATTTATGGTATAGGAGGACACCTACTCTGTATCTGGTTAAGTATAAGAGCCTTTTGTTCAGATGGACCACTAAACTCCTGGCACCAGCTTTGGGGAGTCTTCACGGGGTCACATCTTGACCACACACACGCACGCAAGCACGCACGGACACACAGGGTATTCTTTCAGTTTCAGTTTTATTTGTCATATGCAAGTTAGCACAGGGTCAACATTGCAATGAAATGTGTTTGACGAGCAGCAGTCACTCAGCCGCATGGTCCAGTAGAAGAAAATATAATAAAATAAAATAAAATAAAAATAATAACAAAATAAATAGAAAAATAGTAAAGAGCAAAATATTAGAGAGACATGGTAAAAGAGAGAAGATGACTAAAAATATATGTATCTATAAATATAAATATATGTACACTAGTGATTAAATAAGAAAATCTTGAAAAGAAATATGACGGGAGGGCAGATGGGATATTGCAACCCGTTCTCACTCCCGACGCGTAAAATACTGACGATTTGTCACGTCCCTTAACTTCTCATGCTGACGCTGAAGGTACCCTTCCACGTTTTTATGCGACGCTGTGGGTTGTCAATTCATTCCAATATGAACCCGCTCTCGGCGATCAGAGACGCTTCGAGCAGAGGCTCCAGCCATCCATTTACTCCAATAATAACCCCGTCACGGCGAAACGTGACGCCTTGAAGTACAATCTAACTGGAAAACCGGGGACCCTCTCCGCGAACGGGTTTTTCTCCCTAATTTAATGCTTTCTTTTAATGACATCGTTAACATTTCTCAACAAAAACACATGAAAGTAACACTGATAATTCAACAATAAAATCGCTTCATTTTCCAAAGTGATTCACGATCAGAAAGTGCGCAGATTTAACGTACATAATCCTTGGTTGGGTTTTTATTTTTTATTTCACACGTAAAACACATTTATAGTTTTATTCACCACTCCTGTTAGTTTTGGATGCGCTCGGCTCCAACCAATCAGACGCAACCGGGTGTAAGCAAAGGATGATGGGAGAACGTAGAGACCCGTTTATAAGAATAAGAAAAGGAGGCGGAATTGATTGATTCAAATGCAGGTATGTAAAAATACATATATTTAGAGTAATAGCTTGATGTGTGTTTCAAGGGTTTTTTTCACAAAAGCTTCAAACAAACAGGGTGACTGATCTCGGAAATGATTTAATGCATTTAAAAATGGCTACAGCTACCGTCAGCATGCTTGCTAGGTAGAGTACGGTAACGACTACACGTGGCTAGTGCAGCATTAGCCATTTAATCCAACGATGATCATTAAATCTATTATAAACATTTAAGGACTTGTGTGTTGTAAAAGAGCCTCACATGGTGTGTAAAGCAGTTTTTGCGCTAATAGTTCTGCTAGCTCTTTACAAACCTATGATGCTAACGTTAACCGGAGCGCCAAGCTTCAAGCTGCTGACGAACTCCCTCAAGACATGCAGGTAACCCTCTTTTTTTTTTTTTTGTAAATGTGATGTAGTGGAAACAAACGTTAAAGAGGGTACACACTTGTCTAATTTATTGTACGTAGTAAACGTTATATTATTTGATATATTTATTATAAATTTTATATATCTGTATATATGTTTCAGTAAGTAAATATTCTTCAATCTCTTTTTTCCCCCATTTTCCGCAGATCAGCATCAATGTCCACGTGAAGAACCTAGTTATGTTGCCAGTGTCAACCCAACAAAAGGCACTTTCACAATATATAAAAGAAGGTATTCCTTTTTTAAAGTTTACTTTTATATTTGTTGTTGTAGTTGAGTTAGGCAGGGCTTTTGTGCAGTCCTAAGAAACATACTGCCTAGAGTGTTTTTCACTTTGTGGAAGGGTTTCTTTATTTATTTTTTTTTCTGTTAGTGTATGGAACTGAGGTGCTTCGTCAGGAGCTGCTTCAGTTGTTGGAGGATGGAGAAGAGGACGCAGCCATGACTTGTGAGACGGCGTCTGAGTCAGCTACTACTCACTAGGAGATCAGAAACATGGTGTCCTTGCAAAAGTGGAAAGAGGCCAGGCCTTGTCTTATAGACAATATGTTAGCTACTCTGGATCCACTGTCACACCGTGTGTGTCAGTGTGGCAAACAAGTAGTTGTGAGGTGTCTGGACTGCCATCCTCTTCCATTCCTTTGTGCTGAGTGTGATATTGCAGTTCACACACGCTTTGTCCTGCACAACTGAGAGGCAGTAACAGGAGGGTTTTTGCAGCCTTCATCAGAGTTTCACAAGCCAATAGGTACGGTTTTTAATCCTATGCATTTCTTGCTATGTACTATGAGTGGGTGCTGTTATTGTATCATGTATTGTGTATCATTTAATTTCAAATTCTTTTTATATATATTGTGTGTTTTTAATGTTAGTTCGGCTGTTGCCTGTGCAAAGGCCAGACCATGTGTGTGACTGCCCAGCAGGTAACGTTGAGGTTTCACCCGGCGCAGTTGTGGCTCTTGTAACCATAAATGGTAAGTTGCCCTTTTGTCACACAGTACATACACAATAGATGTGTTTGCAGGTTTTAGTGCAAATTGTACATTGCTATCATCATTGTTTATTTATATAGCACATCAAAAACACACAAGGCTGACCAAAGTGCTGAACAATAGAAACATAATAGATACATCTGTAAGATGTTTTGAATTACCCTCGGCCCGCAGTATATGTGGGGACCTGTCAAAGGTCATTTGGATTTACCAGACCGCTTTGAAAACAACATGAAATCTTCACAACATGAAAAAAATGAATGCTTTGACCCATGACTGAATTTATCTTTATCCTTCCTAAAGGCTGTTATAACCTTGCACTGCCAGTGGTGAGCTGCACCAGCTGTGGCCTAATGTGGTCCCCCTCAGTTAAGGACATCCTGGGTAGTGGATATTGGCCTGGCACCTTAAATTTCTGCACCCTGTTTTCAATGGATTTCTTTCAGTCTTTCTATGACATTAAGAAGGCTGCACCAGGGATGTCACTTAAGGCATTTGTCAAAATGCTGGATGAAAGAACAGCCCATTTTGGAAGGGTGAGTTTCTAAATTTGTCACGTTTAAGGAAATTGTGCAAATCAATGTTTATGATGACTGTCCGTGAATATTCTGTTGTTTGTCCTCTACTCAAAAGACTGGCCGAATATCAGCTGATGCCTTCAGTAAAAGCTTTGTGGAGTGGAGTGCTGTTTGAGGTGGACAGGATGTGCAAGGAGCCATGCGTTAGCTGCCCTGCCTGCACTCCAGACGTGCTTGCCATCTCAGTTGATGGAAACTGTAAGCTTAATCGCTTTCAATGTGTACATAAATCAAATATGGCTTTGTAGAAAAAAAGTATTTTAATGTTTCTTTTCAAACAACTGTCACTGTGTCCGTTCAGCACTTCAGAGCAGGCGAACTTTGAAGGTGTCTTCATTGAAAAAGATGAGGAAGTTGCTGAGTTTATGAAATACATCCAGAGACACACAAATGATGTAAGAGACTCATATATATATTAGTGCTGTCAGCGTTAATCTTGTTAAAATGACGTTAATGCCATAACCATATACACATACGTGTGTGTGTGTGTTTGTGTGTGTGTGTGTGTGTTATAAATGCATATGGATGGGTGGATATTTATTTTATTTTTCTCTTGGTGTTGTTATAATACTATTTACTTTACTTTTTCTTAATGTATACTTAATTTTAGCATCCCAGGACATATTACGTTCCTTTGCTCCGATGTGGCCTGTAAATATTTCCCATATTTAACCAAGGTGGCTCAGCTGAGGAACCTCTTGTCAATGCATCCTTTTCTCTCCGTCATGCATGCAAAGGCTCTCATTTGGAAATGCGAGGTATACTGCAGCTTGTAGTTTTGGATTAGTTTGAGACATTTTGTTATAAGGTTGAATGAATTCAGCAGTCATGTATTGTGACCTCCTTTCTATAGATCAAATGGGGAGGTGCGTTTCAGGATGGGGCCAGTTCTACAGTTGGAAAAGAGGTGGGACAAGTAAACAGTTTCCTGTCTAGGGCGGCCATCGAAGTACATGTCTAAAGCAGGTATGTGTCTGTGTGTGAGATTCCGCTCAGTCTCCTGCTCATTAATTCTTATTTTTATACGAACTGAAATGCAGGGCGAACAGACATGCTGACCCTCCTGGCTTTGGGGTGGACCAAAAGGAAAGTGGAACAACTGGGCCGCAGTTTGAGCCAGAGATATCTCAAGGTGATTTTTTTTTTTTTCAACACCCATTTTAATGTGTGTGGTAATGGGGGAAAAACACCTGTACTCTAAAAACATCAATGTGAATGACATTTATTAATGTATTCTTAGATCATAAGGATCCTTAGAGAACAAGTGGAGAGCCTGAATGCGACCTAAAATGAGCTGGGTGTGGATGACGACACACTGCAGCAATGGGTGGCCGATGTGCAGAAATGGGCTGAAGGTGAGTCTCAATATAACGCACTCATGTATAACAATAGGACCCACCATGGCCTCATTAAAGAACTTCAGGTAGAGTTAATATCTTTCTGACAGTGTCAACAAACAAAGAAAAATAAGCCTTGTAAAAGTGGAATTTATGGCAGAGTTTTTGCGTTTCATCAAATTGGATTGAACCTGGGTTGAAATGATGTCGTACTAGTTGGTTTTATAAACCTGAACACCAACATACTTGTTATCTAATGATAATGCAGCACATGAAGGCTACAGATGTCTTATAATGAATATCATCAAGTCGGTGATTACAGAGTCCACTGTAGTTTGGTGACTGTTACTCATCCTGTATTCTGATTAATATTTCTCTCACTTAGAAACTGATCAAACTGATGGCAGCTTTGGAGCGTTGCAAGCACGACTAGAGGAGCTTGTCGTCATCATCAGAGTGCGAACACAAAGTCTTTACAGACAAAATGGTACGTCCCAGTTTCTTTGAAATGGACCGTTTGATACTTAGTTTGTACAGCTACTTTGTAAACAGAATAAAATCAGATCCAGGTTTGTTTAATCTGGATGTGATGCGTGTTCTAGCAAACAAATTGATGAGTGTAGATTAAAATGTAAATATATACATTATGTGAAGGAGTGAATTTTTTATGATTATTTACAGATAGCAACAAGAGGCGACACAGAATTCGCAAGGTCATCTTAGATGAGAAGAAACGCTTGGCGGCTGCTGTTGACGACTACAACAAGCTTGCTGAACCAACAAAGTAAATCGTATCCAGTGATGCCCTCATCCAGACCGACATTTGGCCCTGGCAGAGCACAAGTGAACGTAAGCTCTTGATTTATAAATATCCTTTTTAAACAAACTTCCAGTATCTGAGCAGTAGTTGAATGTTTGGTTCTTGAATCATAATATGCTACTATGTTTTTCCATCTGATGTTGTTAAACTGTAGCTGCTGCAGACCTCCAGACAAAGAGAAAGGTCTTTGAGAAGGTGATGGCTGTGAGGCGCCTGAGAGAGGAGGAGATGATCCTTTGCAGGGAGATGCGGCATCACTGGACAGTGTTGCGAATGCGATCTGTGGTGTTGGGGACAATCTCCTCAGACTGTAAGCACATCTTTTATTTATTAATTATTTGATGAATCGATTGAAAATAAGAGCAGATGCTAAAGTCTTACTGGATCTTTTACCTATATCTAGATTGCTAGCTAACACTGCCTTCTCCCTTTAAAAAAAAGTTTAATTACAGGATCCTAATTCCTTGTGTTTATGAGGTGAGGGTTTTTTTGTTTGTTTGTTTTTTTACTTTACTCATATTTATTTGTTTTGTTCTTTTTACAGCCTCCCTTGTTGGCATGTCGGAGGATGCACAGAAGGGACTCCATAGCCTGGTTTTAAAAAAACAAAGTGAACTGAAAGCTGAAATGCTCAAAATAAAGGACACGTACAAGAGAATCCTCAGCCACCAACCACTCCTGGAAATGGACTCGGAGGAGGAGGAAGACATTCCAGACGATGCCACTGAGAGTGATTTGAGCACTTCTGATGAAGACTGATTGTCTCATCATTGATGTTATGTTTGGTAAAATAAAAAGTTAATCACATCTCTGTTTAATGTGATTTTTCAACAGACATTTTACATTTTGAGAAGAAAAATGGAATTTCCTTGGTGCAGTTGTTTACCCATAATCATGCTTTCCCATGTAATTTAATGACTAGTGTACATGTTCAGATAGACTAACATAATTTAATTCATGGAATGCTTTCTGTGCTGCTCAAATTACCACAGAATTTAAAAGCACCAGGCAGCAAACTCACAAGGAAATTTTTGTTCAGTGTTTTGTCGAAGAAATCAACAAGTACAATTGAGATGTTTGCTGTAGTGGTGTGTTTGTTAAGAAGCATGCCAGCACACTGGTGAACTGACAGTCCCAGAATGCATCCGAGCCACTGACTCGCACAAGAGCAAATGAAATTGCTTATCTAGAAAGACAACCGTCATCAAAGAATAAGTAAAAGAATAGGAAACTAACGGTAAGGGAAGGTACTGTGCAGTAGGAAAGAAAGGCCAGAGCCGTGCAAAATGACCTCCAGCAGGCCACAAATGTGCACGTCTGCTCAAACGGTCAGAAACGGACTCCATGAGGGCCCGACGCCCACAGGTGAGGGTTGTGCTTGCAGCCCAACACCGTGCAGGATGTTTGGCATTTGCCAGAGAACACAAAGATTGGCAACTTTGCCTCTGGTGCCCTGTGCTCCTCACAGATGAAAGCAGGTTCACACTGAGCACTTGTGACAGAGTCTGGAGACGCCGTGGAGAACCTTCTGCTGCCTGCAACATCCTACAGCATGCCTGTTTGGCAGTGGGTCAGTGTGGGGTGGCATCTCTTTGGGGACCGCACAGCCCTCCATGTGTTCGGCAGAGGTAGCCTGACTGCCATTAGGTACTGAGATGAGATCTTCAGGCCCCGTGTGTAACCATATGCTGGTGCGGTTGGCCCCGGGTTCCTCCTAATGCAAGACAATGCTAGACCTCATGTGGCTGGAGTGTGTCAGCAGTTCCTGCAAGACGAAGGCATTGATGCTGTGGACTGGCCCACCCGTTCCCCAGACCTGAATGCAATTGAGGACATCTGGGACATCATGTCTCGCTCCATCCACCAACTGCAGCACAAAATGTCCAGGAGTCTGGGAGGAGATCCCTCAGGAGAGCATCTGCCACTTCATCAGGAGCATGCCCAGGTGTTGTAGGGAGGTCATACAGGCATGTGGAGGCCACACAGACTAGTGAGCCTCATTTTGATGTGTTTTAAGGACATTACATAAAACCAGATTAATGATTCTGTATTGCATTGATCAAGGAACCAACCCAATAGGAGCTAAAGGAATCCTCTTGACATTACTTCACTCAGTAAGTTTATATTATGTTTAATGTGCATTTTCTGCATCAGTTTAGAACATAACATGTTAGCGCTCCCTGGTCCTTTTTGGAGACAGATCCTGAGACAGCAGGCAGCTATGGAGAACTCGTATCAGCTGTGGTAATTAAGTAATGCTTTGATTTAATATTGATTTCATGACAACTATCCTCAGGCAAATATTCCTGGATACATATAATGACATAACTCCCATTTTGGAGTCATTGCCTTCTTTGATCTTATCAAATTATTGTCATAGATATGAAAATATTGATTAAAACAGAATAATCCATTCAAGCCTCCATCATCATCCAAGATCACTGTTATTATTCAGATTATTTTATCTCTATTTTCCTCTAGAATGTTTTGAAAATCAGCATTTGATAATAGACTTTTTAAAAGTTTATTTTGATCCTATTGTTTACGTGTGTAATTGCATTTTTATTGAAATAATGACATGAAAACCCTTAATCAAATTGTGTCTTTGGTATCTAATAATAATATTAACAATAATGTTACATATGCAATATGTACACAATAATAATGTGTAAACAAACAAGAAAGAATTTCAATTATTTTCGAATACCCTGTGTATAAAAACCACATATGACCACAACTCCAAATGTGCAATTGTCACTGCATCTAAACATGACATATTGCAAAAGGTAGAAACATATAATATACAATATGTTCTGAAGCTGGTACTGGTGCAGTTAACTTTGCTTTAGGCTCCCATACACAGTACTGCTTACCCTAATCACCTCATACAAGATGTTACTTACTTTACTTGAAACAAATTAGAGAGTGAAACAGAAACTGACACTGGCTGAAATGTATAGTAAATATTTTATTTTGAACTTTTATGCTGAACTACAAACTGAACTGTGCGATCGCACACAGGGATCTGGTTTACTGTGTGTAAAACTGCGCAGGTTCTCATGTGTCATCCCACACTTTGCCACTGTCAGGAGAAAAACATAACAAACAACAACGACAACCACACACAAAATAGGATAATTTAGGTTGTGACATATGATAATTTTTTAGGATGAAATACCTTCTATATTCATGTCATGCTTTATACACCTTCATTGTAATATAAATTAATCAAATCAAGTCAGAGAGTAATAATATATGGAGTAGATGTCAAACAGGACCACAGCAGCAGCCACGAGCCATCGGAACCTGCTGGATGAGAGAGCACAGAAACTCCAGGGAAGAAGTTTAGTTAGTAACATGCATGAACTGCATTACTGAGACATGTATGTTTACAGATGGTGAGGAGAGGGGAGAGTTTTTAGTAAAAGGAGATGTGACTGCATCTTCAACCAATACTGAGCCTGCACAACCCTGAAAGAGAGACAGACAGACAGAGAGAGAGAGAGAGAGAGAGAGAGAGAGAGAGAGAGAGGGGGGGACACTAACCCACAGCAGTCTGGTCCTATGACAGCATAACTAAAGGCTGACCTGAACCAGCCCTAACTATAAGCCCTATAAAGAAGTAAAGTCTTATGCCTACTCTTAAAAGTGTTGACCATGTCCACCTCCAAATCTCATAATGAACTTTGGAGGTGGACTGCTATCAAGCTCCTCAGCTAAAAGCTCCCAATTTACTTTAGTCCAAATACATGAATTCAAACTGAGGTGATAACTATTTATCAACAATATAAATGTCTGTTCTGGTCCAACAAAGTTGTTACTACATACCATATCGAGCAGGGCTTCCACTTGACTTTAACTTCTTTTTCCTGAAAAACATGATATAAACAAAGAGTTAATTTAGAAAGACATGCAAGTTGCATACAAAAAGGAGCTTATAAACATTTGTGTACTATTGAATGGCTCAATATATTATACAATTAGTTTACAAAAACATAAGAACCACTACAATGCTTGTACTGCCAGCATCGAGTGCATGTCAGCAAAGCAACACTGCTTACATTGTGGCTCACAAGCAAAACTAACTGAAGCAGATGTTACTGAATGGGAAGGAGCACCTCCACATCAATCACTCCTTCTGAGCATGATGTCAGGAGGACTTTAAAGAACGTAAACACCAGGAAGGCAGCATGACCAGGTTGTATCAGGTGGTATGTTTCTATTTAATGCCCTACTTGGAGCGAAATCCAGACTCAATGGCTGAATTAGCGTAGATTCATCAAATACAAAAGCTCATGGATAGTCAGTCAGGCACAGTTCAAGTCCGGGAAGTCCAAAGACGCAAACAAATCTGCACAACAGCAGGCTAAATTACTTACATTTACAACTCTCCTGTCTACTATCTCTTCATATTTGAAAATCTTCTGTGTACGGTGTTTTCGGCATTCTGAAAAATAACAAATGAAATATTTACATGAGGTCTGTAAGACTGGAGAAAACGCAAAAATTAAGAAAAAGAAATCTTAACAAACTTAACGAACCTGTCATGTATTTCGTACATTTACAATACCGTAACATCTAACCTTTCCTTGTCCTTTTTTTGTTTGGGACATCCGAGGTGTACGCCGTAGAAATTGAGGGAAATGTAGGAAGCGGAGATGGAGAGGAGGATGCAGGAGGAAGCAGAGACGAAGAGGAGGATGCAGGAGGAAGCAGAGATGGAGAGGAGGATGCAGGAGGAAGCAGAGATGAAGAAGAGGATGCAGGAAAAAGCAGAGATGGAGAGGAGGATGCAGGAGGAAGCAGAGATGAAGAGGAGGATGCAGGAGGAAGCAGAGATGAAGAGGAGGATGCAGGAGGCTGACAGAGGGAAGATGTTGGTTCAGGCTCTAAATGAAGAATAAATTCCTCGTTTAGAGCCTCTTGGTCTGGGACTGGTCCAGCATCGACACTGTCAGCAGAGGATGGTCCAGCTGCTGGTGTAGAACTTTTAGCAGGAGGTGAAGCTTGTAATTCTGCAAAATTTTAAATATTAAATATTCATTAAAATGGGTTGAAAAAATGTACAGTACACATAAACACATAATAAGTAGTGATTTGCATGTTTTCAGTTAGGTTTTTACTAAAGTTACAACTTGTAAATATTGGCATCAAATAAGTCATCTCACTCACTCTCACTGACCCAAATCATTCAGCACAAGTGCCCTCGGGGGTAGTGTGACATCTGTAGTGCTTTTCTACATTGTACATTAATAAATTAATGAGTGTGACTATAAATCCAGATAGCTAATGACTTTTGTTATACTAGAAAGTCTCGAAGAGAATTATCAGGTCTGGTTTTCGAGAAGATTTTTAAAATTACATTTTTATATATATGAGTGTGAAAGACCATACTATATACACACACACACACACATACAAAATTGTTTAGGTGGGTAACACCAGAGGTTCAGTATGGCTAGCTTTGGTGATGTGAACGCCACATGGGGAGGTAATACGGCATATATAACACTATTTTCATGTTAGCAACAGGACATGTAGGGCAGCTGTCACCTCACAGCAAGAAGGTTACTGGTCTGAACCTTGGCTGAATAATAGAATAGAATAGAACAAAATAGAGTAGAGTAGAGTAGAATAGAATAGAATAGCTGGTGACTGTTAACTATCCTCATCTTCACCATCTTGTTTGTCTCTATATCTCGTGGTGAACTGCCTACTTATGTAAGGTGTACAATGAGTATCACCCAAAGACAGCTAGGATAGGCTACCTGATAAGGACACAGATAATGGACAAAGCATATCTTACTTCTCAGAAGGTGTTCATAAAGTTTCCTCATCTTCATGAGGATGTCACGTGCAGCACCATCCGCTGGCTCTATGTCATCACGTCCCCTACTATACGGCCCTTTCGGTCAAACTGTCCAAGAAACAGAATTGGCTGGAAGCCCAGGGCATGTAGTTTTGAAACCTGCAAGAACAACAAAGAAAAACATATGCAGCCAGTCTTTCATGTAAGCAAACTGATTTATAACAAACCTTTAAGTTTCACATCTTTGGTGTTTTATTGTTGTAAATAGTTAAAAAGTAATTATGGTAACCAAACCTGTAAATTAATGATAAAATCCATCTTGAAATGTTTTGTCTCTCTGTTAATAGCCGATTAAATTAGAAATCAGAAGTAGCTTAAATAAAAATAGTTTTTTCTAGTTTGATGTCTTTAGTGTGATGATGTTATTCTGATGTGAAAAACTTTTTTATTTATGCTCTTTTATAAATAAATATTTTATGTGTATATACATGTCTTGTTAGTTTCTTACTTCATGATATACAAGAAAACATTGACAACTGTGACTAATAAAGAACCACTTATTAGATCTGACCTTACTGATAACTGGGCTGAATTAACCACCCTGCTCGCATTTCTGTTTTTTTTTTATTTTAACAGAGGCAGCCCAGTTGCTGCTCTTGTTTTTCTTTCAATCCCTCCTTTACGTTCAGGCTGCCCAGGCATCCACTGCATGTCTTCCTGTTGCAGGTGTTTGGAGCCTGACAGGAAGGGCATGGTTTGGTTTTTTGGCTTTGTAATTTCTGCAAATGAAAATGGAACATGTAGGGATTATTTCAGGTCTGTTTTGGTGAAATGGTTACAAAAATAATTTGTGACCAAAGAAATAACTTGTATTACGAGGCAGTATTACACCATATTTAGAAAAAAAAATCAATTACGAGATTAAAGTCGTTAATATTGAGTTAATTACGAGAATAGGGTTAAAAAAATTAATTAATTAGAGAAAAGATACATTGCTAAAATAGAGCAGTACTAACATTAGCTGGGTGGCCAAGCAAGTGTCTTACACATGAGAATACGTCGCAAAAAAAATTAAATAAACTTTTGCAGAAGTAGTTCTCTTGGTACACAGACTGCTCTGTGAAAACATTTCAAGTTTAATATCAGCTGATTAATATTTCAGTAACATGCAAATTACCCACAGTTTATCACAACTTACCTAGCTAAGTCGAAAAATTCGCTGCAGGACCGTGAGTTGAAAGATCCATTTACTACGACTCCCAAGATGCATTGCAGTAAAAACCATCCAATCGCCTTGCTTAAGATCTGTTGACGTGTCGCTAAAGGCACGCTGTAGATAAATATTGCAAAAAATAAAATAAAATAAAAAAAATAACATTTGCAATTTGTAATTACATAATTAAACACTGGGCCAGTTTATTTTCGTATTATCGCTGGTTATTATTTTAGAGTAAATAATGGAATAACGGGTAGCACCAAGCTGTTGATTATCTTCATTTCCATAGCAACGGTGCTTGAGGCTTATGGGTAGTGTGCAGTTACTGGATTAGTGCGCCGTTAGCGTAAATTGGTCTGATTGGTTGGAGCCGAGCGCATCCAAAACTAACAGGAGTGGTGAATAAAACTATAAATGTGTTTTACGTGTGAAATAAAAATAATAAACCCAACCAAGGATTATGTACGTTAAATCTGCGCACTTTCAGATCGTGAATCACTTTGGAAAATGAAGCGATTTTATTGTTGAATTATCAGTGTTACTTTCATGTATTTTTGTTGAGAAATGTTAACGATGTCATTAAAAGAAAGCATTAAATTAGGGAGAAAAACCCGTTAGTGGAGAGGGTCCCCGGTTTTCCAGTTAGATTGTACTTCAAGGCATCACGTTTCGCCGTGACGGGGTTATTATTGGAGTAAATGGATGGCTGGAGCCTCTGCTCGAAGCGTCTCTGATCGCCGAGAGCGGGTTCATATTGGAATGAATTGACAACCCACAGCGTCGCATAAAAATGTGGAAGGGTACCTTCAGCGTCAGCATGAGAAGTTAAGGGACGTGACAAATCGTCAGTATTTTACGCGTCGGGAGTGAGAACGGGTTGAACAAGACAGGACCTAACATATAATAAAGTGTTCCAACAGTGTGCCCTGGAAAGTAGTGTACTAGTCTACTTGAGGTAGTCCCAGGTTGTGGTTGGTAAGGGTTTTTGTTTTAATGCAGCATAAGACTGTAGCAGCAGTAATAGTAATATAAATAATATAAATATTGCTAAGAAAAATGCTAAAAATATATAGCAGCAGGTGTGTGCAATTGCAATGCAGAGGTAGTTGTTTCCAGTCAGGAATGTTCAGCTCAGGAGGCTGAACAGACAGTGCGCGGGGTGGGTTGCACCGTTGACAATTGTGATGGCTTTGCGGGTGAGGCGGGTGGTGTAGATGTCTTGCAGGGAGGGGAGTGGTACACCAACTATCCTCTCAGCTGTTCTCACAATGCGTTGTAGAGCTTTCCTGTTATAGTCAGTGCAGCTACCGCCCCACACAGTGATGCAGCTGGAAAGGATGCTTTCAATGGTTCCTCTGTAGAATGTGGTCAGGATGGGTGGTGGAGCACTTGCCCGCTTGAGAGGCGCTGTTGTGCTTTCTTGGCCAGTGATGCTGTGTTGGTGGCCAGGAGAGGTCCTCACTGATGTGCACCCCCAGGAACTTGGTGCTGCTCACCCTCTCCACCACAGCGCCGTCGATGGTCAATGGGGGTGACAGGTGTGGCCTCTCTGAAGTTGACAATAACCTCCTTGGTCTTGCTAACATTTAGCAGGAGGTTGTTGTCTCTGCACCACGTGGTCAGGAGCTCAACCTCTTTCCTGTAGTGGGTCTCATCGCCCTTGGTGATGAGCCCCACCAGCGTTGTGTCGTCCGCAAACTTCACAAGGTGGTTGGAGCTGTAGGTTGGTGTGCAGTCATGTGTCAGCAGGGTGAAGAGCAGAGGACTGAGCACACAGCCTTTTGGAGCCCCCGTGCTCAGGGTGATGCTGTTTGAGACCTTGTTGCCCACACGCACCACTTGAGGCCTCTGGCTGAGGAAATCCAGCAGCCAGTTGCAGAGGGAGGTGCTGAGGCCCAGTCCGTCCAGTTTACAGATGAGTTGTTGTGGTATTATGGTGTTGAATGCTGAGCTGAAGTCTATGAACAGCATTCTCACATATGAGTCTTTCTTGTCCAGATGAGTTAGGGCTGGGTGGAGGGCAGAGCAGATTGCATCCTCTGTGGATCGTTTCGCTCTGTATGCAAACTGGTATGGGTCCAGGGTGGGAGGTAGGGTGGATTTGATGTGTGACATGACTAGTCGTTCAAAGCACTTCATAATAATGGGTGTCAGTGCCACGGGGCGGTAGTCATTGAAACAGGCTGGGGATGGTTTCTTTGGCACAGGTATGATGGTGGCAGTCTTGAAGCATGATGGGACAGTGGCTTGCCTCAGGGAGATGTTAAAGATGTCTGTGAAGACATCCTTCAGCTCCTCTGCATGAGTCTTTCAGCACACTACCAGGGATGTTATCTGGACCCGCTGCTTTCCGGGCGTTGATGGTGATGAGTGTCCTCTTCACGCTGGCAGCAGACAGGCACAGAGGCTGGTCGTGTGGAGGTGGTGGTGTTTTCTGTGGGCGTGTGTTGTTCTGTGCTTCAAATCGTGCAAAGAAGCTGTTCAGGTTGTTGAGCAGAGTGGTGTCGCTCTCACAGCTACGCGCTGCAGGCTTGTAGTCTGTGATAGCCTGGATGCCTTGCCATAGGCTTCGTGCGTCCTTGCTATCATTGAAGTGTGAGGTTATCTTGTGTGTGTAGTCCTGTTTCGCTGTCCTGATGCCACGGGACAGGTTGGCTCTCGCTGTTCTCAGGCCTATTTCATTCCCAGCTCTGACGGCCTTGTCTCTGGCCTTCAGCAACCTGTGGACATCTCCTGTTAGCCATGGCTTCCGGTTGGCTCGAGTTGTCATACTTTTCATTTGTGTAACATCATCAATGCATTTGGTGATGTATGAGCTCACCGTGTCTGTGTATCGTTCCCAGGACCAGTTTGTAGTGGATTTGTGGAGGTTTTTTGTTATTTTTGAGTCCTTTGACGAGTATTGTAGGTGTTTGTAGAGGTGTATGTGTATATCAGTCCTTTGGTGGTAGTGAGTTGATGGCTCGGACTGCTTGGGGGAAGAAGCACTTGAAGTGTCTGGTCGTTACAGTTTTAATGCTGCAAAACTGTCTGCAAGATGGAAGGAGTGAGAACAGTGCATGTGAGGGGTGGAAAGTGTCCTTCACTATGCTGTTCGCACGTCAGATGACGTGTCTGTCATAGAGTTGGGATATGGATGTGAGAGGGCCTTCAATGATCCTCCCTGCTGTCCTCACTATCCGCTGCAAAGACGTCTTTTCAGCTAGGGTGCAGTTCCCGTACCAGATACTGATGTAGCAGCAGAGGACGCTCTCAATGGTTCCCCGGTAAAATTATGTGAGGATAGGAGGAGGAACACTGGCCTTCTTCAGTTTCCTAAGAAAGTGGACGTTGTTGGGCTTTCTTCATGATGGTGGTGGTATTCAGGTTCCAGGAGAGGTCAGCTGATATGTGCACACCCAGGAACTTCACACTGTTGACCATCTCAACAGCAGATCCGTTGATGTGCAGTGGGGTGTGGGCCATTGAGGTCTTCCTGAAGTTAACAACCATCTCTTTAGTCTTCTGAACATTTAGAGACAGGTTGTTATTCTGACACCAGTCCACCAGGTGTTCTACCTCCTCTCTGTATTTAGACTCATCGTTGTTGGTGATGGTTGGTTAACATAAGACTGTGAATGTAATGGATCTAAAACTGTTTAAATCTTCAGAACACTCTACAGCCTGATAACATAGAAACTTTAAAAACAGCAGCAGAAAGTTTCAGTAGTGTAGACTAGTTTGTTCTTTTAATTTAAAATTAGAGTCCATATTATATCAACAGCTACATTCACCCTGGGGAGAAACTAGTGAGGGAGACCATAAGGACCATGCTGGGTTTCCTGGATCCAGAGGTTTGGAGAAACCTCTTCCCTTTCTTTCATCACAGCTGTCCTGTGCCAGACGTTCTGTTGACCCAATGAGAGAGGCATGATTTAAGAAACACCAGGAAGACTGAAGGAAGCTCATGGCATTGATCAAGCAGGACTCATAACCTTCATCAGCGGCTCCCTCACAGGGAAATTTTCAGAGCTCCACCATAGGCCCACCTCAGAATGTGAATAAACAAAGCATTTAATGAAGACTGTGATGAAGACCTTTGCTTTGTGTAATGTTATAAATACTCGGATACTCCCCAGAGGCTCCAGACATTTACATAAAGAAATTATATTTAGTCCTGTAGAAAGTTATATATTTAAAAATATATTACCCTCTCTGTTTACTCTGGTATGAATAACTCTGAATCACTTTATGATAAATAACACTATCTGCAAAAAAGTGAAAGAATTCCAGATCACAAGTTTGTAGTTTGACATACAAGTGACAACCTTTGACCTTCATCGGGTTTTATTTAATTGTGTCAGAGAAAATCAAATGTGCTCTTCATGCAGCTGAGTACATCAAGTGTTTAAAACAGAAGCTGTGCAGGTCTGTTCTGTCCGCTCTTTGTATATTAGGCAATTAATATTAGGGTGTTTTGTGACATTATTTTGTACCTTCTTTGAAGTGCAGTAGTTATAAGTCGAAGCTAATGATACAAGTGTCGCTCACCCACTACTTGCTTATTTTTCGTTGTATTAATATCAGATTGTATATTTACAGGATACTTATTTTGTTACTTATTTTTGATACTTTTTTGTGTTACTGCCTAACTATACTTACCTGCTGATTATATGACAATCCATTAAGAGTTTTTTTAATGTGTTTCTTCTGGTTACACTCCAGTTCATTGATGTCAGTTCAACGTGATAGCTATGTACGAAGTCATTAAAGAAGCAAATTAGGGCTGCCACGATTAGTCGACTAGTCACAATTACGTCGACGATCGTCGACGACTGATTTAATAGTGGACGCGTCGTTTGAAGTTTTGTAAGATCACAAACGACGCAGGAATAAGTAGTAGGATTTAAAAGTGTTATAACGGACTGAAACAGAAGATGGCAGCACTGCATGTACAAGGATGCCAGCTGCCGTTAAACCCCGAAGAAGAAGAAGTAGCTCTGTCCCAGAATTCATAGCACAGTCCAGCTCAGTTTCCAACAATGGCGGCAGCTAGTTAGTTTTAATATTACTCTTATTATTCTTTCTGGGTCACTATCAAAATGTTATGTCTACATTTAAGTGAAATAAAAACTGGAAAAAAATCAAACAATAATGTAAAGAAGAAGAACGGTCAAGTATTGATTGAAATTGCGATGAGTTTATGTGAACTTTAAAAATTAATTTATATATACATGAAGAGCATTATGTGTCACTTAATATATGTACTATTTCTTTGTTTCCAGTTAATATTAATGCAAGTCACAAACTATTTGTGATTTTAAACTTGTTTTGTAAATGTTGCCACATCTGCTTCTTTTATTTCCAGTGTAGTTTGAACATATTTCAGGTCAAACTGTGTGATGATTTTCTCTGTGCTGATATGCATGAGAGCTTTCTTAAAGGGAAGTGAAACAATGTGTGAGTTAATGACTGGTGGAGCAGAAAAAACACCTGACAGAAACTTCTTAACGGAGAAAATCAGCTCTTACAGTAAAGGTGTCCGACTGTCTGTGGTTTGATTGACAGCTGTGTGCTCCCTGTGCTCTAAGCTGATTGGTGTCTCCTAGGTGATACCCGTCCCGTCCTGACAGTGTCGCCCCCCTCCAGTGAGGAGCTACAGCAGGGGACTGCAACAATCACATGTCTGGCCAACAAGGGCTTCCCCTCAGACTGGAGTCTGTCCTGGAAGGTGGATGGCAGTGGCAGCATCAGCTGGGAGGAGAGCAGGAGCCCCGTGGTGCTGCAGAATGACGGCCTCTACAGCTGGAGCAGCACCCTGAGGCTCCCTGCAGACCGCTGGATGAAGGTGGGCTCTGTGACCTGTGAGGCCACCCAGGGCTGCCAGACTATGGTCTCAGAGCCACTGAGGAGAGTCCAGTGTTCCCAGTCCTGACCTGACTCAACCTGATACTGGTTTAATGCTCTCATTCTCAACTCTGTAACTGTCTCTCCATCTTTCTTTTTTAAGAACAAATAAAGACTAAAACTGCTATTTTCTTTCTCATAATGACAACATTCATGTTTTAGGTAATAAAGATGTTTTGCAAAGTGAATTTTGGTTGAATCAGACATTTTATTTTATTCAATACAATAAAATGTCTATAGAAACCTTCATGAATTAGGAATATATTTTTGTTTCTCATTTATGTGAAGTTAGACCAACTCTGCACTCCAACATGATGTCTTTATTTTACACTGGTAAAATAAAACACAGGCTGAAAGAACCATTAAGGAGATCTGCATTTTGCAAAAGCTGAAAAAGGAGTTTTAAAATTGTACAGGTAATTTTTATGTTTGTTCAAAGTTACATGAATCTGTGTGTTAGGTTGTTGTTGGTGTTGCTCACCTGTACCAGACAGACTGGTAAATGAAGCAATGCTGGGGCCTGGTTACCACGGAAACAGTCTCACCAGACTACAAAGCAAGTCTAAAGAAGAAAGAGTCTTTAGTGTCTCTTATGAGCTGTTTGTTCTGAGGAGAACTCACAGACAGGAGAGTCAATGAATACAAGGAGTGATTAGAAAGAATCTGAAGTACAAAGTTTTAATTTCATTGACGAACAAGGAGAAGATTAAATGAATGATGACATGAACAAATATTCAAAAAATGAAAACACCTTGTCATATCCATGTTTGATGATATGTTTACAGTAAAATCTGTGATTCACAGGTGAATGGTTTTTATTGTGATCCTCGCTGATCAGGAACATTTCCAGATGTTTGTCTTCAGATTTTTATGGCTTGATATAGATTTAGTGTCTTTTTTCCACTTTGAAGGTAAAAGGTCATTAGTAAGACTGATCTTGGTTTCTTTTACTGGCCCACTTTTTTTCTTTAGTTAATGAAGCACAAATTTGTCCTTAATGTCTTTGAGAGAAAATTTATTTGCGTGTGTGTGTGTGTTTGTATGTGTGTGTCCTCAGTGAACTGTATCAGTCTCTGCAGTATCTTCCAGCTGCAGCAATCACTTCAGTTTCTGTTCAGTCTGAGCGAAGGAGGTTTTTGTACGACTGTTTTTCACTGTGTGAACACACCTTGATTGATGATGTAGTGATAACTCTGACAATAATAAATTGCTGCATCTTCAGCCTGGACTCCACTGATGGTCAGAGTGAAGTCAGAGTTTGATCCACTGCCTGTAAAACGAGCTGGAATCCCTGAATCTCTGGTGCTAGTGTAGTAAATGAACCGTTTGGGAGGTTTTTCATCTTTCTGTTGGAACCAGGCTAAACAGTGAGAGTTGCTTTGAACAAAAACATTCTGACTGGTCCTACACTTGATGCTCACAGATCCTCCCACAGCAGAGCTCTCTGCTCCAGGCTGAGTCACTGTGATCTGTCCTCTGGACTCTGAGGATACAGAGACAAAAACATAAAGCAGCTTCATGGTTTTGTGGGCTTCATTTCAGAGGGACAGATGTTGATAGAGGAGAGGAGTTTGATTCTCTGGACTTTACCTGTGAAGCAGCAGCAGAGGAGAGTCCAGATGAGGACGCAGATCAAAGTCATGTTTTTGATGAGGAGGATTTCTGTGGCTTCTGTTGTGATGAAGGACAGCTGTCAGTCATCCAGTGTTCAACTCTCAGGACTATAAACTCTCCCAGAGCACTGGAGCATGGTGCTGCTGATGCAAAGTGCCTCTCTATGGAAATGATCTCAATTAAGTACATGTGATTATTTGTTCTTTGTCGAGTTTTGCTTTTTTAATTGTTAGCATATGAAATTAAAAATGTTATTCCCAAAGCTTTACATTTTTTTCTCAGTACAGAAGAAATAATTTGATTGACAAATAAGAAGATTAAATGAATGATGATATGAACATATTCAAGATGGCACTGTCCTAGTGGCAGCCTGTTGTAGCAGCTCCCCGTCTTCATAACATTCCTGAGTGTCTTTTGCGTTTCTGTTGCTTTTTTCCTTTTCTTTTTAATCTTTAAATGTTTCTTTTTTGTTTCAATGTTTTTGTTTTCTATTCTTTTTTTGACACTCTTTTCACACTCAAACTTTTCATGATGACCACAAGCCGAGTCGGCTGCATGGCTGGCATTGTTTACACGTGTGATCAGCTCCTTGCACTGAGAACACCTATTATATCTTCCGCTGAAAAGCCTTCAATACCCAAGGAACTAATTAGGAGAACTTGGGGCTGTCAAGCTGGGGTTAAACAGAGATTGAAGAGAATGAGTTTTAAACCCTGTGTGATCGCCTGCCAAAAGGTGATTTCCAGTGTTTCCGTGTTACTTTTATATGTAATATCTTTATGTATGTTGGTAAATAGATTTCAGTGAACAGAGATTACAAAGGGGATATATATATAAAAAATTTAAATTACCTGTTTTTGAAATATCTTTATAACTCTGTGTTATCGCACTTACATTGTAAGTAATCCGGTCCTTTTTGTCCACTTAAAATATGTTTACAGAACTATTGTTATATTTGTTGCAATTTCTGTTGTCCTCTTGGCCAGATTACTCCAAAAAAAGACATTTTTAATGTTAACTAGATTTCTTTTTTTTAACTGGATACATAAAGATATATAAAAGTCACTTCCCAAAACTGATTGTGGCTTCTACAGGAATGTTATTTGTGGCTATGACTTGATATTATTCATGAGGAATGCATTTGATATATGTGTCATATGTTATAGACCAACAAGTTATTTATAGCAGTTTAAATTCGAGCAATCAGTTTTTAGGAGACAATAATTTTTTGGCACAACACCGGCAGTCATATGGGGAACGTAAGGCCCCTAGGGAATAAAATGGATGAGCTGAAATGAATGAATGCTCACCTGGACTCAGAGAGTGTCATGATCATGGGTCATGTTGACCGAGCATTCTTAGTTTTCGTGTGTTTTTGTATTTTGTTCTTTATTTATGCCATGGTTCCTAGGTTGTTCTGTTAAGATGTTGCTTATTTTATTTCCCCTCATGACTTTACCCCCTGTGTGCCCCCTCTGTGTATCTGTGAGTCCTCGTTTCACCTCCTTGTGTTTTATACCATGTTTTCCCCAGCCCGTTATGTCTGTGCTCTCCCAGTGCTCTCTCTCCCCCTCTGCCTCTGTGTGCTTCCTGTTTTACTTTGATAGTCTCCCATCAGTGTGCGTCAGTGTTGTGTTTGCTCCTGCCATGTCTCGTTATGGTTATCAGTGTCAGCTGTGTTCCCCGTGTGCTCCCACTTCCCTCGTTAACCCTCTGTGTATTTATGTCCACGTCTCCCTCAGTTCAGTGTCACGTCGTCAATGTCTCTTCCCTGAACCTGTGTGCCCTTCTCTGTGTTCCCTCGGTCCTCAGTTTAGCATTCCCAGTTCTCTCTTTAGTTCTCTTTCTTTGTGAAGCCTGCAATAAAGCAGAGATTTTGAGTTCAGCTTTTGTCTCTGTGAATTTTGCATTTGGGTCCTCATCTGCCTGCACACAGCTAGTTCATGACAGAGAGAGTATAGAGAGTCCCGTATTATTAGTCCCGCGACGCCACGCTGCCCCTTTGTCTATAGCTGGGACCAGCTGCTGGGGCTAAGACAGCACAGCCATGCCGGTGTTCAGCATGAGATCCCCGCGGTGATCAAGAGGAACTACCGCGGCTGCAGAGCGGGGAAAACGCGAAGACTGAGGAGGAAAAGATTCCGTCCTGCTCTCCCGTCTGTGGTGACTGGCAATGTCAGATCGCTGGTTAATAAGATGGAGGAGATCGCGACGCTAACAAGGACAGAGAAAGTTTTCCGAGAATGCAGTGTTATGTGTTTCACGGAGACATGGCTGCACAAAAACATCCCGGACCAGGTGGTGGATATAAACGGATTTACGTGTGTGAGAGCGGACAGGGACCCAGGCAGTAGCGAGAAGAAGAGGGGAGGAGGACTCGCTCTCTATTTTAACAACCGCTGGTGTTCCCCCAGTCACGTTAAGGTGAGGATGGCTGTGTGTAACAAACACATCGAACTGTTAGCAGTCGGTCTTCGACCATATTATTTACCGCGTGAGTTTTCCCTCGCCATTATCGTCATTGTTTACATCGCTCCTGATGCCAACGCGGCGCAGGCGTATGACGTCATCAGCTCTGCGACAGCGGACCTACTAAATCGTAGTCCCTCTGCGTTTGTGGCTATAACGGGCGATTTTAACCACACGAACCTCTCCACTGTTCTACCTACATTCAAGCAGTATGTGGACTGCAAAACAAGAGACAATAAAACACTGGACCTGTTTTATGCCAATGCTACTGAGGCATACACCTCCAGCCCTCTCCCTCCTCTGGGCAGGGCTGATCACAACCTGGTCTACCTCCAGCCCCTTTACAGACCTGCCGTTCAGAGACAACCTGCAGCCATAAAAACGGTCACAACATGGACAAGGGAGTCGGAAGAGACTCTGCAGTGATGCTTTGAGTCAACGGACTGGGATGTTCTTTTTGATTCCAATCAGGACAATATTGACAATCTGACAGGCTGTGTTACAGACTATATCAACTTCTGTGTTGACACAGTAGTCCCCAAAAAAACCATTCTGTGCTTCCCCAACAATAAGCCCTGGGTTTCCAAAGACATCAAAGCAACCCTGAACAAGAAAAAAAGAGCTTTCAGAAATGGTGACAGAGATCAGCTGAAACTGGTGCAGAAGGAGCTGAAAGCCCAGATTGCAGAGGGTAAAGAGTCCTACAGACGGAGGCTGGAAAACAAACTGCAGGAAAACAACACCAGGGACGTGTGGAATGGAATGCGGGCTATCACTGGCCTGAGACAAAAGGGAGGTGTTGGGATGGATGGGGATGTCGAAAGTGCTAACAACCTAAATCTACACTTCAATAGGTTTGACTGCCCTGCGTCTCCTGTCTCCACACCCAGCTCTTCCCATCTTCTCCTTTCGCCTCCCCCCTCTCCTGCCCCCTCAGACTGTCTCACCCTGTCCCTCTCAGCAGATGGCATCAAAAAAAAATTGGGCAGACTCCACTCCAGCAAAGCTGCTGGTCCTGATGGTGTCAGTCGCAGGGCCCTCAGGTGCTGTGCTTCCCAGCTGTCTGGAGTTCTACAACGGATCTTCAACATGAGCCTGGAGATGCAGAGAGTCCCATCACTCTGGAAGCAATCCTGCCTGGTTCCTGTCCCTAAAAAGATCAACCCATCGACCCCCAGTGACTACAGGCCAGTGGCTCTGACCTCACATGTCATGAAGAAGCTGGAGAGACTCGTCCTAAAACATCTGCCGCTGCTGGTGGAGCCTTGGCTGGACCCCCTGCAGTTTGCTTATCAACCTCGTATCGGTGTGGAGGATGCCCTCATCTACCTGCTGGACCAGGCTTATTCTCATCTGGACATTGTTGGGAGCACTGTGAGGGTCATGTTCTTTGACTTCTCTAGTGCTTTTAACACCATCAGACCATCACTGCTGGGGAATAAGCTCACGGAAATGCAGGTGGACGCCCCACTGGTAGGGTGGATTACGGACTATTTAACAAGCTGACCACAGCATGTCCGACTGAAGAGCTGCCGCTCAGATAACATTCTGAGCAGCACAGGGGTGCCGCAGGGGATGGTCCTATCACCCTTCCTCTTCACCCTCTACACATCTGACTTCAGGTACAAGTCTCAGTCATGCCATCTGCAGAAATTCTCAGATGACTCTGCCATCGTGGGCTGTATCAGGGATGGACAGGAGGAGGAGTACAGGAGTGTGGTGGACAGCTTTGTCGAGTGGTGTGAGCTAAACCACCTACAACTTAACATCACAAAGACAAAGGAACTGATTATGGACTTTAGGAAGCAGGCTCCTCCTCCTACCCCTGTCACCATCAGAGGGGCTGACGTGGAGATCGTTGAGGACTACCAGTACCTGGGGGTACACTTGGACTGTAAACTGGACTGGACCAAGAACACCAATGCTATCTACAAAAAAGGGCAGAGTCGGCTTTTCCTACTGAGGCGGCTCAGGTCCTTCAATGTTGGTAGGAAAATGCTGACCATGTTCTATCACTCAGTGTTGGAGAGCGTCGTGTTCTTTGCAGCTGTGTGCTGGGGAAGTGGGGTGAAGACAGCTGATGCCAACAGGCTGAACAAACTGATTAGAAAGGCTGGTTCTGTCCTGGGTGTCAGACTTGAGAACCTGGAGGAGGTGTCTGAGAGGAGAATGCTAAAAAAGCTTCTTTCTATCATGGACAACCCCTCCCACCCCATGCACGCCCCCATGATGGACCATCAGAGCAAACGCAGCAAAAGACTCATTGCCCCGAAATGCAGAACTGACCGCCACAGGAAATCCTTTGTACCATTGGCAATAAGACTGTTTAACTCTTCCCCACTCTGTAGGTGATTCTCCTAAGACTATTACCTATGTTATTCTGTTCCCTCCAGACCGTGCAATATTACCCAAGAGTACTTATTGAATATTTGTTTTCATCCCCCCATCATATGCTGCTACTCCCTTCATTCTATTGCACAATACTTTGTCACTTTCTAGAACCGCCTGCACTGATAGTTTAGTTATTTATTCACCAGGATATAGTTATGTATATTACTTTGTCAGAGTTATCCGATTATTTGTCTTGCACTATCCTACTGTATATTACTGTACACTATTCTTATTGTATATATTGTATATCTTATATCTATTTCATCTGTTCCTCGGTACACTATTCTCATTGTACATATTGTATATCTTATATCTATTTCATCTGTTCCTCGGTCTCTCCTGCTGCTTTGAGCATGTACATGACAAAAGAATTTCCCTCGGGATAAATAAAGTTGTTCTTATTCTTATTATTCTTATTATTATTATGTGCTTCCCTGAAACGTGGCTGAACAATCAGATTCTGGAATCTAATGTTTCGATTGCTGGCTTCTTCAGGGTTCGGGTGCACAGAGGCACCGCCGCCAGCAGCAGGAAGAAAGGAGGTGGGGTGGGTGCAGTGTTGCCAACTTTCAAGTTTCAAGGGGAAGTAAATTTGGATGTGATCAGCATAACAGTAAAAGGGGGTGTTGTATTTCCTAAAAATAGATCCCAAAGGCAGCATGTATAAGGAGAGCAGAGTTAGACTCAAAACAGACCCCTGAGGCACACCGCAACAAATAGGGACAGAGGAAGAGTAGTATTGCCCAATAATAAGAGAAAAAGACCTCTGTTAGATATGTTTAAACATTGATAAAACTGAGCCTTTAAGACCAACAATATGTTCAAGTGTGGATAAACGAATAATGATCAACTGTGTCACAGGCGGCAGTCAAATCTAAAAGTACTAAAACAACAGAACAACCTGAGTTGACAGTTAAAAGAAGATCATTAAAAAGTCATAAAAAGCAAAGTCTCTGGCATGCGTGCACCAAAGGATCCAGACGCAAGGGTCGCCCCCTGGCGACCGACCGGACCGCGGCCTGCGGATAGAAGCGTGGAAGTCAGCGATGAGGGACAGATCCAGAATGAAGGACCGTGGAACCCAGAGGTGGTCCTCAGGACCGTACCCCTCCCAGTCCACCAGGTACTGCCACCCACGCCCGCGCCGGTGCACATCCATGACCTGCCGGACTGTATAGGCCGGGTGACGGTCGATAAGCCGGTCGGGAGGCTGGAGCCCGGACGTAGGGCACATAGGCTGTGGCGGACAGGTTTGATCAGGGAAACGTGGAACGTGGGATGTATGCGCCAGGAAACAGGGAGCTTGAGCCGAACTGCCGCTGGGTTAATAACTGCATCAACTTCATACGGGCCGATGAAGCGGGGGGCTAGTTTCTGGGATGACACATGCAGCGGAACATTTTTGGAAGCTAGCCAGACCTTCTGCCCCGGCTGGTATTCGGGGGCGGGGTGCGATGGCCGTTGGCATGGCGTGTGTGCTGTTCCTTCGTCCGCTTGAGAGCTTGGCGGACCCTGAGCCAGACCCGCTGGCAGTGCCGGAGATGATGCTGTGCGGAGGGGACTGCGAGATCGAGTTCATTTTCAGGGAAAAGTGGAGGCTGATAACTGAGGGAAGCTTCGAACAGGGACAAACCAGTGGCAGACGAGGTAAGTGAGTTCTGTGCGTATTCCACCCAGGGTAAATAGGTGACCCAGGAGGTGGGGTTTTGGGATGCTACGCATCGTAGCGCATTTTATTGTGTTGTGGTTTGCAGTGTTTTGTGTTGTTTCACTTTACATTTGTTTAAAAGGAAAAAGCTGAAAATTTAAGTAGTTAAAAGTTGAAATGTATGAAATGTTGTCAGGGTCCTGGGTCTGAGCGACCCAGGGACCCTGAGCAGTTTTGGACTTATATTATAATATATGTATTTTGTATTGCTGTCCCTCGTTCTCCCTGCATATGTGTCTGTGTGTGTGTGTGTGTATGTGGGTGTGGCCCTGGCAGGTGATTGGCCACACCTGAAGACCATGTCACACCTGCAGCTGATCAGGCCTCGTCGGAGGAGCTACTTGAGAGTGTGGTGGAGCTCTCTCCGACGCGGGATCATTGCGTGACTTGACGAGAAGCAGGGAGACAAGAGGACAGCGAGCACGGGGTGCTCAGACACCAAGGAGCGGGGAGAAGGGACACTGACACTGGGAGAAGGACACGTCACGGGAGTTGGGAGTGCACAGAGGATTTACTGTTATTTTCCTTACCACTGTAAATAAACACACTGTTTATACACAGAGCACCGCGACTGGGTCCTCATTCCTCACACCCCCCATGGTCTGCCATGCCGAACCGTGACAAATGTAAATAGTTGGTTTCTGTATTTTATAATTCATTTATTACATTTTATGTGGAGTGAATAAATAAAAGTATATTTACAGTGGCCCCTAGAGACAAAGCACATACACACTCCAAAACATGTACAAACTCCAGAGCACGTACACACTCCAAAACATGTACAAACTCCAGAGCACGTACAAACTCCAAAACACAACGGAAGTGCTCCAGGATGCTAGGGGCCGTGTTGAGCTTTTGTTACCTAGTGGCTACACAAGCCAGGAAGTACCAACAATCGGATTGGGTGTGTGGTAGTAACAGGTAAAATTAAGGGGTTTTTTTTAAAGTATTTGAATACATATATATGAGTGTTTGTGTATTAATACAAAAACAATAGACATATGAATTCGATTGTGTAATTTAAGTGATCTAGGTAGCTCTGTTTTGGAAGTTCAGTTAATGCTAGAAATGTGTTTTGGAGTTTGTACGTGCTTTGGAATTTCTAAGTGCTTTGGAGTTTGCACGTATTTCGTCTCTAGGGGCCCCTAGAAATATAAATATTTATATATAAATATTTATATATATATATTTATATATATAAACATACATAAAGAAAACCACGTTTTTTTACATTACTAATTCCTTTTGTGCATAATTTTATATTGTTGTTGATAATTAATTAATTAAAGCAACAAAACAACCTGAAGAGCCGGTTGGGAGCTGGTTGGGAGCCGAAAGAGCCGGCTCTTTTTAGTGAGCTGAGCCGAAAGAGCTGGTTCTCTAAAAAGATCCGGAAATCCCATCACTATTAAGCTGCTCAGTCTGGCCATTAGATTGCGAATGGAAACCCGAGCTTAAACTAACTCTCGCGCCCAGAATGGAACAAAAGGTCCTCCATACTTGCGAAGTAAACTGCGGGCCTCGGTCTGAGACAATGTCGAGGGGAATACCATGGAGTCGGAAAACGTTCTCAATCAGGGCTTGGGCTGTGTCAGAAGCGGAGGGTAATTTTGCTAGCGGAACGAAGTGAGCGGCTTTAAAGAATCGGTCAATGATGGTGAGGATGACGCTCTTTCCCGAGGAACGAGGAAGACCAGCAACGAAATCTAATGAAATATGAGACCAAGGCGGGTGAGGCCTGCTGAGCGGGTGGAGCAGGCCTGCTGGGTGCTTAGTGGATAATTTATTGTGGGCACAAACAGACACGTAATCCTTCACATCTTTTCTTAAAGCCTTCCACCAGAAATGTAGTTTGAGAAGATCAATGGTTCTACTCACGCCAGGGTGACATGAAAAACGTGTGGTGTGGATCCAGTGAATTACTGTTCCATGGGTGGCAGTGGGGACAAAACGCCGTCCGGGCGGTGGGGTACCTCGGTCAGGGTCTCCCGGGAGGGCCTGGCGGGTAACCTCCTCAACATCCCAGGAGAGGGCGCCCACCACACTGGTGGGGGGGGGGAGAATGGTGGTTGGTGACGATGTTTCCGTGTCTGGGGAGTACTGACGGGAGAGCGCATCTGGGTTGACATTCCGTGAGCCTGGGGGATATGGGAGAGTGAAGTTAAAGCAGCTAAAAAACAGAGACCAGCGGGCTTGTCGGGAGTTTAACCTTTTAGCAGTCCTAAGATAAATCAGATTCTTATGGTCAGTCCATATGAGAAAAGGCTGCTCAGCTCCCTCCAGCCAGTGGCGCCACTCCTCCACAGCTAGTTTTATGGCCAAGAGCTCCCTATCTCCTACATCATAATTCTTTCAGTAGGAGTGAGCCGGCGAGAGAAGTAGGGGCACGGCTGGAGCTTACCTTGAGGCCCGGACCGCTGAGAGAGAACAGCCCCGACTCCGGTGTCGGACGCATCCACCTCAACGATGAATTGTTTAGTGGTGTTGGGGTGGAGTAGAACGGGTGCCGTAGTAAACAGTTCTTTTAATGTAGTGAGTGCTGTGTGTGCTTTTGATTCTGCTCCTCCCACACCCCTGACAGTTTGTGTCTTGATGCATGCTTAATCATCCAGGTAACTAAATCCCAAAAGGTTGATTCTGTTCATCTGGACGTAGCATTTTCAGTGGGAGAAACGTTTCATCACTGATCCAAGTGACTTCTTCAGTCTCAGCTGACTGCAGGCTTCCCCAACCTTATAAACAGTACATTTGCACAATGACTGAAACCAGCCCACTGAATAAACAATGGGCTGTGAGGTCAGTTCATTCATCATTAATATGCAAATTGTCATGACCATTGATCAACAACCACTGATCAATGGCCATGAGTACTATTCACAGAGAGCTGGTGAATGGTTGCAATCACAGAATTGTAAGATGGTGAAAGATGTACCCTTAGGCCTCTCTTCAATTCAAAGATGGGCTAAATGGAAAGACCATCTCAGTTCTTGTGCAAATATACTGTTTATAAAATTGGGGAAACCTGCAGTCAGCTGAGACTGAAGAAGTCACTTGGATGAGTGACGAAATATTTCAACCCATTGAAAACGCTACATCCACATGAACAGAATCAACTTTTTGGGATCTAGCACAGTTTATTTCAGTGCAACAATAGCATGAGCTGATTTAATGGCTTGTTTTATATCTGTGACAAAAATGTTCAAAATAATCTTCCAATTTTTATTTAAATCTGTTTTTGTTCTACTAGTCTGCACTACAGTTTTATAACTAAATTATATTTTACTTTTTAGTTTTCATTTCAGAAATTCAAATTGTTTCAAGAAAACAATGATCAACATTAAAACCGAAGAAGATCATTTCTTTAAAGTGAAGAACAGATGGAAGAAGGTCAGTGCTGTATGTTTCAGAGTTGATGTTCTTTGCTCAGAGTTGCAAACCAGATAACTGTTGTTAAGACAAAATATAAAGTATGGATATATTATAGACACATTTTTTAAATAGACAAGCTTTCAATTAATTCATTGTTTTTTTCTGTTTTACATTGTTATATGTTCTATATTCATTTCTTATTATATTGTGAAGCACTTTGTGATTTCTTTTTATCTGTGAAAGGTGCTATATAAATACATTTTACTAACTTACTTACTTACAGTGAGATTGTTATTACACATTCTGTTGAAAAGAACAAAGCCTTTGGAGAATTTAACCAACCATTTGTATATTATTGCTGTCATGGTGCTGGGTCATTGACCCAGCGTTTTGTGTTTAATATGATTATTGTCTTCTGTTCTAGTTTAATCTGATTTTGGTATCCTGTGTCCTCCCCTTGTGCCCTGTTCGTGTCCTTGAGTTCGTGTTGTGGATTTTTTTTTTTTGAAAGTCTGTGTCTGTTGTCACTGTGTTCAGCTTGTATCCTCCAGTCGTCTTGTGTATTAGAATCTGCTGTGTTTCCCACCTGTATGTCATTACCTGGTCTCCTTGTGTGTGTGTATATATAGTGGGTATTGGTCTGTGGGTATTGGTCTGTGTGTGTGTGTGTGTGTGTGTGTGTGTGTGTGTGTGTGTGTGTGTGTGTGTGTGTGTGTCCTCAGTGAACTGTAACAGTCTCTGCAGTATCTTCCAGCTGCAGCAGGTTCAGTCTGACTGACGGAGGTTTTTGTATGACCATTTTTCACTGTGTGAACACAAGCTGACTATTAACATTGAATTCACCCAGACAGTAATAAACTGCTGCATCTTCAGCCTGGACTCCACTGATGGTCAGAGTGAAATCAGAATTTGATCCACTGCCTGTAAAACGAGCTGGAATCCCTGATGCTTGCGTGACACCATTATATATGAGCATTTTAGGAGTTTTTCCATCTTTCTGTTGGTACCAAGATAGGTCCTCACTTTCATCTACCCTGTGACTGGTCCTACACTTGATGTTCACAGTTCCTCCCACAGCAGAGCTCACTGCTCCAGGCTGAGTCACTGTGATCTGTCCTCTGGACTCTGAGAATACAGAGACAAAAACATAAAGCAGCTTCATGGTTTTGTGGGCTTCATTTCAGAGGGACAGATGTTGATAGAGGAGAGGAGTTTGATTCTCTGGACTTTACCTGTGAAGCAGCAGCAGAGGAGAGTCCAGATGAGGACGCAGATCAAAGTCATGTTTTTGATGAGGAGGATTTCTGTGGCTTCTGTTGTGATGAAGGACAGCTGTCAGTCATCCAGTGTTCAACTCTCAGGACTATAAACTCTCCCAGAGCACTGGAGCATGGTGCTGCTAATGCAAAGTGCCTCTCTATGGAAATGATCTGACTGAAAACAACAAGTAGTTGGATCAAATAGTCGATGCCGTTCATCAATTAACCAGTCAGTTTTCACAATATTGACTGTAAATTATTTCAAAAAGACTGATTTGGAAATGATATTTCCTTTGTATTCTTTGAATAGTTAAATTGTGTTTCTTGATCAGGTCGTGAATGAATTAAAAAAATAATTGGTGTGAAATGTTATTTATATTTTGTATAGAAATATTTTTGAGTGTATGAACATGTTTTCTCTCTTGTGTTTTAGGATACGTCCCTACATTGATGGATGTGTGGAATTTTTAAATTGGATGTTTTCTGCAATCATTTTGAAAAAAATGTCCATTGACTGAGAAAGGCAAGAAAATGTTTCAAGATCAAACCAGGGCAGTACTTTGTGATATAACCCCAAGTGTTGCTAAATGCTAAAAAACAGAAACATGGAAACAATTCAGTCTGAAGATAAATGCACAGACATTTGACTGTTAAGGGTGGTGAGTTAGTCAACCCAGACGCGGACCTCTCGTTAAGGTTGAACAGTGTCTTCATTTACAGTGAAGCCAATCCACAGTTATCCACAGTGCAAGTCCCACACATACACACACACATACACACACAGAACACACATACACACACACTCAGGTTGCCGGTCGGGGCACCGTCAGACCTGACAGTACCCCCCCCCCCCCCCCTCTAATGGGAGCCTCCCAGCGACCTAGCAAACTTATTAGGGTGCCCGCAGTGGAAGTCTCTCACCATGGCATCATCGAGAATCGCGGCCCGTGGCACCCAAGAACACTCTTCCGGACCGTACCCCTCCCAGTCCACCAAAAACTGAAAGCCCCTACTGCGGTGCCTGGCATCCAATATTCATGATATGGAATGCGCCGGAGCGCAGTCGATAATCCGGGCGGGTGGCGGGGGCTCAGAGGGCGGGCACAAAGGGCTTGTCCGGACGGGCCTCACCTGGGACACATGAAAGACATTGTGAATTCTCATGGAACGGGGAAGAGACAAATGGACAGTCACAGGGTTCAATATGGCTTGGATGGAAAAGGGACCAATAAAGCGCGGGGGCAAGCTTTTTAGACTCGACCCTTAGAGGAACATGTTTCGCAGAAAGCCATACCTGTTGCCCGACCTGGTATGCAGGGGCCAGAACCCGGCGGCGATCCACTAGTCTCTTGTTCTGCTTGGCGGTCCTCAACAGAGCGGTTCGGGTGGCGCGCCATGCCTGTTGGCAGCGCCTCATGTGGTGCTGGACTGAAGGAACCAACAATTCCCCTTCCGACACAGAGAGAAGCAGGGGCTGGTACCCCAGGGAGGCCTCAAACGGGGAAAATCCAGTAGCCGCGGACGTGCTAGCATTATGAGCATATTCGATCCAAGCCAGTTGATCGCTCCATGATGACTGGTTGGAAGAGACTACACAACGTAGCATCGCTTCGAGTTCTTGATTAGCTCGTTCCGTTTGCCCGTTAGTTTGAGGGTGGAAGCCGGACGATAAGCTGGCCTGGGCCCCCAGTTCCTTACAAAACTCCTTCCATACTCAGGACGTGAACTGGGGACCCCGATCGGACACAATATCTTGGAGAACCCCATGGAGACGGAACACCTGCTGTGTCAGAATCTTGGCAGTTTCGGCAGAGCAAAGAAATGAACAGCCTTTGAGAAGCAATTGATTATGGTCAGGATGACTGTGTTACCTGAGGAGGGGGGAAGACCGGAAACGAAGTCCAGTGCGATATGAGACCACGGGTGTCTGGGTAGAGGCAATGGACGAAGGAGACCAGCAGGAGGTGAACTGGAGACCTTGTTTCGGGCACAAACAGGGCAAGCTGCCACATACTCCTGAGCATCCTTCCCTAGAGTTGGCCACCAAAACAAACGTTGCAAAAAGGCAATAGTGCGGTTTTTACCTGGGTGTCAGGCGAACTTGGCCGTATGGGCCTAGTGAAGGACCTTACTTCGGACCGCCGTGGGAACAGCATCCTCCCCTCGGGCCCTGTGCCTGGATCAGGTTCTGACCGCTGAGCGTCCTTGATGATCCTCTCTATCTCCCAGGTCAGAGCCCCCACAAAGCACGAGGAGGGCAGAATGGGTTTCTCCTTTTCTTCTGGGTCGAGATCCGGGGTGAATTGGTGTGATAATGCATCCGCTTTGAGATTGCGGAAGCCAGGTCTGTAAGAGATGGTTAAGTTAAACCGTGTGAAAAATAGAGCCCACCTGGCCTGCCGGGTGTTCAGTCTTTTGGCTGCTTGGAGGTAGGCTAAGTTCTTGTGATCTGTCCAGATTACCACCGGATGCTCGCTGCCTTTGAGCCAATGCCGCCACTCTTCAAGAGCCAACTTTATGGCAAGGAGCTCCCGTCTCCAATGTCGTAATTGCTCTCTGCAGGAGATAAAAGACGAGAGAAAAAGGCACATGGGTGTAACTTTGCGTTTAACTGTTGGGATAGGATTGCCCCCACACCTGCGTCTGAAGCATCCACCTCCACAAAAAAAGGTTGACTGAGGTGTGCCTGCACCAACACCGGAGCTGAGGAAAAAAGGTGCTTGAGTCTCTCAAAAGCTCGTTCAGCGCTGGGAGACCACTGGAACGGCTGCTTAGGAGAGGTTAGTTTGGTGAGGGGCAGGGCGACCTGACTGAAATTGCGGATAAACCGTCGATAGAAATTGGCAAATCCCAGAAACTTTTGCAGCTGCTTATGGTTCTTGGTTTCAGGCCATTCCACCACTGCCTTCACTTTCACTGGGTCTGCCCGCAGCCATCCCTCCTCGATGATGAACCCCAGAAATGAGATTGTCTGCAAACTCACACTTTTCTGCCTTTAGAAATAGCCGATTCTCTAACAGGCGTTGCAACACCATTCTCACGTGCTTGACATGTTCAGCTGGGCTCCGAGAAAACACGAGGATGTCATCTAGATAAATGAAAACGCAGTGATTAATGAGGTCCCGTAAAACATCATTTATCATGGCTTGGAAAACTGCTGGCACATTTGTGAGCCCAAATGGCATCACCAAATACTTAAAGTGCCCAAGGTGTGTGTTGAACGCCGTCTTCCACTCATCCCCCTGGCAGATTCGGATAAGATGATAAGTACTGCGGAGGTCTAGTTTTGAGAAGATGGTTGCTCCCTGAAGGAGTTCAAAAGCAGAGGTGAGTAAAGGAAGCGGGTATTTGTTCTTAATGGTTATTTTGTTTAAACCTCGGAAGTCAATGCAGGGGCGGAGTTAAACAAGACCGCAGCTCAGAATCATTCATCTCTGTTTTTATTTGACATTTTTATATGTTTTGTAGAATAACAGGACAACCTGTGAGACTGGAAAGACTTCTGTTTCATGCCCTGAAGATGTTACAGCCCAACATATGAAACAGGAAAAGACCGCTGTGTAATTCATTTATTTCAACAAAGTAACTGTCTTCTGAATACCACCTTTTTAAGCGGTAACTGTAACAGAATACAGTTACTCATATTTTGTATTTTAAATACATAAAGCATTTTAACATATTTTACATACATAACATATCATTTAAAATTGTCAAAAAGTAAGAAGTAAAGAAAACAACTATTGAAATTCACATGAGGTAAGTACTTGTCTTTAGTTTTGTAAACAGAGTAAGTAGTTTATTATATGGAATGATTTTGTAGCTTAGCATCTTTTATAATTGTTGTCACTTCTTCTTATTTTATTTCCAGAAGTTAAAGATGGGCATTTGACAGTGTGATTGAAAAAGAAATGATTGAAATCCACATCATTCAAGTAGGGCATTGAGTTTCTTATCTATAACAAGTGATGAGTTACACAGAACTGATGATTTTGAGCTAAACTGTATTTTTTAAATGTTGCCACATCTGCTTCTTTTATTTCCAGTGTAGTTTGAACATATTTCAGGTCAAACTGTGTGATGATTCTCTCTGTGCTGATATGCATGAGAGCTTTCTTAAAGGGAAGTGAAACAATGTGTGAGTTAATCACTGGTGGAGCAGAAAAAACACCTGACAGAAACTTCTTAACGGAGAAAATCAGCTCTTACAGTAAAGGTGTCCGACTGTCTGTGGTTTGATTGACAGCTGTGTGCTCCCTGTCCTCTAAGCCTGATTGTGTTGCCCCCCTCCAGTGAGGAGCTGATGCAGGGAATGGCCACAATCATGTGTGTGGCCAACAAGGGCTTCCCCTCAGACTGGAGTCTGTCCTGGAAGGTGGATGGCAGTGGCAGCATCAGCTGGGAGGAGAGCAGGAGCCCCGTGGTGCTGCAGAATGATGGCCTCTACAGCTGGAGCAGCACCCTGAGGCTCCCTGCAGACCGCTGGATGAAGGTGGGCTCTGTGACCTGTGAGGCCACCCAGGGCTGCCAGACTCTGGTCTCAGAGCCACTGAGGAGAGACCAGTGTTCCCAGTCCTGACCTGACTCTGATACTGGTTTCATGATCCTTCTTTCAATTTAATCCTTTTTGTTTTGTTGTTTTTTATAAAGTTGATCTTTTCAACATTTAAAAATAATAAATATATTTCATAAACATGTCTTTTGACTCATTTGGCTTTGAATTTACACTTTACAATATTAACATTAGTGTTAGGTCTGCACTCGCAGGCCCCACTAGCTCAGAGACTCATTACCATGAATGAAGCAAGACACTCAGAGCTCAATCCATTTTACCTTGCAAGGGAAGCCGGTCCGGTCAGGATCCCAGATCTACAAGCTCTGTACCTGGTCCCAGGCAACTTAAAAAAAAAAACAGCCTCCCCTCGCAGCCTTTTATTTAGTGACAACAGTTACAGAAACACCCCATTGTAAAACCCCTATGATGTGTCGTAAAAGCTAAAGCACTGTGTGTGTGCATCCACGTGCACGCACGTATGCCCAGCCACAGCCCATGGGACAGAAACCTGTTATAACTAAAAGATACAGAGAGCTGTGTATGTGGGAGGGCAGAGCTGGTATGTCTGTGAACGGTGATGTTTGATGTGTGTGTTCGCTCTCCTGCGTGCAGTAATAAATAGCTTGACCACAACTCTTTCCGTGTTCCAGACTTTATTTACAAAATTCCACAACAAGCTTGGTGTCACGAACAGGATGCTCCGTGTGTGGGCACTGAGGAACAACCCCAAAGACGGCTGATCACCCCAAGGGAAAATGTCAATCCTGAGTCCTCAGTCAAATTTTTTTCTGGGCTTAAGTGTGCAGCAGTTTCCTGACATCTTAACTAGACGCGGGATCTAATACCCCCCGGAGCAGTGGCTCACGGGAGGTTGGCTGAGTTACTTAGAGTCTGCAGAGCGGTATTTTAGCACTTTTGGTCCGTTAACGCAGAAAGGTCTCGCTAAGGACGCTTTAAGCGATTAACATGGGATCCGGATCCTCCAGTATGGTCAGCATGGCCAAGTTAAGGGCCGGGGCATGGACCGTGGTGCATGCCCCACTGGGTGGCCAAGGAGAGAACTCAGTCTTTGACTCAATTGTTAAAAATGTGGAATAGATGGCATGAAGTAAGTTGTGAGAAAGAAAAAGAAATGCTGACAAAGAAAGGGGTTAAGACGGTTGATGTGCATTGGATGAATGATGAAAGTGAGGTGTTTGAAAGTGTGGGTGGAGAGCAGAAACAGCTTTGAAAGAAAAAAAAGTGGAAAAAAGCCACCTCAAAATGGAAAAAACACAGACCAAGATGTATATTTCACCTGCGGCCAGAATCGACACTGGAAGAAGGAGCTCCCCTAATTGGGGTCAGAACCAGGGTGAGCAGCGCAGTGACCAGCAGCGGTGGTCGCAAGCAGACTGAAAGGAGGGCAGGACCCCAGGGGACGCTTCAGGCCGTCATTTGCCCAAGACACCAGAACAGGGAAGTGATGCAAAAACACAAACACACACACACACACACACACTGACTCAGTGAGGAGTGATACAAACACAAACACAGATGCACACACACACAGGCTGATGCAATGACAAATGCTTTGCAAACTAGTGCTCATGCTGATACGCAAAATGCTACACACACACACGCCATTGAACGCTTAGAACACATTTCATGCCATCCATTGGGCACAGATGTACATTTAACAAACAAAGCCAATAAATCTTTGCCTATTATATGATGTCTGTGTGGTGAGAAGGTGGAATTTCTTGTAGAATCCGGAGTCACTCTGTGTTACGCTCTCACCCTCCCTGAAATTCCAGCCAACATTAAAAGGTACACCCACTCTATCTCTACAACAGGGCATGTTCAAATGGAGAATTTCACAGTTCCCCTGTCCTGTATTGACAGACTGAGTTTCCTGTTTCTGAAGTATGGGTGAAGCTTGGACCTAGACACACAAACACCTGACTACATGGGTCAAAGTTGCCTTATAAAATACATGACAGCATATCACACGATTTTATTTTAAATGCTAAATAAAATGATTGGGTCTATGATTAGTGCAACAGTACAGACCTGGGGAAGAAAGTCACATTCCAGGGATGAAACATTGCAATGACGTGTTTAGTAAGCATCTGACAGTAAACATTAGTGTTGTGTGAACTGTGCAGCTGCTAACAACTCTTCAGAACTGTGTGATATTTCGGAGCACTTGTGGGAAACCAGTGAATATGATGTGGGGAAAATGAATGGGGATAGTGACTCTTAAGTCTGAGTTCAGACCAAGTAAGCATCAGTAACGAATTAAAGCCAGAAACAATGAATGCAACACTGCATGTCATGGCACCTGAAGTTCTAATCCTCACACCATATTGTTCCACCAGAAAAAAAAATTTTTTGTGTGTGATTTATCTGGCTGATGGTTTGGGGATTTTTTGTTTTTGTATTAGGCTGATCCTCTCAGTTGAGTTTGGGTCTGTTTCCTCTTTCTAAGAAAATGGCAGCCTTATGCTTGGACATATCCTAAAACTAGGCCTAATGTTTTTTTCGTGACAGCATAAATAAAACATGTCATGTGTCATCTCTCCGGGGGTGATATTTTGTGTGTTGATGATTTAATAATGAACACTCTTTTCAGCAGGCCTGCAAGACTGATACTAAAGTGCTGCGAAATATTCTTACTGGAAACAATCTCAAAGTGTGATTCTCCAGATTACAATGGGCTTTGGAGAAATTCATCTATCTGGGACGCTGATCACATCAGGTGGTAAGCCCCGAGTCTAAAAGGTTTGTAGTGATTCAATCCATTCAAAAATCATTCAGAATTATTTTCTTTTTCTTTTTCGATATGATGTCATATTGCTGTCAGTGGATACTCAAATATGTGCACGAGAGGCTCCACTATCAGCAATGACAGATGTGAGGGGACTGACTGGACTGTGACAGACTGTTGATGTAAATAAAGCTTTGACTGACTTGAAACTGAGATTAAAGACTGCACCAACTTTATGCTTAGATGAAAGATGTGTCAGTATGACCTCGTAAATGCTGCTAAACAGTTCACCCAAACAGAAAAGGCTGGATTATGTGTGTTGTTTTGTTTTGTTTTGCAGGAGCGGAGAATGACAGCAACCAGAGAACAGAAGACTTTCTAGGTCCACATGAGCTTGTGGGCCATGGAGACTTAACCCTTTAACTGACACTTTCTGTGTCACTGATTCTTGTAGAGAAAAATGTGTATTTGCTAGCTTTTGTTGCTTTGGATGCCACAATGTATCGTTGAGAAATACCAAATGTCACAGTTGAAGAATGTACTGTGTTAAACCCAGCATAACTTATTTGACAGCAGCGGATGGTTAACCACGTGATTTTGTTGGAGCCATTTCTAGAATTGTTCTTTTGAGATCTGATCTACGGGACGCATAACTGGCTAATGTTTTTTTTTTTTTTTTCAGAAGGTGTTTGTGGAGGATTTGGTATCACACAGACAGACACCAGTGAAAATAAAGCAGGATTTGCAGTGATAACAGAACATCTTGGTGTTGGGCTCATTATCATATCAGTATTTCTCTCAAGTTGCTGAGCTCATAACACTGAAACATGTAAGTGACATTGCTTAAGATCAGTCACTATTTACAGTAATTCTGAATAAACATGTGGGATGATCCATGAATTGGGCATATTATGGAAGCAATAGTGTTTTTCCTGATTCAGGAAAATCCATTGCACATGACAAAATTGTGGCCGCAGTGCTGGATGCCTTATTCTCCTCTGACCTACAGTTGTTGTGAATGTGAAGTTTATACTAATTCAAAGACTCTGCTTTTATAAAGCAGATGCGCTGGCAAAACCAGAGTTAAGCAGACTTAAAATGAAAACCACGCTAATTCATTTCCTAAGACAGGTTTACAGGCCCACAGCAAAGCTACGCCAGAGGAGAAACTCGGATATTGTCTATGAAATAATGTACCTAAGCTTTTTCTTTTCCTCATTCTCCTAATTATGGTAAATTGCCACACGGGAAATACCTTGTTTCAAAAGGAGGGGTTCCAGGTTTACTTTAAAACTATTTGGTGATTTTTCTACGATTTTCAATGATTTTTTTATGTTTTGTGACTAACAATTCATGTACAGGTATGAAACCCATACAGTTGGTACAGATAAGCTTTTGATAACCCAGAAGTAAAGTTCACTGAACAGAAAGTAAAATGCTGATTGATGATGGTTGATATGCTTTCAAAATGGTTAGAAGTTTTTCCTTCTAGTAAGGAGATACAGGTGCAGATACCGTATTGCTGGAAGAAATCATCCCAAGGGTGGAATCTCCAGACTGAGACTGGGTGCTGATCAGAAGTCTTCAGAGAACCAGGGGGAGCCGAGACGTCCAAGGGCAGGATGGCATGACTGTGTGTGTTGGCTCTCCTGCTCACAGTAATAAATAGCTTGACCACAGCTCTTTCTGTGTTGCAGAATTTATTTACAAAATTCCACAACATTTCAGATAAAACTATTGCTTATATCTTGCTGGTCTTCAGTTTTACTGCAGCTCTCAGATCAGTTCCTCTCCAGCTGTGTGAGGGTTTTATATGAACAACAAACTTAAACACTGCTAACAGTAACAAACCACTGCATCTTAATTTTGAACTCTGAACTGATGATCAGAGTGACGTCAGTCCCAGACCAGCTACCAGTAAAATGATCAGAAACAGTTTCAGTTTCAGTTTTATTTGTCATATGCAAGTTAGCACAGGGTCAACATTGCAATGAAATGTGTTTGACGAGCAGCGGTCTCTCAGCAGCATGATACAGTAGGAAAAAAATATAATAAAATATAATATAATAAAATAAAATAAAAATAGAAAAATAGTAAAAGCATAAAATATTAGAGAGACATGGTAAAAGAAAAGATGACTAAATATATATGTATCTATAAATATAAATATATGTACACTAGTGATTAAATAAGAAAATCTTGAAAAGAAATATGACGGGAGGGCAGATGGGATATTGCACAGGAATGAGCAGCAGAAATTTACAGTATTGCACTTTTTAAATATAAATTACAATAACAATAAAGTGAAGTGACCAGTGCAGATTAATCAGAGTACTTGTGAAGCTGCAGGGTAGCTTCTGAGTCCCTGTGTTGTGTGTGTTTAAGTGTTGTGGTTGAGGTGTCGTATGGCTTGATGGTAAAAACTGTTTTTAAGTCTTGTAGTCTGAGCAGACAGACTCCTGTAACGTCTGCCAGATGGTAACAAGGAGAACAGCTGATGTGCTGGGTGGCTGTGGTCCTTGATGATGCTGTGTGCTTTACGGAGGCATCGCTGGAGATAAATGTTCTGAATGGCAGGAAGCCTCGTGCCAGTGATGTGCTCTGCTGCCTTCACCACCCTCTGTAGTGATTTACGGCTGCTGGCAGAGCAGCTTCCGTACCAAACTGTGATGCAGCTCGTCAGCAAGCTCTCAATTGCACACCTGTAGAAATTTGAGATGATGCTGGCGTTCATGCCAAACTTCCTCAGCCTCCTCAGGAAGTAAAGCCGCTGGCGAGCTTTCCTGATAGCAGTGTCTGTGTGAAGGGTCCAGGAGAAGTCCTCAGTGATGTTGACTCCAAGGAACTTGAAGCTGCTGACCCTTTCGACCTTGACACCGTTGATGTGGATGGGCTGGTGTTCTCTGACTGGTCGCGTTCCGGTAGTCCACTATCATTTCTCTAGTTTTGCTGATGTTGAGAGTCAGGTTATTTTCCAGGCACCACTGTACAGCGCCATCACCTCCTCTCTATAGGCCGTCTCATCATTACCTGTGATGAGGCCTATGATGGTTGTGTCATCAGCAAACTTGATGATGATGTTGGACTCATGTTTAGCAACACAGTCGTGTGTGAACAGGGAATATAGGAGGGGCTAAGCACACAACCCTGGGGCGTACCTGTGTTAAGGATGAGTGATGAGGAAGTGTGCTTACCAACTCTCACCACCTGGGGCCTGTTTGTGAGGAAGTTTAGAATCCATCTGCAGATCGGTGTTCCCAGCCCAAGGTCGACGAGCTTCGTGGCAAGTTTTGAGGGGATGATGGTGTTAAATGCCGAGCTGTAGTCGATGAAGAGCATTCTTGCATATGTATTCCCTTTCTCCAGGTGAGTGAGGGTGGTGTGTGTTGCCAGGCGATGGCATCCTCTGTGGCTCTGTTTGTCCGATAGGCAAACTGAAGAGGGTCCAGTGTGTCAGGGAGGAGGAGCAGATGTGACCTTTGACCAGCCGCTCCAGGCACTTCATGATGACGGATGTCAGTGCAACAGGACGGTAGTCATTCAGACAGGAGACCACTGATTTTTTGGGAACGGGAATGATGGTGGATGCTTTGAGGGACGTGGGGACCACTGACTGCTTCAGGAGAGGTTGAAGATGTTGGTGAACACCTCTGCCAGCTCGTCTGCACACACTCTGAGTAGCCGGCCTGGGATGCCGTCGGTCCTGGAGCTTTGTGAGGATTGACCTTTTAAAGGTCCATCTCACAGCTTCTGTTTTCAGAGTTAAAGTTGCAGCCTCACTGTCCTCCTGAGGGTAGAGGATCTGCTCTCTGTTGTCTGCATCAAAAGCGAGCATAGAAGTTGTTAAGCTCGTCTGCGAGAGATGCAGTGGGCTGACCACTGACTGTGTTGACCTTCTTGTAGTCAGTGATGCAGCGCAGTCCATTCCACAGTCGCCTGGTGTCAAAGCTGTGGTAGCTGGACTCCATTTTGTCCCTGTAGTCCTTTCTGGCCTTTTTATGGACTTTCGGAGGTAATACCTGGCTGCTTTATATGCATCAGCATCCCGGAGTTAAAGGCAGAGGTCCGCACTTTTAGCTTGGCGCGAACGTCTTTATTTACCCAGGGTTTCTGATTTGGGTATATGCGGACAGTGGTTTTTGTGATGATATCATCCATGCACTTTCCAATATATCCAATGACAGAGTCTGTGAGTTCATTGATGTTGCCATCAGCTGCATCCACAAATATCTGCCAGTCAGTTGTCTCAAAGCAGTCCTGCAGGACCTCCTCAGCCTCACTGTCCCATTTGTAAATAACCCTGGAAGCTGGTTTTTCCTGTTTTAGTCTTTGTCTGTATGCAGGCAGCAGCAGTATGGAACAATGGTCTGCCTTACCAAAAGCTGGGCGGGGGAGGGGTTTGTAGCACTCTTTGAATGGAGTGTAACAATGGTCCAATGTTTGATCACCTCTTGTGGGGAAGGAGATGTGCTGATAGTATTTGGGGAGAACCTTCTTCATGTTGGCTCTGTTGAAGTCTCCCAGCACAATAAAGGCAGCTTCTGGATTTTTGTTCTCAAGTCCAGTGATGATGTCATACAGTTCGTCCATAGCAGTAGCTTTATCAGCGTGTGGTGGAATGTAAACAGCTGAGAGGAGAACTGAGCTGAACTCCCTCGGGAGGTAAAAAGGCCTGACTTTAATGGTCAGCAGCTCGAGGCTCTGAGAGCAGTAAGTTTTTAAGATACACACATCTCTAGCCCACAAGGAGTTAACCATAAAGCATACCCCTCCTCCCCTTTTCTTGCCTGAGTCCTTCGTTCGGTCTCCCCGGTAAACAGTGAATCCATCCGGCGTGATGGTGCAGTCGGGGACGCTGGGCTCCAGCCATGTCTCTGTGAAGGCCAGAACGCAGCAGTTCCTGATGTCTTGTTGGTGTTTAATCCGTGCACGCAGCTCGTCAAGTTTGTTGTCCAGAGACTGGAGATTCGCGAGCAGGATGCTGGGGAGAGGTGGCTTGCTGTTTCTCTGTCGCGTTCGGCACAAAACTCCGGCGCGTTTCCCCCTCTTTGTTTCCCCCGAAATCTTTAAAAAAATGTGTGTGTCTGTGTGTGTGTGTGTGTGTGTGTGTGTGTGTGTGTGTCCTCATTCAACTGTATCAGTCTCTGCAGTATCTTCCAGCTGCAGCAGTCAGTTCAGTTTCTGTTCAGTCTGACTGAGGGAGGTTTTTGTACGACTGTTTTTCACTGTGTGAACACACGCTGACTGTTGATGTTATGGAGACTCTGACAGTAATAAACTGCTGCATCTTCAGCCTGGACTCCACTGATGGTCAGAGTGAAGTCAGAGTTTGATCCACGGCCTGTAAAACGAGCTGGGATCCCAGAATATCGAGTGCTAGCAAAGTAAATGAGCAGTTTAGGAACTCCTCCATCTTTCTGTTGGTACCAGGCTAAACAGTGAGAGTTGCTATGAACATGAACATTCTGACTGGTTCTACACTTGATGCTGACAGATCCTCCCACAGCAGAGCTCTCTGCTCCAGGCTGAGTCACTGTGATCTGTCCTCTGGACTCTGAGGATACAGAGACAAAAACATAAAGCAGCTTCATGGTTTTGTGGGCTTCATTTCAGAGGGACAGATGTTGATAGAGGAGAGGAGTTTGATTCTCTGGACTTTACCTGTGAAGCAGCAGCAGAGGAGAGTCCAGATGAGGACGCAGATCAAAGTCATGTTTTTGATGAGGAGGATTTCTGTGGCTTCTGTTGTGATGAAGGACAGCTGTCAGTCATCCAGTGTTCAACTCTCAGGACTATAAACTCTCCCAGAGCACTGGAGCATGGTGCTGCTGATGCAAAGTGCCTCTCTACGGAAATGATCTGACTGACTCCCAGAGGTGTGGACTCGAGTCACATGACTTGGACTCGAGTCAGACTCGAGTCATTAATTTTATGACTTTAGACTTGACTTGAAAAAAGGTTGTAAGACTTGGGACTTGAATTGGACTTGAACCTGTTTACTTGAAAAGACTTGATATTTTACCCAAATCTAAAATTTAATATACATATTATATAAAAAGTGCGGACCATTAATTCTTTTTTTCTTTTTTTTCTTTTTTTTTAACCTGTCCCGTTTGGTTCTTTTGCCATCAGAATTATTGTCTAAAGGCGAAGAAAGATGCCCAACGGATTTACTTTACCAAATTAACCATCCCAGCCTTGCCGTAATGGTCCATTTGATTCACCTTTTATTGTTTATTTTATTTTCACTTGCTGAATACGGGACAGACTTGACTAGGGGAAAGAAAGGGGAGAAAGAAAGACAGCTGAGAAGAGGGACGGGGAAAAAAGGGCAAAAAAGAAAAACCAACAGAATAAGCAGACAAAAAATACATATATCGATCACCTGGATCACCTGTTGAGAAAGAAAAAAGAAAGCAAGCAGAAGAAAACAAGAGTAATAAACAACATCACAATGATATATGGGAATATGACAGTAAATACTAAATATTAAACATTATTGTGCAGCATGTAAGATCAACAGTGCACAGTGTGCTTTGAGGTAAGAGCCAAAAAGGGTGTAGTTTGTGTGTGTGATCACCTGTGTGTACACCTGTGAGCATGGACGCGCTTGTTTTTTTTTTTGAAAGGTTCCTTCATGTAATGATCTGCTAGAGGGTGTGGGGGGCCACTGCCCCGTCCTCCAGGGCATGACGCAGGTATCGAGGAGATCAAAACTCCAGACATCCAGAGGCCCCCAGAACACAAGAGACCAAGGAAGACCAACAGAGGGGCAGCTGCGTGACTATCCCAGAAAGAGCTAAGGAGAGTCCCAGATGAGGCGTCACTCAGCAGCCAGCTGTGCCTGAGTGACCGAGCCCCGGGCCGAGAGGCCGAGGGCACCCCACCTCCGAAGTGGCCCGAGCGAGCCCCAGGCTCCAGGCCGCGATAAGCAGCCGCCAAGGAGTGAGCCGGTGTGTACCTGGGCGCCCATCCCCGGACACAAAGAACCACCAACGCACCGATGTCTGAAGGCATCCGCCACTGGCAGGGGAAGTGGTGGGGGGAGATAGGCCTCCAAACCTTGGAGGGCCTGAGATGTCCCCAGAGAGGTGGCGTCTGATACCCAACCTGACATATGGACACAGACATACAGGCACACACAGATACAAGCATCCATTCCCACCCTCATGCTCTCATAAGCAATTACTCCACACTCAACCAACGTGGAGACAGACATAAAGAGACACTGTACACACAATCACTCTCCCCAAGCGTACTCTAAGAACCGGGTCTAGGTACCCTTGCCCCTGGGGGAAACTGCACCCAGACCCAGGTGGTGTTACCCCTTTTCCCTGCGGTGGGAGAAGCAGACCGCCCGACTCCGCAGCAGCAGGAGGCCCCACATTCCAGACCCCAGTCGGACGGCCAACTCCTCCTCCCAGCCCCCGCTCCAGCAGGCCTCAGAGAACGGGGTGTGTGAAGACTCAAACCTCCCTCCACCCGCTCATATGTAGTGTTGATGTATGTGTGTTCTAAGGTGCATTTAAAACCCAGGAGGGCATCGAGCTACCTGCCAGAGCAGTAGGTAAGCGCATAGCCCCTCCTGCTAGCCCTCAATGTCTACGTGTATTTAAAATTGAGAGGTGGGCAATGACACCAGGGGTGAGGTGTACACCCTGATGGTAATTTGGATTATGTGTGGCGTGCCCATCCCCAAGATCCTATATGTATGTGTAATGAGAGTGTGAGTAATGTGAATGTCTAAGTTGTGGGATAAAATTGAGGCAGAGGCAGCCAGAAGGGGACAGAGGGGGGGGATGCCTCCTTTGCACCCTGGTGACACACCCCTACCCCAAGGCCCTGCATGTGTGGGTGATTGTGGTGGAGCGGGAAGAGGGAGGCAGCTTGAGATGCAGAGGGAAGGAAGGGAGGGGCAAGTGACCCCTCCTGGGGCCAGCTCCCCGCTGACCCCAGTAGGCACCCCATACTCTGCAACCCGCCAGGAAAGGGGGCCCAGGCCCATCCGGACCGGGGCCCAGTGCAGCAGCGCCACCCGGCCCCACAGAGCCCGGGACAGTCCACCTGACCCCACCACAGAGAAAACTGCACCCACCCCATCATCCACTCATCTTCCAAACTACACAAGACAATAGACGCCCAGGCTGAGATCTTCCTCCACCTCTCCTGTATCTCCCCCTCCTGCAGAGAGAGTTCCTGAAGAGAGGAAAGCTCCTGCAAGATGTGACAACCTCCCCCACCAGTTACAGAGCCCCCCAGGTGGCTCGATGCACCGGCGGCACCCTGCGCCAGGACTGGGCCCCCATACACCCACCCGCCCACAACCCCGGCAACACACCAACCAGGACCCAAGCCCCTGAGGCCCAGCCAGGGCCCCAGCCCAGAGACGGAGCGCCCCCAGAACCTCACGCCCATCCTGGACCCACCCAGGGGAAGCCAGGCTACCAGGTCAGTAACCCACGTCCGCCAGCACAGACCCTCCCCTAGCCCCGCTGCACGCAGCCACGAGGAAACCGTCACCTAAGAGCCAACAGAGCCCTTAACAGGCCATGACTGCAACCCCGGGTTGAGCCCCCCAAGGAAGATGCTCCTGGGGAACCCCCCGATGCCCTAAGCCTGTCCCTACCCCCACACCAATCACAACAGTGAAGGTGGGACCAAACTATGACCCCCCACCCCCACTAGGTGATGGAGCTGATCAAAGGAGCCCAGAGCAATTGATCTGATGTGATGGCAGAGGCTGTATCAAGACTAATGTAATCTAATAGATAATTTCTATATTGGTTAGAATTAATATTATTTTTATTTTTCCAGTTCATGAGGACTGTTTTCTTGGCTATGCATAGGGCAGTGAAAACCATGTGGGCTATATTCTTTTCCGTAGTGACATTATCTAAGCTGCCCAACAAACATACTAAAGGGGAAGTTGGAATGTTACATTTCAGACACTTTGATAATTCTTCACATATCTCGCGCCAAAACTTCTGAACTGGTGGCCAGAACCAAAGTGCGTGGATATAATTGTCCGGTGAATTGGTTTGGCAGTGTGAGCAGTTGTTGGTAGACGTAAAGCCCATCTTGAACATCCGATGACCTGTATAGTGCACTCTATGTAGTATTTTGTATTGAATTAATTGAAGACTGGGATTTCTAATTAGATGAAAGGTTTTTAAGCAAATCTGAGACCAGAAGTTTTGGTCTAAGTTAACTGATAAATCTGCTTCCCATTTTGCAATAGGAAGTGATATTGATTCATCTGTTTTAGAAATCATTCTGTATATTTTGGATAGTAATTTGGGGGTTTTAAGAGTAAGAAATTGAACCACACTTGGTGGTGTTTGTAGTTCAACTTGACCTGGTTTAAATTTCTTTTTTATTATGGATTTAATTTGCTGATATTCTAAAAATCTTTTTTTGTTGATCCCATATTGTGTAACTAGTCTGTCAAATGAAATAAATTCTGTTCCTTCTAGTATATGTTCTAAATATTTGATTCCTTTACCACTCCAATCTGAAAAGTTTATCATATTATTGTTTTGTAATATGTCAGGGTTGTTCCAGATAGGTGTACGTTTGCATGGGATTAATGAAGACTCTGTCAACTTCAGAAACTCCCACCATGCTGTCAGAGAAGAGCTGATGTTGATGCTTTTGAAGCATTCATGTCGTTGGATGTTTGAACTGATAAATGGTAGATCTGAAATCTCTAGATTATTGCAAAGAGCCAAGGTTCATCTAAGAGGGTATGTTTTTGCCATCCTGAGATAAACTGAAACCTGTTGGCTAAGAAGTAGTGGTGAAAGTTAGGTAGTTCTAATCCTCCTTTATCCTTGGTCTTTTGTAGTGTTTTTAAGCTTATACGTGGGGGCTTATTTTTCCAAAGGAATTTGGACATATATGAATCTAGAGATCTGAACCAATCTTGCGGCGGTTTAGTTGGGATCATTGAAAATAAATAATTTATTTTTGGTAATACCATCATTTTTCTAGCGGCAACCCTTCCCATGAGTGATATGGGTAGACATTTCCACATAGCCAGATCACCTTCTACTTTCTTTAAAAGTGGGATATGGTTTAATTTAGTTAGATCTGCAAGCTTGGGAGAAACATTAATACCTAAATATTTTATATTTCCCGATTGCAGTGGAGTAGAAGAGGAATTATGGAAGGAGCAATTAATCGGAAGGACTGTAGATTTTGACCAGTTAATCGAGTAATCTGATATTCTTGCAAAAGAGTTTATCAGTTCAATCACCCCAGAGATATTGGTTTGTGAATTTTGGAGAAAGAGTAACACATCATCCGCATAAAGGCTGATTTTATGTTCCACGTTCTTGCATTTTATGCCCTTAATTACTGAATTCTGTCTAATTGCTGCTGCTAGTGGTTCGATAAAAATTGCAAACAGTGAAGGGGAGAGTGGGCATCCCTGCCTGGTGCCCCTCAGGAGACAGAAGCTGGAGGATGTCTGGTCATTTGTTCTGACACAAGCTGTTGGGGAATTATATAATATTTTTAACCAGTTGATGAAAGAAGATCCAAAACCAAATTTGTATAAAGTTGCAAATAGAAATTTCCAGTTAACTCTGTCAAACGCTTTTTCTGCATCTAAAGAAAATATAGTAGTTTCAAGGTTTTTACTGTATGAGTAGTCTATCAAATTAAGTAATCTACGTGTATTAGTTGATGAGTGCCTACCTTTTATGAAACCAGTTTGGTCAGGATGAATTAAGAGGGGGATTATTTTCTCTAGTCTCTTCGAGAAAGCTTTGCAGATTATTTTGAGGTCTACATTTATAAGGGATATTGGACGATAGCTTGAGGGATATACAGGGTCTTTGAATGGTTTTAGCAGGAGATTAATGTTTGCAGAATTCATATTTGATGGAAGTCTGCCATTTTCTTTGATTTCCAACAACGTTCTGTAAAAAACTGGTGCTAGAATCATCCAGAATTCTTTGTAGAATTCTGCGGGAAAGCCGTCTGGACCTGGAGCCTTATTATTGGGGATACTTATCAGGGCTTCCTGGAGTTCACCTGATGTCAGTGGCGAATCCAGTGCCATTGCTTGAGAGTCTAATAATTTTGGGAGAGTTATGTTGTCTAAAAACTGATCAATTTCCTTTTTAGATGGGTTTATTTGTGGTGAATACGTTTTATAGAAATCCCTGAAAATTTTGTTTATTTGTTTCGGTTCATATATTGTGTTCCCAGATGAATCTTGAACAGCACATATAGTTGTTTTTTCTTTATTTATTTTTAGCTGGTTTGCTAGAAATTGACCGGATTTATTACTATGTTCATAATTTTGTAAGCGTAGTCTTTGTACTAAGAATTTGTTTTTTTATCAATTATCTCATTTAATTCTAGTTTTGTTTTGCGTATTTTGTTCAGTGTTTCCTGATCTTGGTGGGACGCGTAGGCTTCTTCTAGTGATTTGATGGTTTTTCTAATTCCTGAATGTTTTTGTTTTCTTTTTCTTTTTATGTGATGAGAAAGAAATTATTTTACCTCTCATCACAGCTTTCCTGCTTCCCATAGAATAGAAGCTGAGGTTCAGGGAGTGTCATTAAAGTCTAAATATGAAGTCCACTCTTTTTAAAATATTTAATAAAGTCTTCATCTTTAAGCAGTGATGTATTAAATCTCCAGTTTTTACTTGGCGTAGTATTATTCTTGTGCATTAGTGTTAAAGATACAGGAGCATGATCGCTGACAGCTATAGGGTGAATCTCAGTGTCTGAAATGTCACTCAGCAGTGAGCTGCTGACCAAAAAATAATCCAGACGAGAGTCGGAGTGATGAACATGTGAGAAAAAAGTATATTCCTTACTGTTGGGGTGAAGGGAGCGCCATGCATCGCAAAGACCAAAGACGCTCATATACTGTTTGATTATATTTGTGGACTGCCAATTACGCTGAGTTCCTGCTGTATTGAGCCTATCCATTTCTTCATTTAGTCCAAGGTTGAGGTCCCCTCCAAGAACAAGTGTGCCATCTAAGTGTTCAGAGAGTGCACTGAAAAAACTGTGAAAGAATGAGGGATCATCAAAATTTGGAACATATACACTTACAATACATAGCTTTTTATCAAGTATAGATAGTTTAATGATTAAGAATCTGCCCTCTGGATCTATAACTGTATTGAGTACTGTGAAATTTATTTTTTTATGGATTAAAATTGCTACTCCTCTTTGTCTAGAATTATAACAAGCTGAGAACACATTAGGAAACTCAGGTGTTTTAAGTTCATTCGAACCTCTAAGAGGTTTGTGGGTCTCTTGTAAAAGGACAACATCTGCCTGCAGTTTTTTGAGTTGGTTAAATATTTTTAACCTCTTTTCTCTGGAGCCAGCTCCATTTACATTCCATGTAACGAATCTTAGTGCACCCATAGATGTCTGTGTATAACTAGGGGTGTATGCTGTGTGTGTCGCTTAGACAGGTGGAGAGAGTACATCACTTGTTCATAAATAAAGAGAGGGAGAGAGAGAAAAAATGTGTGAGGAGATGCTCCTTGAGTCTGACTATGTGTTTGCATATTTACTAATATGAGTACGCTTGGCTTAAGTGTGTGTATCCTGTAGGTCTGTGTGCGCTGTCTGACTGATGTAAATGTGCTGCCGTTGAGCGCATGACTGTGCGTGATCGTGCTGTGCGTATGTGTCGAAATAAAGGATGTTGTTTGTGGATGAGTGTGGAAGCAGGTGATCGAAGCAGTGAAAGAAAGAAAAAAGAAAGCAAGAAACCAAGGACAAGGGTGAGCAGCATAAAAACAAGAGGGGGAAAAAGAGAGAAGAAAAAACGAGAAGAAGAAAAAAAAACTGGGAAACATTCCAATCAAACCATTGACGGAGAGTGACGGTGTTAATTCTGCTATGATATCACACCTAAGATGCAATTTGATACTGGTAAGTTAAACAGATGTCAATGCAAGTTAGTGTGAGTGGATGGGGAAAGGTTATCTGGTGTGAAGTTAATACAGCCACGGAGTGACGTCGGGGTCGCGGTGGAGCTGTCCGTCCACGTACAGCCGGCCCACAGCGATGACAGCGCGGGAGCCCTTCTGGATGAAGCCGCGTCGGATTGGGAAGAGGACTCTGCGTCATTCCAGGATCTCTTTGGGGAACTGGTCGTTCACGCTGAAGTCCGTTCCTTTTAATTCCCTGCCGCGGCTTTTCACCTGTTCCTTTTGTTTGAAGTGGCCAAATTTGGCCACGATAGAGACGACGGTCTCCGGCCGCAGCCCGAATAGGGCCGAGGCGATGCACCCTATCGAAGACGATGTTCTTCACCGTGTCCTCCGGCAGCTTCAGGTGGGTTTTGATGAAGCTTTTTACCGTGGTCTCCGCGTCCTCTCCAGCGGCTTCTGGAATACCAGAAAATACCAGATTATCACGCATGCTACGAGCTTGTAGATCAATAACTGTTTCTTTTATTTTTTTATTTTCTCTATTGAGCTGGGTAACATTTTCTGTGAGACATTTCACCGACTCCTTAGCGTGGCATTTTCAGCAGCGGCGTTTCCACCTGCTGCTGGCTGAACTCCAGGGATTCTCGCAAGCATTTAAATTCCCGGTGAAGAATCTCCACCAAGGACAGCCTTGCGTCGAAACTGGACAATCGCTTGTCGATTGACTCCAGTATGTCGGCAATATCTTTGCCGGCTGGCGATGTTGTGCCGGGGGAATCTGCCTGGCGAAGTCTTTTCGACGATGGCGTCTCAGATTTGGCCGGGGAAGCTGCACACTGGACCTTCTTCATCACGAGATCCTGAAAGCACTGAAAGCACTGATCAATGTAATCTTGGAGAGCCTCTAAACTCTCCCCGTTGTTCTCCAGGGTGTTGGAGATTATTTAGACAAATATTGTTAGTTATAAGACAATTGATAAGTGTATTTGGTAATACTGAAGCTTAAAGGAATTTGTTCAACTCTAAACAACCATTTGCTTTAATTTTCCGCCAAAATCTCCGGCGTCTGACGTCAGTTACAACATGAGTCGCTTACCTTGTCCATCACTTCCGTCACTTCACTTTATACATTAATTCACTTTATTCATTCATTCATTCTTACCACACTCCGTATGTATGTGAGCGTGGGCTTTAGCACAGCCAATCAAATTAACCAGATTTGAAAAAAACAAGAACAAAAACGCTCAAGCCAAAAATGCTCCCAAGAGTAATTTCTTTCGGGTACATAAACTACGAATTATTCAACAAAAAACGAAATGCAATATGCAAAACATGCAAGAAGAGAATCACAGACGGAGATGGAACAACTTCCAACTTTGTCCGACATTTGAAGTTGCATAAAGAACGGTAGGTGGTGCTTTTTTTTCTACGATGAAATAGCTGACTTAGCTAACTTCATCTTATTAGCAAATGTTCTCCGGGCTACGTTGATGATACTGTTTGGCTTTAACAGGTATGATATGTTTGTCATGCTATTTTAAATCCGGTCCTGCAAGCGCATCCAAGAATAACATGCAACTTGTTAGCTCAGAATTGTTGGTGAATGGTGAGCAGGGTGTCATGATCCTGGGCCATGTTGGCCCAGCATTCTTGGTTCTCGTGTATTTTTGTATTTCTTTATTTAGGCCATGGTTCCTGGGTTGCTCTGTTAAGTTGTTTCTTATTTGATTTCCCCTTGTGACTTTTACCCCCTGTGTGCCCCTCTGTGTATCTGTGAGCCCTCGTCTCCCCTCCTTGTGTTTTATTCCATGTTTTCCCCAGCCCGTTATGCCTGTACTCTCTCTCCTCCTGTCTGAACCTCTGTACTTCCTGTTTTACTTTGACAGTCTCCCGTCAGTGTTGCGTTTTCTCCTGCCTTGTCTTGTTATGATTATCAGTGTCACCTGTGTTCCTCGTGTGCTCCCACTTCCCTCGTTAACCCTCCGTGTATTTACGTCTGCGTGTCCCTCAGTTCTGTGTCGCGTTCTCCCTTATGGCTGTGTTTCCCTGTGTCTCTGGTTATCCTTGTCCCAGTTTAGGTTTGTTATATTTTTCGTACCAGCCTGCAATAAAGCAGTGTTTTGAGTTCACTTTCGTCTCGGTGAGTTTTGCGTTTGGGTCCTTCTCCTGCCTGCCACACAGCCGGTCCATGACACAGGGTCCGTTTCAGAAAGTGGGTTCAGTAGCTGTACTCAGGGAAGAGAGTTTCTCTCCGTCTCCTCCCCATCATTAACCCCGTAGATTTAACCCAGTTTGGACTGACAAATATTTATTTTACCATCATATCACAATTCAAAATCACTGTGTTTAATCTGCAATTAGTGTATGGTCATGTTTAACTTTTGCATGTCTGAGCCTGGGAAATTTTTTTTTGGTTAGAAAATCTGGCCCACCTTAGTGTGTAATTGAGTAGTCCTGCTATACATGGCCTTTTTCTTCTGTCATTTATGTCAATACATCAAATAAAATATTTTGATCTTATGTTATTAGCTGTTGTTTATTTGCAAAGGTTATTCTCAACAGGGATGCTAGACAAAAGCGGCGTTTTCTACAGACAGCCTAGCATACGCTCTCCACTTGTAGTGAAAAAGAAAAACACCCTTCCCTATTGGTGTTAGAGTTTACCATGTCAGCCAATCAAAAAAATGATAAGGCAACATGTGGCATTTGGTTGTTTAGGAGAAGGGAAGTTTTAGGAGTGACACCGTGACGGAAAGCGGGCGAGCGAAAGAAAAAGAGAGAGAGTTTTCATATGTGAGACATTAGTGACGTTTAGCGTGTTTGGAGGCTTTAGTTAGTTTGTTGTGTAGTTATTGTTTTGTATTGTGTGTCAGTTAGACTGCTGAATTTCATATTTGCTCTAAAAAAAGACATCAAAGGCAGATTCCAGTGTAAACGCTGTCTCCACATAGAAAACTGGACTGTTGCACCTCCAGTTGTCAGACCTGCAGGGTTTAGGCCTGTGCTGTTCTCCTCTGTCTTATACTGAACACAAACTACATTTTTGGACTGGCACAAATAATTTGTGTGCCTTCTTATTTGATGCTGCACACCTGATTGTTCTGTAAATAGATTTAAATGGTTATATAAAAAACACCTGAGGCCTTGGCTGCATTTTTAGGTAAATAGTACCATATAACTTTGTTGTTTCCAAAACTTGTGCATAATTTTTAGAAATGTACAATTTCTATTTGCATTTCAAGTTATGAAAATGATTCGATTAAACATGTAAAAAATATAACTTTTTCTACTCGGATTGTGAATTTTTGTCTGAATTTAGATCAACTGTGCTAATATAGTATACCAAAATGAAAAAATAACTCAAATTTCAGATATTTGAGGTTGTGCTGTAAATAATGATACCAAACAAGGCAAGAAAAACATATTTTAAAAGTGAAATATAGAAGTAAAATCAAAAGTAGTCAAGAACGGCCAATTATACCCGGGACCCGAGAGGGTTAAAAAAAAGACTTGAAAGGACTTGAAATTCAAAGTTTCGGACTTGGGACTTGACTTGAAAGTTGTCTGTCTTGACTTACGACTTGACTCTGACTTGCTTGACTTTACTTGAGACTTGACTTGTGACTTGAGGATAAAGACTTCGGACTTACTAGAGACTTGCAAAACAATGACTTGGTCCCACCTCTGCTGACTCCAGCATGATTATATAAGCAGTCATCATAATGGGAATGCAAAGGTGTCATTTCAATCTGCCAGCATGTTTTGAGTAAAATGTAAAATGATAAAATTAATTTTAGTTGGTCTAGGATGCACTTTCCACGTCCAAGCGTCTTTTGTTTTTAGTCTGTTATTGATTGATTAATTCAGGATCTCTAAGTCTTTTCCTGATGGTCAATCTGGTATCACACATTAAAAACAGATTTAAACATTCATTCACCTACTGCTATGAAAGTGATAAATCACATCTTTAAGGTAATGAACCTTGTGGTGTGACTTGGATCAGTCAAATTAACATAATCAAGATCTCAGAGTCAGTTTTCTAAAGTTCTGATTGTATTTATATACATGTAATTTACATTTTTCTTTTTTTTTTACCAGATGCTCAAACGTAACAGCTGACCAAAAGCCATTTCATGGACAGACAGGACTTGTTTCAAGAGATGAACTCATATACTGATAAATACATATGCTTATATTTATCAGCATGAGGTCCAAAGAGATTATGAATTGACTGAAAAATCAAAACAATCATAAAAGAGAAATAAAAAAAAAATTTGGACTGTCCAAATCAACAATCTGATTCATTCTTAAAATGAATGGACGTGCTGGGAAGCTCAGCAACACTAGAGAGACTCTAAAACCACAAAAGAAAACTAAAATGGATAAAATTCACAGTTAAGAATTCACTTAAAAAAACTTCATTTTGAGTCATTTGCAGTACAAATGTATAAGTCTAAAACACTGTGTAGGAGGTAGCTGTGTCATAGTCAAAGTCTACTATCAAAAGAAACCTTCATGAAAGGAAACAGTTACTGGTTGTTGTTACACTCAAGAACTGGAAGACTGGATTAGACTTTGCCAGTAAAACATTTAAAAGAGCAGGAACAGTTCCAAGATGAAGTTTTTTCAACATGATTGGAAGAGAAAATTACAAAGAAGAAAAACTGATCTGAAGCAAATCACATTATCTGTCAAAGTTGGTGCAGCCAAAGTTTTTGCACTGATGGTTTGGCTGCCAGTGTAGTGCAGCACCCACTGCACAACCCTTCACAGTGCAAATGGATAATGACCCAAAGAAAACTGGAAAAAAAACACCTAAGACTTTCGTCTTGATGCATTCATTGCCTCTTGCTCTTGACGAGGGCGGTCACACTTTTCTCCTCTCCTCCTCCTCCTCTCCCTTAGCTTCCCTGCTTAGCCTCTTGTGTCCTTGTCTAGTCTCGTGATTTTTGTATTAATTTTCCCTGGAACACTCTCACAGACATATATATACACATTCAGATGTTCACTCATCCCCCCTCCAAACGCCTTTGACGCTTATTCCCTTCCGATGCTGACGGTGGATCATGGAGACCAGCACATAGGCTGCAGGCCCGGATGTACTGTCTACATTGGCTGTCTCTCACCCTTTACCCACCCCTGTTGCTTGTCATGTGTTTCTTTGGTGTATTAGAGTGTTTTTTTCATATGCTATGTGCAGAGGTGTTTTTTTCTGTTCTCAAACTGATCTCCCTGTTGGAGCTCAGTCTGGGGGGAGTTATTTTTTCTCCTTATCTTTCCTCATGTGGTGCATTTCCATGTTATACCCCTCTGACCTGTCTTCCCCATGTGATGTTTGTGTAATGTATGTATGGTCGGAAGGGTAAGATGGCGCTGGCACGGCTGGCAGCCTTAACCCAATTTCCCTCGGGATGAATAAAGTATGATCGATCAATCAATCAATCAATCATCCAGGAAAGTAAATGTCCAAAAGTTGATTCTGTTCATCTGGACGTAGCGTTTTGTGGGAGAAACGTTTCGTCACTCATCCAGGTGACTTCTTCAGTCTCAGCTGACTGCAGGTTTTATGGGCAGAAATCTGTGCCATCAGAAACTGAACTTGAAAAAGTTAAATTTGAATTTGAATTGCTCGGATTGAATCTGAATTGTAACTTGAATAAAAGCTTTTGAAAACTGAATTTGAATTAGTCTAATTTGAAATTGAATTTATGTTTGAAAATGATCATCATTAAATTGAAATTGAATTTTATATTTTGAAAATGAATTGATTTGCTTTGAAACTGCATTTTATCCTTTAAAAATTCAGCTCTCAAATAATTTCAGTTTCACTTCTCACCATTCAGTTTCAGTTCTACAATTCAATTTCAGTTCCAAAATTCAGTTTTCTGGGACTTTTCCGGTTCAAGCGCAGATTAATAGAACTACGTTTTGCTAGCGGACTGAAAGTGTTACTGACGGGAATCTACAGCGTCTTGAGCTGAATTAAGACTTCAGAAGTCATTCGTCATGTCGAATGACCAGCGGATAAACTCTCAGGTTGGTAATAAATGTATTACATGTATAAGAACAAGCGTCATGTTAACAATTGATAGCCGTACGGTAACTTTTATGCTTATTGTAGCTGTTAGCTAAAAACGCTAATTTAGCATAGTTTGCCCTGGATTCAGCTTTGACAAACAAATATGATCGACTGTTTCTAGTAAAAATCCAAAGTTGTCATCTTGTACCCTCTCAGAGCCCTGTATGCTTGCAGAGACCCCTACAGTAGGGAAACATGCAAAACAGTGTTCAAACCTTTGTATTTTCGCTTTATTTATGTCTTACACAGCATCCCAACTCTTTAGCTAACTTAATAACTTTAGCTAAAGTGAATAGTTAGTCTAATTCATTAGTGCAGCATTACTGGATCACCTGTTTGAAGTAATATAATATGATATACAACTATCACTGTGTTTAACTACCATGATAATTCTTAGGGTACTGAGTGCATGCTTAATTAGATTTTTTTTTTAAACATACTGCTCCATTGCTATGTTTGACAGGCTGAAGTTGTCATGTCACCTCCTAAATCGACCATCTTTTACAGGTGTTTTGTGCCAGAAATGGAGTGTCCACTGAAGACTGAAGATACTGAATCTCTACGCCGTGCCATTGATCCCTCTTGTGCCTTCATCTAGACAAGAGACATCAACTTAACCACTCTCACATGCTCTGTACCTACATCACCTTCCCTGACAGTCGTAGCTTGGCTCATCTGAGGGTGAAATTATAAGAATGTGTTATTTTGCAAAGTGCTCTCTAGGGTTCCTAAATAAAATATGGCATTGAGGTCATTTCTTTTGAATTAATCCCTTCTTCTGAAATATAAGAACCTCTCCTGGTTTTAATGGCACTTTCTGTTCCAATCCCAATCTCAAATAGATGCTGACAAGCTGACACAGTAACACGGAAGAGGGAAAGAAGTTGGAAAGGACTACTACAAATAAACCCAATGCCTAACAATGAAAAATGTATAATAAGAACAATATTAATAATAAAGATAAAAGATGAAGTAACAAGTTTTTAGTTTTTTGTTTATTCCAAATGATCATCCAGATGTCTGTGACATGTGATGACAAACACAATAATGGAAGGCCTTTGTCATCACATGCTTAAACTCATCATATATTTTTGCATATGCTGACGTTTAGAGAACGAGAAGTGTTGTTTGTTTATTTACAAAGTTTGCTGTTTCAGTGATAGTTGTATATCATATTATATCACTTTAAACAGGTGATCCAGTAATGCTGCACTAATGAATTAGACTAACTATTCACTTTAGCTAAAGTTATTAAGTTAGCTAAAGAGTTGGGATGCTGTGTAAAACATAAATAAAGCTCAAATACAAAGGTTTGGACACCGTTTTGCATGTTTCCCTACTGTAGGGGTCTCTGCAAGCATACAGTGCTCTGAGAGGGTACAAGATGACAACTTTGGATTTCTACTAGAAACAGTCGATCATATTTGTTTGTCAAAGCTGAATCCAGGGCAAACTATGCTAAATTAGCGTTTTTAGCTAACAGCTACAATAAGCATAAAAGTTACCGTACGGCTATCATTTGTTAACATGACGCTTGTTCTCATACATGTAATACATTTATTACCAACCTGAGAGTTTATCCGCTGGTCATTCGACATGACGAATGACTTCTGAAGTCTTAATTCAGCTCAAGACGCTGTAGATTCCCGTCAGTAACACTTTCAGTCCGCTAGCAAAACGTCGTTCTATTAATCTGCGCTTGAACCGGAACCGGATGTAAGTCCCAAAAAACTGAATTGTAGAACTGAAACTGAATGGTGAGAGTGAAACTGAAATTATTCGAGAGCTGAATTTTTAAAGGATAAAATGCAGTTTCAAAGCAAATCAATTCATTTTCAAAATATAAAATTCAATTTCAATTTAATGATGATCATTTTCAAACATAAATTCAATTTCAAATTAGACTAATTCAAATTCAGTTTTCAAAAGCTTTTATTCAAGTTACAATTCAGATTCAATCCGAGCAATTCAAATTCAAATTTAACTTTTTCAAGTTCAGTTTCTGATGGCACAGATTTCTGCCCATAAGGTTTCCCCAATCTTATAAACAGTACATTTGCATAATGACTGAAACCAGCCCACTGAAGGAACAATGAGCTGGGAGGTCAGTTCCTTAATCTTAATTATGCAAATTCTCATGACCATTGATCAACAACCACTGACCAAAACCCACTGATCAAAGAACACTGATCAATGGCCATGAGTACCATTCACAGAGAGTTGGGGAATGGCTGCAATCACAGCGTTGTAAGATGGTGACAGATGTACCCTTAGGCCCCCTCCTCGATTCAGAGATGGTCTTTCCCTCTTCACGTAAATGGCCTCCTTGACTCCGCGCTCAAACCAGCGTTCCTCCCTGTCCAGGATGTGCACATCCTCATCATTGAAAGAGTGTCCACTGGCCTGTAGGTGTAAATAGACTGCAGAGTCCTGGCCTGATGAGGTGGCTCTTCTGTGTTGTGCCATCCGCTTCGCTAGAGGTTGTTTGGTTTCCCCGATGTATAAATCCTGGCAATCCTCCTGGCACTTAACAGCGTACACTATGTTACTCTGTTTGTGTTGGGGGACCCGATCCTTGGGGTGGACCAATTTTGGCGCAGCGTGTTTTGGGGTTTAGACTTTCTTAGGCAAGGAAATAGGATATTTTTCAATGGTCAAGTCACCTTGTTTCACCTCAACAGAGGATGCTTTCCTGTAATTAAATACTAAACTGAATGCAGAGAGACCCACAAACAAGCAGAAATTAAATTTGGACTCAGTAAAGGCCTAGTAGCATCCCAAAGGAGGAAAAGGCATTTGCTGATCTCCATGGGTTCTAGACTTTTGGCAATCATAGTCTACAAACGATTTATTTCCAAGTATTGTATTTGCAATTATCTTTTATATGTCCAATTAATTGTGTGCCTCTGAAAATGGAGAACCATGTTTAAATATGGCTGTGATTCCTAAACAGCTGATACAAAACTAAACTCCAAAAACTCCTCATGCCCTTAAAGGATAAGGAGTTTTGTGGGCCTTAAAGGTCTGCACTTCAGTCACATCCTAATTGTTTGAGTCAGAATCAAGTGTGTTGGTGTACAGAGTAAAATTGTAAAAATTTGTCATCATCCAAAAACCTATGGATCTAACTGTATTTAAACTAATATTTGTATGATGTTATTTGAAGAAGTCATATCAGCTGAGTCATTGCTGCTGTGCAAACAGTGAATTATTTTGTTGAGTTTGTTTGTTTCAGAGTCAGAGAGCCGTGTCTCCCTACAGTCAGAGGTTTTTGTACGGTGCCTCAATGACTTTGTATCACTGTGGTGGACTTTTGGTGGAGGAACCAGACTGAATGTTGGAAGTAAGTTTATTCTGGTTTACTATCAAATATTATTTTTTACTGCAGATCATTTAACAACTTATTTTCTGATTTTTGACTGAGAGAAAAGCTCGAAAATTTACAAGAAGGTTGATGCTCTTATTTCATGGAGGGTAATTCAGATCTGCTCTATGAAAATGTTATGTATACATTTCAGTCAAATGAAAACTGGAAACAGATATATATAAATATGATCTCTGATGTCTTTAGTCTGTCAAGTGTTGTTTGAAACTACTTTGGGTTTATGTGAACTTTAAAAATTGTTTTAGATATACATGAAGAGGATTTTGTGTCACTGAATTAATTAATTTATTCTATTTTTTTTGTTTCCAGTCAATATTAATGTAAGTCATGTACAATATTGATGAATTTAAACTTGTTTTGTAAATGTTGCCACATCTGCTTCTTTTATTTCCAGTGTAGTTTGAACATATTTCAGGTCAAACTGTGTGATGATTCTCTCTGTGCTGATATGCATGAGAGCTTTCTTAAAGGGAAGTGAAACAATGTGTGAGTTAATGACTGGTGGAGCAGAAAAAACACCTGACAGAAACTTCTTAACGGAGAAAATCAGCTCTTACAGTAAAGGTGTCCAACTGTCTGTGGTTTGATTGACAGCTGTGTGCTCCCTGTGCTCTAAGCTGATTGGTGTCTCTAGGTGATACCCGTCCCGTCCTGACAGTGTTGCCCCCTCCAGTGAGGAGCTACAGCAGGGGACTGCAACAATCACATGTCTGGCCAACAAGGGCTTCCCCTCAGACTGGAGTCTGTCCTGGAAGGTGGATGGCAGTGGCAGCATCAGCTGGGAGGAGAGCAGGAGCCCGTGGTGCTGCAGAATGACGGCCTCTACAGCTGGAGCAGCACCCTGAGGCTCCCTGCAGACCGCTGGATGAAGGTGGGCTCTGTGACCTGTGAGGCTACCCAGGGCTGCCAGGCTATGGTCTCAGAGCCACTGAGGAGAGCCCAGTGTTCCCAGTCCTGACCTGACTCAACCTGATACTGGTTTAATGCTCTCATTCTCAACTCTGTAACTGTCTCTCCATCTTTCTTTTTAAAGAACAAATAAAGACTAAAACTGTTATTTTCTTTCTCATAATGACAACATTCATGTTTTAGGTAATAAAGATGTTTTGCAAAGTGAATTTTGGTTGAATCAGACATTTTATTATTTTCAAAATCTACAAACCTGCACTTGATGAATATATTTTTAATTTTCATTTAGAAGAATTTAGACCAACTCTGCACTCCAACATGATGTCTTTATTTTACACTGGTAAAATAAAACACAGGCTGAAAGAACCATTAAGGAGATCTGCATTTTGGCAAAAGCTGAAAAAGGAGTTTTAAAATTGTACAGGTTATTTTTATGTTTGTTCAAAGTTACATGAATGTGTGGTAGGTTGTTGGTGGAGTTGCTCACCTGTACCAGACAGACTGGTTCATGAAGCAATGCTGGGACCTGGTTGCCATGGAAACAGTCTCACCAGACTTCAAAGCAAGTCTAAAGAAGAAAGAGTCTTTAGTGTCTCTTATGAGCTGTTTGTTCTGAGGAGAACTCACAGACAGGAGAGTCAACGAATACAAGGAGTGATTAGAAAGAATCTGAAGTACAAAGTTTTAATTTCATTGACGAACAAGGAGAAGATTAAATGAATGATGATATGAACAAATAATCGAATAACGAAACACCTTCAGTTCAATAACAGCTTTTTCACTCATGTTCATGTTTGATGATATGTTTACAGTAAAATATTAAATTCACAGGTGTGTTGTTTTTATTTTGACCCTCACTGATCAGGAACATTTTCAGACTTTTGTATTCAGATTATTTTATCTTGATATAGATTCAGTGGATTTGTTACAGTTCTAAGGTCAAAGGTCATGAAGAAGACTTATCCTGGTATCTGTTAATGGCCCACGTTTGTTCTTTAGTTAAATATATATTTGAAAGTTTAACACAACATGTATGTGATAGCAGTAGGACACAAATTTGTGATGAATCACTTTATTTTGTGTGTGTGTGTGTGTGTGTGTGTGTGTGTGTGTGTGTGTGTGTTTGTGTGTGTGTGTGTGTATGTGTGTTTGTGTGTCCTCAGTGAACTGTATCAGTCTCTGCAGTATCTTCCAGCTGCAGCAGTCACTTCAGTTTCTGTTCAGTCTGACTGAGGGAGGTTTTTGTTCGACTGTTTTTCACTGTGTGAACACCCGCTGACTGTTAACATCGTGTCTGCTCTGACAGTAATAAACTGCTGCATCTTCAGCCTGGACTCCACTGATGGTCAGAGTGAAGTCAGAGTTTGATCCACTGCCTGTAAAACGAGCTGGAATCCCTGAATATGGAGTGCTAGCAGCATAAATGAGCAGTTTAGGAGTTTTTCCATCTTTCTGTTGGTACCAGGCTAAAAGATGGTAGTTGTTATAAACATGAACATTCTGACTGGTCCTACACTTGATGCTGACAGATCCTCCCACAGCAGAGCTCACTGCTCCAGGCTGAGTCACTGTGATCTGTCCTCTGGACTCTGAGGATACAGAGACAAAAACATAAAGCAGCTTCATGGTTTTGTGGGCTTCATTTCAGAGGGACAGATGTTGATAGAGGAGAGGAGTTTGATTCTCTGGACTTTACCTGTGAAGCAGCAGCAGAGGAGAGTCCAGATTCAGTGTTATTTAGAGGTCTTAGCCTTTCTGGTTTCTCTCTCTCTGTTCCATATTTGCTCTGTCTCCCCTGTATCCCCCTTGTCAAGTGCCCGTCTGTGTTATGTTTCCTGTTTTACTTTGACAGTCTGTGTCCTAGGTTCAGTGTAGTGAGTTTTGCTTCCCCGTGTCTCGTTATTTCAGATTTCTCCCAGCAGTCTCTCCTTCTGTGTCTCATTCCCTCTTTATCCCTCTGTGTATTTAAGCCATGTGTCTCCTTCTGTTTGTTGCTGGTTTGTCTGCGTTTAATCTGCTGTTTCTCATCTTGTGTCTCATCTCATGTTTTTGTCTCTGAACTCGTTCCCAGTGTTCAGGTTTTTGTAACGTTTAATACTTTCCTCATGTTCTTTTGTTGGTTTATCCCAGTTTAGGTTTTGACTAAGTCCCACCGTGTTCTCCTTTTGTTTGCATTTTGTTTTTTTCATTAAATAAACTCACTCACGTCAGTGCCTGCACTTGAGTCCATTCTCTTTTCTCTCCACACGGTTGCCTCGCTAACTGTGACAGAATCATTCATTCATCATAGTATTGAGCAGAGACAGGGAGCTCTTGACCACCTGATGACTGACAGCCACCTCACCCCTCTCTTCTGGCTTCCACCCCCAACAAACAGCCTGTGTTTCTGATGGTAGCTTTGAGTGTTTTGTGTGAAATCCGGAGTCAAAACCTTCATTAGTGAGTGTGAGTAAATGTGTGTGTCTGGTGTTATGAGTGCTGGCTGAGGTCTTTATAGATATTTGTAAATATCTTGATGCATGCTCAACCATCCAGGTGAGGAAATCGCCCAAAATTCTGGTCGTAGTGTTTTCAGTGAGAGAAAGTTTCATCACTTGGACGAGTAAAGAAACCTTTCTCCAACTAAAAATGGCACATCCAATAGAACAGAATAATTTTGGAAATTTTGGCATAGTTATAAATAGTTTTGTAAATTAGATAGCCCTATGTTTAACTGTATATGTTGACCACTGCAGCAGCCTTGTAGGAGTGATCCTTTACTGTTGAAACCTGTGTTCCCTTGTTTTTGCAGTAGGAGTTTAGGGAAACAAATTGACTTTTTTTTTACTTTTAGTTTAGCAGAGAAGATTAGGGACCTTTAGAGATCTTTTGTTTGTTATTTTGGCACAGCTCACTGCCAAAGTCAATAAACGGCTGCATTGCATTTACACTTGCTCAGAGATTTTGCCCTTTCTTGGGTGGAGTTGGAGTGGGGAGACACATTCTTGTTACACCGAGGATGTAACACACTTTTGCATAATTTAGTGAGCACTAACAAACAACAAATGATTATTGAGGAGGTACAATTGTTCAGCATTTCACTGCACCTTACTGAGTGCTTGGATTTGAGTCTTTCATACTGTTCTGTCCATAGAGATCTATAGATCTGTGTCCATAACAGAGAGTACAAATATGTGTATTTTGATTGCCTTTCTTACAATCCAATTTATATAAAGTCGGGAGAAGGTTCTAAGAAAATTTTGACAGGTGGAATTTGTTTTGGTCAGCTCAGATCATGCCAACAATTTTATTAATCCCTGAGGAAAGTATGTAACTTTAATAAATACATGTTATAAAAATTTTAGGGAGGTCAAAGTCATGAAGATTACATGTTATATATCACATGTTCTCTCATTTTCTCTTTAGTAAATGGCCTGCATTTGTATAGCGCTTTTCTAGTCCATAGGACCCCAAAGCGCTTTACACTACAGTCAGTCATTCACCCATTCACGCACACATTCACACACTGGCGATAGCAAGCTACATTGTAGCCACAGCTGCCCTGGGGCGCACTGACAGAGGCGAGGCTGCCGGACACAGGCGCCACCGGGCCCTCTGACCACCACCAGTAGGCAAACATGGGGTTAGTATCTTGCCCAAGGATATTTGGCATGCAGCCAGGATGCAGCCTGGGATCGAACCACCGACCTTCTGATTAGTGGCTGACCTGCTCTGCCACCTGAGCTACAGCCACCCCATTAAAAGAGATAAAAATACAATCTTAAAATGCTGTGAAGCTGCAATGAGAAAAGCAACCGTTTTAAAATTTTCAACAAAGTTTGAATAAAGTTAACAGTGTGTGTGTGTGTGTGTGTGTGTGTGTGTGTGTGCGTGCGTGCGTGTGTCCCCTCAGTGAACTGTATCAGTCTCTGCAGTATCTTCCAGCTGCAGCAGTCACTTCAGTTTCTGTTCAGTCTGACTGAGGGAGGTTTTTGTACGACTGTTTTTCACTGTGTGAACACCCGCTGACTGTTAACATCGTGTCTGCTCTGACAGTAATAAACTGCTGCATCTTCAGCCTGGACTCCACTGATGGTCAGAGTGAAGTCAGAGTTTGATCCACTGCCTGTAAAACGAGCTGGAATCCCTGAATATGGAGTGCTAGCAGCATAAATGAGCAGTTTAGGAGTTTTTCCATCTTTCTGTTGGTACCAGGCTAAAAGATGGTAGTTGTTATAAACATGAACATTCTGACTGGTCCTACACTTGATGCTCACAGTTCCTCCCACAGCAGAGCTCACTGCTCCAGGCTGAGTCACTATGATCTGTCCTCTGGACTCTGAGGATACAGAGACAAAAACATAAAGCAGCTTCATGGTTTTGTGGGCTTCATTTCAGAGGGACAGATGTTGATAGAGGAGAGGAGTTTGATTCTCTGGACTTTACCTGTGAAGCAGCAGCAGAGGAGAGTCCAGATGAGGACGCAGATCAAAGTCATGTTTTTGATGAGGAGGATTTCTGTGGCTTCTGTTGTGATGAAGGACAGCTGTCTGTCATCCAGTGTTCAACTCTCAGGACTATAAACTCTCCCAGAGCACTGGAGCATGGTGCTGCTGATGCAAAGTGGCTCTCTATGGAAATGATCCGACTCTAACATGACAACATGAGAAATCATCAGAATGGAAATTCAAAGTTGTCATTTCAATCTGCCCGCATCTTTTGGGAAATTGTAAAATGGTATAATTTATTAGGGCCCGAGCACTGAGAGTGTGAAGGCCCTATTGTATCTGCTCTGTTTCTTATTATTATTATTATTATTATTATTAGGGCCCGAGCACCGAGAGTGCGAAGGCCCTATTGTATCTGCTCCGTTTCTTCTTCTTCTTATTATTATTCAGGCAAAACAAGGGCCTTTTTGAGGGCTTTAACATGCTCAAAAACTCATGAAAATTTGCACACATGTCAGGTCTGATGAAAAATTTTGTATTTTAATGGTTTTACATATGAGTATTGGGAAATGGCTCTAGAGCGCCACCTAGGCCTTGTTAAATGCAGCCCTACGAACACATCGTTTGAGCTACATGTATGAAATTTGGCACACATGTGTATCATGCCAAGACGAACAAAAAAGTCTGTGCGCCCATTGACGCAAACCCAACAGGAAGTCCGCCATTTGGACTTGAAAGTGACATTTTGGCTCGAATTTTGCCATTTCCATGCCTCGAACTTTTTCGAACTCCTCCTTGGGATTTGGTCGTATAAGCTTCATCTTTGGTCAGGTTCAACTACACACCTGGGCCATGTTAAATTGCGGAGCTTTTGAGTTTTCACAATACGGTGAGACCGTGGCGCCACAGCGAATTTCGATGACTCGCCATGAAAATCTTATTGTCTCTCATTCTGTCATACATGGTCCGACCTGGACCAAAGAGCACACATATGATAAGGCTCCACCCCTGAACATATTTCAACTGCCATATTTGACACCAGGGAAAGCGCCACCTAGTGGCAACAGGAAATGTCATGTTTTACACTTTGGTGTACAGTATTGTGATCGATTACATCTGAAGCCTCAAATTTCTTCAGGAAAGCCTTAAGGAGTTGGTCTTGGGTTACAGTGAAAACTGTGACTTTTCGTCAGAGGGTGTGACCCCTGCAGCATGGCAACAAATTAGTATAACTCAATGAAATCTAGTCTGATCAGTACCAGACTTTACAGGCATGATGTCAGACCCGCCCTGAACAGATTGATGTGCCCATTGTCAGGAATAGGTAGAGCGCCACCTAGTGGCAACAGGAAATGCCATTGCTTTCATTTTGTTATACTGATTTTCACAGGTTCATCGTGGCCACCTCAAAAGAGGTGAATATCACCATCAGTCCCTCATGATGCTTCAGTGAGAAAATTGTGACCTTAAACTGAACGGCGCACCCTGGTGGCAACGCAGTTCACCATGAACAATGAAGTGGCTTTTGAGGGGCTTGGAAAGATTAAAAAGTCTTGAAATTTGGCCCACACCTCCAATGTGATGAGGGTTTTCTGGTTATATCATCACTTTCATTGAATAGCGCAAAATGGCTCCACAGCGCCCCCTACAAAATTTCTAAACATCAGCCCCTGCTCTGTGTTTTATCTATGAGTCTGAAAACTTGTAAGCTTATGGAAGATATCAAAATGTACAAAAAAGTCTCTTGGAGCAATATCTCAAATCCAACAGGAAGTCAGCCATTTTAAAATGAATGTGTAATTTTGGCAACATTTTCCCGTCTTTTCAGGCACCGTACTTTGACGAACTCCTCCAAGGGATTTCATCAGATTGACCGGATCTCCCGTGTGTGTAATCTAAAGACCTTTGTGATGTTAAATTGCGAAGCATTTTAACGTCCAGTCATACCACCTAGTGGTATGACTATAATTATGATTGAATTAGGTGAGATGTTAGCTGGTGGTTAAATGCATGAATTCCATCAATTTGACATCAGATCGGACGTGCTGGTTGTAGGTGTTGGGCATGGCTCGACACGATGGGGTGCGAGGGCCCTCATAACGCTGCTTGCAGCTTTAATTATTATTATTTTTGATCTACAATGCACTTCTTGTATTTCTGTTTAATTCTTTTCAACATTCATATGCAACATACAATACAACAAACATACAATTTGATTGCCCAAATTTTGAAAACAGATTTAAACATTCATTCAGCTTCAGCTATAAAAGCGATGATGAATGGCATCTTCAAGGCAAACTTTTTGTGTGACTTTTTTTTTAACTGGACTGGTTCCAACACAGGCTTGGATCAGTTTCATGATGCTGGTTAGTAACGGATCAGTCAAATTCACATAATCAAGATCCAAGACTCAGTTTTCTAAAGTTCTGATTGTATTTAAGCAGATAAGCTGAGTACATTTTTCCCAAAAAGATTTTTTTTTTCACCAGACAGACACAGTATTTTGAGTTCAAGAGATGAATTTGCATGTATTAGTGTGAGGTCCAAAGAAATCATCAATCAGCTTAAAAACCAAAACAAACATTTAAGAGAGATTTGGTGCTTTTTTTTGTTGTTGTTGTTGATTATTGTATTTTTCTCCATGTTTCCTGTTTTATTCTGAAAGAGTCTGGTGTGTTTTTTGTCAATGTGCTTAGTTTCATTTCCATGTGACGTCATACTGGCTGTATCCCAATTCAGGGTCTGCAGCCTTAAAGGCCCCATTTTAAGGCCAATTACGTCACAGCAACACGATGAAGGCTGTCCCAATTCAAAGGCTGCTCGAAATACGGCCCTCAAATACGTCCTTCATTTCCCTGAATTTTAAGGATGGATCAGTGTATCCTTCATGGCCCCACATATCCCAGACTTGTGGATAATTTTGCCGAAAAAAACGGCGGAAGCCTGAAGCGGGCGGCCAAAAAATAAACTCTTAAAAGTAAGCAGTGAATATTATGTCACTTATTTATGTGCAAATGTTTAATAATGAAGAACATTAAAACATTACTGTTGGCCACATGTTGGCAAAGTCATGTGACATTAGTGATCTTTGTACTTTCAGCGTTAACTTGGTTTTAAAGCATTTACTTTAAAATATACGCCGTTCAATAGTCGACCTTAATCTTACAGAGAATGTGATGATTTTATGGATAATTAAAGTCAGTCATATATCCACAAACACAACAAGCTGAAAGTCAGTGATGCTGCTCGGTTTGCAGTCCTGAATATGAAGGCACAAGCAGGATTCACTGCACTGTTAATGTTAGCTATGTTATATTGCTGCCTCTGTTCGGTGGTGTCGAGCCAAAGCGGACTTTAACGTGTGTTTGAGCGAGCTGACGGTTCACTCGTTAAGCTGAAAGAAAGATGCTTTAATCACAGGAGTCACACATGTGTCCACTGTACCATCTGGAACTCTTCTTGTTTGCTTTTCGTAATAACACAAACACTAAATCCTCCTTCTCTTGTGCTGTTTTGTAGCAGTGTGTACACCTGAGACTGTCACCTGTCTGTCTGTCCTGCACTCTCTCTCTGTTTCTTTCTCTCTGATTGTGGAATAAAAGTATGAACATGTATTTATAAGTTACACTTGTGTTTGAATCCTGCAGCTTATCACACATTTGATTTCCATGTGTGACAACTGCAAGTGTCCAGAGTGAGGACAGACTGAGGGACCCACTGCTGCACATCATCTGTGAGGCTTTGCACCCCTGATGATCCACCAGGACAAACTCAGCAGTGTGTGAGGAAGAGGAGGAGGAAGAGCCAGCAGCAGCTGACAGATGGTGTTATGTGAGGGCTGTGTGCAGACAGGAATCGTGGACCCAAAAGTGCAGACGCTCGGAGGCACAAAGTAACTAAAAAAAACAGCTTTAATGCTAAACTCAAAAAAGGTACCAAAACTGAGACCACAACCATAAACTCAGGCAAGCAGACAGAACACACAGCAAAATAAACGGTAGATCGCGACACGGACACAGAGAAACACAGGGCTTAAATACACAGAGGGAGCAATCAGGGAACGAGTAAGAGGAGGGAAACACAGCTGGGGCAAATCAGAACTGACGAGACAAGGAAGCGTAAACTGAACACACTAAGATAAGACAGAGACCTTTAAAGTAAAACAGGAAGCACATAACACAGACCAAACAAAAGACACAGACTCACATGCAGGCACTACACCAGAGGAAACAGAGACGTGGGACCAGGGCAGACACAGACACTGACTGGACGTGGGGATACAGCAGACAGGGGAGACAGCAACTAAGGATCACACCGAGACATAAACCAAAAGACAGAACTCAAAGAAACCCAGAAATGATAAATCATATAATAAACTCAAAAACCTTTGGGTCAACGACCCAGGCATCCTAACAGATGGAGAGAATGGACAGACTGTTCCCTGTTTGTGAAGGACTGCTAGAAAAGTGTAAAATAACTAACTGTCTGTCCTGAATCAGTCTTATTAGGTAATGTTCAAATAATGTTATCATTCCAGTGTTTTCAGTGTGGGAGAAAGTACTCAGGGCCTTCAAGTTACACACTATGAAAGGCAGCAACAAGTTTAATGTTCAGAAACCTAAAGTATGTATCAGCAGCAGAATGGACCTAAAAATAAATGTTTGGTTCTATGAAGCTTTGAGTATTTTGGATTAGTGGTACTGCTGTGTTTGTTGCATCATATTGAAGAATCAAGATGGCGCTGGTGTTTGTGGCTTGCCGTCTACCTGTCCTACCCATCTTGTTTTTCACGTTAATTTTATCTCAGTTGGCGTCTTCCTTGTTGACTTATGATTGCACTAACCTCCTCCATATCCGATCCTGTACGGATAGTCTCTCCTAGCAGCTCCAAGACGATGTTTTTCACACTGCTCTAGCGGCCGTTCCTGAGGATCGTCGCCTACTGACGTGAGTTCCTCGGAGGAGGAAACGCCACAAGAGACGGGGTAAACGGGCTGGCATATTGGTCAGGTTTAAAAGCTATGTAGTTGCCTCCCCGACAGTTGATCCTCGCTGCTTCCTAGAAGGCTTATCTTCGGATCATACTTGGTTTGTTTCCTGGCGCTCCCTGGAACCTCGCCACAAATGGATTAAACCAATTTTACCTGCCCCCCCCTGACCATCTTCTAAAGCTTTGCTCCCCTCGCCTCCGTAGAGGTGGCATTACTCCCGGGAATCTCCACCCGCTGAGTCGTGCATCCCAGCCGGCCCCTGATTCAATCACGATTAGCATGGCCCTGGGGAATACCAGATCGCTGGCTAATAAGAACCTTTATTCTTCGTGATCTCTTCACCTCCTGGGGCTTGGATGTTTTATGTTTGACTGAAACCTGGCGTAATCCCGGTGAGTTAAGCCCTTTCTCCGAACGTATTCCTACTAACTGTTTGTTCTTCAACTCTCCGCGGAAAACTGGTCATGGCGGAGGCCTTGCAACAATTTTTAAGAACTATTTTAAATGTCGAGAGCTCACTGCTTATTTTTACGATAGTTTTGAACTACAATTGTTTCTCCTGGACCTGCATGCGCCTGTGCTGTGTGCACTGATTTATTGTCCTCTGAAGTTTAATAAGAATTTTATTCAGGACTTCTCTGTCTTTCTATCAGGGATTTTAGCATAATTTGATAGCATTTTAATCCTTGATGATTTTAATATTCATGTTTGCTGTCACCAAAAATCACTTGTGAAAGACTTTTTAGATCTTATTGATTCTTTTAATTTTACCCAATCAGTTAAGAGTCCCACCCATGAGCGCGGACACACCTTAGACCTAGTTTTATCCTGCGGTCTGCAGCTACAGGATATTCAAATTTGTAACCTTAATTTTTCGGATCATATGCCTGTCTTATTCAAAATTTCTATTCCATGCTCCTTAGTTAAGCCTCCTCTTCCTGCCCGCCAGTACCGCATCATTACACCGGTTACTGCGGAGCAGTTCTCTGCTGCCTACCAGAACTCCGGTCTCCCTGTCATCACTCCCTTAAACCAAATGTTGATCATTTGCTGACCATGTTTAATGTCACTTGTACAAACGTCTTAGATATGGTTGCTCCTATGGGAAAAACTAAACGTTCCAGACCTAAAGCTGATCTCTGGCTAAACAATGACACCCAAGCCATTAGAAGGACCTGCAGAAAGGCTGAAAGAAAATGGAAAAAAGACAAACTTCAGATTTCCTTCGCTAGCTTAAGAGATGCTCTGTCTCTTTATCAAGATGCTGTACGTAAAGCAAAAACTAACTACCTAACGGATATTATCACCAAACACAGCTACAGCCCTCGTGTCTTATTCAATACTATCCACTCTGTTATCAACCCTCCATCCACCTCTCACTTACTAGGGTGGCCTGGTACCTGTGAAAACTTCTTACGGTTTTTTGTTGACAAGGTGGATACTATTAGGCCCCATATCACTCCTCTGCCCTATGATCCCTCTGTTCCCCTGTATTCCTCAGTTGTGTTTGATCACTTCGAGTCGATTTCTCTGAATTCTCTGGCCGAAGTAGTCTCCCGTCTTAAGCCCTCTATGTGTCATCTTGACACTATCCCCTCTCGTCTTTTTAAAGAAGTCTTTGACACTATTGCCCCTCATGTTTTAACTATTATCAACACCTCTCTTTTAACTGGAACCGTTCCACTTGATTTTAAACGTGCTATCGTACACCCATTTCTTAAAAAAACTAACCTTGACTCAACTGTTATCTCAAATTTTAGACCAATCTCTAAACTTTCTTTTCTCTCAAAAATTTTAGAAAAAGTAGCTTTTATTCAGCTCCAGGCCTTTCTGGAGACTAATGCTATCTTAGAATCATTTCAGTCTGGCTTTAAAGCGCTACATAGTACTGAAACCGTGCTTTTAAAAGTTCTTAATGATCTTTTATTCACTACCAATTCTGGTAATCCCGTCACTTTAGTGCTTTTAGATTTGAGTGCGGCATTTGATACAGTGGATCACGGGATTCTGCTATCAAGATTGGAAAATTGTGTGGGCATTATGGGTACTGCACTTAAATGGTTCAGATCCTACTTAACTGATAGGAGTTTTTCTGTGAGATTCGTTGGCTCCTCTTGCGCATCCACCCCCCTTATGTGTGGGGTCCCACAAGGGACTGTCCTTGGCCCAATACCTTTTTCCCCTGTTTATGCTCCCTCTAGGTTCTATTTTTAGAAAATGTGGAATCTCGTTTCACTCCTACGCTGATGATTCTCAAATCTATTTTCCCCTTTAAAAGAATTCTGATGACCCTTTTAAAGTTTTACTTGACTGTCTTGATGACATTAAATCTTGGTTTGCTTTAAAGTTTTTTGCATATAAATGATGTAAAAAGTGAGATTATATTATTCGGACCCTCTGACCCCTGTTCTTCCCTTAATGTTGATCTTGGTCCACTGGAAAAGTTCAGAATGCTAAAAATTTAGGTGTGTTTCTCGATAACTCTTTCTCATTTGAGAAACAAATAAATTCTGTTATTAAAACCAGCTTTTTCCAGTTGAGGGCAAAACCCAACACTATGTTGTTTCTTTCTCATAATGACAACATTCATGTTTTAGGTAATAAAGATGTTTTGCAAGGTGAATTTTGGTTGAATCAGACATTTTATTTTATTCAAAATCTACAAACCTGCACTTGATGAAAATATTTTTCATTTACAAGAATTTAGACCAACTCTGCACTCCAACATGATGTCTTTATTTTACACTGGTAAAATAAAACACAGGCTGAAATAACCATTAAGGAGATCTGCATTTTGGCAAAAGCTGAAAAAGGAGTTTTAAAATTGTACAGGTTATTTTTATGTTTGTTCAAAGTTACATGAATGTGTGTGGTAGGTTGTTGGTCGTGTTGCTCACCTGTACCAGACAGACTGGTTCATGAAGCAATGCTGGGACCTGGTTGCCATGGAAACAGTCTCACCAGACTTCAAAGCAAGTCTAAAGAAGAAAGAGTCTTTAGTGTCTCTTATGAGCTGTTTGTTCTGAGGAGAACTCACAGACAGGAGAGTCAACGAATACAAGGAGTGATTAGAAAGAATCTGAAGTACAAAGTTTTAATTTCATTGACGAACAAGGAGAAGATTAAATGAATGATGATATGAACAAATAATCGAATAACGAAACACCTTCAGTTCAATAACAGCTTTTTCACTCATGTTCATGTTTGATGATATGTTTACAGTAAAATATTAAATTCACAGGTGTGTTGTTTTTATTTTGACCCTCACTGATCAGGAACATTTTCAGACTTTTGTATTCAGATTATTTTATCTTGATATAGATTCAGTGGATTTGTTACAGTTCTAAGGTCAAAGGTCATGAAGAAGACTTATCCTGGTATCTGTTAATGGCCCACGTTTGTTCTTTAGTTAAATATATATTTGAAAGTTTAACACAACATGTATGTGATAGCAGTAGGACACAAATTTGTGATGAATCACTTTATTTTGTGTGTGTGTGTGTGTGTGTGTGTGTGTGTGTGTTTGTGTGTGTGTGTGTGTGTATGTGTGTCTGTGTGTCCTCAGTGAACTGTATCAGTCTCTGCAGTATCTTCCAGCTGCAGCAGTCACTTCAGTTTCTGTTCAGTCTGACTGAGGGAGGTTTTTGTTCGACTGTTTTTCACTGTGTGAACACCCGCTGACTGTTAACATCGTGTCTGCTCTGACAGTAATAAACTGCTGCATCTTCAGCCTGGACTCCACTGATGGTCAGAGTGAAGTCAGAGTTTGATCCACTGCCTGTAAAACGAGCTGGAATCCCTGAATATGGAGTGCTAGCAGCATAAATGAGCAGTTTAGGAGTTTTTCCATCTTTCTGTTGGTACCAGGCTAAAAGATGGTAGTTGTTATAAACATGAACATTCTGACTGGTCCTACACTTGATGCTCACAGATCCTCCCACAGCAGAGCTCACTGCTCCAGGCTGAGTCACTGTGATCTGTCCTCTGGACTCTGAGGATACAGAGACAAAAACATAAAGCAGCTTCATGGTTTTGTGGGCTTCATTTCAGAGGGACAGATGTTGATAGAGGAGAGGAGTTTGATTCTCTGGACTTTACCTGTGAAGCAGCAGCAGAGGAGAGTCCAGATGAGGACGCAGATCAAAGTCATGTTTTTGATGAGGAGGATTTCTGTGGCTTCTGTTGTGATGAAGGACAGCTGTCAGTCATCCAGTGTTCAACTCTCAGGACTATAAACTCTACCAGAGCACTGGAGCATGGTGCTGCTGATGCAAAGTGCCTCTCTATGGAAATGATCTGACTCTCCAACAGGACTACATAAGCAGTCATTGCAATGTGAAATCACAGGTTTCACTTTAATCAGCCAACGTGTTTTGAGATGTATTTGGGTTGGTAGTTTTTTTGTTTGTTATTATTTTATTTATTAATTCATTTATTATCTCCAAGACTGCTCATGATGCACAATCTGGTAATTAGGATTAAAAGCAGAATTAAACACTCATTCAGCTACTGCTATAAAAGTGATCAATGACACCACTGAGGCAATGATCCTTTTGGTCTCACTTTTTTCCTAGACTGACTCCAACACAGACTTGGACCAGTCTCATGATGCTGTTTAATAATGGATCAATCAAATTAACATACCACTAAATAAAGATCTCAAAGTCAGTTTACTATATCCGGAATGTATTTGAACAGACTGCCACAAGGATACGTCTTTGTTTTTTAAAGCCATCTCATGGACAGATAAAACCTGTCCCTTCATTGTTTCAAGAAAAATTAAACAGATGATTGATTGATTTTAAGAAAAATAATTGCGTACGTAAGAGCAATAGCAAAAACCTTAGGACTATCCGAATCGATCATCAGGTTCATTCGTAAAAGGAATAAATGCATTGGCCAGCACAATACTAAAAAGGCCTGTAAAACCACAGAAGAAAACAAAAACTGATAATTACAGAATGCTTAGTTAAAAAAAAACATTCACTTGGAAAACGTGGATGAGTCTAAAACACTGTCTGTTAGGTATGAACTTGCAGGGCTCGCTGGTTCAGAGACTTATCCTCATGAACAAAGCAAGACGATAAGAGCTCGATCGGTTTCAAACTTGCAAGGGAAGCCGGTCTGATCAGGATCTTGGAGCTGAAAGCTCCTCACCTGATCCCAGCCAACTCCAAAAAACAGTGTTCCCTTGCAGCCTTTTATTCAATGACAAACAGTTACACAACCCCCCATTGTAAAACCCCTATGGTGTGTCATAAAAGCTAAGACACTGTGTGTGTGTGTGTGTGTGTGTGTGTGTGTGTGTGTGTGTGTGTGTGTGTGTGTCACTCTAACACTGTTTTAGATGTATTTGTGTGATAGTCAAAGTCTACTATCAAGAGACACCTTCATAAAATGAAACTCTTGCTAGTTGTAAACCACTATTACACTCAAGAACTAGAAGACTGTTTTATCAGCATGATTGAAAGAGAAAATTACAAAGGAGAAGAACTCATCTAAAGCATATCATCTGTCAAACACAGTGGAGCCAATGTAATGGCTGCCAGTGTAGCTGGGCCACCAATGTTAATTGATGATGTGACTGCTAATAGAGGTAGCAGGATGAAGTGTGAAGTGCAAACAGCTTTACTCCCTGCCCACATTCAACCAAGTGCTGCTAAACTTACTGGACAGTGCTTCACAATGCAAATGGATAATGACCCAAAGAAAACTGACCAAGTCTATGTTGGCAGTGTGTTGATGTACAGTTAAAATTGCAAAAATCTGTCTTCATCCAAAAGCAGCTCGGACCTGACCAAGTCCTTTTTTCTCTTTAATATATGTTTCTTTGCCCACCTTCTTTGTTCTTGTGTTTCTTGTTTTTGTTTTTCTATTGTGGACTGCTGTCCCCCACAATGGAGCCCAAAATTTTATGGACAATCATGTTTTTATCACATTTTTTACGGTATCTGTTTCCAGAGAGCGTGTGGTAGATCTGACCTCCCATTGTTAACAGCAGGGATCAGCTGTTAGCCTTCGGGGCCTCCGCTGTTCTGCCTACCGTCGAGCGAGCCAACATCCCCCACGAGGAGAAGAGGAAGAGACGTGGTACTCGGGCCGGTATCGAACGTCGCAGCAAGGTTAGGAGATACCAACCAGCGATTCCATCTGTTATTATGGGGAACATGAGATCGCTCCGCAATAAAGTGGATGAATTGGCGACTCTAACCCGACATCAGAGGAGCTACAAGGAGTGCAACGTGATGTGCTTCACAGAGTCGTGGTTAACCGCGCTAACTCCAGACTCACACATAAACATAGATGGTTTCCATCTGATCCGGGCCGACAGAACAACGGAGAGTGATAAGAAGAGAGGTGGGGGTTTGGCTGTGTTTGTGAACGATAGATGGTGTAACTCTGGTCATTTATCTATCAAAGAGACGCTATGCTGTAAGGACATTGAGCTGCTAACGGTTAGCATGAGACCGTACTATTTACCGCGAGAGTTTACACACGTGATTATAATAGCTGTGTAAGTCAGCGCTCTGCTAACGCTGCAGCAGCCTGTGAGGTCCTGCACACTGTAACCAGCAGACTCCAAACACAGCACCCTCAGACCCTTTTACTGATCTCTGGGGACTTTATTCACATCTCCCTGTCCTCCACTCTCCCCACTTTCACCCAGTATGTCACCTGGTTCATCTCCAGCCTGTGTATAAACCTCTAGTACACAGAGAACCAGTTGTGAAACACACAGTAAGGAAATGATCGGCAGAGACTAAAGAGGCCCTGAGGGACTGTTTCCGTTCTACTGTGTGGGACAACCTCTGCAGCCCTTTGGAGGATGACCTCAGCAGCATCACAAACTGCATTACAGATTACATGAACTTCTGTGTGGACAACGCCGTACCCATCATAAAGGTACGGTGTTTTTCTAACAACAAGCCATGGATAAATCCTGAAATTAAGGCTCTTCTCAAGGAGAAGAAGAGAGTCTTTAGATCTGGAGACAAACAGGAGCTGAGAGCTGTCCATAAGAAGCTGAAATGGAAGATAAGGCAAGGGAAGGAAAACTACAGGAGAAAGATCGAAGAGCAGCTGCAAGAGGACAACATCAGAGGGGTTTGGAACAGCCTGAAGACAATCTCAGGGGTGGGTGAAGGACCTAAATAAATATTTTAATAGGTTTGATCAAACAACCACCCCTCCCCCAGCATCAGCCCCCTGCTGCAATCTTCCTCATCTTTAGGAACTGCCTGTCTTTTATCTCAGGACCTCTCAGCTCCCACCCATCACACCCACCCCTGGCATCTGTGGACTCCAACTTACACCCCCCTCCCCCAAAATCCACTCTTGGTATCTTACCACTTCAAGTGAGGGATGAGCTTCGCAAGATCAAGGTGCGGAAGGCTGCATGTCCAGATGGCATCAGCTCCAGGCTCCTGAGGTGCTGCACAGATGAACTGTGTGGCATCCTAGGATATCTGTTCAACCTGAGCCTATCACTGGGGGAAGTACTACAATTGTGGAGACCTCCTGTGTGGTACCAGTACCAAAGACCTCCCATCCCAAGGACCTCAGCAGCTACAGGCCGGTAGCCCTGACATTGCATCTGATGAAGACCCTCGAGAGGTTGGTTCTAAACCATCTGCGCCCCCTGGTGAGGTCTTCATTGGATCCGCTGCAGTTTGCTTACCAGCCTGGCATCGGGGTGGAGGACGCCATCATCTACCTCCTGCACTGAGCTCTGACTGACCTGGAAAAGCCTGGAAGCACTGTGAGGATCATGTTCTTTGATTTCTCCAGTGCTTTCAACACCATCCAGCCATGACTTCTGAAGGACAAGCTGGAGCTATCGGGAGTGGACCACCACATGTCCCAGTGGATACTGGACTACCCCACAGAACGTCCACAGTATGTGAGGTCACAGGGCTGTGTCTCTGATACGCTGGTCTGCAGTACGGGGCCCCCACAGGGAACTGCGCTGGCACCGTTCCTCTTCACCCTCTACACTGCAGACTTCTCCATCAACTCCCCACGCTGCCACCTACAGAAGTTCTCTGACGACTCTGCCATAGTCGGCCTCATCACAGGTGAGTACGACTCAGAGTACAGACAGTGGACTCTGGATTTGTGGACTGGTGCCAGCAGAACCACCTGCTGATCAATGTCGGGAAAACCAAGGAGTTGGTGGTGGACTTGGAGTCCAGGGAGCGCTTTTAAAGACCTTCTATGACTCTGTGGTGGCATCTGTCATTTTTTACAGTGTTGTATTTTGGAGCAGCAGTTTATCGGCAGCTGAGAGGAAGAGGTTGGATAAACTCATTAGGAAGGCCAGCTCTGATTCTGGGATGCACCCTGGACCCAGTGCAGGTGGTGGGAGACAGAAGGACTCTGGCCCAAATAACATCTCTGATGGACAGAGTCTCCCACCCCATGCATGTAAATGCTGCTGAACTGCAGAGCTCCTGTAGTGACAGACTGCTGCATCCTAGATGCATGAAGGAGCGTTTCCGCAGGTCCTTCCTCCCTGCAGCTGTCAGACTGTACAGTCAGAACTGCTCCCAACAAACATAGATGTCTACATCAGTGCTTTAAGAACTTCTACTGTTATAACTTGCACATTACTTTTCTCAGTTTATATGTACACTAACTTACTGGAAGTTACATGTCTACTTTTTAATGCACAGGTACAATACAAATTCTGCACTTTTCTAATTATTCTAAATATTCTTAACTATTTAAACATCTTCCAGTATCCTGCTCTGTTTGCACACTACAACCTGGGTTTGCCACTTATCTGTACTCTAATTTTAATAACTGTACAGTACTCTGCTTAGGTAGCTATTGTCCATGATGTAAATATGTAAAAATTGTGTTTCTGTTCTGTGTCCTGTTCTGTTTGTATATGTGTTTTTTGCTGCTGATACAACCAGATTTCCCCTTGTGGGACAATTCCCCTTGTGGGAAGAAATCTCCATTTCTTCTAGGCCTAAGGTAGTCATTGTTTACAAAGGAAATTCATCCAAGTATAAAAATTAATTATTATGTTTATAGTTATCGTGGTTTGTCAATTAAATTTGTGCCTCAGAAAATGGGGGACAATGTCTAAATATGTCTCAGATTCCTAAACAGATGAAATAAAATTGAACCGTCACAACATCTTAAGCCCTAAAAGGATGAGGAGTTTTGTGGGCCTTGAAGGTCTGCACTTCAGTCACATCCTAATTGTAACCCACATAAAATGAAGGTACCACTTTAGGAAATGATAAAGATGAGGAAAGTTTGACACCCTGCCCAACCAATCAGAATGCACAGTGTGTTTCGACCAATAGGAAAGCAGCCTGCTGCTGTGTGTTTCGTCCACCCAGTGTTGCTCTGTGTTCACTGTTACGTTTGTGTGTAGTTGCGTGCTGGCAGGAGAAAATGAGTGCTCTGCTGCAACATTTTGTGCTGCAAGGTGAATTAACGGGTGCTTGCAGACAAGTCAGCGACAGCAGTGACCTGCTCGGGACCAAAGCACCCTTGTTGCTTCCTGAGAGACTGATGTTTTTAAGTGTGAAAAAGTATTAGATATTAGCTTGAAACAAACTCTACTGCACATAAGTTAACCGAAACTTTTCATGTTGAAAGTAGTTTCACTGAGTAAACGGGTGGATACTGCAGTTTTTTGGTGACTTTAAAGAGCATGGCAAGGAGCCAAAGTGTTAGCGTTTGTTAGCTCTAATTTGTTATCAACTGCCTGAAAGTTCATCTCATTCTGCTTCCAGAAGTGAGGTAACACTTAAAGTACAACTTATCTTTAATTTTATTCACATTGAGACGTCATATTACTGTCATTAAAGAGTAAAAACATGACTTGTTACATTATTTAGAGCCCCACATGTTCCAACCAAGAGACACCATACCACTGTCTTTGGCCATGATGCACTGAGATCAGTGAGCACATATTGTATGTCTAAGTTAGTTTTAGTCTGTTTTTTCTTTATTGTTGAATAACTGAATTCATCTGAATTGTTTTGATTAGTAACTGTCACATGTGCAACAACTTACTTAGATTGATTAGTAAGTTTTAATGTTTTCATATTGTATTTGGTAAAGTGTTTATTCTGCAATTTACAAAAAAGTGTTTTGGCAATACAGTACAGTAAAGCATAATTTGTATAAGAGAAATGTTTTATTTTTGCAAATCTGAGTATTTTAATTACAAATTGTCATGTATGTCAAATATGATGTCAACAAAAGCCGAAGTTGTGGATTATAGCTAGAACAGCATAATTAATATTTGAATTACTCTTCTGACTCTGTCTTGTGGTGTGGTAGACCTGTCTCACTCACACTTTCACACACAGCTGGTTATACATAAGACCACTGACTGACATTTTCTCATCCCTACCCTAGGATTTTTTGGACTGTACCCTTTGGACAGGTTTTATTTTGAACTGTGAGTAATAAGTTGTTGTATAGAACATTCTCCACATGTGAAAGGTGTGTGAGATCTAAATTTGAATGGCCAAATTAGTAGTTTTATGTGGTTTTACTTTTGTTTCATTTCTTGTAATTATCTTTTCCGCAATGATGTGAAGGGCCTTAAACCTGTGGTTGTCAAAATTATGGTTTGTTTCACTAAAGATGGCTGGTTCTTTTGATTCACATTACTGTCTCTGTGTCACATTAAAAACACACCCCTCTGCTTCTATAGTCGAACTGATGGGCCCATTAATATAATCTTTTCAGCAATTCCCCTTACTGTTTTACATAATTATTTAAGTCAGATTCCACTGTGTTGATGATGTACAGAGTAAAACTGCAAAATGTGTCATTGTCCAAAACATATGGCTGTAACTGTATTTGAGGAAACTTTGTATGATATTATGTGAAGAAGTCATATGAGCTGAGTCATTGCTGCTGTGAAAAGAGTGAATTATTATGTTGAGTTTGTTTGTTTCAGCGTCAGAGAGCTGTGCCTCTCTACAGTCAGAGGTTTTTGTACGGTAGGTCAATGAGTTTGTATCACCATGGTGGAATTTTTGGTGGAGGAATCAGGCGAAATGTTAAAGGTAAATCACATTTAAACCTTTTTATTTTACAAGTATCAGTACTGCTAAAAGAGGCTGAGTAGTAACTAAACATCTGACACAATGATCAGAAAAGTCCAGGAGGGACAGGCCATGCTGCTAGCAAGTCATCTACGAGCTAGGCTAAGCTAGCAAATCCCTAAAGAGATAGTGAGTGAATGCTGTCACTATAAATTAGCAAGTGAATACACAGAGAGGATGAAGCACATAACGATTACACTATGAAATAAGAAGTTACCTATAAGTTTTTAATTAAATTGGCTATGTAGATAAGCTACACCAGGCGTGTCAAACTCATTTTACATTGTGGGCCACGTACGCTCTTTTGATCATAAGCTGGCTGGACCATTAAAACTCCCCTATATGTCACATATGTAACTGTTTTTGTACATGTTAAAGAGAAAGCTGCTGTGACAACGAAAGAAATCTGTCAGCTAAGTCTTTAGATTTAAATTATAAGAAATGTCTAAAGTTACAGAAGAATTTCTAGTACTCATTGTCCAGAGTGTCCATTTTTTTGTTGTTGTGGTTGTTGTTGTTTTTTTAACTGTAGTCATAAAAAAATGCTGACTAGAAAGTGAAAAACATGAATTTTTCTCTTTTTTTTACAAAGTTACAGAGGTTTCATTAAAGAAATAGCTAAGCGTTTTGCAGTTTCACATAAGTTGTGATTGTTTCAGGGGACTGCAAACAATCACAATATATCTATATATTTATATATACATATATATATATATATATATATATATATATATATATATATATATATATATATATATATATATACATGTATATGGCAAAACACCACCACCTGCTCCCTCTCTGTGGCCATCAACTCGGCCACCATTTGGGGCTGCCGGCAAAGTGTGATTACGGATGCCGATGAAGTGCGTCCGACTCTTCTGCAGCCGTGCCGCAGACCATGCCCCGCCACAACTACTCAAACAACAGTGCCTTTATTCCACTTCTAAGATCAAAGGTCAAGACCAAGATTGATCTTTGTGTCTGTTACTGGAGCACTTATGTTATTTTTTGTTGTTTTGTTATTTGTTATCTTCAACGAGTCCCTGGCGAAGTCTGTGGTCCCCACATGCTTCAAAAGATCCACTATCATCCCTGTGCCCAAGAACAGCAAACCCTCATTCCTGAACCATTACCGGCCAGTTGCACTGACCTCGGTAGTAATGAAGGTGATTGAGAGGCTGCTGAAGAACATCATCTCCTCCTCCATCCCAGACACCACAGATCCGCTCCAGTTCGCCTACCAACCCAACAGATCCACTGAGGACAAAATCGCCCACGTCCTGCACACCACCCTCAGCCACGTGGACAAGAAACAGGGTAACTATGTGAGAATGCTGTTTGTTGATTACAGTTCAGCGTTTAATACAATAGTGCCCTGCAAACTGTTCACAAAGCTCTGGGATCTGGGACTCAACAGCCGTCTGTGTGCATGGGTGTTGGACTTCCTCACTGGCAGAACTCAGGTGGTGAGGGTGGGTAGGTGTTCTCCGACAGCATCACCATCAACACAGGAGCACCACAGGGATGTGTCCTCTCGCCACTGCTCTACTCCCTCTACACTTCAGACTGTGTGGCCACCCACGGCTCCAACACCATTGTGAAGTTTGCTGATGACACAGTGGTGTTGGGTGTCATCTCCAACAACAATGAGGCGGCCTACATGGATGAAGTGAAGGATCTGGCATCATGGTGCCAGGACAACCACCTCCAGCTGAACGGCGGCAAGACCAAGGAGCTGGTGGTGGACTTCAGAAGGAGTCAGCACAGAGACTACAAGCCCATTATCATTAATGGAGCTCCAGTGGAGAGGGTGCAGTCCTTTAAGTATCTTGGTGTCCACATATCCTCAGACCTGACATGGGCTGCCCACATTCAGGTCCAGACCAAAAAGGCTAGGCAGCGCCTGTATCACCTACGACAACTGAGGAAGTTCAGGGTCTCTCCAAAGATCCTCAGGATCTTCTATACAGGCCCTGTGGAGAGCATCCTCATACAGAACATGACATCATGGTTTGGGAACAGCTGTGTGAAGGACCAAAAAGCTCTCCAGAGAGTGATCCGTACAGCAGAACGCTGCTGCAGGATTGCTCTCCCCCCGCTTCAGGACACCTACACCAGGAGATGCCGGACTAGAGCAGCGCAGATACTGAAGGACCCGTCCCATCCTGGCAACAAACTGTTCCAACTTCTACAATCTGGTAGAAGGTTCCGCATCATCCGGGCAAGGACAGAGAGACTCAAGAGGAGCTTCTATCCCCAAGCCATCCGGGCCCTAACCCCACACACACACACACACACACCCGCCCTCTCACATCATCTATAACTGACTGAGACAGGACTCTCTTCCAGACACTCTAAACCCAGGCACAATGTACATTTAAAATTCCTTTAACTTTAAATATTTTAAATATGTTTAAATATGTACAGAATTCACCTGCTTGCTGCTACTACTGCACATTCACCCAATGTATATACTATATATATATATATATATATACATAAAATTATTATTCCTCTACCCCCCCCCCTTTTTGCACATGTCGAGGAGCGTGTCAGGATACATTTCATGTGTTATACTTGTATAACTATGCATGTGACAAATAAAGAACCTTGAACCTTGATTTAGTTAATTAAGCACAAGTTTGTGCTGAATGTCTTTTAGAGAAAATTTATTTCCGTGTGTGTGTGTGTGTGTGTGTGTGTGTGTGTGTGTCCTCAGTGAACTGTATCAGTCTCTGCAGTATCTTCCAGCTGCAGCAGTCAGTTCAGTTTCTGTTCAGTCTGACTGAGGGAGGTTTTTGTACGACTGTTTTTCACTGTGTGAAGAGCTCCCAAGTGCTAGAAGGGAATTCACCTTTACAGTAATAAACTGCTGCATCTTCAGCCTGGACTCCACTGATGGTCAGAGTGAAGTCAGAGTTTGATCCACTGCCTGTAAAACGAGCTGGAATCCCTGATTGTCGACTGCTAGCAAAGTAAATGAGCAATCTAGGAACTCCCCCATCTTTCTGTTGGTACCAGGCTAAAGAGTGGGAGTGGGAACTGCTATAAAAATAAACATTCTGACTGGTCCTACACTTGATGTTCACAGTTCCTCCCACAGCAGAGCTCACTGCTCCAGGCTGAGTCACTGTGATCTGTCCTCTGGACTCTGAGGATACAGAGACAAAAACATAAAGCAGCTTCATGGTTTTGTGGGCTTCATTTCAGAGGGACAGATGTTGATAGAGGTCCTGATTCTCTGGACTTTACCTGTGAAGCAGCAGCAGAGGAGAGTCCAGATGAGGACGCAGATCAAAGTCATGTTTTTGATGAGGAGGAGGATTTCTGTGGCTTCTGTTGTGATGAAGGACAGCTGTCAGTCATCCAGTGTTCAACTCTCAGGACTATAAACTCTCCCAGAGCACTGGAGCATGGTGCTGCTGATGCAAAGTGCCTCTCTATGGAAATCATCTGACTGACTCCAACATGACTACATAAGCAGTCATCACAATGGGAATGCAAAGGTGTCATTTCAATCTGCCACCATGTTGTAAGTAAAATGTAAAATGATAAAATTAATTTTAGTTGGTCTAGGATGCACTTTCCAGGTCCAAGCGTCTTTTGTTTTTAGTCTGTTATTGATTGATTAATTCAGGATCTCTAAGTCTTTTCCTGATGGTCAATCTGGTATCACACATTAAAAACAGATTTAAACATTCATTCACCTACTGCTATGAAAGTGATAAATCACATCTTTAAGGTAATGAACCTTGTGGTGTGACTTGGATCAGTCAAATTAACATAATCAAGATCTCAGAGTCAGTTTTCTAAAGTTCTGATTGTATTTATATACATGCAATTTACATTTTTCTTTTTTTACCAGATGCTCAAAAGTAACAGCTGACCAAAAACCATTTCATGGACAGACACGGCTTGTTTCCTCATTATTCCAAGATAAATTAAAAAGATAAAGTATTTTAAAAGTATATGAGTTCAAGAGATGAACTCATATACTGATAAATACATATACTTGTATTTATCAGCATGAGGTCCAAAGAGATTATAAATTGACTGAAAAACCAAAACAATCATAAAAGAGAGATAAAAAAAAAAATCAGGACTGTCCAAATCAACAATCTGATTCATTCTTAAAATGAATGGATGTGCTGGGAATTCACTTAAAAAAAACCTTCATTTTGAGTCATTTACAATACAAATGTACGAGTCTTAAACACTGTGTAGGAGGTAGCTGTGTCATATCAAAGTCTACTATCAAAGGTAACCTTCATGAAAGGAAACAGTTACTGGTTGTTGTTACACTCAAGAACTGGAAGTCTAGTTCTTGCCAGTAAAACATTTAAAAGAGCAGGAACAGTTCCAAGATGAAGTTTTTTTCAACATGATTGGAAAAGAAAATTACAAAGAAGAAAAAGTGATCTGAAGCAAATCACATCATCTGTCAAAGATGTTGGAACCAACGTTATTGCACTGATGTTTTGGCTGCCAGTGTAGCTGGGCCACTAGTGTTTATTGATAATGTTACTGCTGATAGAGGTAGCAGGGTGAAATGTGAAGTTTACACAGCTATACTCTCTGCTCACATTCAGCCAAGTGCTGCAACACCCACTGCACAACCCTTCACAGTGCAAATGGATAATGACCCAAAGAAAACTGGAAAAAAAACACCTAAGACTTTCGTCTTGATGCACTCATTGTCTCTTGCTCTTGATGAAGGCGGTCGCACTTTTCTCCTCTCCTCCTCCTCCTCTCCCTTAGCTTCCCTGCTTATCCTCTTGTGTCCTTGTCTAGTCTCTTGTTTTTTGTATTACTTTTCCCTGGAACACTCTCTCACAGTCTGTTCTCTAAAACCTAAAAGAGGAATTATGGATTTGATTTGATCAACTGGTCCCTGAATGCAATTGACACGCTTTTCTCAACGAGAAGTTTGGGCTCGGGTGAGCCTGACTGCTGAAGATATCTACCTATTCTGAACCATGATAACAGGCTTCTTGCTGATCGGAGCTGGCTTGGCCCTGGCTTATCGAAGAATTAAGAAAGTGGAACCGGCTGTTCAAACCCCCACAAGGCTGCCCGCTGGGATCGAAACGATGGAATAAGGCCTGAATTTCTCAAAATGGGCTCATTGAGTGCAGCACGGATAAGATCTTGGAGAAGCTTACGGCTGCCGTGAACACTCAGAATAAGCGTAAACTGGATCACATCTTGGAGAAGCTCACTGCGGTCGTAAGTTCTCAGAATCGGCTCTTTGAGCACAAGAATGACAACATCACGGAACGTAAGTTTGATAACATCATAGAAAGCTCACGGCTCTCCAACGGAATATTGAGAGACCAGTGTCGTTAGAACAGCTTTGAAATTCACATGAGTTGTTCGCACTAAAGTAAAAACCACCATCACTTCATGCAGCTATCCCTTCGGTGCCAGCTGCGGTCTCAAGGCTGGAGCTGAACAAAACACCCTGATAACGACTGTGTTTAGACTGTTCTTCCAATTCTATGCAAGGCCACCTGGGTTGGCTGGAAGACTGTTTACTTAGCCTGGCAGGGCGAAGGACACTGTCTCAGCTGAACTCTGGACACACACACACACACACACACACACAGACATATATACACATGCAGATGTACACTCATCCCCCCTCCCCCCTCCAAATGCCTTCAACGTTTATTCCCCTCCGATGCTGACGTGGATCAAGGAGACCAGCACTTATGCTGCAGGCCCGGATGTACTGTCTACATCGGCTGTCTCTCACCCTTTACCCACCCCTGTTGCTTGTCATGTGTTTCTTTGGTGTATTAAGAGTTTTTTTCATATGCAGAGGTGTTTTTTTCTGTTCTCAAACTGATCTCCCTGTTGGAGCTCAGTCTGGGGGGAGTTATTTTTTTCTCGTTATCTTTCCTCATGTTGTGCATTTTCCATGTTATACCCCTCTGACCTGTCTTCCCCATGTGATGTTTGTGTAATGTATGTATGGTCGGAAGGGTAAGATGGCGCTGGCACGGCTGGCAGCCTTAACCCAGTTTCCCTCGGGATGAATAAAGTATGATCAATCAATCAATCAATCAATCAATCAATCAATCAATCAATTCTCAGTCATCCAGAAAAGTAAATCTCCAAAAGTTGATTCTGTTCATCTGGACGTAGCATTTTGTGGGAGAAACATTTCGTCACTCATCCAGGTGACTTCTTCAGTCTCAGCTGACTGCAGGTTTCCCCAATCTTATAAACAGTACACTGTAAAAACTGTGAGTAGAGGTTACTTAAAAAACCTATGGCAACAAAGTGACACTTAATTTACTTAAGTAGATTTTAATTTCAAGCAATTTATGTAAAATTTATATAAAATGTTAATTAAATTTCAACAAAAAACAAAAATAGATATTAATAACATTCACTTGTAAATATGTGTTGGATTTAGGGACAAAATCTCAAATTGAAGGTTAAAATTGCCTAATTGTAACAAAAAATATATTAATTTGAAATGAATCTCCGAGAAAAATTACTTTGAATTTACTAACAATCTGGCAAAGGTTTAGTAAAAACTGACTAAAATATCCATTACAAAGAAATGAAAACTTTTTGTTTTTAAGTAAAACTCAAATTGGATTCAATAATTTTCCAATTAAACTTTATAAATAATGACTGAATAGTAAGAGAAAATCAAATTAATTTAACTTCTTTTCTGAGTAAAATGAATCAATTTCACAAAGAGAACATTCAAACAGTAATTTTTTTTATTGTGGAATATAAAACGTATACAAAATGTATAATATAACATTTTTCTGATTGATTTAGATTGTATGCACTGACATTCTTCACTAGTGCTTGCCCCAAAATAATAGGAAGAATAGGCCATCATTGAAAATACAGTTTCAGCCAACTTCTCGAGAATGTCAGTCTTTACTTTGGAGGTGGGCAGAAGATTTCCATTCTTTTTATACTCTCAGTGGCTCTTTCCAGTTACATTTCGGTTTCATATGAAGACTGTGGAATGGGGAACAGCTTCGGCCAGGGCTCACGACGTTCTGTGAACTTCTGCCTTTTGAGAATAATTTTGTCCTGAGAAGATGTGGTTGCAGCAGAGTCTGCACTGAATACAGCTGGATCGGATGATGAGTCATAGTCAGTTGACAGTTGATCAGAGGGGCTGCCGAAAACTGGCAGGACGACCAGGGTGATGCACAACTTTAGCTGATCCTGGTCACTTCTGCGAATAGTGAAGTAGTCCTGAAATTTTGGTTTAAAATACTGAAGACTGAAGTCGTTTGAAATCCCAAAGGTATCCTTCACAACACCTTGCAGCTCCTCTACTGTTGGTGGGATCCCTGATGGAAGAACCAACTTCTCGATTTGGTCATCAGTGATTACATGGAGCTCTATCTCGTTCAACCTAGAATAAAATGTAAATTGGCAGAATTAACTTAGATTAAGTAGGGTCAACTTGGTCATTTTCTGCTGCTTTCAAAACTACTAGTTTAATTTAATACAATCATCCATCACAACCTATTTAAAATGCATAGTCTACATACTGATCAGCTGAATTTAAGTTGAGGGATCTTCCAACAACTGAAAAGAACACAACATTAATAACAACCGCACTCTCCGAAGTAAAAATTTTACACACACAAATTGGTAAAGACAAATTTGAATTAATACTTAAATTTTTAAAGGTGAGGTTCACATATAAAACAATGAAACTCTTTATTAGATTAAAAAGGGGATAGACCCTATTTTCTGTACCGATTTGGTGACAGATCATGACATGAAATAACACTATTTATGTATTTATATACTGTATATATCTTCCCATATTTGAAAAGACGTCCTTTTAATCTACACAATGTCATCTCTGTATCCAAACACCATTGGGTGTTAAACATAGAAATTATGAAAGACTTATGTCAGATTAAACACGTATTATTGTATTATTTTCTGAATGTACCTTTGTCTTGAAGATCGTTCTACAGAAACATAAACATCGTGACTGAGCACGGGTCTCACTGATACACCGACCAAGTTTAACTGGAAACTCGCATCATCCCTCTATGTGAGCTGTGCCTGCACTAAAGTCACAGGGCTCTGACAGCATGAAAATGAAAACCAGTTATGTTGCTGGACTGAGCCACTTTAGCTTAATTACCACAACTGAAAAACACTGCATGGAGACAAAAGCTTCAAAAACCTGTGACTGACAAAATCCCGCACAAATGATTTTAACTACATCCCTCACCACTGAGTGCAAAACTTTTTCATAAAATTTTAAAAGTAAATGAGGGAGATTACAGCCCATCGAAATATATCATTGATATATTTTTTTAATATGGTAAAACGTGGTTAGTCAAAGCTCTGAAGTAACACAGCCGCGAAGGCTTGGAAAGTGACCTTATGCTAACAGTCCACTTCATGCCATTTTGCGTAAAAATACAATACTGTCATTACAGTGGTCACTCTTAATCTAATTTTGACGTATCATACTGTTCAGAACTTTTACTCAAAACTGCTATACTTTATTGTTTAAAACATGTCGTATATTCGTACAAATTAAGATAATCTTACCTCAGACAAAATGGAGATCATCCACTGCTGAAGCGTGTGTGTCCTGCACATGGCACAACTGACTGGGCGGAAGTGTAGAATGATTGAAATGAAAACGCTTTCATTAGTTAAATCTATTAGATTTCTTAATTTTTCATGGTACTCATACATTTTTGTTAAATCTGCTCAACAAACTATTGCTTAATTTACCCCAAACAAAATTGTGTAAATTTAAATAACTGAACATCTCAAAAATGTTTAATTTTGCTTAGATTTAATTAAAACAACACATACATGATTTTACTGAGTAATAGTTACTATTACTTTCCTATTAGATACTAATTAACCCAAATCACAGTTTTTACAGTGTACATTTGCATAATGAGTGGGCTGGGAGGTCATTTCCTTAATCTTAATTATGCAAATTCTCATGACCATTGATCAACAACCACTGACCAAAACCCACTGATCAAAGAACACTGATCAATGGCCATGAGTACCATTCACAGAGAGTTGGGGAATGGCTGCAATCATAGCATTGTAAGATGGCGAAAGACGTACCCTTAGGCCCCCTCCTCGATTCAGAGATGGTCTTTCCCTTTTCACGTAAATGGCCTCCTTGACTCAAACCAGCGTTCCTCCCTGTCCAGGATGTGCACATCCTCATCATTGAAAGAGTGTCCACTGGCCTGTAGGTGTAAATAAACTGCAGAGTCCTGGCCTGATGAGGTTGCTCTTCTGTGTTGTGCCATCCGCTTCGCCAGAGGTTGTTTGGTTTCCCCGATGTATAAATCCTGGCAATCCTCCTGGCACTTAACAGCGTACACTATGTTACTGTTTGTGTTGGGGGACCCGATCCTTGGGGTGGACCAATTTTTGGCGCAGCGTGTTTTGGGGTTTAGACTTTCTTAGGCAAGGAAATAGGATATTTTTCAATGGTCAAGTCACCTTGTTTCACCTCAACAGAGGATGCTTTCCTGCAATTAAATACTAAACTGAAAACAGAGAGACCCACAAACAAGCAGAAATTAAATTTGGACTCAGTAAAGGCCTAGTAGCATCCCAAAGGAGGAAACAGCATTTGCTGATCTCCATGGGTTCTAGACTTTTGGCAATCATTGTCTACAAAGGATTTATTTCCAAGTATTGTATTTGCAATTATCTTTTATATGTCCAATTAATTGTGTGCCTCTGAAAATGGAGAACCATGTTTAAATATGGCTGTGATTCCTAAACACCTGATACAAAACTAAACTCCAAAAACTCCTCATGCCCTTAAAGGATAAGGAGTTTTGTGGGCCTTGAAGGTCTGCACTTCAGTCACATCCTAATTGTTTGAGTCAGAATCAAGTGTGTTGGTGTACAGAGTAAAATTGTAAAAATTTGTCATCATCCAAAAACCTATGGATCTAACTGTATTTAAACTAATATTTGTATGATGTTATTTGAAGAAGTCATATCAGCTGAGTCATTGCTGCTGTGCAAAAAGTGAATTATTTTGTTGAGTTTGTTTGTTTCAGAGTCAGAGAGCCGTGTCTCCCTACAGTCAGAGGTTTTTGTACGGCGCCTCAATGACTTTGTATCACTGTGGTGGACTTTTGGTGGAGGAACCAGACTGAATGTTGGAAGTAAGTTTATTCTGGTTTACTATCAAATATTATTTTTTACTGCAGATCATTTAACAACTTATTTTCTGATTTTTGACTGAGAGAAAAGCTCGAAAATTTACAAGAAGTTTGATGGTCTTACTTCATGGAGGGTAATTCAGATCTGCTCTATGAAAATGTTATGTATACATTTCAGTCAAATGAAAACTGGAAACAGATATATATAAATATGATCTCTGATGTCTTTAGTCTGTCAAGTATTGTTTGAAACTACTTTGAGTTTATGTGAACATTAAAAATTGTTTTAGATATACATGAAGAGGATTTTGTGTCACTGAATTAATTAATTTATTCTATTTTTTTGTTTACAGTTAATATTAATGTAAGTCATGTACAATATTGATGATTTTAAACTTGTTTTGTAAATGTTGCCACATCTGCTTCTTTTATTTCCAGTGTAGTTTGAACATATTTCAGGTCAAACTGTGTGATGATTCTCTCTGTGCTGATATGCATGAGAGCTTTCTTAAAGGGAAGTGAAACAATGTGTGAGTTAATGACTGGTGGAGCAGAAAAAACACCTGACAGAAACTTCTTAACGGAGAAAATCAGCTCTTACAGTAAAGGTGTCCGACTGGCTGTGGTTTGATTGACAGCTGTGTGCTCCCTGTGCTCTAAGCTGATTGGTGTCTCCTAGGTGATACCGTCCCATCCTGACAGTGTTGCCCCCTCCAGTGAGGAGCTACAGCAGGGGACTGCAACAATCACATGTCTGGCCAACAAGGGCTTCCCCTCAGACTGGAGTCTGTCCTGGAAGGTGGATGGCAGTGGCAGCATCAGCTGGGAGGAGAGCAGGAGCCCGTGGTGCTGCAGAATGACGGCCTCTACAGCTGGAGCAGCACCCTGAGGCTCCCTGCAGACCGCTGGATGAAGGTGGGCTCTGTGACCTGTGAGGCCACCCAGGGCTGCCAGACTCTGGTCTCAGAGCCACTGAGGAGAGTCCAGTGTTCCCAGTCCTGACCTGACTCAACCTGATACTGGTTTAATGCTCTCATTCTCAACTCTGTAACTGTCTCTCCATCTTTCTTTTTAAGAACAAATAAAGACTAAAACTGTTATTTTCTTTCTCATAATGACAACATTCATGTTTTAGGTAATAAAGATGTTTTGCAAAGTGAATTTTGGTTGAATCAGACATTTTATTTTATTCAAATCTACAAACCTGCACTTGATGAATATATTTTTCATTTAGAAGAATTTAGACCAACTCTGCACTCCAACATGATGTCTTTATTTTACACTGGTGAAATAAAACACAGGCTGAAAGAACCATTAAGGAGATCTGCATTTTGGCAAAAGCTGAAAAAGGAGTTTTAAAATCGTACAGGTTATTTTTATGTTTATTTTAAGTTACATGACTGTTGCCATGGAAACAATTTCACCAGACTACAAAGCAAGTCTAAAGAAGAAAGAGTCTTTAGTGTCTCTTATGAGCTGTTTGTTCTGAGGAGAACTCACAGACAGGAGAGTCAACGAATACAAGGAGTGATTAGAAAGACTCTGAAGTACAAAGTTTTAATTTCATTGACGAACAAGGAGAAGGTCTTGATGCATTCTCAATCATCCAGGAAAGTAAATCTCCAAAAGTTGAATCTGTTCATCTGGACGTAACGTTTTGTGGGAGAAACGTTTCGTCACTCATCCAAGTGACTTCTTCAGTCTCAGCTGACTGCAGGTTTCCCCAAACCTTATAAACAGTACATTTGCATAATGACTGAAACCAGCCCACTGAAGGAACAATGGGCTGGGAGGTCAGTTCCTTAATAATAATTATGCAAATTCCCATGACCATTGATCAACAATCACTGACCAAAACCCACTGATCAAAGAACACTGATCAATGGCCATGAGTACCATTCACAGAGAGTTGGGGAATGGCTGCAATCACAGCGTTGTAAGATGGCGAAAGATGGACCCTTAGGCCCCCTCCTCGATTCAGAGATGGTCTTTCCTCTTCACGTAAATGGCCTCCTTGACTCGGCGCTCAAACCAGCGTTCCTCCCTGTCCAGGATGTGTACATCCTCATCGTTGAAAGAGTGTCCACTGGCCTGTAGGTGTAAATAAACTGCAGAGTCCTGGCCTGATGAGGTGGCTCTTCTGTGTTGTGCCATCCGCTTCGCTAGAGGTTGTTTGGTTTCCCCGATGTATAAATCCTGGCAATCCTCCTGGCACTTAACAGCGTACACTATGTTACTCTGTTTGTGTCGGGGGACCCGATCCTTGGGGTGGACCAGTTTTTGGCGCAGCGTGTTTTGGGGTTTAAAAGCCACAGAGACCCGGTGTTTAGAAAAAATGCGTCTCAACTGTTCCGATACTCCTGACACATATGGGATCACTACAGGTTTTCGCCTGGGCAGCGGTTGTCCTTCTCTCCTGGATCGACTGGAGCTTTCTTTAGGTGCCTTTCCCGCTTTGACAAAAGTCCAGCTGGGATAACCACATTTACTCAGGGCCTTCTTGATGTGATGTTCTTCTGCTTGCCTGGCCGCTGTGTCAGTGGGGATGGTGTTCGCTCTGTGTTGTAGCGTCCTGATGACACCCAGTTTGTGCTCCAGTGGATGATGAGAGTCAAACCTTAGATACTGATCCGTATGTGTAGGTTTACGGTACACGTCAGCCTTTAGATGTCCCCCATTACTGATGGAAATCTCACAGTCTAAGAAGGCTAACCTGCCACTTTTCATATCCTCCCTGGTGAATTTGATGTGTCGGTCCACCGAGTTAAGGTTTGGGGAAACCTGCAGTCAGCTGAGACTGAAGAAGTCACTTGGATGAGTGACGAAACGTTTCTCCCACAAAACGTTACGTCCAGATGAACAGATTCAACTTTTGGAGAACAAGGAGAAGATTAAATGAATGATGATATGAACAAAATATGAAAAAAATTAAAACACCTTCAGTTCAATAACAGCTTTTTCACTCATGTTCATGTTTGATGATATGTTTACAGTAAAATATTTAATTCACAGGTGTGTTTTTATTTTGACCCTCACTGATCAGGAACATTTTCAGATTTTTGTCTTCAGATTATTTTATCTTTATATAGATTCAGTGGTTTGCTCCACTTCTAAGGTCAAAGGTCATGAAGAAGACTTATCCTGGTGTCTGTTAATGACCCACGTTTGTTCTTTAGTTAGATATATATTTGAAAGTTGAACACAACACGGATGCGATAGCAGTAGGACACAAATTTGTGATGAATCACTTTATTTTGCGTGTGTGTGTGTGTGTGTGTGTGTGTGTGTGTGTCCTCAGTGAACTGTATCAGTCTCTGCAGTATCTTCCAGCTGCAGCAGTCAGTTCAGTTTCTGTTCAGTCTGACTGAGGGAGGTTTTTGTACGACTGTTTTTCACTGTGTGAACACGCGCTGACTGTTAGGATAGTGAAAACTCTGACAGTAATAAACTGCTGCATCTTCAGCCTGGACTCCACTGATGGTCAGAGTGAAGTCAGAGTTTGATCCACTGCCTGTAAAACGAGCTGGAATCCCTGACTGTCGAGTGCTAGCATAGTAAATGAGACGTTTGGGGGGGTTTCCATCTTTCTGTTGGTACCAGGCTAAACAGTGAGAGCTGCCAGAAACATGAACATTCTGACTGGTCCTACACTTGATGTTCACAGATCCTCTCACAGCAGAGCTCACTGCTCCAGGCTGAGTCACTGTGATCTGTCCTCTGGACTCTGAGGATACAGAGACAAAAACATAAAGCATCTTCATGGTTTTGTGGGCTTCATTTCAGAGGGACAGATGTTGATAGAGGAGAGGAGTTTGATTCTCTGGACTTTACCTGTGAAGCAGCAGCAGAGTCCAGATGAGGACGCAGATCAAAGTCATGTTTTTGATGAGGAGGATTTCTGTGGCTTCTGTTGTGATGAAGGACAGCTGTCAGTCATCCAGTGTTCAACTCTCAGGACTATAAACTCTCGCAGAGCACTGGAGCATGGTGCTGCTGATGCAAAGTGGCTCTCTATGGAAATGATCCGACTCTAACATGACAACATGAGAAATCATCAGAATGGAAATTCAAAGTTGTCATTTCAATCTGCCCGCATCTTTTGGGAAATTGTAAAATGGTATAATTTATTATTATTATTTTTGATCTACAATGCACTTCTTGTATTTCTGTTTAATTCTTTTCAACATTCATATACAACAAACATACAAGTTGAGTGCCCAAATTTTGAAAACAGATTTATACATTCCTTCAGCTTCAGCTATAAAAGCGATGATGAATGGCATCTTCAAGGCAAACTTTTTGTGTGACTTTTTTTTGAACTGTACTGGTTCCAACACAGGCTTGGATCAGTTTCATGATGCTGGTTAGTAACGGATCAGTCAAATTCACATAATCAAGATCCAAGACTCAGTTTTCTAAAGTTCTGATTGTATTTAAGCAGATAAGCTGAGTACATTTTTCCCAAAAAGATTTTTTTTTTCACCAGACAGACACAGTATTTTGAGTTCAAGAGATGAATTTGCATGTATTAGTGTGAGGTCCAAAGAAATCATCAATCAGCTTAAAAACCAAAACAAACATTTAAGAGAGATTTGGTGCATTTTAGTTTTATTTAGTTGATTATTGTGTTTTTCTCCATGTTTCCTGTTTTATTCTGAAAGAGTCTGGTGTGTTTATTGTCAATGTGCTTAGTTTCATTTCCATGTGACGTCATACTGGCTGTATCCCAATTCAGGGTCTGCGGCCTTAAAGGCCGCATTTTAAGGCCGATTACGTCACAGCGACACGATGAAGGCTGTCCCAATTCAAAGGCTGCTTGAAATACGGCCCTCAAATACGTCCTTCATTTCCCTGAATTTTAAGGATGGATCAGTGTATCCTTCATGGCCCCACATATCCCAGACTTGTGGATAATTTTGCCGAAAAAAACGGCGGAAGCCTGAAGCGGGCGGCCGAAAAATAAACTCTTAAAAGTAAGCAGTGAATATCAAGTCACTTATTTATGTGCAAATGTTTAATAATGAAGAACATTAAAACATTACTGTTGGCCACATGTCGGGAAAGTTATGTGACATTAGTGATGTTTGTACTTTCAGCGTTAACTTTGTTTTAAAGCCTCTACTTCTAAATATATATATAGTCGACCTTAATCTTACAGAGAATGTGATGATTTTATGGATAATTAAAGTCAGTCATATATCCACAAACACAACAAGCTGAAAGTCAGTGATGCTGCTCGGTTTGCAGTCCTGAATATGACGGCACAAGCAGGATTCACTGCACTGTTAATGTTAGCTATGTTATATTGCTGCCTCTGTTCGGTGGTGTCGAGCCAAACGGACTTTAACGTGTGTTTGAACGAGCTGACGGTTCACTCGTTAAGCTGAAAGAAAGATGCTTTAATCACAGGAGTCACACATGTGTCCACTGGACCATCTGGGAACTCTTCTTGTTTAGCACTCGTAATAACACAAACACTAAATCCTCCTTCTCTTGTGCTGTTTTGTAGCAGTGTGTACACCTGAGACTGTCACCTGTCTGTCTGTCCTGCACTCTCTCTCTGTTTCTTTCTCTCTGATTGTGGAATAAAAGTATGAACATGTATTTATAAGTTACACTTGTGTTTGAATCCTGCAGCTTATCACACATTTGATTTCCATGTGTGACAACTGCAAGTGTCCAGAGTGAGGACAGACTGAGGGACCCACTGCTGCACATCATCTGTGAGGCTTTGCACCCCTGATGATCCACCAGGACAAACTCAGCAGTGTGTGAGGAAGAGGAGGAGGAAGAGCCAGCAGCAGCTGACAGATGGAGAGAATAGACAGACTGTTCCCTGTTTGTGAAGGACTGCTAGAAAAGTGTAAAATAACTAACTGTCTGTCCTGAATCAGTCTTATTAGGTAATGTTCAAATAATGTTATCATTCCAGTGTTTTCAGTGTGGGAGAAAGTACTCAGGGCTTCAAGTTACACACTATGAAAGGCAGCAACAAGTTTAATGTTCAGAAACCTAAAGTATGTATCAGCAGCAGAATGGACCTAAAAATAAATGTTTGGTTCTATGAAGCTTTGAGTATTTTGGATTAGTGGTACTGCTGTGTTTGTTGCATCATATTGAAGAATCAAGATGGCGCTGGTGTTTGTGGCTTGCCGTCTACCTGTCCTACCCATCTTGTTTTTCACGTTAATTTTATCTCAGTTGGCGTCTTCCTTGTTGACTTATGATTGCACTAACCTGCTCCATATCCGATCCTGTACGGATAGTCTCTCCTAGCAGCTCCAAGACGATGTTTTTCACACTGCTCTAGCGGCCGTTCCTGAGGATCGTTGCCTACTGACGTGAGTTCCTCGGAGGAGGAAACGCCACAAGAGACGGGGTAAACGGGCTGGCATATTGGTCAGGTTTAAAAGCTATGTAGTTGCCTCCCCGACAGTTGATCCTCGCTGCTTCCTAGAAGGCTTATCTTCGGATCATACTTGGTTTGTTTCCTGGCGCTCCCTGGATCCTCGCCACAAATGGATTAAACCAATTTTACCTGCCCCCCCCTGACCATCTTCTAAAGCTTTGCTCCCCTCGCCTCTCCGAGGTGGCATTACTCCCGGGAATCTCCACCCGCTGAGTCGTGCATCCCAGCCGGCCCCTGATTCGATCACGATTAGCATGGCCCTGGGGAATACCAGATCGCTGGCTAATAAGAACCTTTATTCTTCATGATCTCTTCACCTCCTGGGGCTTGGATGTTTTATGTTTGACTGAAACCTGGCGTAATCCCGGTGAGTTAAGCCCTTTCTCCGAACGTATTCCTACTAACTGTTTGTTCTTCAACTCTCCGCGGAAAACTGGTCATGGCGGAGGCCTTGCAACAATTTTTAAGAACTATTTTAAATGTCGAGAGCTCACTGCTTATTTTTACGATAGTTTTGAACTACAATTGTTTCTCCTGGACCTGCATGCGCCTGTGCTGTGTGCACTGATTTATTGTCCTCTGAAGTTTAATAAGGATTTTATTCAGGACTTCTCTGTCTTTCTATCAGGGATTTTAGCATAATTTGATAGCGTTTTAATCCTTGATGATTTTAATATTCATGTTTGCTGTCACCAAAAATCACTTGTGAAAGACTTTTTAGATCTTATTGATTCTTTTAATTTTACCCAATCAGTTAAGAGTCCCACCCATGAGCGCGGCCACACCTTAGACCTAGTTTTATCCTGCGGTCTGCAGCTACAGGATATTCAAATTTGTAACCTTAATTTTTCGGATCATATGCCTGTCTTATTCAAAATTTCTATTCCATGCTCCTTAGTTAAGCCTCCTCTTCCTGCCCGCCAGTACCGCATCATTACACTGGTTACTGCGGAGCAGTTCTCTGCTGCCTACCAGAACTCCGGTCTCCCTGTCATCACTCCCTTAAACCAAATGTTGATCATTTGCTGACCATGTTTAATGTCACTTGTACAAACGTCTTAGATATGGTTGCTCCTATGGGAAAAACTAAACGTTCCAGACCTAAAGCTGATCCCTGGCTAAACAATGACACCCAAGCCATTAGAAGGACCTGCAGAAAGGCTGAAAGAAAATGGAAAAAAGACAAACTTCAGATTTCCTTCGCTAGCTTAAGAGATGCTCTGTCTCTTTATCAAGATGCTGTACGTAAAGCAAAAACTAACTACCTAACAGATATTATCACCAAACACAGATACAGCCCTCGTGTCTTATTCAATACTATCCACTCTGTTATCAACCCTCCATCCACCTCTCACTTACTAGGGTGGCCTGGTACCTGTGAAAACTTCTTACGGTTTTTTGTTGACAAGGTGGATACGATTAGGCCCCATATCACTCCTCTGCCCTATGATCCCTCTGTTCCCCTGTATTCCTCAGTTGTGTTTGATCACTTCGAGTCGATTTCTCTGAATTCTCTGGCCGAAGTAGTCTCCCGTCTTAAGCCCTCTATGTGTCATCTTGACACTATCCCCTCTCGTCTTTTTAAAGAAGTCTTTGACACTATTGCCCCTCATGTTTTAACTATTATCAACACCTCTCTTTTAACTGGAACTGTTCCACTTGATTTTAAACGTGCTATCGTACACCCATTTCTTAAAAAAACTAACCTTGACTCAACTGTTATCTCAAATTTTAGACTTTAAAGTGCTACATAGTACTGAAACCGTGCTTTTAAAAGTTCTTAATGATCTTTTATTGACTACCGATTCTGGTAATCCCGTCACTTTAGTGCTTTTAGATTTGAGTGCGGCATTTGATACAGTGGATCACGGGATTCTGCTATCAAGATTGGAAAATTGTGTGGCCATTGTCCTACTTAACTGATAGGAGTTTTTCTATGAGATTCGTTGGCTCCTCTTGCACATCCACCCCCCTTACGTGTGGGGTCCCACAAGGGACTGTCCTTGGCCCAATACCTTTTTCCCTGTATATGCTCCCTCTAGGTTCTATTTTTAGAAAATGTGGAATCTCGTTTCACTCCTACGCTGATGATCCTCAAATCTATTTTCCCCTTAAAAAGAATTCTGATGACCCTTTTAAAGTTTTACTTGACTGTCTTGATGACATTAAATCTTGGTTTGCTTTAAATTTATTGCATATAAATGATGTAAAAAGTGCGATTATATTATTCGGAACCTCTGACCCCTGTTCTTCCCTTAATGTTGATCTTGGTCCACTGGAAAAGTTCAGAATGCTAAAAATTTAGGTGTGTTTCTCGATAACTCTTTCTCATTTGAGAAACAAATAAATTCTGTTATTAAAACCAGCTTTTTCCAGTTGAGGGCAAAACCCAACACTATGTTGTTTCTTTCTCATAATGACAACATTCATGTTTTAGGTAATAAAGATGTTTTGCAAAGTGAATTTTGGTTGAATCAGACATTTTATTTTATTCAAAATCTACAAACCTGCACTTGATGAATATATTTTTTCTTTCACAAGAATTTAGACCAACTCTGCACTCCAACATGATGTCTTTATTTTACATTGGTAAAATAAAACACAGGCTGAAAGAACCATTAAGGAGATCTGCATTTTGGCAAAAGCTGAAAAAGGAGTTTTAAAATTGTACAGGTTATTTTTATGTTTATTTAAAGTTACATGAATGTGTGTGGTAGGTTGTTGGTGGTGTTGCTCACCTGTACCAGACAGACTGGTTCATGAAGCAATGCTGGGATCTGGTTACCACGGAAACAGTCTCACCAGACTACAAAGCAAGTCTAAAGAAAAAGAGTCTTTAGTGTCTCTTATGAGCTGTTTGTTCTGAGGAGAACTCACAGACAGGAGAGTCAACGAATACAAGGAGTGATTAGAAAGAATCTGAAGTACAAAGTTTTAATTTCATTGACGAACAAGGAGAAGATTAAATGAATGATGATATGAACAAATAATCGAATAACGAAACACCTTCAGTTCAATAACAGCTTTTTCACTCATGTTCATGTTTGATGATATGTTTACAGTAAATTCTTAAATTCACAGGTGTGTTGTTTTTATTTTGACCCTCACTGATCAGCAACATTTTCAGATTTTTGGATTCAGATTATTTTATCTTGATATAGATTAAATGGTTTGCTCTAAGGTCAAAGCTCATGACCAGGACTTATTCTGGTATCTGTTAATGGCCCACATTTGTTCTTTAGTTAAATATATATTTGAAAGTTGAACACAACATGTATGCGATAGCAGTAGGACAAAATTTGTGATGTATCACTTTATTTTACGTGTGTGTGTGTGTGTGTGTGTGTGTGTGTGTGTGTGTGTGTGTCCTCAGTGAACTGTATCAGTCTCTGCAGTATCTTCCAGCTGCAGCAGTCACTTCAGTTTCTGTTCAGTCTGACTGAGGGAGGTTTTTGTTCGACTGTTTTTCACTGTGTGAACAAATGCTGACTATTGATATAGTGCTGACTCTGACAGTAATAAACTGCTGCATCTTCAGCCTGGACTCCACTGATGGTCAGAGTGAAGTCAGAGTTTGATCCACTGCCTGTAAAACGAGCTGGAATCCCTGACTGTCGAGTGCTAACATAGTAAATGAGCAGTTTAGGAACTCCTCCATCTTTCTGTTGGTACCAGGATAAACGCTGATTGTTGTTATAAACATAAACATTCTGACTGGTCCTACACTTGATGGTGACTGTGTCTCCCACAGCAGAGCTCACTGCTCCAGGCTGAGTCACTGTGATCTGTCCTCTGGACTCTGAGGATACAGAGACAAAAACATAAAGCAGCTTCATGGTTTTGTGGGCTTCATTTCAGAGGGACAGATGTTGATAGAGGAGAGGAGTTTGATTCTCTGGACTTTACCTGTGAAGCAGCAGCAGAGGAGAGTCCAGATGAGGACGCAGATCAAAGTCATGTTTTTGATGAGGAGGATTTCTGTGGCTTCTGTTGTGATGAAGGACAGCTGTCAGTCATCCAGTGTTCAACTCTCAGGACTATAAACTCTCCCAGAGCACTGGAGCATGGTGCTGCTGATGCAAAGTGCCTCTCTGTGGAAATCATGGAAATGCCCTTGTCCATTATAAAAGATTTACTCTGTGTTCAAGAATCAGTGATTTGGTATTTCTGTCTGCTGTAATTACATCTTTTTTTCTCTTTCTCTTTTTAATTAATCCATTGAGTTATTCATAAAATCAGCAATTTGCATTTTGTTGATTATTTTTAAAAGCATTTTTTGAAGTTTTACATTGTGCATCTTATGCTGTGCAAGCTTTGGTTGTGAGGATTGGGCAGGCTATTCTGTGACATACTTCAAATCTGGCAATACAGTAGGTAAATATTTGCATGAAGAAAAGTCATCATTTCTTCATCTTGCTCTGTACTACACTATAAAGATTACAGCATAAAATAATAAGCAGCACATCGTCAGAACTTTACTGAATCTTTGCACCAGACCGTGTGTCTTACTCATGGCCGTTGATCATTGGCTGTTGATTAATGGTCATTATAATTTGCATATTAATGATCAACGAACTGACCTCCCAGCCCATTGTTCCTTCACTGGGCTGATTTCAGTTATTATGCAAATGTACTGTTTATAAGGTTTGGGGAAACCTGCAGTCAGCTGAGACTAAAGAAGTCACCTGGATGAGTGATGAAATGTTTCTCCCACTGATAACATTACATCCAGATGAACTGAATCAACCTTGTGGATTTTACTTATCTAGATGATTGAGCATGCATCAAGACGCCATGTGCGTTAGTGCCTAATTATGAATAATATTACTCAGATATTGATCAGTGACAAACACAAAAGGCTACAGTTTCAAATATTTTAGACTCTCTGACTGGTGAGAGTAAAATGCTGAACATTTGTGTCAATGCTAGATAGAAAGCACTCAGGCATAGAATTTAGTGTTTATATGAACGTCTGTGAATGAGGCATGTTTTATGAAGAGCTTTGATTGCTCAAGCAGAGTAAAAAAGTGTTATATAAGAACCAGTCCATTTACCATCTTCAGCCTGGACTCCACCGATGATCATAGTGAAGTCAGAGTTTGATCTACTGCCTGTAAAACGAGCTGGAATCCCTGATGTTCTAGTGCTAGTGTAATAAATGTAAAGTTTAGGAGGATTTTCCATCCCTCTGTTGAGGCTAGGCTAAACAGTCTGATACATAGACCTTATGACTGGTCCATTTGATGGTGACAGTGTCCCCCAGAGCAGAGCTCCCTGCTCCAGTGGTGGTGACCAGGAATCTGGTAAGGTAAGGTAACAGAAAAATTATAGCATTTGGCATCCCTTCAAAAACACACATACCTAATAAATATAAACCTCATTATAGTACACATATAGTAATTTAATGTTTCGAATCAAAAACAAAACAGTTCTTACTTAATTCAGTGACAGCAACAGGGACAACGCTGTTTTTGTAACGCTTGTCCTGCATCTTGGAAATAGAAACCTCCGTCATGAGGAATGAAGCTGAAATTCGCCATGTAGAGGATGGGAACCATTTTTAAGGATTGATAAAGCCATCCTTTGTACCTGTTTAGAGTACAGGGAGGTTAACAAGACTGTGGCTCACCCATCAGATGACTGGACCATCTCAGTTTTTCTCTGTAACAGAGGTCTGACCGACACAGACTCAATAAAAGAACGATAAAACAAAGTTAAAATTTTTTGGTCAATGTGGAAATGAGCAAGTTTCCGAAGGCAATAAAGGTGCTGGTGACCGTTTTTACAAACTTATTTGCAATTCTGATCAAAGTTCAGTTTTTAATCGATTATGGTGCCAAGATATTTATATGATTGCCCTTGCTCTATTTTCTGACCTTCAATTAAAGTGACTCCGTGCCCATTTTGTTGTTTCGTAAAATCAATAACTATATTTTCCGTTTTAGATATGATCAACTGGAGATAAGACTCCTCACACCACTGAACAAAGTCATCAATGACTGGACCGTGGCTAGTTTCACCCTCTTTCAGTAAGCTGACAATAACAGAGTCATCTGCATATTTAATAATGGCCCTGTTTCATATCTGCTCTGACACGTTTGTATAGAGAATGAATAATAAGGGTGATAAGAAACACCCTTGAGGAGAACCTGTGGAGGAGAACACTGGGTCAGCCAGAACCCCATTTATTTTCACTCTTTGTGACCTATCAGTTAAAAAATCTAAAATCCAGCCCAGCAGGTTTTTCTTGAAGTCTTTTAATTAAAATATGGGGCTGTATTGTATTAAAAGCCAAAGAAAAGTCAATGAAAGGAAGTCTTGCAAAGGTCCCTTTACTCTCTGCATGTTTAAGAATCAGATTTAGTAAAGTCAAACGCATGTTCTCCACTCCTCTATTGGGCCTATATGCAAATTGCATTGGATCCAGCTGATCTCTTTCAGAATCATGTTTCTGATTATTTTTTTTTCATCTTTCATCACAACTGAAGTGAGGGCAACGGGCCTGAAGTCGTTTAGAATTTTTGGACGACTAGATTTAGGGACAGGAACCACGACTGCTTCTTTCCAAAGAGAGGGCACATGTTGTGTTTGCAAGGATTGATTAAAAATAACCTGAAATTTAGGACTGAGTTCTTCAGCACAAGATTCAATTAGGCAGCCACTAATGTTATCAGGACCCTGGCTCTTGTTCACATTAACTGTATGAAAGGCCTTTTTGACATCACTGAGTTCAATGATAAAGTGCTGAGTATCTCTCAGTTTCTGTTTCAGTTCCAAAATATTCTTGTGAAAATCAGGAGATCTAAAACGATCATAAAACATATTCAAAGCGTTTGCAAAATCTCTGTCTGAATTAAAACCATCTGAAATGATCTGACTGCTGCTCTGGGGATTTTGAAACCGTTCTATGGTTTTCATACAAGTCCAGGCAGACCCAAAATTTTTTGCAGCAAATTTGCTTTCAAGAAGGTTTTTTTGTACCTCTGTTTTGCTTTCAAGATCTCGATTTTCAGGTCTTTGGTGGCTGTCCGAAAATCAGTAATAGCCCCCTCTTTAAAAGCCTGTCTCTTCTTCCTTAAACAGGATTTGACACTTTTGGTGACCCATTGCTTATTGTTAGCGTACACTTTTATGGGGTATAATCATGTCTTTACAAAAAACTGCATAAGAGCTAGTAACATCCACAAAGTGTCAAGATTATCTCCACAAGACTGAATAAAAACTTCCCAGTCTGTACATTTAAAACATTCCTGCAAGGTAAGCACAGATTCTTCTGACCGTATGTCAACATCCTTGGTCTTTGTCTTCTCTCGTTTTAAGACATTTTTATAGATGGGCAGAAGATGGACACAGTTATGGTGAGCAGATCCCAGAGGAGGAAGCGGGAGGGATTTATAAGCATTCTCCACCGATGCGTAACAAAGGTCCAAGATTTTCTTATGGTAGGACAGGATACATATTGATACAAATTACCCAAAGTTGATTTAAGAGAGACATGGTTAAAGTCCCCCATTATAAAGTTTGGGGCGTCAGGAGAGAGCGCCTGCAGCTTCTGCACTACCTCTGACATGCTGCTGCAGGTGGAGGCGGGGTGAGCCCTCAGATGAATGTAAACTATGGTAATAAAAAGTTGTGGAAATTTATGAGGGAGGTAAAAAGGGCGCAGTGACACAGAGACAGTGGCTTGCAAAAGTATTCGGCCCCCTTGAATTTTCCCACATTTTGTCACATTACAGCCACAAACATGAATCAATTTTATTGGAATTCCAGGTGAAAGACCAATACAAAGTGGTGTACACGTGAGAAGTGGAGCGAAAATCATACATGATTCCAAACATTTTTTACAAATAAATAACTGCAAAGTGGGGTGTGCGTAATTATTCAGCCCCCTGAATCAATACTTTGTAGAACCACCTTTTGCTGCAATTACAGCTGCCAGTCTTTTAGGGTATGTCTCTACCAGCTTTGCCCATTCTTCTTTGCAAAACAGCTCCAGCTCAGTCAGATTAGATGGACAGCGTTTGTGAACAGCAGTTTTCAGATCTTGCCACAGATTCTCGATTGGATTTAGATCTGGACTTTGACTGGGCCATTCTAACACATGGATATGTTTTGTTTTAAACCATTCCATTGTTGCCCTGGCTTTATGTTTAGGGTGGTTGTCCTGCTGGAAGGTGAACCTCCGCCCCAGTCTCAAGTCTTTTGCAGACTCCAAGAGGTTTTCTTTCAAGATTGCCCTGTATTTGACTCCATCCATCTTCCCATCAACTCTGACCAGCTTCCCTGTCCCTGCTGAAGAGAAGCACCCCCAGAGCATGATGCTGCCACCACCATATCTGACAGTGGGGATGGTGTGTTCAGAGTGATGTGCAGTGTTAGTTTTCCGCCACACATAGCGTTTTGCATTTTGGCCAAAAGTTCCATTTTGGTCTCATCTGACCAGAGCACCTTCTTCCACATGTTTGCTGTGTCCCCACATGGCTTGTGGCAAACTGCAAACGGGACTTCTTATGGTTTTCTGTTAACAATGGCTTTCTTCTCGCCACTCTTCCATAAAGGCCAACTTTGTGCAGTGCACGACTAATAGTTGTCCTATGGACAGATTCCCCCACCTGAGCTGTAGATCTCTGCAGCTCGTCCAGAGTCACCATGGGCCTCTTGGCTGCATTTCTGATCAGCGCTCTCCTTGTTCGGCCTGTGAGTTTAGGTGGACGGCCTTGTCTTGGTAGGTTTACAGTTGTGCCATACTCCTTCCATTTCTGAATGATGGCTTGAACAGCGCTCCGTGGGATGTTCAAGGCTTGGGAAATCTTTTGTAGCCTAAGCCTGCTTTAAATTTCTCAATAACTTTATCCCTGACCTGTCTGGTGTGTTCTTTGGACTTCATGGTGTTGTTGCTCCCAATATTCTCTTAGACAACCTCTGAGGCCGTCACAGAGCAGCTGTATTTGTACTGACATTAGATTACACACAGGTGCACTCTATTTAGTCATTAGCACACATCAGGCAACGTCTATGGGCAACTGACTGCACTCAGACCAAAGGGGGCTGAATAATTACGCACACCCCACTTTGCAGTTATTTATTTGTAAAAAATGTTTGGAATCATGTATGATTTTCGTTCCACTTCTCACGTGTACACCACTTTGTATTGGTCTTTCACGTGGAATTCCAATAACATTGATTCTTGTTTGTGGCTGTAATGTGACAAAATGTGGGAAAGTTCAAGGGGGCCGAATACTTTTGCAAGCCACTGTACATACGTTGAACTTAACTTAAGTTTTACCTACTAAAATGCTGTCAAACCTAAAATGAGGACGTGGGCCCAGCTAGTGATCATAGTCATCATTTTAAAAGTAAATTTAAAAAAAAAATAAAGCTCAATCAAGTGGACCAGTATGGCAAAGACATAATGATACACTTAGGAAAATAAATCTGTTGAGAATTTTTCTTGGCCTGCAGACAGTAATTCTGATTGCTTCAGTGCCGAACGGGACAGGCAAAAAAATAAATAAATACATAAATAAACAAATGTGTTATCGTCCAAAAACTCATGGATTGAGCTGTATTTAAACTAATATTGTATGATGGTTTTTGAAGAAGTCATGAGTCATGGCTGCTGTGCAAAAAGTGAATTATTTTGTTGAGTTTGTTTGTTTCAGAGTCAGAGAGCCGTGTCTCTCTACAGTCAGAGGTTTTTGTACGGCGCCTCAATGAGTTTGTATCACTGTGGTGGACTTTTGGTGGAGGAACCAGACTGAATGTGGGAAGTAAGTTTATTCTAGATCACGACCAAATACTTTCATTTTTTATTAAAGTTCATTTAACAATTTCTTTTCTGATTTTGAGAAAAAAGCACGTAACTTTACAATAAGTTTGATGATGGAATTTTTAATTATCCTCTTATGCCATGGAGGGTGATTCAGATCTGCTTTGTCAAAATGTTATGTCTACATTTCAGTCAAATTAAAACTGAAAAAAAAAAATCATACAATAATATAAAGAAGAAGAACTGTCAAGTATTGTTTGAAATTACTTTGAGTTTGTGTGAATATAAAAGATTGTTTTAGATATACATGAAGAGCATTTTGTGTCACTGAATATATTCCCTATATATTTGTTTCCAGTTAATAATAATATAAGTCATGTACAATATTGATGATTTCAAACTTGTTTTGTAAATGTTGCCACATCTGCTTGTTTTATTTCCAGTGTAGTTTGAACATATTTCAGGTCAAACTGTGTGATGATTCTCTCTGTGCTGATATGCATGAGAGGTTTCTTAAAGGGAAGTGAAACAATGTGTGAGTTAATGACTGGTGGAGCAGAAAAAACACCTGACAGAAACTTCTTAACGGAGAAAATCAGCTCTTACAGTAAAGGTGTCCGACTGTCTGTGGTTTGATTGACAGCTGTGTGCTCCCTGTGCTCTAAGCTGATTGGTGTCTCCTAGGTGATACCCGTCCCATCCTCTTTTTTTTTTGCCTGTCCTGTTTGGTTCTTTTGCCATCAGAATTATTGTCTAAAGGCGAAGAAAGATGCCCAACGGATTTACTTTACCAAATGGACCATCCCAGCCTTGCCGTAATGGTCTATTTTATTCACCTTTTATTGTTTATTTTATTGTATTTTCACTTGCTAAATACGGGACAAACTTGACTGAGGAAAAGAAAGGGGAGAAAGAAAGAGGGAAAGAAAAACAGCAGGGAAGAGGAACGGTGATTAAGGGCAAAAAACAAAAACCAACAAAATAAGCAGACAGAAAATACATATATCAATCACCTGGATCACCTGTTGAGAAAGAAAAAAGAGAAAACAAGCAGAAGAAAACGAGAGCAACATAATAAACAACATCATGATGATCTATGGGAATATAACAGTAAATATTATTGTGCAGCACGTGAGATCGACAGCGCACTGTGTGCTTTGAGGTAGGAGCCAAAAAGGGTGTAGTTTGTGTGTGTGAGCACCCGTGTGTACACCTGTGAGCATGAACGCGCTTGTTTTTAAAAGGTTCCTTCATGTAATGATCTGCTAGAGGGTGTGGGGGGCCACAGCCCCGTCCTCCAGGGCATGAAGCAGGTATGGAGGAGATCAAACTCCAGACATCCAGAGGCCCCCAGAACACAAGAGACCAAGGAAGACCAACAGAGGGGCAGCTGCGTCACTATCCCAGAAAGAGCTGAGGAGAGCCCCAGATGAGGGGTCACTCAGCAGCCGCGGAGCAGAAGCCAGGGGGGGTTGCAGTGACGTGCCCGTGAGCTCCGCCGGCAGCCAGCTGTGCCTGAGTGACCGAGCCCCAGGCCCAGAGGCCGAGGGCACCCCACCCCCAAAGTGGCCCGAGCGAGCCCCAGGCTCCATGCCCCGATAAGCAGCCACCAAGGAGTGAGCCGGTGGGTACCCGGACGCCCAACCCCAGACACAAAAAAACCACCAACGCACCGATGTCTGAGGGCGTCTGCCACCGGCAGGGGAAGTGGTGGGGGGAGATAGCTTGGAGGGCCTGAGATGTCCCCAGAGAGGTGGCGTCTGATACCCAACCTGACATATGGACACAGACATACAGGCACACACAGATACAAACATCTATTCCCACCCTCATGCTCTCATATGCAATTACTCAACACTCACCCAACGCGGAGACAGACATAAAGAGACACTGTACACATAATCACACTCCCCAAGCGTACTCTAAGCCCCAGGTCTAGGTACCCTTGCCCATCGAGGGGGAAACTGCACCCAGACCCAGGTGGTGTTACCCTTTTCTCTGCGGTGGGGAGAAGCAGACTGCCCCAACTCGGCAGCAGCAGGGAGGCCCCACATTCCAGACCCCAATCGGACGGCCAACTCCTCCTCCTAGCCTCCCCGCTCCAGCAGGCCGCAGAGAACGGGGGTGTGTGAAGACTCCAAACCTCCCTCCACCCGCTCATATGTAGTGTTGCTGCGTGCGTGTTCTAAGGTGCATTTAAAACCCAGGAGGGCATGGAGCTACCTGCCAGAGCAGCAGGTAAGCGCATAGCCCCTCCTGCTAGCCCTCAATGTCTACATGTATTTAAAATTGAGAGGTGGGCAACGACGCCAGGGGTGAGGTGTACACCCTGATGGTAATTTGGATTCCGTGTAGCGTGCCCACCCCCAAGATCCTATATGTATGTGTAATGAGAGTGTGAGTAATGTGAATGTCTAAGTTGTGGGATAAAATTGAGGCAGAGGCAGCCAGAAGGGGACAGAGGGGGGGGATGCCTCCTCTGCACCCTGGTGACACACCCCTACCCCAAGGCCCTGCATGTGTGGGTGATTGTGGTGGGGCGGGAAGAGGGAGGCAGCTGGAGATGGGGAGGGAAGGAATGGAGGGGCAGTGACCCCTCCTGGGGCCAGCTCCCTGCTGACCCCAGTAGGCACCCCATACTCTGCAACCCGCCAGGAAAGGGGCCCATCCGGACTGGGGCCCAGTTCAACAGCGCCGCCTGGCCCCACAGAGCCCGGGACAGCCCACCCGACCCCACCACAGAGAAAACTGCACCCACCCCATCATCCACTCATCTTCCAGACTACACAAGACAATGGACGCCCAGGCTGAGATCTTCCTCCACTTCTCCTATATCTCCCCCTCCTGCAGAGTGGAGAGGAGCTACAGCAGGGGACTGCAACAATCACATGTCTGGCCAACAAGGGCTTCCCTCAGACTGGAGTCTGTCCTGGAAGGTGGATGGCAGTGGCAGCATCAGCTGGGAGGAGAGCAGGAGCCCGTGGTGCTGCAGAATGACGGCCTCTACAGCTGGAGCAGCACCCTGAGGCTCCCTGCAGACCGCTGGATGAAGGTGGGCTCTGTGACCTGTGAGGCCACCCAGGGCTGCCAGACTCTGGTCTCAGAGCCACTGAGGAGAGTCCAGTGTTCCCAGTCCTGACCTGACTCAACCTGATACTGGTTTAATGCTCTCATTCTCAACTCTGTAACTGTCTCTCCATCTTTCTTTTTTAAGAACAAATAAAGACTAAAACTGTTATTTTCTTTTTCATAATGACAACATTCATGTTTTAGGTAATAAAGATGTTTTGCAAAGTGAATTTTGGTTGAATCAGACATTTTATTTTACTCAAAATCTACAAACCTGCACTTGATGAATATATTATTCATTTAGAAGAATTTAGACCAACTCTGCACTCCAACATGATGTCTTTATTTTACACTGGTGAAATAAAACACAGGCTGAAAGAACCATTAAGGAGATCTGCATTTTGGCAAAAGCTGAAAAAGGAGTTTTAAAATTGTACAGGTTATTTTTATGTTTATTTAAAGTTACATGAATGTTGCCATGGAAACAGTCTCACCAGACTACAAAGCAAGTCTAAAGAAGAAAGAGTCTTTAGTGTCTCTTATGAGCTGTTTGTTCTGAGGAGAACTCACAGACAGGAGAGTCAACGAATACAAGGAGTGATTAGAAAGAATCTGAAGTACAAAGTTTTAATTTGATTGACGAACAAGGAGAAGATTAAATGAATGATGATATGAACAAATACTCAAAATATGAAAACACCTTCAGTTCAATAACAGCTTTTTCGCTCATGTTCATGTTTGATGATATGTTTACAGTAAAATATTTAATTCACAGGTGTGTTGTTTTTATTTTGACCCTCACTGATCAGGAACACTTTCAGGTTTTGGTATTCAGATTATTTTATCTTGATATAGATTCAGTGGATTTGCTCTAAGGTCAAAGGTCATGAAGAAGACTTATCCTGGTATCTGTTAATGGCCCACGTTTGTTCGTTAGTTAAATATATATTTGAAAGTTGAACACAACATGTATGCGATAGCAGTAGGACACCAATTTGTGATGAATCACTTTATTTTACGTGTGTGTGTGTGTGTGTGTGTCCTCAGTGAACTGTATCAGTCTCTGCAGTATCTTCCAGCTGCAGCAGTCACTTCAGTTTCTGTTCAGTCTGACTGAGGGAGGTTTTTGTACGACTGTTTTTCACTGTGTGAACACCCACCGACTGTTGATGTTATGGAGACTCTGACAGTAATAAACTGCTGCATCTTCAGCCTGGACTCCATCGATGGTCAGAGTGAAGTCAGAGTTTGATCCACTGCCTGTAAAACGAGCTGGAATCCCTGATACTCGAGTGCTAGCAGAGTAAATGAGCAGTTTAGGAACTCCTCCATCTTTCTGTTGGTACCAGGCTAAACGGTGATAGTTGCTAGAAACATAAACATTCTGACTGGTCCTACACTTGATGTTCACAGATCCTCCCACAGCAGAGCTCACTGCTCCAGGCTGAGTCACTGTGATCTGTCCTCTGGACTCTGAGGATACAGAGACAAAAACATAAAGCAGCTTCATGGTTTTGTGGGCTTCATTTCAGAGGGACAGATGTTGATAGAGGAGAGGAGTTTGATTCTCTGGACTTTACCTGTGAAGCAGCAGCAGAGGAGAGTCCAGATGAGGACGCAGATCAAAGTCATGTTTTTGATGAGGAGGATTTCTGTGGCTTCTGTTGTGATGAAGGACAGCTGTCAGTCATCCAGTGTTTAACTCTCAGGACTATAAACTCTCCCAGAGCACTGGAGCATGGTGCTGCTGATGCAAAGTGCCTTTCTATGGAAATGATCTGAGTGACTCCAACATGACTACATAAGCAGTCATCACAATGGGAATGCAAAGGTGTCATTTCAATCTGCCAGCATGTTTTGAGTAAAATGTAAAACGATAAAATTAATTTTAGTTGGTCTAGGATGCACTTTCCACGTCCAAGCGTGTTTTCTTTCTGTTTTGTTTTTAGTATTTAATTCATTGATTCATTCAGGATCTCTAAGTCTTTTCCTTATGTTCAATCTGGTATCACACATTAAAAACAGATTTAAACATTCATTCACCTACTGCTATGAAAGTGATAAATCACATCTTTAAGGTAATGAATCTTGTGGTGTGACTTGGATCAGTCAAGTTAACATAATCAAGATCTCAGAGTCAGTTTTCTAAAGTTCTGATTGTATTTATATGCATATAATTTACATTTTTCTTGTTTTTTACCAGATGCTCAAAAGTAACAGCTGGCCAAAAACCATTTCACGGATAGACAGGACTTGTTTCCTCATTATTCTAAGATAAATTAAAAAGTATATAAAAAGTATATGAGTTCAAGATGTGAACTGATATACTGATAAATACATATACTTGTATTTATCAGCATGAGGTCCAAAGAGATTATGAATTGACTGAAAAACCAAAACAATCATAAAAGAGAGATCCAAAAAACATTCAGGACTGTCCAAATGTCATGAACTAGCTGTGTGAAGGCAGATGAGGACCCAAACGCAAAACTCACAGAGACAGAAGCTGAACTCAAAATCGCTGCTTTATTGCAGGTCTTACAAAGTAACAGAACTAAACTGGGTAAACTAAACTGAAGACCGAGGGAACACAGGAAGGCACACAGGTTTGGGGAGGAGACATTGACGACGCGACACTGAACTGAGAGACACATAAATACACAGAGGGTTAACGAGGGACGTGGGAGCACACGGGGAACACAGCTGACACAGATAAACGTAACGAGACATGGCAGGAGAAACACGACACTGATGGGAGACTGTCAAAGTAAAACAGGAAGTACAGAGGTGCAGACAGGAGAGAGAGAGAGAGAGAGAGAGAGAGAGAAGAGCAGGCTGGGGAAACATGGAATAAAACACAAGGAGGGGAGACGAGGGTTCACAGATGGTAACCAAATAAGGAACATCTTAACTGAACAACCTAGGAACCAATGCATAAATGAAGAACAAAATACAAAAATACACGACTACTAAGAATGCTGGGCCAACATGTCCCAGGATCATGACACCAAATCAACAATCTGATTCATTCTTAAAATGAATGGATGTGCTGGGAAGCTCAGCAACACTAAAGAGACCCTAAAACCGCAAAAGAAAACTAAAAATTCACAGTTAAGAATTCACTTAAAAAACAACCCTTCATTTTGAGTCATTTACAATACAAATGTACGAGTCTTAAACACTGTGTAGGAGGTAGCTGTGTCATAGTCTCAAGTCTACTATCAAAGGAAACCTTCATGAAAGGAAACAGTTACTGGTTGTTGTTACACTCAAGAACTGGAAGACTGGATTAGACTTTACCAGTAAAACATTTAAAAGATCAGGAACATTTCCAAGATGAAGTTTTTTCAGCATGATTGGAAGAGAAAATTACAAAGGAGAAAAACTGATCTGAAGCAAATCACATCATCTGTCAAAGATGGTGGAGCCAAAGTTATGGCACTGATGTTTTTGGCTGCCAGTGTAGCTGGGCCACTAGTGTTTATTGATAATGTTACTGCTGATAGAGGTAGCAGGGTGAAATGTAAACTGTACACAGCTATACTCTCTGCTCACATTCAACCAAGTGCTGCAACACTCACTGCACAACCTTTCACAGTGCAAATGGAAGAAGAAAACTGGAAAAAAAAGACTTTCTTAGGCAAGGAAATAGGATATTTTTCAATGGTCAAGTCACCTTGTTTCACCTCAACAGAGCATGCTTTCCTGTAATGAAATACTAAACTGAATGCAGAGAGACCCACAAACAAGCAGAAATTAAATTTGGACTCAGTAAAGGCCTCGTAGCATCCCAAGGGAGGAAACAGCATTTGCTGATCTCCATGGGTTCTAGACTTTAGGCAATCATTGTCTACAAAGGATTTATTTCCAAGTATTGTATTTGCAATTATCTTTTATATGTCCAATTAATTGTGTGCCTCTGAAAATGGAGAACCATGTTTAAATATGGCTGTGATTCCTAAACAGCTGATACAAAACTAAACTCCAAAACTGCTCATGCTTTTATAGGATAAGAGATTTTGTGTGCTTGATGATCTGCACTTCAATCACATCCTAATTGTTTGAGTCAGAATCAAGTGTGTTGGTGTACAGAGTAAAATTGCAAAAATATGTCATCATCCAAAAACTTATGGATCTAACTGTAATTCATCTCACTTTGTATGATGTTATTTGAAGAAGTCATATCAGCTGAGTCATTGCTTCTGTGCAAACAGTGAATTATGTTGTTGAGTTTGTTTGTTTCAGAGTCAGAGAGCCGTGTCTCTCTACAGTCAGAGGTTTTTGTACGGCGCCTCAATGAGTTTGTATCACTGTGGTACACGTTCGGTGGAGGAACCAGACTGAATGTTGGAAGTAAGTCACATTTAAACCTGTTTTATTTAAGCAGCTTTTTTCTTTTAATTTTATTCTACTTGTCTGCTGGGTGTGGCAGGAAAAAAAACACAAAATTAATGTAATTATGAAGATTTCCTGTGTTCACAGTGGAATACAGTGTGGTTTATGAATGTGTATGAAACATACATTTTATTGATTTTAAAATATTGGAATAATCCATAAGATGATTTGTTTTTTAATTTGCAGTTTTAATGGTTAAATGTTGAGGGTTTGTAGCTTTAGTTCAGTCTGACAGTCAGAGAGCCGTGTCTCTCTGACTGTCAGAGGTTTTTGTACGGCGGCTCAATGAGTTTGTATCACTGTGGTGGACTTTTGGTGGAGGAACCAGACTGAATGTTGGAAGTAAGTTTATTCTGGTTTAATTATCAAATACTATCTTTATATTAAATAAAATTTTAAAAGTATTTTCAAAGTTTTCTATGTATGAAAAATCACTTTAGAAATTAAAGTATCAAACTTGTTTTAATCATCCACTTATGACGCATAGAGTAATTCAGATGAGATCTCAAAATTTTATGTTTTCATTTTAGTCAAATTAAGATATTATAATATTTAGTCAAATATTAACTGTTTCCAGTTAATATTAATGTAAGTCATGTACAATATTGATGACTTTAAACTTGTTTTGTAAATGTTGCCACATCTGCTTCTTTTATTTCCAGTGTAGTTTGAACATATTTCAGGTCAAACTGTGTGATGATTCTCTCTGTGCTGATATGCATGAGAGCTTTCTTAAAGGGAAGTGAAACAATGTGTGAGTTAATGACTGGTGGAGCAGAAAAAACACCTGACAGAAACTTCTTAACGGAGAAAATCAGCTCTTACAGTAAAGGTGTCCGACTGGCTGTGGTTTGATTGACAGCTGTGTGCTCCTGTGCTCTAAGCTGATTGGTGTCTCCTAGGTGATACCCGTCCCATCCTGACAGTGTTGCCCCCCCTCCAGTGAGGAGCTACAGCAGGGGACTGCAACAATCACATGTCTGGCCAACAAGGGCTTCCCCTCAGACTGGAGTCTGTCCTGGAAGGTGGATGGCAGTGGCAGCATCAGCTGGGAGGAGAGCAGGAGCCCCGTGGTGCTGCAGAATGACGGCCTCTACAGCTGGAGCAGCACCCTGAGGCTCCCTGCAGACCGCTGGATGAAGGTGGGCTCTGTGACCTGTGAGGCCACCCAGGGCTGCCAGACTCTGGTCTCAGAGCCACTGAGGAGAGTCCAGTGTTCCCAGTCCTGACCTGACTCAACCTGATACTGGTTTAATGCTCTCATTCTCAACTCTGTAACTGTCTCTCCATCTTTCTTTTTAAGAACAAATAAATACTAAAACTGTTATTTTCTTTCTCATAGTGACAACATTCATGTTTTAGGTAATAAAGATGTTTTGCAAAGTGAATTTTGGTTGAATCAGACATTTTATTTTATTCAAAATCTACAAACCTGCACTTGATGAATATATTTTTAATTTTCATTTAGAAGAATTTAGACCAACTCTGCACTCCAACATGATGTCTTTATTTTACACTGGTAAAATAAAACACAGGCTGAAAGAACCATTAAGGAGATCTGCATTTTGGCAAAAGCTGAAAAAGGAGTTTTAAAATTGTACAGGTTATTTTTATGTTTGTTCAAAGTTACATGAATGTGTGTGGTAGGTTGTTGGTGGTGTTGCTCACCTGTACCAGACAGACTGGTTCATGAAGCAATGCTGGGACCTGGTTGCGACAGAAACAGTCTCACCAGACTACAAAGCAAGTCTAAAGAAGAAAGAGTCTTTAGTGTCAATGTATGTAAATGAATGATGATATGAGAAAATACTCAAAAAATGAAAACACCTTCAGTTCAATAACAGAATTTTCTCTCATGTTAATATTTCATGATATGTTTACAGTAAAACATTTGATTCACAGGTGTATTGTTTTTATTTTGACCCTCGACGATCTGGAACATTTCCAGATTTTTGTCTTCAGATTTTTATGGCTTGTTATGGATTTAGTGGCTTTTTTCCACAGCTAAGGTTAAAGGTCATTACAAAGACTGATCTTGGTTTTGGTGACTCGCCCACATTTGTTCTTTAGTTAATTAAGCAGATAGTTGTGCTGAATGTCTCTGAGAGAAAATTTATTTGCGTGTGTGTGTGTGTGTGTGTGTGTGTGTGTGTGTCCTCAGTGAACTGTATCAGTCTCTGCAGTATCTTCCAGCTGCAGCAGTCACTTCAGTTTCTGTTCAGTCTGACTGAGGGAGGTTTTTGTACGACTGTTTTTCACTGTGGGAACACACGCTGACTGTTAGGATAGTGAAAACTCTGACAGTAATAAACTGCTGCATCTTCAGCCTGGACTCCACTGATGGTCAGAGTGAAGTCAGAGTTTGATCCACTGCCTGTAAAACGAGCTGGAATCCCCGAATCTCGAGTGCTAGCATAGTAAATGAGCAGTTTGGGAGTTTCTCCATCTTTCTGTTGGTACCAGGCTGCAAGGTGATGGTTGTTATAAACATGAACATCCTGACTGGTCCTACACTTAATGCTCACAGATCCTCCCACAGCAGAGCTCACTGCTCCAGGCTGAGTCACTGTGATCTGTCCTCTGGACTCTGAGGATACAGAGACAAAAACATAAAGCAGCTTCATGGTTTTGTGGGCTTCATTTCAGAGGGACAGATGTTGATAGAGGAGAGGAGTTTGATTCTCTGGACTTTACCTGTGAAGCAGCAGCAGAGGAGAGTCCAGATGAGGACGCAGATCAAAGTCATGTTTTTGATGAGGAGGATTTCTGTGGCTTCTGTTGTGATGAAGGACAGCTGTCAGTCATCCAGTGTTCAACTCTCAGGACTATAAACTCTCCCAGAGCACTGGAGCATGGTGCTGCTGATGCAAAGTGGCTCTCTATGGAAATGATCTGACTCTCCAGCAGGACTACTTAATTAGTCATTGCAATGTGAACTCACAGGTTTAATTTTAATCAGCCAACGTGTTTTGAGATGTAATAGGGTTGGTAGTTTTTTTGTTTGTTATTATTTTTTTTATTAATTCAGTCAGGATCTCTCAGTCTTCTCCTGATGCACAATCTGGTAATGTGGATTAAAAGCAGAATTAAACACTCATTCAGCTACTGCTATAAAAGTGATCAATGACACCACTGAGGCAATGAACCTTTTGGCCTGACTTTTTTCCTAGACTGACTCCAACACAGACTTGGACCAGTCTCATGATGCTGTTTAATAATGGATCAATCAAATTAACATACCACTGAATAAAGGTCTCAAAGTCAATTTTCTAAAATCCAGAATGTATTTTAGCAGACTGTCACAAGGATACTTCTTTTTTTTAAAGCCATTTCATGGACAGATAAGGCCTGTCCCTTCAGTATTGCAAGAAAAATTAAACAGATGATTGATTGATTTTAAGTAAAATAATTGCATGTATTGTTAATTAATTACTATCCATATGAGGTCCAAAGAGATCATCACCAGGGGAAAAAACAAAATAAACAGAAGAGCAATAGCAAAAACTTCCAAAAGACTATCCAAATCAATCATATGGTTCATTTTTAAAAGGAATAAATGCATTGGCCAGCACAATACTAAAAATGCCTTAAAAACCACAGAAGAAAACTAAAACTGATAATGACAAAATGCTTAGTTACGAAAAAAAAAACATTCCCTTGGAAAACTTGGATGAGTCTAAAGCACTGTCTAAGATGTATTTGTATGATAGTCAAAGTCTACTTTCAAGAGACACCTTCATAAAAGGTTCTGTTTTCTATAACAGTTTAGGAGTCAGGTTACCAGGGTGCACCCAACATTGAAAACTAAAAGTTAACACTTGGCTATATTAAATCACTATGCATCCATCCATCCATTTTCTTCCACTTATCTGGGGCCGGGTCGCGGGGGCAGCAGCCCAACCAGAGAAGCCCAGACCTCCCTCTCCCCAGCCACCTCCTCCAGCTTGTCCACCAAGGCGAACACCAAGGCGTTCCCAGGCCAGCCGAGACATAATCTTTCCAGCGTGTCCTGGGTCTGCCCCGGGGCCTCCTCCCAGTGGGACATGCCCGGAAAAACTCACGCAGGAGGCGCCCAGGAGACATCCTTCTCAGATGCCTGAACCACCTCAACTGGCTCCTTTCGATGTGGAGGAGCAACGGCTCTACTCTAAGCCCCTCCCGAATGGCCGAACTTCTCACCCCATCTCTCTCTCTCTCTCTATATATATATATATATACATATATATATATATGTATATATATATATATACATATATATATATATGTATATATCAGGGGTGCAACGATACACAAAATTCACGGTTCGGTTTGGTTCGATACTTTGGTGTCACGGTTCGATATTTTTTCGATACAAAAAAATGTTCATGCTTTTTTAATTTGTCGTTTATTAAAATTATAAATATATAGTTTAACTCAAAAGTACAGTTTTTAAATTTAATGTTGCTGAAACAACAAAATAATAATAAAAAAAAAAATCTATCTGATCGAGAAATCACTCATCTTTGGAAAAGAGAGTTTATTACAGAGAAATGGCTCTTTCCAAAATAAAAGCTATACTATACGCTTCTTCTGGGCTATATTCTCAGCAGCATATTAAACATATCAGGTCCCCATAAGGAGAATCATGTGCTAACGGCTGTCTAAATGACTCGGGTAAAGTTTGTAGCATGCGTGCTTGTTGTTTTTGTCTGCTTCCACTTGTCTTTGCACTAGGATGATGTCGGCGTAAATGTGCAGTCATATTCGTTGTGTTCCCACTAGTGCTGTCAGCGTTAATCTCGTTAAAATGACATTAACGACATAACGCGGCAAATCTCCGTTAACGAGTTACCGCGGATCGCCCCGTGTCTGGGGCTGGACGGCGTCAACACGTTAACAAGCTAACTGCGCTAACGCAGTAGTTCCCACCAATTGAGCATTGCGTGGCACATCCAACATATTGTTTTACTTTTGTCCATGACGTGCTTACCATCAGGGCCAAAGTGGGGTGTGCGTAATTATTCAGCCCCCTTTGGTCTGAGTGCAGTCAGTTGCCCATAGACATTGCCTGATGAGTGCTAATGACTAAATAGAGTGCACCTGTGTGTAATCTAATGTCAGTACAAATACAGCTGCTCTGTGACGGCCTCAGAGGTTGTCTAAGAGAATATTGGGAGCAACAACACCATGAAGTCCAAAGAACACACCAGACAGGTCAGGGACAAAGTTATTGAGAAATTTAAAGCAGGCTTAGGCTACAAAAAGATTTCCCAAGCCTTGAACATCCCACGGAGCACTGTTCAAGCGATCATTCAGAAATGGAAGGACAGGGAAGCTGGTCAGAGTTGATGGGAAGATGGATGGAGCCAAATACAGGGCAATCTTGGAAGAAAACCTCTTGGAGTCTGCAAAAGACTTGAGACTGGGGCGGAGGTTCACCTTCCAGCAGGACAACCACCCTAAACATAAAGCCAGGGCAACAATGGAATGGTTTAAAACAAAACATATCCATGTGTTAGAATGGCCCAGTCAAAGTCCAGATCTAAATCCAATCGAGAATCTGTGGCAAGATCTGAAAACTGCTGTTCACAAACGCTGTCCATCTAATCTGACTGAGCTGGAGCTGTTTTGCAAAGAAGAATGGGCAAAGCTGGTAGAGACATACCCTAAAAGACTGGCAGCTGTAACTGCAGCAAAAGGTGGTTCTACAAAGTATTGACTCAGGGAGCTGAATAATTACGCACACCCCACTTTGCAGTCATTTATTTGTAAAAAAAGGTTGGGAATCATGTATGATTTTCGTTCCACTTCTCACGTGTACACCACTTTGTATTGGTCTTTCACGTCGAATTCCAATAAAATTGATTCATGTTTGTGGCTGTAATGTGACAAAATGTGGAAAAGTTCAACGGGGCCGAATACTTTTGCAAGCCACTGTACACATATGCTCCCTCTGTGTGGCCACCAACTCGGCCACCATTTGGGGCTGCCGGCAAATCATGGCCCACCACAACTACAAACAACTACAAACAACAGTGGCTTTGTTCCACTTCTAAGTGTAGCTGTTGCTGTTCTGTGAGTCTATCGTGCAAGTGGTGTGATATGCCCATGTAGAAAGGACGGCACTGCGACGCTGGACTTGCCCTTACTCTGGGCTCCCTCTTTATTCTGGCAACTGGTACAAAGAAAACAGCACACAGTCGTCATTAACAGTGTGCAAAGCAACTGCAACATTCAGTTCATCAGCTTGGGAGTATTTTCCTTTTGGCTTTTTTTTCCAAACATAACACTTAAAAAACTAAGATATATTTATACAACACAACATCAACAAAGTCTTTCTTTTAAAAGTTCTAACTGAAACCAAACCTGTGATCGTATAGTAGCAGTATTATTTATTTATTTTTCTCCTTTTTCCTAACCAACAACAACAATAACATATAAAACAGCTTTTCTATTATAAAACAATCATCATTGTTCATCTTTTTTTTTTCCTATACAACAGCGTCAATTAAAACTTATACTTAACAGCGCCTACCTGGTACAAAAAAAACAGCACACAGTCGTCATTAACAGTGTGCAAGGCAACTGCAACATTCAGTTCTGTTAAAAAGAATTAGAACAATTACAATCACACAGAGAAACATTCGAGCTGAGTGCAAGTCAAAAAGCACCCGACTAGCTAACGAGTATTAGCTTAGCATGCTAACTAAAAATGCTACTCGTGAATAAAGTTACTACCCATGCATCAAAATGCCTGTAACTTTCAGGATACATGCTAGTACTGCTTACAATCAAAATACATGTTGACAATTACCACTATAAGAATGTTTTCATTAATACACATACACAATTGACAACAGTATCGCTCACAAGCACCTACCACCAGCTTGGGAGTATTTTCCTTTGCTGAGGCATGCGCTGTGCAGCGATTTGGAACCTTAACAGTTGCAGTTGCGGTATTTGTCCACCAGGTGGCTCCAACAATTCACAAAGCACATCAATTTTGAGGAAATTCATTAAGCTATTTTCTAACTCTGTTACATAAGGTCAAAGGTCAAGACCAAGGCTGATCTTGGTATCTGTTACTGGAGCACTTTTGTTATTTAGTTAATTAAGCACAAAATTGTGCTGAATGTCTTTTAGAGAAAATTTATTTATGTGTGTGTATGTGTGTGTGTGTGTGTGTGTGTGTGTGTGTGTGTGTGTCGTCAGTGAACTGTATCAGTCTCTGCAGTATCTTCCAGCTGCAGCAGTCAGTTCAGTTTCTGTTCAGTCTGACTGAGGGAGGTTTTTGTACGACTGTTTTTCACTGTGTGAACACCCACTGACTGTTAGGATAGTGGAGACTCTGACAGTAATAAACTGCTGCATCTTCAGCCTGGACTCCACTGATGGTCAGAGTGAAGTCAGAGTTTGATCCGCTGCCTGTAAAACGAACTGGAATCCCTGATATTCGGGTGCTAGCAGAGTGAATGAGCAGTTTAGGAACTCCTCCATCTTTCTGTTGGTGCCAGGCTAAACGGTGCAGTCCCCCATATATATAAACATTCTGACTGGTCCTACACTTGATGCTCACAGATCCTCCCACAGCAGAGCTCACTGCTCCAGGCTGAGTCACTGTGATCTGTCCTCTGGACTCTGAGGATACAGAGACAAAAACATAAAGCAGCTTCATGGTTTTGTGGGCTTCATTTCAGAGGGACAGATGTTGATAGAGGAGAGGAGTTTGATTCTCTGGACTTTACCTGTGAAGCAGCAGCAGAGGAGAGTCCAGATGAGGACGCAGATCAAAGTCATGTTTTTGATGAGGAGGATTTCTGTGGCTTCTGTTGTGATGAAGGACAGCTGTCAGTCATCCAGTGTTCAACTCTCAGGACTATAAACTCTCCCAGAGCACTGGAGCATGGTGCTGCTGATGCAAAGTGCCTCTCTATGGAAATCATCTGACTGACACAATGAAATCCTTCGTGCTTTTTCTATCTGAAATGTTTGTCTGAATTAATTATGTCTTTTCTGTTTTTGCTTATTTTCTTAATAATCAATATTTAAAATTACCCAAAATTTAATTTGCAATTTCCATATGGATGATGAAGTTAATGTGTAACCTGCGCCTCACCCTGGGACAGCTGGGAAAAGCTCCAGCCTCTCCAGAATCCTGTCAGATAAGATCACAGATTGAAATAGAAAGTGTGACATCATCAATATTTTTTAATTATTTTGATTTGATACCAATTATTTAGATATAAATTTGTTGGCCCAATGGCTAATTTAGGAAATTATGTAGGTGACTAATAACTGAATGATCAATTGTCAGTGTGTAACAGAAAGGCTTACTTATTTATTATTGTCAATAGTAATTGATCAGCTGTAATGAATATTATCCATAGCGTCACACAAGGTCAATCTTCTGAAAAGAAAAACAAATTATTAAAATTCAGACTTTTGATCATTTTTCATTTCTCGTTCCTAAAAGACAAAAGTTTAAATAACCAAAAGTGTTTTCTCACAGTATTCCTCACATGTGAACAGACGGCTGTTCTCCTGCTGACAGTAATAAACTCCTGCACTTTTAGGTTGAACTTCACTGATGGTCAAAGTGAAGTCAGTTCCAGACTGACTCCCACTTAAATAATCACAAACTGTAGATTTACAGGTGGTAGCATCATCAATCTGCAGTTTAGGAGCTTCTGCAGGTTTCTGAAGATACCAGGTGATGTCATCACTAACATACTCACCAAGAGTCAGTACGGGTTCAGATCTGGCAGATCACCATCATTGGCACTATTAGAATGAATGGAATACACCCCAAACTCCATAGACAAAAAGCAATATGTGAATCGGTTATTCATACACTTAAGAAAGGCTTTGGACAGAAAATTGGAACATTATGGTGTTAGGGGAATAGTTTTATATTGGCCTAGGGGTTATTTAAGAGACAGGAAGCAGTTTGTGAAATGAAATGGTATTGCTCCTTTTGTATGGACATTGCTTATGGTCTACCCCAGGGGTAAAAACACATTTAATTCTTCATCAGATGATGGTTTAAATGAATTAATATACTGGTTTTATCTTGTGGTCTTTAATTATTTTGTATTGTGACAAGAGATCAGTGATCAGTTTTTCATACTTCCAGAGTTGTACTTTTATTCGTGCTTCGGTGTCTTTGCTGTCCCGGTGCTCCCCAGTGTTTCCATTTCTCTGATCCACTCTGTCATCTTGTTTAGTGTATTCCTCTCACTTTCTTAATTTATCTTTTTGTTAGTTCCTGTTTATTTAGAAAGTTCCTCATCAGTAGAGAGTTGAAGATGAAGAATTTCCATGTAGACACAAGTTCAGCCAGGACAGAGAGCAAGATTTGAAAACAAAAAGGTGGACGCAGAAATGCCCTTTAAATAGTTGTATTGCTTTGTTATTGTTATGGAAATTTAATTAACAAAATCTACAAACACGATGAGCAGAAGGCTAACACCTTTTAATAAACACAAGCGGTTGGGATAGAGCTGCCATCGGGGCACTGACAGCAGTCTCTCTACTAATGAACAGTTTTATTATATGTTTATTGTATATTACATTACATATATTACATATTATATATGTTTTATTATAAATAATATATCGAAGCCCAAACTTTCATAATTAGAGTTATTTTTATTGTATTTTAAACACTACAGTAACACAAAACCCCAACAATCATATGACCCCCTATGAGAAAGCGCTTTGGCCACTTCGACAGTGGGAAAGAAAAACTCCCTTTTAACAGGAAGAAACCTCCAGCAGAACCAGGCTTCCTACTAATTGGAAAGTTAGTGGTTCAACCCCTTACTGCTCCAGTGTGTATACCAAATATCCTTAGACAAGATCCTAGGTCTATATCTGATGCATCCATTGGAGTATGAATGTATGTGAGTATTAGATACAAAGCAAAGAAAGAGCATAGAAAAAAGGTACTTCTACGATTGAGTGAATGAGGCAATTTGTGTAAAGCTCAGAGTAGAAAAGCACTATATAAGAACCAGTGCATTTACCATTTACAAAAGACATGCTGTGGAAGAAAGCCAGAGATTAATAAGAAGTAATAATTCAATGCAGAGAGGTCTATAAATACATAAAGAAGCCACGCCACCTGCGGCGTAGGTGCCACAGACGGATGTCCTGGTGGTTGTGTAGTAGGTGGAGCTGATGGCTGGATAGACTCTCCAGAGCTGCCAGGGGACACAGCAGGTGGAGACAAGACTGACTGGATATGAAACATGGAATACAGGGAAGACACAGTGACTGAAACTAAAAGTTAGAACAAAAAATATAACATCAAGAGAACTAAATCCATGAATCACAATCATCAAGAAATATAAATTAAACACAAAACACTTGGTCACAGACCCAGGGCCATGACAAGTATTTTGATTGAAAACATGCATTATGTTGTTTAATTTAAAATGACGTAGAGAGGGTAAAAGAGGAAGAATTTATAGATTATCTGGGATAAAGAATAGTTGAGTTCTTTAAAATAAATAACACAAAAAATATCTGCCTTCATTGAATGAAAGCATTTAAATATTTTTATTGAGGTTCATAAAAAGCTTTATTACTTAAAGTACAACAAATCAGACTGCTTATGTAATGGAGTTATTTCTAGGAAAACGTCTGTCAGAAGATTCATTCACAGAGAGAAGAATAGCCATATGCTATGAGATGATAAATTAATGATGTTTGAAGCAAATGCTTAAATTTACAACAAGTGTTCTTTGATCAGAGTGGCAACCCAGATAACTGTTGGTATGACAAATTATAAAGTATGGATATATTATAATGAGGTTGTTATTACACATTATGTTGAAAACAGCAAAGCTTTTGGAGAATTTCACCAGCCATTTGTACAGTACTGCACTTAAAACAACACAGAAGAGCTATTGATTATTGAAGGTCTTAACTACCATTTCAAATGGAAACAGGATACCTGGATTCTGAAATAAACACTGG